>NW_027256889.1:5000-605000 GCF_029215685.1 Pituophis catenifer annectens | reverse complement strand
ATGGGCAGAGTGCCCTTACAATGTCCCTTGTGAAAACTCGGCTTATCTTCCAGAGATAGGCAGAGCTTTGGGGAAAATCACCCTTGGAAAAACAGTCCAGCCGGAATTCTTCTCTGCCCTGCTGTTGCTCAGTTCCAGCCTGCTGTTGGCAGACCTCCCACACGGACCCCTTGGCGAGCTCTGTACACTGTAACCTCTCCCACAGGACCCCTTCAACAGGTGGATCTGCCAAGTGTTGCCCGGGGAGGGGGGACTAAGGCAGCCTGTGCATGCCTTGGCAGGAGCAGAGTAGTGGCCTAAGACATGGAGGGGGGGGCAAGGCAGCTGCTGCAGACTGAAAGGCTTGAGAAAGGGGGACTCTCTCAAACTGACCCACAGGAGCCTTGCTTGGTGCCCTTTGCTAGCATGGAGGATATCTGCCTGCCAGGCCATTATCCTCCACAGCCCCTCCCCCCTTATGTGTGCAATTCCAGGCTTCTTAGAGCTTTGGCAAAGCGGTTGTCGAGAGGAGACCACAGATTGCAGACTTCTCCCTCTGGTGTACAAAAGGGCAGGATTTTCACATGGGCAACTGGCACAGGGGCCCTTGGCATAAGGCTGTCCTGCCCCCAGAACCTGCCCACTTGAAGGAAAAAGAAGAAAGAAAGAGAGAAAGAGAGAGAGAGAGAGAGATAAAGAAAGAAAGAAAGAAAGAAAGAAAGAAAGAAGAAAGAAAGAAAGAAAGAAAGAAAGAAAGAAAGAAAGAAAGAAAGAAAGAAAGAAAAAGAAAGAAAGAAAGAAAGAAAGAAAGGGGAGTGGATAGCTTTTACAAGCATCCTCTCCCATAATGGGAGGGCTTCACTGCTACCCACACCCCCCATCAGGCATCTGCCCACTCCCAAAAGCCTCTGCCTGGGACCAAAATTTGCCCCTTGTGGCCAGACCCCTTCTGCCTTTGGGCTCCTAAACCAGCCCTCCTCCTGCGGTGCCCACCCAGAGCAATGAGCAAGCAACCCACTGGAGACGGGCAGCCAATCAATTGAAACAAACACACAGTCTTAACTCAGTGGAAATAATTGCATCATCGCCAGAGGCCACATGGCTGCTGGTATCTGGACTTCAAATGGGGAGGAAGGCAGGGCGGTTGGTAACTTGACCATGGCTTCCGTGTCCAGCTTGCCGCTTTCCCAGGAACCAGGAACCACTTGCCCCCCCCTGCCCCCCGTGGGACCACAGTGAATCCTGGTCTGGTCTGGAAGAGCTGATTCCATGAGATCAGTACCATCTCTGGCACTGCCCAGTTCCAAAGCGTGTCTGGAGTCTGTCATACTCAGCCAAGGGGTAACCCTGAGGGGAGGGGCTGGCCTGGTATGACCTTTTGCCTTTCTGGGGGTATTAAGGCCTCTCACTTGCAGGGGGCTTGCAATGCCCAGCCTTGAGCCCCAAATCAGCCCCAGCCGCCCCCCCATCTACCCTCTGCCCTTCCTTCACACCCAGGCAACAGAGAGCCATGGGGAGCTGGCTACAAAAGTTGGGGCTCTCCAAGAGCTTTGGGACAGAGAGAGTGGTGCACAGCCCTTCTTTTTCTTTCCCCTCTTTGGTGTGAAACCAGAGACAGTTGCGGCTGCAGTGGGAGAGGAGATCTCTAAAAATACGTTCTCCTCACCCCACCCCACCCCGGTCGCCTGTGATAGAATTCCCATGGGTGAGCTGATCCAGTGGGTTGCTGATGTCAGATAGGGTGCCCGGTTCCCAGCGAGGAAGTGCTAGCCAAGCCCCTGGATGAAGAGTGGGTGGAATGTGGCCCTCCAAGCTACGGGGTGAGGAGCCCATTCAGATCTGATTAGGATGGGAGTGGGTATTTGGCATCTAGGGCTGGTTTCCATCCATCTGGTTTCCATCTTGGGGCCTCTTTCTCAAGCCTAGCCACTTTAAGCAATGTGGACCAGCAAGCTGGCCGGGGAATTCTGGGAGTTGAAGTCCGCATCACTTAAAGTGGCCAAGCTTGAGAAACAGTGGGGGGTTTGTGCCAGAGAGGAATGGCATCACATGGTCTTGTTGGGGGAGGGCGTCCCTCTTCACCTGCAGGTCAATTGCTCAACAGGCTGACAAGTTTCCTTCTAATGTGTCTCTCCGCCCCTCCCCCCAACTGAAGGGCTAGATTTCTGTCTTCTCAGCAGTCCAATTTGGTTGTGCAGACGAGGCGTCTCCTCTGCCAAGAAGGCGTTCCCTTTGCCGGAATCCAGATTGAGCCAGCCCAAAGCCTGAACCCAGGAAGGAAGGGAGGAAGGCCTGAACACAAGGCTGCCTCTGAGCATGAGCTGAGTGTTGACCTCGTTTGGAGAGTCTAAACACAGGCATCTCTCTGCCAGGCCGAGCACAGCAAAGGAGGCTGTGGGGCAGGGGGTGGACATTATTGGTGCCATCCACATGAGCTGGGGATGATGGGCTTTGTTGGACTCCAAGGGTGGAAATTGTGCAGCTGTCTGCCCTCGGAACTGGTCAGATGCATCCTTTATTCCTCAGAACCTGAAGGTTTTGTCCAGGGGGCAACTGTTAACACTCTTTCTTGGAAAGATCAAATGATACTTTAATTTAATCAGCCAAGATCCCTCATTGAGTCACTCATCCGCACTCCCTGCCTCCAGATCTTGTGGGAAGAAGAAATGCTTGGGATCAGTTAAGGCCAGAAGCGGCCTTAGGAGTGTGCGGGATAGGAGACACGGAGGCACGCAGAGGGTGCCCAGCCTCTTTGGCTGAATCATAACTCTCCATAAATGGAGCTAAACAGGATTAAATTTAAGGTAGAGGGAAAAGCTGGCGAAAAAGAAAGATTGCTTAACGCATTGTAAGCCGCCCAGAGTCTCCGGAGAAGAGTGGCATATAAATCAAATTTAAAAAAAGAAAAAAAAAAGAAAAGGAAAGAAAAGAAAAAAAGACAGAAGGAAGGAAGGGAGAAAGACATTTTGAAACTCCCCCCCCCTTTCTGGGGTCCCTCCTGGGACAGGAACAGAACCATTTTTAAGAGGCTCTGCAGGACTTCCTAAGATTGTGTCTCCTTTGGGAAAGAGGGGAGGCTGGAGGCTGTGCCCCCCAGAAGCAACTTCCCAGCTTCTGATTGGAAACCTCCACTCTTGGGTGAAAGTTGGCCCCCAGAGCTCTGGACCTGCCTGCAGAGTCTGCGCTCTCAGTGTCCTCTCACGGGGCTTAAGGGGCCATGCCCCAGAGGGGAAGTCAAGCAGCCCTTCCAGAATTCCCCTAAGCGGACAGGGCTCCCCCTTCCTCCAGAAAAGCACCCTCGACCCCAGGCCAGTTCTGTCTTTGTGGAGCCTTGCTGGATGGGAGGGGAGGGGGGGTCACAGGCAGACATGTGGGGGGAGGGGTCCCAATCTGAGAAGAACCACCTGTGGGGGCTTCGTCCTCTCTTAGAAACCAGGAGGGTCTCTGCCTCAAAATCTCCAAGGGAAGGAAGACCCTGCTCCCTGCAGCCTTTCTCAGTCCCCCATTTCAGGGCTGGCCAAACCCGCCCCAAATGTACTGCTGGTCCTGCCTCCCCCAACCCCCCCAGCCTGGACAAAGGGGCAGCTCTTTGCACCTGGTCAGGCCGTAGGACTGGAGGCAGGCATGGACAGGGCAGGGGGAGGGGGAGGGAGGGAGAGAGCGTGAGATCAAATTGCCATCAATCCGTCCAAAGAGGCAGCTGCTGCAGGACAGAGGCTTCTCCCCAGAGAAAGGGGGCTGGGAATGAGGAACCTGATCCCACTTTGGCTGTGGGGGGCAGGGCTGGGGCAGGCCCAGTTTGCAGGAGGTGTCCTAACCCTCTTGGAGGAAGCGTGTTTCTAACTGTGGCCTCAGAGAATTTCCCCATCCCCATTAAATCTGGGTCCCCCACTTTTCCAGGAGGTGCAGAGGAAAAGAGGCCTCTGAGCTTGTGCAGAAGGTTGAGAAACCAGTCTGGGTCTCTGCCTGAGGCTGGCAGTGACTGGATGTCCCATATTTTGGATTACAAACCCCATTACCAGAGCAAGGGCATGATAGGCTCCACTCCGGCCCTTGTACTTCTTACCTAACCTGAATGCCTGGGGGAGGGCACATTCCCTCCCAGAAGCGCCAGGGTTCCAGTTACCACACTGAGATGAGAGGGGCCCCAGTTTGGGCAGCAGCTGGAGGCCCTGCACCTGCTGGGCTGGGCGTTGGGCGTCATTGGGGGGGGGCATGGAGCAAGAGATATCTGGAGCAGCTGAAGGGGGGGGGGGCGGGATGATCCTGGGGAAGCAGAGCTTTCCCTGCAAATCAGAAAGCCAAGTTCCTGTTTTCACTTCATTCTGCTCTATCTGAGGGATGGGGAGGGTGGATGGGGAGGGCTACAATCAGAGGAGCCGGCTTCCTCATTCTCTGATGGAGCCCACTTGCCAAAGGAGGCAGAAGCCGGCCCCTTTCTGCATGACTGGCATCCCTCCTGCCCCAGGATGTGCATAGAAGGACCCCCGAGGGCCCCCTGGAAGAAGGTCAGGCCTGGCAGGGGCCCCACTAGCCCCAGAGCTCCTGTTTGATAGGCAGTCCACCTCTGAGTGCCAGTTCTTGGAGGGGGGCATTGCTTGGGGGTCTTTCTGGAAGAGGAGAGATCAGCCAGGCTATTGTCTCATCGACCCGCCAAGAGAGCAAAATCCTCCAGCAAAGAAATGGGTTTTTTTGAGCTGACTTTCTCTTTCCTCTGTATCCCCAGGCTCACCCCAGCTCCCCACCGCCACCACCCACGCTGATGTCCTTGGCAGAACTCTGGAAGCCTTGGAAGGTCCAGACTCCTGACCAGTCTTCCTTCCTCTCCCACAGATGATGGGTCTTTTTCCTCTGCCCCCCTCTTCCTCTAGGGTGCTTCTAGCATGGTTCAGGCCCCTCAAAGCAGCCCCCAGCCTTGCTCTCTGCACCCCATTTGCCTCTTTTCAAGGCAGCGTTGAGGGCCTCTAAAAAGCGAGCAAACATTTTGCAAAGGTCCATCTCTTTCTGCTTGGAGGCTCATTCAGGAACTGTGTGGCACCAGCTCAGGTGAGGGAAAAGCACTCTTCACACACTGAGAGCCACTCCTACAAACCACTCCTACAAACTCAGGCATTCCTGGCCAGGTCTTAGCTGGGGGAAAGGGAGGCTCTGGGGCAGGAGCCCGCAGCTGCCCCGTCCAGAAAGGATGCCTTCCTTTTCCAGTGCCCAGAGCGAAGACTCCCACCCATTTCAAGTTGAGCTGAGGGTGCTAGGTCCAATCACAGCTGGGCTGCTGGCCGGGACTCAGCCAATGGGGACGAGGGCCAGGGTTTATATGCTGAAGCCCCCAGCCCGGACTCTTGGGTCACCTATTGTGCAGGAGTGAGACAAGGCAGCCCCTGGGACTCTGCAGGCTTCATTTCTCCTGGTCAGGTAACCCCCCCCCTCTGGTCTGGATTTGCAGTGGGTGGGTGGGGAGAGAATGGGCAGAAACAAGTGGGGTACTTTTGCTAGCAGTTTAGGGGGAAATTTAAATGGCCTTTTTTGAAAATGCTGCCCTTAATGCAATGCACTATCCATAAAATCAGGGCTGGGATTCGCTTGCAGGGGGCAGTTCTTCTAAGCGGGTATTTTGGGGGGGATGAATGGGGAGGATGACCACAGATCTGGCCATGACCGTGTGCTCTCCCTGCGGTGTTGGGGTCAAGGGTGGGCAAAGGGAGGTTGGAGACTGGGGGTGCCTGACAGAAGCCCATCTTCTGCAGAGGCTCTGCTCAACCTCTCCACCCCCCCTGCAACCACCTTCCCTTCCTGGGCTCCCCCCACCCCAGAGACTGGGTGTCTGGCTTCTCTCGTGGCTGCAGAGAGTGCTGACAGTGGTCAAAAGTTGCCCCGGGAAGGCCGCTGCGTTTGCGGCCAAGGTGCCGCCCTGCGCAGAAGCCACAAGAGACGGTGATTGGGGCCCTTTTGTGGACAAAAAGAAACCACTATAAATAAACTTGCTTCCGAGAGGCTAAAATTATCCTGGCTTTCTGTGGGTGGAACTGAAGGGGAGGGGCAGAGCCTGTGCCTTCCCCACTATCCCACGCTCTTGGCACCCACACCCAAGATCGTCTGCGCAATTGCTGCCTTCTGGGTCAGCTGACATCTCCAGTGGTTGACCTTGTGGGTGACCCTCAAGAAGGGGACCCCATTTCAGCCTGAGTGCCACTGGGAATTAAGACTGTCCCACCTGGGAAACCTTTTGGGGTGCAAGCAAGGGAGAAGGTGAACGGCTTTTCTTGCAAGAAAAGCCTTGAGGGTCTCCAAACCCTGGCTTGCCAAGGGCTTCCTCCTGCAGAGATGGGCCCCCAGGTGTTGCTTCCTGGAGGGGCTCAGTCCTGGGTACCCTCTGGTATTGATGGACCTCAAGCAAGCAGGGCAAGCGGGATGGCTTCTTGGATGGTGGCCGAGCGAGACCCCCTCCTAAAAGGGGGGGCAGAGGTTTGCTTTGAAGAATGCCAAGAAGGAGAACTCTTCGGATCTTTGAAGGGCTGGGACCCCAGTGATTGAGGGGGTCCTGTCTGCTGCCCCACATTGGGGAGATGACCAATTCTGGCTTTAGAATCTTAGATAGGGGTCTGACTGCCCCCCAATGTTTCTGTTACTCAATATTTGACACCCCAAATGCAAGGAAATAGCCCTAAGCCAGGTCTGTCCTGCAGTGAAAATGTGGAGTTTGGTGCAATGTGAAGTCGTGGTCTGTTTTCTTTTCAAAATCTCCCCTTTCTCACTGAACTCTTCACCTGCCAGGTGAAGCTTCCCCTGTGAATTTTCCCTTGTAAGACCCACATTTTACATCTGGTCGAGGAAACCTTTTCAGGCAGTGACCCTAAGAGCCCTTCCCATCTTTCTAAGCCCAGCAGCCTCTTCTGGAGGGGAAGCGATTTCCATAAGCCCCCATCTCTGGGTACATTTTCACAAGTCTCACTGCCCAGAAATTCTGCTGCAGCGCCAGGCTCTTCAGCCTCTCCCTGTCTGCCCCTGGCAGGACTCGCCATCAGCCGCCACCATGCCTTTCGGAAACACCCACAACAAGTACAAGATGAACTTCCCTTCGGAGGAAGAATTCCCCGACCTCAGCATGCACAACAACCACATGGCCAAGGCGCTCACCCAGGACATGTACAAGAAGCTGCGGGACAAGGAGACGGCCAGCGGCTGCACCCTGGATGACGTCATCCAAACCGGCGTGGACAACCCAGGTGGGCCCTGTCCCTCCCTTGGTCTGGCTAGACGCGGTGGGGCCCCTTGCCCGTTTTCTCTCAGCCCAGCTAGAGCGGTCGGACGTCACCCTTTGATTGGCAGCAGCCCTGGAGGGTGTTGCCACTGACCTTGCCCTCCATGCAAAGCACAAGCTGTGCCTGCTGGTGCCCCCTCCTCCCCTGTAGCTCACTCCCCCCTCTGGCAGGGGCTGGCATCACATTGAGCAAATTGGCAGCTGGTTGCCTTTGGGTGAAGGCAGAGAAGAGCCCAGCTTGGCTTTCTATCTTTCTCTTCTCTTCCCTTCCCTTTCCCTTCCCGTCTCTTCTCTCTCTCTCTCTTTATGAATTTATCTCTATGTCAACTCTATAGCTGGCCTGACTGAAGCCATTTTTAGGATCCAGGGTTGCCACAATGAAAAGTTGGTTTAATGCCAGGGTTCCAAATAATACACCCATAGCAAACAAAACTTTAAGTTCCTTAAATAATAGTTTTATTATACATATCATATTGGCACAGGCTGGTGAAAACTCACTCTAAAGGCTCCAGTGGTTTTCACTTAATTAAAAGTAAAAGTTTTCCCCCTTTCCCAAACAATCAGTCACATGGTCTAATCAAGGAGCAGTCTGGTTGGTTGGGCAACATCATTCCTCCTCTCTTCAGCCACCTGTGGGAACCCTGACTAACTACCTATCATCTCTCTCTCTCTGTCCAGCTATCTGTCTAATCTATCATCCATCCATCCATCATCTATCTAATCTATCTATAATCCATTTGACTTGTGTGCTGCCCATCATGCACAGAGCAGACTTCCGGGCATGGGGGAGCGGAGAGGCGAGCTAAAGCATGTGAAAAAATCAAATCCATTCTTTCAGTCTTATTATTCACACGGACTAAAAAAGTTGGTTACACCTAGACGTTGACTATGAATTGCTCTGCTGGCAGGGGAATTCTGGGAGTTTTTGTTTTAATTTACTCCTTGAAATTTGTGAACATTTTGGAGTAGGACAAATGGAGAGGTGAAGGCAAAGGGTTTGGGGGCCCCCGGCTGGCTGGTCACCTGCCTGGAAAGAAGCATTGCTAAACTAGGTTAAAAAGTTTTAGGAGCGACGTTTAGCTTGATAGATGTCACCAGGGTCCAAGGAGGCCAAATGCTGGCATGCATCGACCTGGGTAGCCTCTGGGGGTGAAATCTGGCTGGGCTTCCTTCCCACTGATCCCTGCCAGGCATTCTGCTGGGGGTGATGGGCAAGCCCCCTTTTCTGTCCCCCTCCCCTGTCCCAGCCTGGTCCCAAATGTGTTTGGAGAGAACGGGTGCCAGGCAAGGGTGAGCGGAGACCTCTAGGTGTGCCAACCCCTCATCTTTCAGAGGGGGACTTGAGCCCCCTCCCCACTGAAGCCCTCTGTCCTTGCAGGTCACCCCTTCATCATGACTGTGGGCTGCGTGGCTGGTGACGAAGAGTGTTATTGCACCTTCAAAGATCTTTTCGACGTTGTCATCCATGACCGCCACGGAGGCTACAAACCCACCGACAAGCACAAGACCGACTTGAACCATGAAAACCTGAAGGTGGGGGCAGTGGGAGGCTTGCTTTGCTGGGGGGGGACCCTTGCCATTTAAGTGTGCAAAGATCAAAGGATGTGTGTGTGGGGGGGCTCCCTGGGTATCCTGTGTAGCCCAGGCAGGTGCCCCCCAGGAGCATGTGGGGAGGCCCAGGAAGGGAACGGGAAGGGGTCTGACAGACTCCAAAGACTTCAGAGGGGCTGGAGGGGGGACTGGTCAGCCTGGGCAGAGAGAGGACCCCTGGCTCTCCTTTCCTGCAGGGCGGTGATGATCTGGACCCCAACTATGTGCTCAGCAGCCGCGTGAGGACCGGACGTAGCATCAAGGGCTACACCTTGCCCCCCCACTGCAGCCGGGCCGAGCGCCGGGCTGTAGAGAAGCTGTCCATCAACGGTAAGAGGGGAAGAATGGGGGGGGGGGAGTCGCTTTGTCCAAAATTGGGGGTCTCCACCCAAACTTTGGAGGAGCTTAGTTGCTGTTTGGCTGGGCTCACAGCCCGCCAGCCCAAGTGGACCCCGACCAGCCCCCATTGGCTGGCTGAAGGCAGCATCCGGGGTGGCGCCAGGAGGGTCCCCCACTGGTCCACCATGGGTTTGGGGGGTGGAAACCTCTAATCTTCCCGTTTTGAGGATGGATGCAAACACCAATTTCAGATCCCACAGGGCTGCTGAGAAGCCCCTCCCCCCTTGAGCCTTGTCGGGAGAAGAGAGCGGGAGTGGGAGGAGGGGGCAGCAGCCTTTGCTGAGGGTGGTCCCGCTGTGTCCCCCTGCCCAGCCCTGAACAGCTTGTCCGGAGAGTTCAAGGGCAAGTACTACCCGCTGAAGAGCATGAGCGACGCAGAGCAGCAGCAGCTGATCGACGACCATTTCCTCTTCGACAAGCCCGTCTCCCCCCTGCTGCTCGCCTCCGGCATGGCCCGCGACTGGCCCGACGGCCGGGGCATCTGGTGAGCGGCTCCTGCCCAGCCTGGGCTGCCCACTCGGCTGCGAATCTCTCCCGTGGCACAAAGGTTGCTCCGGCTGCCCCCCCTTTCCTCACCCAGTTCCTGAATCTGACCCCCCCCCGAAGAAGAGCTGCTGAAAGTGGCCTTGGCAAGTCGGGTGGTGGGCAGCAAGGCTGCCTCGATGCCCTTTGGTGCCCCCCTCGCCCAATGCCGACTGAGCATGAGGGCCAGCAGGTGGGGGACACTGAGGCCTCTGCTTCCCGCCCCCCCAGGCACAACGACAACAAGACCTTCCTGGTGTGGGTGAATGAGGAAGACCACCTGCGGGTCATCTCCATGCAGAAGGGGGGCAACATGAAGGAAGTCTTCCGGCGCTTCTGCGTGGGGCTGCAGAAGGTGAGGGGAGCCTGGGGGGGGGGCTCTTGGCTGGCTCCAGGGAGGGGGAGGAGGGCGCACTGTGGAATCCTGGACAGGACAGGAGGATCTGGTCCTGCTCTCTCTGTGGTGACCCCAAAGTGGTCGGGATGGGGATGGGGCTTCCCTCCCATGTCAATGGCATAAAGACCCTTGCTGGGAGAAAGTGCTGGGGGGGGAGGCATGAAGAGACGTGGGTATCGCCTGCTTTGCCACTAACCCCTGCCAACCTCTGCTCTCCCCCCACACACAAAAGATTGAAGAGATCTTCAAGCAGGCTGGCCACCCCTTCAGCTGGAACGAGCACTTGGGCTACATCCTGACCTGCCCCTCCAACCTGGGCACCGGCCTACGTGGCGGTGTCCACGTCAAGCTGCCCCACCTCAGCAAGCACGCCAAGTTCGAGGAGATCCTGAAGCGTCTCCGCCTGCAGAAACGCGGCACAGGTGGGGGAGGGGCAAAGAGGGGGCCCAGAGCAAGGATGCCAGTTCGGCTTGGGCAAAGGGCCAGCTCACCAGTCCTGCCCCCTCAACTATCTTCAGACAGACAGGAAAGATGCCCAGGGGGGATGGGGGCATTTTGCAATCCCTCCTGCCTTTCATCCTGGAGGGGGGAAAGAGGCGGCAGCCCCTGCGCACCCCCTCCTCTCCAGAGGTCCTGATTCCATCTTCAGGATGGTGCTTCAAAGCAGCCCCTTTTCCCAGCCAAGGCCTCTTGTCCTGGGCAGGAGTCCGGCCAGATTGTCCAGCAGCATGTCTAGGGGTCCCATGGGTCTGGCCCTCTACTGGGGGTCGGAGAATTGAGCAGGCACTGTGCTCCCCTCCCCCCAGGTGGCGTGGACACTGAGGCCGTGGGCGCCGTGTTCGACATCTCCAACGCGGACCGGCTGGGCTCCTCCGAGGTGGAGCAGGTGCAGCTGGTGGTGGATGGTGTGAAGCTGATGGTGGAGATGGAGAAGAAACTGGAGAAGGGCCAGGCCATCGATGACATGATCCCTGCCCAGAAGTGAGAGGCCCTGACCCTGGGCGGCCTGGGGCCTGGACTCCGGGGTGACCCCAACCCTGCCACTTGTAGCGGCAGCTCCTGGTGCTCGGCTCTCCGAGGGCCGGGGGCAGCTGCCCTTGGCCAGCTGGGAAGCTCTCCTCCTGGGAGCCCTGGTGGACGGAGTTAATAAAGCGAACGATCGGCCCCAGAGCCTTGTCTCCCGCCACAGATGCCCCCCGTGCCTTTCTTCTCTTTGGCGCACATGCTTGGGGTGGGGCGGTTTAGAGTAGTGTGGTCTCCCATTTTGCCTTTCAGCCCTTGAACCTGAGGCTGCCCAGGGGAAAGCAGCTGGCGAGCTACTGCAGGATCCCCCAAGCCTCTTGGGTTTCCCAGGAATGGCACCCTTTGCACCCTCCACCCAGATCCAGGCAACTGCCCTGCCCCCTTCATTTCCAAGTGAAGGCCGGGCACAGCCTGAGTGAGCAGAGGGGAATGCGGGCTCCTAGGTGGGGAAGGGGCTGTTCTTAGAAGGGATCTGAGCCCACGTGCCTAGAGTACCTCTGCCATGATGATTGAGCATCCAACCACAGTGACAGTCTACCTTTATGAGCAGAGGGGTACTTTTGCCTCAGTTTGGGGGTCTCCCAAGAGCAGGGGCTTCTCTGGCTGGCTGGTTCTTAATGCAGGGCTGCCCTTGGAGAGGGTCCTCTTCCCAATGCCCACCGAGAGGCTTTGGCAGCCATGCCTCTTGCCCCAGGAGCTGCCAAGGCTGGCAGGACTCTCACCCGGGGCCTTGCCAGCAATCAGCCCCCCCCCCCACTTCAGCTCCACGTGTGATGCAGGGAGCAAACGGAGCCAGGAGAGTTTCTACATTTATTGAGGGTTGGACACGACCATCATTTGGGGCCGGAATAACTTACATCGTCCAGAGGTGAAAAGGTGGCGCTTAATATCTCTACCCAGTGATACGGGGCTAAGGGAATGTTATTTACAGGAGGTCTGTACAGAGTGGGGGGCACCCAAGAGGCCAGATTTGAGGAGAAGGGGGAAGTCACAGCATGGGCACCCAGTAAACAAAGGAAAGCTGGGTGGGAGGGAGGGGGCACTGCAGCTTTCCCCACTGGAGTGGCCAACTCTCCCCTCAGCAGCTGTGTCTCTGGGCCCGTCCGACAAGGCCCCCCACTTACCCTGGCCAAACAGCTCCACCCTATCCATGCCCAGGGCACCTGGCAGTCCCCCTCCACGGCTCTTTCCCACTGCTGGGCCCCAAACTCTCAGGGTTGAAAGGTGCCAACCTGCCACCCAGCATGGCCCTCCTACTGCACTGAAGCAGAGCTTCTTGGGCAGCCAGCATCACCAACTCCTGCCCACCCCAGTGAGATGGCCAGCAGCCGTCAGGTGACCGAATCCTGGCTCTTCCACCCACTCGGGAGGACCAGCCCCTTCCGAGCGGGGTCCTGGCACCAGCTCCACTTTCTTCAGGCTTCAGCCTTGGTTCTTAGTCCGGTCACGAGCTCTGCGTGGAGATGTGAGGATTCTGCCTGCTGCCCGGTGCTCGGGACCTTCTGGCCTGCAGGCCTTTGGGCAGGAGGGCCTCCGGTGCCCAAACTGCCCAAGTGCACAGCTGCCTGCCCGGTTGGGTGTGAATGGTGCTGCCACTGAAGGCAAGGCTGGACATGGCGCTGCAACCCCTTTGCCAGTCGGGTGGCCCCTCTTGGCTCAGCTCCCCCCACCCCCCACCCCTGGTTCAGTTGAACCACTTTGCTCTATTCTCCTGCCCAACCCCTCCCCCGCTGACCCAGACCGCAGTGGTCCCCCTTGTCCTGGAGGATGTTTGGATTCCTGGGGCAGCAGCTCTTCTTGCCAGCAATCCAGCCGGAGTGGAGCCAGAGGGGGGGTGTCAGCCTTTGTGGGTGCCAGGAAAGGGAGGCAGGACACTCGATGGGCAAGCCCCAAAACCGCCCCCCCCTCCATTTGGGGAAATGAAAGCACTTTGGCTCCTGGATGGCAATGAGGTGGCGAGTGAAAGTGTCATGGCTGGTGGCCACAGCACAATGGGCAGGAGTCCTCTTTGTACAACGGATGAAGCAGGGGGCACGCCAGAGCCTCGCCTGCAGTTCCCCCCATGTGACTTGGGAAAGGGAAGGCTGGCTAGCCTTTCCCTCACCCAATTAGGGGCCAGAGGAGGAGCCAGTGTCCTTCTCTGCCAGCCCCCCTTACTCTCCCCTCCCTCCTGCCCTCCCCCTGTACCCCTCCTAGCACCACTGACAGGCTGGCTAGCAGGCAGGCAGCGACTGCTCCCATTGGCAGCAGAGGTGGGCCCAAGGACCACCTGGGCCCCAGAGGGAAGGTAGGAGGGCCCCAGGGCCACGTCCTCCCCCATGCGGCTCCCCAGCCTGGGGGTCAGTCAATGCACGGAGCTGGCCGGGCCACCCTAGAGTTGCAGCCGGTCTGTGATTTTGGCCACCAGGCTGCGGAAGGCCAGGGAGGTGCCAGCCTGGCGCCGGAAGAGCACCCCATGCAGCCCCCCCAGCCGCTGCAGCCGGCAGACCTCCACCTCGAAGCAGCAGAAGTGCTCACTGGCGCTCTTCCCGTGGGTGCAGGAGAGGACGAAGGGCTCCGTCTGGCGGCGGCAGCAGTTGGCAGAGTCCGTGGCCTGGCAGAGGGCAGCCAGGATGGCCTCGGCGGAGCGGGTGCTGGTTAGCTTCACATTCCAGGTAAATCGGAGCAGCCGGGGTTCTGCTTCCTTTTGATGCCAAGGTAGATTGCAACTGCGGGCGAGGAGGACCAAGAGCCTGCTCAGCGGGCACCAGCGGCAGATGCCCCAAAGCCCCCAGAAAAGGGACCCCGCCCCAGCCAAGAGGTTATGTTTAGCTTGGTCCGGGTTTCTGACCATGGCTTAAGGCATCGTGAACCTAGACTGCCTATGAATAGTCTAGCCTCGCCTTAGTCCCCCCTCCCGCTCTCTCTCAGCCCATTCCACCTCACAGGGTGTTTGTGGGGCAAAAGAGGAGGAAGGAGGATTAGGTATGTTTGCTGCCATGAGTTACTCATAAAAATAAAGGCACAATATAAATAAGTAAAAATAAACTCCAGCAGACTGTAGATATTGGAGGAGCCCAGATAAGTTAGGTGAACACGCCCTGGAGAGAACGGACTAATTCGCAGAGGTCCCCCCCCCCAAACTGAGCTGGGCTCCTGACCCAGACATTTTACGTGGCACAATCCCCCACATGCCCCCCCAGCTGAATTCTGCAACTGAACTGTGCAAAATCAAGACAATTCTTGCAAAGCCACATTCTCCTGCTGCTGCTGAGGAAGCCAAGCGCCCCCTGGCCTCTCCATCAGCCCCCTTTGGCCTTTCGAGCTCTCAGCACAGATGGGGGCCGGCCCCCCAGGGACTCACCTTGTGAGCGCAGGTCCCCTGATTCTCTCAGGTTCGTCTGCGACCCTGAAAGGCAAGACAGGAACAGCAGTGAAGGCAAAGAGGATGTGGGCAGCGTCATCTGGGGGAGCCCCCCTCCTTCACTGTCAGCCTCCAGCTCTCGATCCTCAGGGAGACGAGGGAGACGGGGTACCTGGGCAGGAGTGGGTCATTTAGAACTGCAAAATGGGGTTCCCTGGGGCCAAACCCTGCCTCAGTCTGCCGCCCAGAGAAAGGTTCTGCCCCCTCCCTTTCCTGCAACATTTCTATGGGGAGGGCTTGTTGTTCTGCCCGGGGGCCTTGCAGCCAGGGCAGGCAACCGAGGCACCAGCTGACCGCCCAGCAGAGGACGGGGAGCAGGCTGGGCTGCTGTGGGGTTTCCACGCTGCCCACAGGCAGAAAAGCGAGCCGCCTCGGCCGCAAAGGCAGCCTGGGCACGGTCCACCTGGGACCATTTCTGAAGAAGCCGGTGACCTCTCTGCCTCTGCCCTGGGCTTGCCCGGCTGCACACCTGGCCCGGCTCTTAGCCGGCCTTGCTCAGAGCCCCGGGCGGGCAGGGGGCACCTCGGGCTCAGCTCCAACCTGCAACGCAAGGAAGAGAGTCCCGAGTGCTTCAAAACACCTTTCTGTGCCTCTTGAACCGGCCAGGTGGGGGTGGGGGCTCCGGAGCAGCCAGGCGCAGCTGAGAGGCATTCCCAGTGGCGGGGGGGGGCCCTAAGGGCTCTAGCCGAGCAAGGGGGGGCAGGGGGAGAAGGCAGCGAGAAAGGTAGCAGCAGCAGAGCGGGGGCAGGGGGGAGGGAGCAGCCACTTACTGATTTTAGATCCTTGAGGCACTGAAGCACCCGAGACGCACCTGTTAGAATTCTGCCGCTTAGAGGGGTCAAGAGTGACCCTGAAAACAGAGAGAAGCCAGAGTGAAAGGGGTGCGGAGGGCGGGGAGGAGAGCAAGAGAGGTTAGTGGGGAGGGGGCGTCAGTCCTGCCTCAGTGGCTGCAAACGCTCCGGGTGGGGAGGGGAAGGTAGAGTCCAGGTTGTGCGGGGAGAAGCTCCTTCCAGCTGGTTTTTGGGGGTCGGGCTCCCTTTCTCCCCAGACTGCATCAGAGGGGCCCCCCAGAGGCTTCTCTGGCTGAGCCCCCCAAAAGCAAATCTCCAACTCCTTTTCTTCACACAGCCAAGCCTGCGGCCAGGAGTGTGAATCCTGCCCCGCCCATTTGCACCTAAATGTCCTCCCTGCCCTGGGCAGCTGCCTGCCCTGACACCCCCTTCGGGGCTCTGGTTCCTCCCTCAGTCCCCAAAGACCCCAGCTCCTGCAAGGGCCCCGCCCATCTCCCTTTCTGCCGAGGGACTTGTGGGGCCCATGCTCAGGATGGGGCTGCCTGGGACTTTGGCCGTTCGCTTCCATACCCCCCTCCCCCCCGTTGGGGGAAGGGGCTTCCTGTTCTAAACTTCCTGCCTAGAGCCCCTATCTGAGCCAGCTGTTTTCCCCTGCCCCCCACCTCCTTTCTCTCCTCTCCCAGGACTGGGGAGGGGGTAGGCCAGAGCCGCCCCTCTCCTCTCCCGGGAGTGTCTCCTGGGGACACAGCCGCCTTCAGCTAAGCAGTGCTGGGACGAAGCAGCTCCACCCAGGGCTCGCCAGGGGGGAAGCCATGCATGCCCCACAGAAGTCATGCTCATTTGCTTGCCCTCCCGGGGGGGCTTCAATGGCTCTGCCAGGCTCTCTGGGGCAAAGCCCCCACCATGGGGGGGGCTGCAGAAAGTGCCCTGTCTTTGGCCAGCCATCCGGGGGTCCCCCCTGCCCCGGCTGTGCCCAGGCAAGGGGAAAGACATTGGATCATCTGGACTGCCATTTATGAAATCTATACCTACCCCCCCTTCCCCCCCCCCCGACACCCAGGGACTCTGCTAGGTGTGTCACTGTCCACACTTTAAAAACAGGCATTTCCTCCCTATTTTGCCAGCATGGTGGCCGCAGCTGTGTGAGGACTTGCGGGGGGCGGGAAGAGATCAGTGGTGAAATCCTCCGTGGTTCGTTAGAAAGCAGAATTTCCTGCTTTCTAGCGAATATAAATCACGCGGCACAGCTGATCATCGGAAATACCGTTTTGGACCAACCGGTAGCTTTTTTTTTGACTACCGGTTCGCCAGACCAGTATCTTTTATCACTACTGGTTGGCCCGAACCGGTGCGAACAGGTAGGATCTTACCACTGGAAGAGACACCACCCCCCTGTTTTCCCTGGATGGCAGACAATGGGCCAAGCAGAGGGGGTCCCCAAGGGGGAGAGGCTGCGCAGAGTCAGCCTCCTTCAGAAGAGAGGCACTGACTGCAGGCGGGCACCTTCCCTCGCTGGGCTGGGCACAGCTGTCCTGAAGGTGCTTTGCCGCCTTCAGCTGCAGGGGGAGGCTTGGCGCCAGTGGGGCAGTGCCAGGGGCTGTAGAGACAAAGGGATGTGCTGAACACCCTTAAATCTCCCCCGTTAGCTTCCTCTTGCCTTCTTTCGGGTAGTCCTCAACTTACAACCCTTCGTTTAGTGACTGTTCAAAGTTACAACGGCACAGAAAAAAAGGGACTTATGACTGTTTTCCACACTTATGACCATTGCAGCATCCCTGAGGTCACGTGATCAAAATCGGGGCGTTTATGACGGTCGCAGTGTCCCGGGGTCACGTGATCCCCCTTTGAGACCCCCTGACCAGCCAAGTCAATGGGGAAGGCAGATTCACGTCAACCGTGTTACTCACTTAACAACTGTGGCAAGAAAAGTTGTAAAATGGGGCAAAGCTCACTTAATAACAGTCTTGCATAGCAACAGAAGCCGTAGGCTCAATTGTGGTCGTAGTTTGAGGACTACCTATATTCTATCTGCAGAGCGGCAGGAAAGGGGCTGAGGTGCTGCCTGTAATCCAGGAATGGCCTGAACTCTGCAAACTAATTTGGAGTGGGTGGGGAGGATTCAATGTTGCAGCCCCCCCCCCCTCCCCCGGGCCAGAAGCAGCCTCCACTTACCTCCGCGTGAGCTTCGAGGTCAGTTTGCTGAACAGGTTGGAGGTGGCCCGGCTGCGGCTCTGAGGCAGAGTGGGGGCTTCGTGGGAGAGGGTGGGAGAGGGGGGCGGCCCGTTCTGCACGCCGGTGCCACGCCGGTCCCGCACTTGTCCCCCGTGGAAGGTACTGCGAATGTTGGTGCCGCGAGAGAGCCGGGTGCGGTCGGACGAGGAGGAGGAGGTGGCGATACTGTGGCTGGAGGGGGAGGCCGGGGGCACCCGACTGGCACCTGAGCTGCAGGGGGGAAGAAGGAGAGGGCACCACTCAGGGCAAACCAAGATTCTTCGCCCCCAACAACGGCAATGTGGGGCCCGGAAGAACTTTGGGGCAAAAGATCTGAGAAATCCCAAAGGTTTGGCCTTTGACCCCTGAGCCACCACTGGTCTCCTGCAGCCCCTTGAGGTGACCCCCATCCCTCCTTAGGATGCTGACCTTGTGCCTGGTCTCTGGACACGAGATGGCCAAAGGCCCTGCTCCCTCGGTGGGATGCCCAGGACCACTCAGGAGCCGTGGGGCAGGCGCTCACAAGCATCCTGTGCCCCCGCTGGGCTCCTCTCTGGGGATAAGGAAAGGGGGCTTCTGGGAGGGGCCACATGGCTCTCTTGGTCCTGTTGAGCTGCAACAACTTCCGTTTCTCCCTCTGGAAATGAGCCTCTCCAGACCGGGAGTTTCTCCATCTCTTGAAGAAGGGTGGACTTCAACTCCCAGCAGGGCTGGCTGAGGAACTCTGGGAGTTGAAGTCCAGCCAACTTCAAGTGGCCAAGATGGACACCCCGTGCCAGACACTGAAGTGACCGTGCCCCAGAGCCACCACAGTGCTACCCCCCATGCCCCGCCCCACCCAAAGTCCACCTGTTCTCCTTCCCGTTCTGGAGCAGGGAGTGGCGGTCGCCCCCAGGCCTCTCCGTGCAGACGTAGGTGTTCCGCCGCGTCATCATACTGGACGGGATGTTATTCTGAAACAGGAAGGAAGATGGCCAGCTCAGTGCCGGTAGATCAGATGGGGCCTGAAATTAGGGGGATGGACTGGGGGCAGCTGCATCACATTCTCAGCATCCGGGTCTTTGGCAAGTTAGACATTAACAGAATGACAGAGTTGGACGGGACCTCGGAGGTCTTTTAGTCCAGGGTGGGCAAATGTGGCCCTTTTACAACCTGTGGACTTCAACTCCCAGAATTCCTGAGACAGCCAAGCTGGCTCAGGAATTCTGGGAGTTGAAGTCCACAGGTTGTAAAGGGGCCATATTTGCCCACCCCTGTTCTAGTCCAACTCCCTGCTCGAGCAGGAGACCCCCTACCATTCCAGACAAGTGGCTGTCCAGTCTCTTCTTAAAAGCTTCCAGTGATGGAGCTCCCATAACTTCTGGAGGGAAGCTGTTCCACAGGTTAATTGTTCTCTCTGTCAGGAAATTCCTCCTCAGTTCTGAATTGGGTATGGCCTGCCTACAGAAAAGAAGGACTAGGGGTGACATGATGGCAGGCTTACAATATTTGAGGGGCAGCCACAAACAAGGGGGGGGGTGTCAACCTATCCTCCAAAGCACAGGATAAGAATCAACGGATGGAAGTTCTGAAGGAGAGAAGCAACCTAGAAACAAGGAGGAATTTCCTGACACGGAGAACAATTGAGCAGTGGAACAATTTGCCTTCAGAAGTTGCAAATGCTCCAATACTGGAAGTTTTCAAGAAGAGATTGGACAGCTATTGGTCTGAAATGGTAGAGGGTCTCCTGCTTGAGTGGGGGGTTGGACTAGAAGAGCTCTGAGGTACCTTCCAACCCTGTCGGTCTGTTAATAGTTGTATCACTGATGGTGACACAGAAGAGGCCACAGGTCACCTCCTAATCCAAGCCCCTCTTTGGCAGCTTCTGCTTCTGCTTGGACACAAGAAACATGACCAGAAGAAAGGCTCCTGAATTTGGGGAGACCAAGCACCAATTTTTTGCCTGGCTCCGTGACTCCTGGGCACAGAAGGACCTGGGCAGCGCTCCGAAACCACCCGGTGCCCTTTCAAACTCCATCCCTCGTTCCCCGATGTCTAAGGAAAGCTCCTTGGCCCTGGCAGGGAAGGAATGCCCCCCTCCCGAGGCCCTGGCATACTGCAGATGTCCCGCCGCCCTGGGGGAACAACAGCATTGCCCACCTTGCCTGCCCCACCGAATGAGGGTTTGTGCTGAGGGAGGAGCCCGCTAGCCCCCCCTCCCTCCCCCCTCACCGTGTTGACCGCACTGTCCTTGCGCCGGTCAGGGATCTCCGATTTGTTGGGGTTGTTTGCGCTGCTCACCATGGGGCTGGAGGGCGGGAGGCCCCCCCGGCCGCTGCTCACCACGCTGCAGCTGGCCTTGCGCGAGGGCATCCGCTCCTCCTTCAGCTCCCCGTCCCCGGTGCTGGTGGGGCTCCGCTTGGGGTGCAGGGGGGTGGGGGAAGGGCCACCTGGGGGGAGGGGAAGGGGGCACTTTCAGAGAGGGCAGCATCCAATGACCCTGAGTGGGCAAGGGGGCAAAGGACAAAAACTATTGTGGATTTACTTCCTTTTAAATTTCCTCTGAGATGAAACCACAGAACAAACACTTGTATTTACAGGTAGTTCTCAATTTACAACAGATCATTTAGTGACCATTTGAAGTTACAACACACTGAAAAAAGTGACTTTTGCCTGGTTTTTCACACTTACGACCATTAAAGCGTCTATTCATGGCTCACATTTATGATGGTCAGTGTCCCGGGGTCACATGATCCCCTTTGGCGACCATCTGCCAAGCGAAGTTAATGGGGAAGCCAGACTCACTTAACAACTGGATTGCTAACTTAAAAACTGCAGTGATTCAGTTAACAACTGTGGCAAGAAAGGTCATAAAATGGGACAAAACTCAATAATTGTCTCATTTGGCAACAGAAACTTCGGGCTTAAGTCAAGCACTACCTGTATTATGTTCCCCATCTCAACCTGTTGACCATCTTGGATGCACCTCAAACCTCTGGAAGGAGAGCTCCAAAGCTGCAGGAGTTTAGAGGAATCAGAGGACTCCTTGAGGCCATCAAGCCAACCCCCTGCTTGCAAGAGGACCCAAGCAGCCTCAGCTTGACACCACTGCCGGATTCCCATGAACTCTTGGACCATTTTATGATTTGGGGGATAAAGCTAAGAGAAGGGCTGGGCTCTTAGGAGGCCCTCCAGGTAGTGTGCTGGGGGGCCATACCAGACCCCAAGAGTGGCCCTCAGGGTTCCAGAGACGGCAGACACCCCCCTCCGGCTACTTACAGAAATCGCTGTGCCGCCGTTGCCGGTGGTATGTGGAGGAGCTCCGTTGGCCCTTGGCGTGTGAGGAGGACTTGCTGGTGCCGTTGGAGACCTCACTGGGTGGCCGTGCTCGGGCCAGCGAGAGGCTGCTGCCTGTGCGGGACTCCCCCGCTTCCACCTGCTGGACAGAGCAGATTGCCAGGCCTGTCAAAGCTGCTGCGGCACATGCTCAAGCAGGCATGTGCATGCCTGCACCTGGGGGGGAGGGAGGCAGCTCCATCCCTTTCGGGGGTGGGGGGAATGGCTTCCTCCTTAGGCCAGCTGGAGCCTGGCTCCTCAGAAGCCAGGAACCCACTCCCACACATGGGGTCCTCGGGTGAATCCAAAACCTGCCCCTTGTAGCCTCCTGGCAAATGGAGCACGGCTGAAGCGTGTGCCCCCCGCACTGCGGCTTTGCACTAGGATGCCCCCCACTCCTGCTCAAACCCCGGGGGGGGGCCCTTTGACAGCATCTGTACCTCGTTCTTCCTGCCCAGCAGCAGGTAGGTGGCTGTGACCTCATTGTACTTCTGGTTGGCCAAGGCCTCCTTGATCTCCTCCCGGCTGTAGCCCATGCCCACCATGACCTCTGGATAGGGAGGAGCAGAGGCAACAGGTTAAGCCAGCCCAAGGCCGGGAGGGGCTCGAAGACCCCACTGCTGTCAGGGATGGGGGATGCTGCCCAGCTGCCCCACTGCCACTCCCCTCGGTGCCCAGAGATCGGTCTGGGATGTGTGTGCAGGTGGGAGATCTCAGGCAGCAGGATCAGCCGCACGTGAGGGGGAGGGTCCAGGGCCGCTCATCCCCCCAAGCACTGGGGGGGGCGCCCTACCTATGCGCTTGGCATCCGCGAAATCCTCCTCGGGTTCTCGGTAAGGCTTCAGCTCGTCCCCTTCGTAGCCGATATTGATCCACTTGTCCTTCATTATTTGCTGCGGGGGGGGGGGAGAGAAGCGTTAATGGGGGACCGAACTGCTGGGCCCTCTCCCAGTCCCGCCAATGCAGCCCCCTCCGGGCCCACCTGGCGCCCTGAGCTTCAAGCCCTCATAATTCCCACCTGAGGTATTTGGGCACCCCGGTGAGCAAAGGCCGGTTCCTGCAGCCCTCAGCACATGCTCAGAGGCACCTTCAATTCTTCACCCAAGGAACTCCCTCCATTTTTTTCCAGCATGGGTCTCCGTTTCAGGGGAGGCACAAACAGCCTCCCAATAAACTACAGGGTGCCTGTGGAGGCCCAACCGGAACACGCGCTGAGCTGTGCCAGGAGGGGAGGGCGTGGGTGCGCAGTGCCTCCCTGACACACCATGCAATTATCCTTGAGTCAATTAGGCTAATTACAGTCATTGGTGGGGGGGGAGTCAGGGGAGGAAGGCTCAGCAGTGGGGAGGGCCAGATCCCACAGAGATGGTTGCTAATTAAAGGCCCGGCTTCTGGTGGGTGCCCGGGAAACTGGCATGGGGGACGGGCACTGCCAGCTGTGCTCCTTCAGCCCCAGAGGGACCACAAGGAAGGAAGGAGCATCTGGAGCCACCCAGGGATGGCAAATTGCTATGCGGGGCTTGCCACGGAGTCGGGCCCCCTCACCTCCAGGGTGCAGCGTTTGGCAGGATTCAGCACCAGGAAGCGCCTCAGGATGTTTTCGCAGTCTGTGGACATGTAGAAGGGGACACGGTACTTGCCACGCAGCACGCGCTCCCGCAGCTCCTGGGAGGGGGGTGGGGAGAGGCCTGTTGGTCAGAGCGCAGCCCAGCTCCCCCCATCAGTCACTCTGGGCAGCCAGTCTGCTGGGGGGCAGCGCTGCCTGGCCAAGGGCGCCAAAGGGCTCATGCCAGGCCAGTGGCCACATGCCCAGAAGATGCCAACCACTCGTTCCCCTGATGGGAACCAGTCTTTGCAACTTCTGGCATTGGGCAACCGGGCAGAGTGAGGAGAAAAGACTTTGCACAGAGAGGTGGGAGATATGCCAATTCATAAAATAAAGAAATAAACAAACAGCCAGGTGCCCTTTTCCCGAGTGGATCCAGAGCCAGGAACTCATCCGGCAGAGCCCCCCCACACCGCCAGCATCCCAGCCAGCCCCCCTTTGCTGACCTGACCCTCCCTCCTTGCAACTGGGACTCCCGCCCTGCCCCGCCCTCTGCACCCCACAGCCTCACCTTGAGGTTCTGCCCATCAAAAGGCAAGGAGCCGCTGACCAGGGTGTACAGAATGACCCCAAGGCTCCAGATGTCCACCTCCGGCCCGTCATACTTCTTGCCCTGGAAGAGCTCAGGGGCGGCATAGGGGGGGCTTCCGCAGAAGGTGTCCAGCTTGGAGCCGAGCGTGAATTCGTTGCTGAAGCCAAAGTCGGCTATTTTAATGTTGGCATCCGCATCCAGCAGCAGGTTTTCTGCCTGGGGGAGAGAAAGGGGGGGGTGTAAAGTTTTGCTGCAGCCCCCAGGCCCAATAAGCTTTTAGGAACCTGCACCCGAAGTCTAACGACCAGCAAAATGCTGGGTGGAGAAGCTTCCCTGGTTCTTCTAGCTGTTCTGGTGAACTCGCATCAACTCTAAGAGCAGGCAGCAATTCTTCCCATTTTATAGGTGGAAGCACTGAGGCTCACAAAATCCAGCCACTCGGGGCAAGTTTTGGGGGCTGCCCCGGGGTGGCTGAACCATTGCTCCCATACAAGGAGAGGAATAGGGGTGGGGGAGGGAGAGATGGCAGCAGCATTGAAACTCCTCACCTTCAGGTCTCTGTGTACAATATTCTTCTGGTGACAGTAATGCACAGCTGAGACAATCTAGGAGTGAAAAGGAGGGGTCCTGGCTAGTGTGCAAGCTCCCCATTTGACCCCTCCAGCCCCTCCACAGCCCCCTTCCAGGCAAAGCAAGTGAACCGGTCTTAGGCCAGGTGAGTACTCAGTGGAGGACACCCTCCCCATGCCAGATGAGCCCATTTGCCCAGCAAGCAGACTCTGCCAGGCAGCCAGAAATGCTTGCCCACCCAGCCAGGCCCTATGGGTATCCCTGCCCGGAGCCCAAAGAGAGGGCATTCTCAGTGGCATCGTGAGGCCACACCTGTCTGAACTTGGCCCGGGCTTCTTTCTCCTTCATGCGGCCATGGGAAACCAAGTAATCGAAAACTTCTCCTGCACGAAGAGAGGAAGAACAGGTGAGTGAGGCCAGCTCAGATGCCAGGGCTAGAAACAGGGAAGGGTGAAGTGAAGGAACGGTGAAGCTAATGGTGGGTGCTATGGACATTTGAACCTGGGGCCATCGGTGCCAGGGAAGGACAGGGTGCACTTGCAGCTGTTCCTGGAGATCTGCCAGGAACAGCTTGCCCAGGTAATGGGGTGGGCAGGTGCCAGTTGGCCAGAGAGAGGAAAGAAATTCCTCAGCTTGTCAGCACAAAAGGGGGTCAGGTGAGGATAGCTGGAGCTCAAGGAAATGCCTGGTGGATGAGCCTGTTTACGCTGCCTCCAAATGCAGAGTTTTGTCACCCTTAGAAACCAGTCCAGGTGACAGACTTTCCTGGAGGAGCACATGCTGACCCCCAACCTCTCTGCAGCCTAAAGGGGGAAGAACCCCTCCCCCAGGTTGCAATGTCTGTGGGGCCCTTGGTGCTCTCTGAACTTGGTGGTTTCCTTCCAGACATTGGTTGACAGCCAACCTCAGAGTGTACTGATGATGTTCCCTAGTTTGGTCATGAAATGTCTGGAAGGAAACCACCAAGTTCAGAGAGCACCAAGGACCCTACAATCTTTCTCCTCCTCTTCCTCCCCTCTTCCTTAGTGACACTGACGATGTTACCCAGTTGGGTCATGAAACGTCTGCAAGTTAACAGCTCAGCTCAGAGGCCACCGAAGACCCCTCCTTTCATCCTTGAGCTACAAATGTTCTCTTCAACCCAGCCGGGAAGGGCAGACAAGTCTTACCGGCGCTGGCATACTCCATCACCAGGTAGAGGGTCTTCTCCGTCTCAATCACCTCAAAGAGTTTCACTGCGCAAAGAACCAGAAGCCACGTCAGCCTCCCCAGCAAGGAGCTGCCCTCCCGGAGACGCTGCGGCTGCCCCACTCCCTCTCCCCCACCCCACCCCCCGTCACCACTGCAAACCTTGCAGGCCTCTTTTTAACAGTGGACTATTTTCTTTTATATGGGGCAAGCACTAGAGAGGGAAGTTAAAAATTCTGGGCGGCAAGACAAGTGAGCACTGGGACCCCCATCTGCGATTCTGCAGCGGTCCTTCCTGGGGGAGCGCGAAGCCTTGTGGGGGCATCCCACAGCAGTCCCTGCTCCCCAAAGCTTTGCCTGAATCCCAGATTCTGCTCATTTCTTGGGGGGTTTTCTGACCCCCACCACCGTACCTAGCAAGCTTTTGCAACTTGATGCCCTCTGAGCTCTCCTTCCTATCCCCAACAAGTTGCCTTCTGAATTGAAAGATGGACCCCCATTTTGACCCCAGCCTCCTGACCCCTTCAGCTGCTGAAGAGCATGACTTCCATGTGGGGGGGCCCGTCCACGGGGTCTCCCAGACTTCTGTTTCTTACCGATATTGGGGTGATTCAGTCCCTTCATGATCCTGACTTCTCTGAAGAGCTGCAAAAATATCCCAAACAGGAGTTAGCTGACCCCCCCCAAAGGTCACAGTATAACATTTTTCTCTCCACAATCCCCCCCTCTCCCAAGACAGACTGGTTTTAAAGTCCCCCAAACAAGGACATTTCTGTAGAAAGGGAAGGCTGATCCAGCTTTGCTGGCAAAAGGAAAATGGGACTTTCCCTTCATTTACCAACCTCCCCCATTGTCCATAAACCTTTATTGTACTTTTTTCACTTTTTTTCAGTGTTTCTGTAATTTTGAAGAGCCACTAAATGAATGGTCATAGACTGAGGACCAGCTGTATACGTGATATGGCCCTGGCAGGAGGTTGGAGGTTGGAAGACAAGAAGGGGAGGTCTGGTTATGTACCGAAAATTTGGAATTTGACAAACCCTGGTCAGCTCCATCATCAGAAAAAGGCTAATAATGTCAGGCTGGAAAGAGCCACAATTAAAATCTTGGCCTGGCGAAATGTTCACTTTCAGCCTCTGAAATGCCCCTTTATAGCTGCAGAGGAAGGACGGATCAATATCGCCCCAGGGAGCCAAGATTTAATTGGTTCTTTAAGAAGAGAGAGATTTTCTAGAGCTTGAGAGAGGCATTGGGATCTGCTCTTCCTTTCTTTCTCCAAGGGCCTTAGCAATCACATGATAACCATACATTAAAAACAAACGTCTGGGGACTTGCCATGAGCTGCCAGAAGTGCAGCGTCAGGCACCCCATTAAGGATTCTGGGTCCCATTAAGCCTCCCTTCACTCTGGTCCCAGGCAGCCTTTTCCCTGTGCTTATATTGTGTGTGCGTATAGCTTGGCTCACTTGCTGGAGCACTTTGCTGGAGTGTCTAGAGCATCCAGCTTTGGGAACAGCCCTTAAGTTTGGCCTGTAGGTCATGGATTATTGGTCTGTCAGGTCTGAATTGGCCGTGGCCGTCTTGCCATGCTGTGCTGGGAGTTGAATGGCCTTTAATTGATTAACCATGATTAATAATCATCCCTTTCAAGAGGATCTCCCAAAGCAGCTTTTGCATAATTAAATTATAATGAATAACAATACTGCATGTCTGACTGTCTACTTGCCCCTCCCTTCTCTCCGTTCCTTCTCTTCCTTCACTCCTAGGGAAGGCACTCTTCCAAGGGGGAGGGGTTTCTCTGCAGCTGAAGGACACTTTCCTAGGCCCCCCTTCCCAGTCAGCCACTCATAGACTCCGCATTCCCTCCAGGGCTATCATTGACCAGCCTTGGCCACTGATATGGGTCTTGCCCTCCGCCCAAAAGACCTGGGGCACCCAAAGAGGCAGCAGCTGAACCAATGGTGACTGTGAAGGGGGGCAGGCAGCCTTTGCAATCTGCCTCCCCCTTCCCTGAAGCTCATTTGTCCTGGAGGATCCAGCCACTAATTAGCAGGTCCACCCCTCCCCCTCCCCATTGGGAAGCTGGCAGGAGCCGGGTTTCCACAGCGACCAGCTTAGACTCACAGCCGTAATTAGGGAGGGGGGCAATGGGGAGCAATCTCTCCCCCCCACACTGCTGGCAGGAAAGGCAGGGAGCCAAAGGGAAGGAGGGGACACTTCAACCCGCATTGCCCAGGCGGAGGGTTCAAGACCCTCACTCAGAGGGTGGCACCCTGCCCACCAAGTGGGGAAGGGGCTGCTTAGCCCTGCAGAGGGGAGGGGGCTGCATCTCTTTGTGGGGCTGCCCAGGGACCTTTCTGAGCAGAGGCGGCCATGGCACTCCTCCCTCTGTGTCACCCCCCAAGTCCCTTGGAAAGGGAGACAGTTGGCAGCTGGGCTCTGAAGCCCACCCACCCCCCGTGTCCCCCCCAACATCTGCTCACCTTCTGGAGACTTGTTGGATTGAGTTGCGTCTTGTCAATTATTTTGATAGCCACCTTGAGAAAATACAATGCAGAAAATAAGCTGACTTTATATAAAAAAGAACACCACTTGGGGGGGGAGGGCCGAAAGCCCTACTAAGCAGGTATATACAAAAGTATGAAGGCTATTGCTTAACACATTGTAAGCCTCCCTGAGTCTCCGGAGAAGGGCGGCATATAAATCCAACCAATAAATAAATAAATAAATAAAATCTGTGGGGCCTTACAATGGCCAGGCGTGGCCTGGATTCAGCTGGGCTGAAGCCTCAGTGGCTCCATGGAGCGGAGTGGGGTGGGGGACATGGACAGCCTATTCAATTCAGTCCAAGAGGGAAATCCACAGGCTTCCCACACACAAGGCAGGAGCTCCCGTGGCCATCAGAGCTGGCAGCTGGCCTGGCTGTCCCTGGGGCTGGGCCCTTCTCTGGGTCTGTGGGGAGCCTTTCCTCCCTTCTGTCTCTGTGCTCCGGAATGCCCCCCTGCCTCTCCCCCCACCATTCAACCTGGATGTTCCGCTGAGTGCAGGAGGAGGTGGGGGGGGGGCAGACTGTGGCAGAAAGTTTGCGTCTGCAGCTGCCTCTTTGCACTTTTCCCTTCCTTGTACAATTGCAGATACTGTCTTTATTTTATGATTTCTTTTGAGGGGGGGATGTCTTTGAGTGCCCGGAGCCTTCTGGAGGGTCTTGGCCAGGCCCAGTTTTTGCAAGGGGAAACCAGAGCAACCCCAATGGGATGCTTCGGAGGAAGCCCTGACTCCCTGGGAAGTCAGTCCCCGGGTAAATGCCTTCAAGTGCAGCTGATTCCCCCCCTCCCCCCGGCCTGTGCTGGGCCCAGCAACCCATCCCCTTGACTTGCCAGCTCTGCCTCTTCCCTGGCCAGTTTCAGCTGTACTGGGAGGGACGGCTCCCCCCACCTCCTCAGCAAGCCATGACCACCCCTCAAAACCCCAAAGGGCCCGACTCACCTCCCTGCCCGTCAGGATGTGCCGGGCCAACTTGACCTTAGCGAAGTTGCCCTTGCCGATGGTCTTGAGCAGCCGGTAGTTGCCGATGTGGGGCTGCTCGTCGGGACAGGAGGCGATGGAGTTACGGCACCGGGCGCCCAGCGAGCGGCTGGACCATGACGAGCTCTTTTCAGAGCGGCTGCTGGCCAGGGTGGAGGGTTGGGGAGACAGCGGCGGCGTCACCGGCAGTGGGGCAGGCTCCAGGGTCACCACTGGGCAGCGCTGGTGCTATGGGGCAAAAGAAGGGTTACTGGAGAGGGGAAGGGGCCTGGCCCCCCAGTGCTCAAATTAAGGGGTGGGGGCATAAACCGTGTCTGCTGGCAGCCGGGTAAGGACTTTGCCAACCTGTGCCCCACACTTACCATCCAGAGCACACCCCCAACTCTCCTTTCCTGCTTGCTTGCATTCTGCCCAGCCCACCTACTCACTTCCCAGCCTGTTTGGGCTCCCCGAGGCCTCCTGAACTGCCCCCGCCCTCCATCCCAGACACTGCTTTCATTTGGCGCTACAGTTTTGGGGACGGCAAGGGATTCCCTCTCACCTCCGATCAGAAAATTTCACCTGAATCAGTTCTGAAGCCAGAGCTTTGGAGCCAAAAATTCTGCTTCTCCCAAACTGCACTTTAGAAAAAGTGGGTGAAAAGAAACCACTCCTGGATGGGGAGTTCCCCCTCCCCCAGGGCCTCCCTCCCAAACCAGGATGGGCCAAGCCGGGGTTCAGGGACGCTAACCCTAACCCTCCCACCCCCCCCTCAGAGGACTATCCAAGGGGAAGATGAGCCGCAGTTGATTCTTCAGGGGCTCCAGTTTTGGAGTAGTCTGAACCAGCCTCTGACAAACCCCCAAAGCCTTTGCTAGCAGTGCCCTGTGCCACACGATCAGCCAATGCGACTGCCCTCCCTGTTCTGGGCACAGCTTTCTGCATGTGTCGGCCAAGGGCTGGGCATGGGGAGCCCAGCCACACAGGGCCAGGATGGAGAGGGTCAGGCAGCCGGCTTGTCTTCAACTTCAGACCGCCGCCAGGCTGAAGGTGCCTTCGCCTCCCTGCTCGCCCTGGCAAGCACAGCGTTTAGCAAGGACTGAACCCAGATGATGCCACAGCCTCTCCAGCAGAAAGAGCCCAGCTGCAGCTCTCCAGCAGTGGCCACAATGTGCCCGGGCCCTTATCATGCCCAGCACCAGAATTCTGGCTGGCAGACTTCCTCGGGGGGGGGGGGGTGGCATTTTCCAGGGCCAAGAACAGAAAGGCCAAAGACGGAACAGGGTCTTCTCCATGGCAGAGTCACGGGGGGGCGGGGGGAGGTGTTTGCCTCTGCAGCCTCCCAGTTGGGCTTTACAGACGGGGGTGCTGCTGCAGGATTCTGGGGGCACATTTGAGGGGGGAACCTGAGCTCTTGGTCTCTCTTCGTTTCTGCAGGATTCACGACAGCCTGCCCCAAGACTCAACCTGCCCCACCAGATGACATTTTAGGGGCCCAGGAACCACCCCTGCAAGCTTGGCAGACAGGCGGGGAGTCCTTGGAGGAGAATTTGCCAGGCTGCCCTCCCTGCAGCAGGGAAGAATGCTGGGCAGAGCCAGCCAGGAGGAGCCGGGTGTGATGATGACCTTGTTACTTGTTTCCAGTCGGAACAAATGTCCTTTTGTGGCTTCTGGCCCTGGGGGTTGAGGGTTGGGGCGGGGGAAGTGCCCAGATCATGGCTACTTGTTGGGGGAGGGCCTAAGACGATACCCCTAAAGGTCCGAGATCCCTACCAGAAGGCAAATCTGATCTGCTGAAGAGTCCCTGCATGTTTCTTCCGGAGGGTCTCCATTCTCTTAGCAGGCAGACACAAAGCTCCCGTCATCGTCCCAGGCTCTTCTTCCCAACCAGACCTCTCCAACCAGCTGCTCTCCAGAGGAGTTAGGATTACAAGTCCCACAATCCCCAGCCAGGAAACATTCTTTTTGACCCAGGGGCTTCTGTTCATAACCCACAAGGCTCAGCCATAGGAACACAGCAAGAACACACGTGTAGCACAGAGACCCAAATCTGTCAGTTTTCCCAGACTTATCAGCTCTTCCCAGAGCCTGCTGGACAGCTGACCGCCTGCTCCCCAGGAATACAGGGAGTCCTCAACTTATGACTGTAATGGAGTCTAACATTTCTGTTGCTAAGCAAAACCTTTGATAAGTGAATTTGCCCCAATTTGCAACCTTTCTTGCCACACGTGTTAAGTAAATTACTGCAGTCATTAAGTTAGCAACACCGTTGTTAAGTGAATCTGGTTTCCCCATTGATTTGGCTTGTAACAAAGTCGCAAAAGAGGATCACCTGACCCTGGGGTGCTGCGACCGCCATGAGTCAGTTGCTGAATTTTGATCATGTGACTCTGGGGATGGTGCAACGGTTGCAAGTGTGAAAAAAGTCACTTTTTTCAGTACCGTTGTAACTTTGAACGGTCAGTAAATGAGCTGTTGTAATTCAAGGACGACCTGTAGTGCATGAGATGGCCGCTTGCGTAATGGATGCAGGCCGAAGGCGTCAAGGATCAGGTTGCAAATATCTGTGTTCCCCGTTCCTTTATTTGTGGAGGAAGCAGATATGACTTGACAGGTGAGGCAAACACCTGGTGGGCTTCCCAAAGGCCATTGAAGGGGGAGAGAAGGAAGAGCGATTGCCCACCAGGAGGGGATTGACCTGGCTTGGGAAAGGTATTCGAAGAGGATTTGACTGCAACCTGAATACAGGGAGTCCTTGACTTACGACCATAAGGGAACCCAACATTTATGTTGCTAAGTGAGGCATTAGTTAAGCGAGTTTTACCCCATTTTACGACTTTTCCTGTTAAGTGAATCACTGCAGTTGTTAAGTTAGCAACCCGGTTGTTAAGTGAAACTGGCTTCCCTATTGGCTTTGCTTATCAGAAGATGGCAAAAGGGGGTCACGTGACCCCAGGACGCTGCAACTGTCATAAATGTGAACCGGTTGTCAAGCATCCAAATCTAAGTCACGTGGGCCATGGGGAGGTCGCGATGGTCGTAAGTGTGAAAAATGGTTATATCATTCTAACTGTCACTAACTGAACTGTTGTAAATCAAGGACTACCTGCATGAAGCTCTGGGAGAAGGGGCTGCCCCAAAGGCCAAGACCACGTCAGGCATGCCAACAGAGGCATCATGCTTGGCTCAGGCCCTCCTGGATCCCGTGTCCAACTCTGGGCACCAGTGCCAAAAACTTCGGAGGAACCGAGAAAGCGGCAAGAATCAGCAGAGGATGTGGAGCCCGGCCCCATGAAGACCAAGCGAAGGGAAGAGCTGGTCACACTCCCCTTCCGAAACCCAAATGGGGCAAGGAGAAGAAAACAGAGCCATTTTCCCTCCAGAAGTGCAGAATATGGAATTATGAGAACCATTAACCAGTGGAACAACTTGCTACCAGAAGTTGCGGGTGTCCCATCACTGGAGGTTTTCAAGAGATTACCGTTTCCCTGAAAATAAGACCTCCCTGGATAATAAACCCAATCGGGCTTTTGAGCGCATGCACTAAAATAAGCCCTCCCCGAAAATATTTAACCGCGTGCGCAGCCGGTCCCCGCCATTTCCTCTGGTTAGGGTTAGGGAGAGAGAGCTGGAAATCAGGTAAGATGGCAAGAGGAGCCCCGTCTTGCTCCACCCGCCCCAAAATAATAAGACCTCTTCGAAAATAAGGCCAAGCGCTTATTTCAGGGTTCAAAAAAATATAAGACAGGGTCTTATTTTTGGGGAAACCCAATACATAGTTTGGAATGGTGTAGGATGGGGGGTAGGGGTGTTTCAGCCTTGGGAACTTTAAGACTTGTGAACTTGAAATTTCAAGGTTGGACACCCCTGCTATAGGGTCTCCTGCTTGAGCAGGGGGTTGGACTAGAGGCCCTCCAAGGTCCCTTCCAGCTCTATTCTGATTCATCCCTCTCTCCCTCCCTCCCACCAGCTGGCTGGGCAAGGAATGGAGCCGAGGTGGGAGGGGGGGACAAAAGTCAGAGACTTTGGCTGGCCTCCTCGGCAGGGGATGGAGGAACAATGGAGGCAAACTGGGCTGTTCCTGCCTGCCCCAGAGAAAGCAACCAGAGAACTCTCCTTCCCTGGGGGGACTGGGGTGGGGGAGCTGGAGCCAGGCCTCGCCTTTCTGGAAACCTCCCTGCGTTTCCACGCTGCAGGAATGCCTTGGTGCATTGTGGGATGCCCAGGAACACCGCCTGTCCTCTTGTGAGTGCGCAGGCAAGGGGAGGAGGGAGGGGGCTATAGCATCCCCCCCTTCAGCACTCATCAATAATGCACTGGAAAACAGCGCTGCCCGCTTCAAAGAGATGGCAGGGTGGCGGGGCGCCTGGTGTGCGCCTGGTGTGAAGATTCTCTCACTCCAGGGGGAGACCTTTCGGAATGCCTGTGGCGTGCAAAACACTGCCGTCCTATAGCCAACCCGCTGTCCCGCACTCGAGCAAGTGCAAAACCTGGGCACATGGTGAGAAAAAGGTGCTCGGTGCATGGCCCCTTCTAGGCTGCAGTAAAACCAACAATGACTCAAGGAATTTCAGTGCCAGCTCCGGCTTTCAGTCACTAAGCAGGCCAGAAGGGAGCCGCTTGGAACAAGGCCAGTGGAGTCCAGAGCCCATGGGTCACAGCTGCCCTGGCACCCCCAGGCCCAAAAGGTTTGGCCCTCTGTTAATGAGGAGAAAGCCTTGGCCAGGGTCTTTTGCCCCCCAATACAGGTGGGGGAAAGGAAGCCAAAGAGGCAGGACCTGAAAGTGAAGCCGCCACCAGTGGGGCACTGGGCCAGGGAGTGGAGTGCCACTTGGGCTCACGACCACCCTCAGTCGTGGAAATCCACTGGGTGATTCTCTCACCTGCTCTCCCAGCCTACCTCACAGGGTTGTTGTAAACCACCTGGGGCTCTTGGATGAAAGACAGGATAGGAATCTAACAAATTCAAAACAAATAAACGGGGACTATTCATTGCATATATTTTTATACAGCTTTTGCAAAGGATCTCTGGATCCTTTGCCCCATTGCTTACTTTATGATGGGATCCAGGGGAAAGTTGTTAGCAAACCAGCCTTCTTTCCCAGCCCATCTCCTTTCTTGAGGTGCCAATCCTGGCACCTCCCTGGCTTGGCGAAGGAGGGTACCCCACAGCACCCACACCCTAACCCCACAGCGCACCTGGCCTCTCCCAAGCGGGGCTCTGCGTGGAAGTCTAGACCTCCTCCTCATTTCCAGCCAGACCTGGGCTCTCATGGGCTCCACGCCGCTCCAAAGCCAAGCCCGGGAGCAGATCCGCAAGCGCCAGGCCCTCGGGCTTACTCAAGAGCAGGCAGGTAGCGCCAGTCCTGGGACCGAGTGAGACTCTCTGAAGCGCCCGGACCCAGGTGGGACTCAGGCAGCACCTTCACTCAGCAGCTGCTTCCGTCAAATCGGCAGGTCGCTCACTCCCCGGAAGCCCCAAATGTTATTAACTTTTAATCCAGGAAGATCATCACAACAACTGAGGAGGAGGAGGAGAGCCCAGATGATCCAGGAAGCGGCCCCGCCCTGACACCTCACCCTCCAAAAGCCACAGGGCCAGTGGCTGCTGCTCTTTCAGGGGAAACCGGAATGGCGGATGAGTCCCCAACTGGGTGAGCGTCCCACTCGGGGTGGGAGACTGGGCCACACCCAGGCAGCAACTCGGCAGGGGAGGCCTGCCCCGGTGTGCATCCACGCCCTCTCTCTCCAGGCCCACACACCGAGGGGATAGCATCCCCCTTGGCCCAGGACTGTTTACATACAACATCTGTGTGAAGGAGGCCAGGAGAGTCATCCAAAAGGCAAGGAGCAGCCTGAGGCCACCTGAGTCCAACTCTTGGAGGGGGGATATTCTCCAGCCAGCCTGCTCAAGGCCCAGCTGCACAGGGAGGAGTGCGACATGCAAAGAAGCTGTTGGCCACAGAAGAAACTGGCCAAGGCCATTGCCAGGCAAAGAGCTCAGGATCTCAAGGACTCAAAAGCAGGAGTCAGTGCCCTTCGGTCTCTGCCAACCTGGCATGGCCAAAGTCTCCGAGCCCTGGTGCCACAGCTCTCCTCAAGGGTGTAATGTGGAGCCATGGGCAGCAGCTTCTCCATGCCAGCTTCATACAAAGCTCTGGATGTCCCTTGGAAGCTCAGGGGAGGAGGTATTCATGGCAGGGAGCCCTCGACTCACCGTTGGCTCCTCTGGAGCTCTGGCTGGAGGAAGGGCAATGGAAGGGCCAGCTTCTCCTCTCGAGGAGGAGGTCTCCATGGCTTAGAGCAGGCAGGGGTCTGCAGCCTTCCAGCTGGGCTTCACTGGGTTCACTGGCTTGGGCTACAGGGAGCTACAGATGCCCGGCCGTTTGGAGAAACCCCCATGAGCTCAGGCTGCTCCTGAACTGGTTTGGCAAAGAGCTCTTGAGCAAGATGGCACTGTCCGCCTCACTCTGTCATTCGTACACGCTGTACTCTTTGATCCGAGGTGCTGGGGAACCACACCCGGGCACTCCCAGGCCCAGGCAGGTAGGGGCAGGCTGCATTACTCACTCGCAGGCCAAGGGAGCTCTCAGCACATGCTCAGAGACACCCTGGTCATTTGACAGCTACTGGCCACGAACGCAGGTGCTAGGGGCGATGCCTAGCTGGCTGCCATGGTGAGGACCTCGCTGCCATGGCAACACAGCGGTGCGGCACTCTTCAGGAAGCCTTGGCGATCAGCAATGTGGTTGTCAGCAACAGCGGTGGCAGAGAGGGTGGGGCCTGAGCCAGAGAAGGCCTGGCAGACAGCAGCAGTGGGCCCAGGGCAAGGGGGGATGGGGCAATGAGGCTGGAAGGGGGCGAGCAGAGTCCACGAGCACCAGGAAAGAGATGGGGCAGGAAGCTGGGATTGCAACATGAAAGGAGGTGACATCCTTTGTCGCACAGACAGACATAAATACACCCGCCCACTGCAACTGGAGTCCCCCACGGCTTCAGAATATCCTGCTGGTGTTGCTAGGGTGTCAATCATGAGCGGAGAAAGTCTGTGCTTGGTGGCCCCGAGAATCTCTGGGGCTCAGGGCCTTTTTGCATCCGGGAATTTTCAGGGGCAAAACCAGGACCTGCACCCACCTTCCCTTTAAAGCCCCAGAAACCATTTGCTGACAGTTTCCCCCCCTTGACAGGGGCATAAATCCAAATGCAGGCAAACAGACAGAAGTTGCTCAACGTCCCCAGAGGGAAAGCGGCTAGGCTGATCCAGGCAGCACCTAAAGCACAACGCACACCGAGTCCCCCACCCCCCCCCTCTGCCTGGCCAAGGACACAGCAGCTTCTAATGTCTCTTGGCAAAACCTGGTCAGGCACTTGGCTTAAAAACCCACTGAGAATGAGCCAATTTATGAGGGCCTCCAATAAGTCCTGAAAATGGCATTTGGTGTAGGCTAGCCCCACAGAAGAAGGGCACACAGGACCCATGCTTCAGACCAAATGATAGGGAGGGGGGAGGAATATTCCTTATTCCAACAGCTTGGCAGAGACCCCTCCATACCAAAGAACCAGCAAGCAAACAAGGCTGCACCCAGGACATCCCCTCCCCTGGGAGAAGGGTATTCCCGGACGGCAAGGACCTCCTGGGATGTCTAAGGGGCGACCGGAGGCGGGGGGGGGGCTCGGCCTGCAGGCCATTGCCCGCCTTTGGGGCACTCCTCGGGGCAGCCGAGGATCTCCCAGCCGGAGAGCGGCTTCCCGGCCCCTCGGAAAGGACCCCCTTTGACCGTTCGCTTTCCGCCTCCTGCCTCCACCCGGGTTGGAGCGGGCGAGGCCGGACGCAGCGCGGCAAAAGCAGCAGTCACTGCCGGAGGCTGCGGGCTCTCCCTCGCCTTCGGCCGCTCAGCGGAGCCCCTCCGCTGACCCCCGGCGAGGCCCACCGCCCGGCCCGCTAACGCTGCGGCCGCCGGAGCCTCGGGAGGGCCTGCCTGGGAAGCCGCGGCACCGGTGGGCGGCCCAGCGGGGTGACCTTCGCCCCGAGGCTGAGTCCGCGTTTCCTTGGCGGGGCCCACGGTCCAACCCGCACTCGCCAGCAGCCCGCAGCGGGGGAGCCGAGCCGGCGCGGAGGCTAGCAACCGGCCGTCGCCAACTCCGGGCTGCCCGCCCCGCCCGCCCGCCCGCCCTTAGTCCAGCCCCGGTAAACAAGAGGGGCCGCCGCCGCGGAAGACTCACCGGCTCGGAATTGCGCTCGTTGCCCGCCGCCAGCGCGATGCGCAAAGACATTTTCTCCCGCGGCCCAAGGCCGGACGCGGCGGGGGCGACGACGGCCGCTTGCCTGCCCCGAGTGGCCACTCATGCGCCCCGGCGCGCTCGGAGGGCGAGAGGCGGGGGGGGTGAAGGGGAGGCGGCTCCTCTGAGCGGAGACGCGGCTCGAGCAGCGCTATGCGGCCCGGGGGGCCATGGGGAGGGGGCCGCGAAGGCAGGCCCGGGCTCAGCTCCGCTCTCGGCCGCCGCCTCTCGCTCGCCTTCACTGCCGCCTCGGTGCCCGGCCCGGCCGCCGCACTCTCCCCGCAGGCAGGAAGGGGGAGCGGCGCTTCCTGCCACCCCCCATATGGCTGCGTCCCCGCGCTGGGGGGGGAGAGGAGGAGGAGGAGGAGGAGGAGGAGGGATGCGGACGCAATCCGAGCCCCGGGAAGCCCCCCCCGTCGCCAGGAGCGGCCGCTGAGCCCCCTCCTCCCGGCCAGGCGGGGCGCGCTTCAGCTGGGGCTGCTGCCCGGGGGCGCCGGATCCGGGGGGGGAGGCACCGGCATCGGCCGCTTGGGGAGGAGCGGGGGTCGAAGAGGCGGGCGTCGCGCAGGAGGAGGAGGAGGAGGAGGAGGGGAGAGCGGGGGAAGGAAGCAGGGCGTCGAGGAGGAGGCCGGGCCGGGCCGGGCTGGGCTGGACAACACCCGGCAGGCGCAGGAAGCGTCTCCGAACTGCTTAAAGGCGCCGCCGCCGCCGCCGCTTCCAGAGGCGCGCCGCGATCCCGGCGGAGGGCAGCGGCTTCCTCCCCGCCCTGGCAGGCGCGGGAGGGGCCGGGGAGGTTTCTGGGCCGGGAGGGCCGCCGGGGGCTCAGGCGGCGGGAAGAGCAGCTCCCGAATCTCGGCCGCCTGGTCCGGCTGCTATTCCCGAAGTCAGGCCGGGTTCTGGCCGCCGAAATGCCGCAGCGACCCGGAAGGCTGTTCCTCGGAGCGCGCAGAGGCTTTGCAACAAAAGCCGGGCAGCTTTTGCTTCTGGGTCCAGGAAAAGAGGCCGGTTCGGATGCAACAGGAATCCTCACGGAGGACCCAGGGTTTATTGGGGGCGGGGGGGCTCCCTTCTCGGGCAGTTGGCGACTATGTGCTGCCCTGAGAAGGCGCTTCGGTAAGGCCATCCTCCGGGCACTTGGAGTCACGCGAAGGCTGCGGAACGCGTGGTGTCCCTGGAGCCCCGAGACGGCCTGCTCTGCCCCCTCCCGCCCAGCCGGCCATCGGCTTCTTCCCCTGGGCACAGCCGTCCAGGAGACCAGGTGGGCAGGTTGTGGATGCCCAGCCTCTGCTCTCTTCTCCGGCAACCGGCTCGGTGGGCAACGTGGCCATTGCAGACTTTGGGCCAAGCTCCCCGTCATGTTTGTCCGAGGGTTGGCTGGCATAAACACACGATGAACGAAAGGGCTCCGGAGGAGAATGAAGTCCTGCTGCCCTGCCCTTCCACCTCCTGTCCAGCCTGGCAGCGGGGAGACCTGCGGGCTTCAACGCCCAGAATTTCCCAGCCAGCATCGCTGGGAGTTGAAGCCCGCAGGTCTCCCCGCTGCCAGGCTGGACCCGCGGCCGAAGAGGCCGGGAAGCTCCGCCTCAAGCCCCAGCACTTCCTTGGGCGGCGTGCGGAGGGCCGGCCTGACCGGGCTCTGCCGAGGGAGCAGCTGACACAGCCCAACCGGCGGCCGCGATTTCCAAGGCTGCCATTTCACCTTTGCCGTGGTCAGCAAAGAGGCCAAAGGCGCCCTTTAGCTGCAGCTGAGCAGCTCACAAGAGAAGCGGCTGCCACGGGGGAAGCTCGGGGGGGGCAGTTTAGTTGCAGGGACGCTGATTGTGCAGCATCCCTCGAAATGCGAAGCGCAACCTGGCAGGGATCCCCGAGGAGTGCGCGATTTACTGAACCGGCGGCGGCCGATTTCCGGTTCACGGCCGCCCCCTGTCCGGTGCCCGGGAGGGGCTTCCAAGGGGCGCCAGGCCTCCCCCAAACGCAGCCTCGCCTGCAGGCTGCCCGCTGCCAAGCCACGCCCATGCAGCGGCCTGGCCCCGCCCATGCTGGCGCTGATTGGCTGCGAGGCAGCATGGAGACAGGCCGGCCGGCCCGCCCCTTTCCCCCTGAGGAGGCCGAGTGCCCTTCACCCGCGCTTTCTATTGGCAGGATGCGCAGCCAATCGCCGTCTGTCGAGCACCGCCCTTAACTCTTGCCTGCTCTACCGAAGGGACGAGGGAGGCGCTTCTGCGCAGCCGCAGCCTGGAATCCGAGGCGAACGATTCTGCAGAGGCGGATCGCCCCGCCCCCCCCGCCCCGCCCCGCCCCTCCGCGGAAGGTCCCAGGTGCTCCGCCGCTCCCCGCGGGGGCTTGAGCCGGTTGCTCGGTGGTCCGGTGCAATCCAGGGGGCTTCTGCAGCCCTCCGCCCTTTGTGGTGGGGTCCGCATCACGAGTCGCTCCTGGGAAGAAGAAGGGCTCCCCGAGCTGGCTGGCCGGCCGGGGATGATGGGAAGCGTGGTGCCCGGAGCGCCCCTGCAGAGGGGCCTGTGGCTTGTCCCGCCGCCCCTTCCTCTGCCTTGAAGGCTGCACCTGGGGAGGTGGGCTGAACCCCCCTCCCAAACCCCTTGTTGCTACCAGAAGTCTTCCACCCAGCCGTGGGGGCCTGTGCTGGCTTTAGGCACCTGCTGAGGTGTGGCTGTGAAATGCCAGGCCACCTCGTGCCAATTGCCCAACTAGCAGCCCCAAACAAAATCAGAATCCTGAGTCTCCGGAGAAGGGCGGCATATAAATAATTAAAAAAAATCAAATGAAAAGGAATAGTTAAAGGGGCTGTTGGAGAGTCCAGCTAGAGGACGGTCCTGGGTCTTCCTGGAAGAGCTCCCCAGGAAGGAGGCGCATCACCTGCCCCGTGGACAGAGAATCCCTGCCCCCCCATGATGGATGCCCTTAAGAGGGTTCCCCCCAAGTCTCCCTGGGGCTCCTATCAAAGACATTTAGGCCCCAAAAGAAACTGACTTGATTGGACAGCTGAGCCCCGGCTCTTCCAAACGGCCCTCTTTGGCTCACAGTTGCAGTTCCAAATATTTTTCAAGGGGAGCCCCAAGCACAGCACCCAGAAAAAGGCCCCATTGGGCCACAGAGCCGTGGGTCCCGGCTGTCACTTGTGACTGTGTAAACTGGCACCGGGAGGGCGGCCTCCAGCTGCTCCCTCTGGGTGGGGCTCAGTGGGCCCTGAAGGCAGCACCAGAGCATTGCCATCAGCAAAGAAGCTCCTTGGAGGGGAAGTTGCTGCTTTGGGGTCAATTCTGCCTTCTGAGAAAAGGCGATGGCCACCAGGGGGCAGGATCGGGCCGAGGATAGGGAGCCGAAACAAAGGCGGAGGAGGCAGCCAGCCTGGATGGAGCCCCCACCTTTGGGCCTTCCTGCATGACTGTGCCTGGATAAATCAGGCCTGGCCGGAGACAGTTTGGGAGCAGGTGGCAAGCCTGGCTTGGCCCTTTCGCTCCCTGGTCCAGGTGGGGGTCAGTCGGTGGAGGATTCTCCAGCAGAAGGAATGAGAGCGGCTGAAGACAGAGACCCCTGGCCATAATTGTTGGGGGGCTACAAGACCCTTCCTCCTTACCCCCTATAAACAGTTAAGAGGTTTGGGCAGCCCAGACGTTGACGGTCAGAGGTTGGCAAAGTCCACAGTGCCAGGCCACAGATCTGCTCACGTTATGCAGCCTGTGCCTTTGTGCAACCATGGTCTATTTTAAAAAATGGAGCATGGAAATGAAATATGAAACATGAAATGAATGTTATAAATATAATACTTGAAAATAATTTTTATGAAGCGGTAAAGCCATTGTTAAATAAATGATAAATGAGGATGTTTATTTGTTTGAAAATATGAGAAACTAAATAACTAGTAAATTTTGAATATGGAGATGAAGCACAAAAGATTTGTAACCGACCGACCCACTGTTTGAAATTGTAATGGAAGATGGATTTATGTTTTATGTTTTGTTTAAAAAAAAAAAAATTCAAAAAAACCCAGAATTGATGTGATTCGTGTACAAGTAGTCCTTGACTTACAACAGTTCATTTATTGATTGTTCAAAGTTACAGCAGCACTGAAAAAAGTGACTTGTGATCATTCTTTGCATGACAGTTGCAGCATCCCCCTGGCCAGATGATCAAAATTCAGATGCTTGGCAAGTGACTCATATTTATGACGGTCATAGTGTCCCGGGGTCACATGATCCCCTATTGCAACCTTCTGACAAGCAAAGTCAATGAGGAAGCCAGATTACTTACTTAGCAACTGCATTGATTCACTTAACAACTATGGCCAGAAAGGTCATAAAGTGGGCAAAATTCACTTAACAAATGTTTCACTTAGCAACAGAACTTTTGGGCTCAATTGTGGTCGTAAACCGTGGATTATGCTGTATTATGCTAGTTCTGAATCCTGGTTTGTAAATGATGCTGGCTGAGCACCCCGAACAAACCGTAACGATCACCCCGAGCTTAATACAAGTGTGCAAAGACAGCCTCTAGGTCGGAGGAGGGTGAAGAAGGGGGGGGTCTGACACCCCCCACAAGCTCCTGGCTGCAGTCGCCCATTTTGGAGGCAGGCGGAGGGCATCTGCCATGGTCTCCCCCCCCCCCTTTCCCGGCTGGCAGAGCTGGAATTTCCCCGGCTCCACCAGGTTGAACCTGAAACTTCCTGGTTGGTTATCCGCCTGAGGATGACCCCCGCCCTCTCTGCCCAGACCCACAGGAGAAGAGTCACAAGATTGTGTCCAGCTTACATAAAGCCGCCCTGCTCCGAATCACCTCCGGCCTGGCGGGGCTGGGAGGGGCTTCCTTCCAAGCCTCCTTGGCCTCCCCAGCCCGGCTGCCCAGAGCAGCCAGACTGCCCGAGAGGAGGGGGAGCCTGCAGGGAAGGACCAAGGTAGGGACTCTGCTCTGCTGGGGTGAGGGGACTCCAGCCCTCTCCCCCTGCTTTCCTTTGGGTGGGGGGCTGCAGCTTCCATCCGGGCATGCCCTGTGGGGGCTCAGTGGCCATCCTACAGTTCGGATCTTGGGAAGCCCCTGCCTCCTATCCGCTGCAGACTTTGAGGGTAATTTGGGCAAACCTTCCTCGGAGGGAGCTCTGCTCTGCTGTCCCCTTTTTCTCAAGGAGTGGGTCCTCGGGTGGGGGGAAACTTCTGTCTGTGCTCTTGTGAGCTGCCCGGAGTTGGTTGGGTGAGATGGGTAGCCGTGCCAACCAAAGAAGTCACCCTCATCATCCTCATCGGTCTTTGCCCCCAGCCCCAGTCTGTGCCCGGCTTGCGGCTGCCTGGGCTCCACTCAGTCTGGGTTCCTGAGCGGGGGGACCATGGTATCCTACTGCAATGGCTCCGGGAATTGGGGGTGGGGGGCACTGTTCTCCTCCTACCTCTCAGGCCATAAGCAGTTTGGGCGGGGGATCAGAGGTCCTCCCCGAGGCCCCTCACTTGTGGGATGCCGCAGGGGTTGGTTCTCTCCCCCCTGCTCTTTAAAATCTATATGAAGCCGCTGGATGAGATTATTTGCAGCTTTGGGGTGAGGTATCATCAATATGCTGATGATATCCAACTCTACATCTCCACCCCGGGCCAACCCAGGGATGCCCTTTCCGTGATGTCTAAGTGCCTGGAGGCGGTGCGGGTCTGGATGGGTAGGAACAGGCTCAGACTCAACCCCTCCAAGACGGAGTGGCTGTGGTTACCGGCATCTCGTGATCTAGTATCCCCATCACTTTGGATGGGCGGGAGTTGCTTACTCCCTCTGAAAGGGTTCGCAATCTTGACGTCCTCCTTGACTCACGGCTGTCCTTGGTGGATCATCTGATCTCCGTACAGTCACTCATGCTTATTTCTCGGTTGGATTACTGCAATGCCCCCTACATGGGGCTGCCCTTGGGGTGTACCCGGAGGCTCCAGCTAATCCAGAATGCGGCTGCGCAGGTAGTTACGGGAGCTTCCCGTTACTCCTGTGTAAAACCTCTCCTACGCGAGCTGCACTGGCTGCCGATGGCTCTTTGGATCCACTTCAAGGTGCTGGTACTCACCTATAAAGGCCTTCATGGCATGGGCCCAGGATAGTTGCAGGACCACCTCCTACCGGCCTCCCACCGACCAGTGCGCTGACATAGGGCTGCTGTCCTCCGGGTGCCGTCGGCCAGACAATGTCGGCTGGCGACCCCCAGGATGAGGGCATTCTCTGTGGCTGCACCGACCCTCTGGAATGGGTTATCCACTGGGCTCTGGACGGCCCCTGACCTCCGCACTTTCCGTGCCGACATGGCTTTTTCAGCAAATTCCCTGATCTGTTGCGAGACTTTTTAATTGTTTGGGGTTTTTTAAATTGATTATTTTTAGTATTGCATGGTTGTATTGTTTTTATCTTGTGAGCCGCCCCGAGTCCTATGGGAGCAGGGCGGCATATAAATTTTGAAAAATAAATAAATAAACAGTACCTGGGCAGCCTGGAAGTGCATCTCTCCCCATCCCACCAGCCGCCTCTTTTATAGCCCAAGGAACTAGGGAGGGTCTCTTCTGAGCCACCTGCCCTGCCCACATTCCTGCTGTTGGCTTTTATCTGACCGTCCCTTTGCTGCCTCCCTTCGCCAGTCTGCCAAGGTCATCCCATCTGCCCAAAGCCACCACAGGGAAACCTGCTGGAAATTTACTGGCAAGGGAGTGTGATGTGTAGGTTTCTCTTCTAAGTGGCCTAAAGTTGCATTTGGTACAACGGGGCCTTAATTGAGGTGATCATCCTCCAGGTAATCTCCCTCCCCCTCAAAATATGCATACTTGCATACACAAATGCATACAGGTAGTCCTCACTTAATGACTGGCCACCTAGTGACCAAAGTTATATCAGACCTCCCCAGAGCCACTTGTTTTTGAAGGCAAGGAGACAACCTCCCCCCTGGCAGCCTGGAGATTGAGAGAGGCTCCTTGGAGGCTGCCTCCCCTCCCCCCCAGCAAAGACCGGGACTTCCCTGGGGGAGGAATTTCCTCCTCCTCGCTTGCAGGACAAGAGTCAAGCCAGAGCACCTCATCCTCCGGGCCTCCCCTCTGGCCCAGTGCAAAACATGTGCTGGAGGAGAAGGATGAGAGTTATAGTCCAGCAAGTCTGGAGAGCCTGGTTCAAGGGTGGTCTTTGTGGGAGAGTGAGTCCTGACCCTCCCACTCTGGCTTGGAGCCCCTTCACTGGGGAGGCTCGATATCACTTTGCAGAGGTTCTGCCACCTGGGCATTTTTGCCCATTCCTAACTTGGCAAAGGATACAGAAGAGAAGAAAACCACTGGCCTCTCCCCGGTTACCCCATAGAACTTTGCTAGAACCTTTTTCCTGCGGGGAGACCCCACTTTCATTCTCACCTCTTCTCCCTTCATGGACAACCTGGAATCAAGAGGTTTGGGAGCTCCTTTTGGGGCAGGCTGTCACCCCCCCTCGAATTCTGGGAGTTGAACTCCACAAGCCTTAAAGTTCCCCAGGTGGGCACCCTCCTCCTCCGCTATTTCAATCTTTTCTTGAGAACCTCCTGTCTTCCGAGGGGGCTTTCAGTCTTGGGCTCTCCCCAGTAGCTCAACCCGCAATTGCTTAGGAGGTGGCCTGAGCTGACCAGAGCCCTGGGTGCCACCTCCTAGGAGGTCCTGTTAGCCCAGCTCACCGTCTCTCTCTCTCTCTCGAGGGCTGCCGTGATTGAGGCATGACCCTCACCTGCCCCACCTTCCCAACAGGGGCTGCCTGGGGGCCTGGAGGGAGAAGTTGGCTGTGCGGCCAAGGAAAGCACCGGGTTCCTTACGGCGATGCCGAGCCCTTCTCCCTTACGGAGACCGGAGACTGCAGCCTCCAGGCTGTGTGGGCAGGTGAGCTGAGGTGGGGCTGGGCAAGAAGGGAAGGAAGAGAAAGTGGAAGTGAGGCTGCTGAGCCGCCCTGCCCTCGGCTACCTGAAGCTCTGGAACCACGGAAGGGAACGCTGGACCCTCCTGGGCGCCTGAACCAGCCTCCAAGGAGCACCCTAGGGGGCAGTAAGTGGGCTGGGGCTCCTCAGCCGGGCTGATGAACACTGAGAGCTGTTATTCTTGCTGGACTTCTGCAATTCTTCCTTTAGTTTTCTCCTTTTCCTTGGGGGAATCTCTCTTGACGCTAAGAGTCTGAAGTTTGCCTCCCTCCCTCTGTCCTGCCTTTCTTCTTCTTCAAGGCGCCCGTCCTTGCGGTCTTAGCAGCCAGGCCCCCATTCGTGGGGCCAGTTGCTCCTGCCCAGGAGAGGGGGGCACAGACAGTTTGGATCACAAGGAATGGTTTTGGCTGTCAGAGCTGTCTGCCAGAAAATATCGGCCTCCCTTCCCACCTTCTCAAGAAGTAGGAAGAGAGCAGGAAAGGGGGGTTCATGCAGCTGAAGGGGGCAGTTGCACAGAAATGAGGAGCAAAGCAACAAGCAATATGGGTTGGACCCGCCCCTGCGTGTCACCTCCACCGCTGGTTCTGTGGGTCAGGAGTCCATGGGAGGTGGAGCTTCCACAGCTCACTTTTGCCCCCTGCCCTGAAACAAAAGTCATTCTAAGGTGGGGGTGGTAAACCCCTTGAGCCAAGGGGAGTCGGGGAGAGCCCCATCCAACTCTGGGCTCCCTGGTAGAACAGCACTTTGGCTGACGCTCCTGCTCTGGAGTGATGGCATCACTTCTGACACATCTTTTCTGCTCTCCTCTCTGCGGGGGCCACTGGGGGGTCCCCTCTGCTGCCTGCCTGCATTTCCCCCTCCATCCTTGGGCCTTCCACTCGCCCCACTTCTTGCAATGCTCCCAGTTCTTTGCATGGGGATTTTCCTGTCATCTTCCGAGAAGCTTTGCTGCCCGGGAGTGTTTCCAGTGAAGCGGGCACCTCCCTCTTCTTTAACCCAACAGCAAAGTCCCCAATTTGAATGGGGAAGCAAACACGTCCCGGGTGTCTCCTTGCTTTGGGTGGAGCCCACGGCTGTCAATTATAAACCTTGTTTTATGGCCCATGGGGTGTGTAAACACAGCCGAAGTTAGCTGATTCAAAGTAACCGGCGCCCTGGTCCCATATTGGAATCTGGCTCCAGAATTTGGAGGGGGGGTGCTGGGATGTCCCTTCCCAGATCTCTTGTGTCAAGTGGGCCCCCCTGAGGGCATCCAGGCGATTCCTAGCAGCCATGACTGAGCATTGCTTCTTCTCCACAGGACCCAGGGAAGGCAGCCACCATGCCAGTCCTCAAGAACCCCCATCAGCTGAAGGCATCCAGCAGTGGCCCTGGGGATAGTGGCGGGGGTGGCAGCCACAGCAGGACACTGATCCTGGCCAAGGAGACTCCGGGGACCAACCCTTTCGAGGAGGACCTGGAGGAGAATGAGAAGGACTCCTTCCTTGGGGGCATCTCCCCCGGCCAAGAGAGGACCCTCCCAGGGGACAGGGAGGACTTTGAGCGGGGCCTCTTCAGCGGCAACCCTGAGGACCGCTTCAGGCGCCGGGCCACCTTGGAGAAGCTGGTGGGGCTGAGTCCCTTCCGCCTGGGCAGGAGCCGCAAGAGCGGGGAGAAGCGGTCGCCCGGGGGCGAGCAGAGCTCCGACCAGCGCTCCTTCCTGGAGCGTATGATGCTGCCCCTGATGGAGGGTAACCTGGGCCAGCGGACGCCCGAGAAGAAGAAGCCGCGTCGCTGCTCGGAGGACTTCAGCCTGCTGCAGCGGTTCAACGGGCGCCGCAAGGAAGGCCTCTACAGCTCAGACTATGGCCCGGCGGAGAACGGCGGCGGGGACACTGCCAAGCGTGGCTCTTTCCTGAAGATCGGGCTGGGCGGGAAGGTGCGCCGGGCGTCCCTGGTGGAGAAGGTCAACCAGACAGAGGGCTTGGAGGCTGCCCCGGCAGCTGAGAAGCATGACCCCAAGCCCAAGGAGCCGCTCTCAGGTGAGTCTGGCCTGGCTGAACCAAACTGGGAGCCCAGCACACCTCTTGGCACCCTGGCAAGTGAAGCCCTCAAGGATGGTGGTGGAGAGAATGCCTAATCTAGGGACCAGCTACGGGGTCCTGATTGCTAGCTTAAGTCAGGGGGGGGGCTCCTAAAACAGGCCCCCATCCTCCAGTGCACTTCTGTCCCTGCTTGTGTAGGGAATTGTCTGGGAAGGCCGGTTGTGTAGAATTCCTTCCCCAAGCGAGCAGCTGAGTCCGAGGGAGCCGGAGGTCGACCAGCCATGCCCCAACCAGGACATCTCACCAGTGTGGCCAAACAGCCTGTCCAGCCAGTCTTCTGAGACCCTCAGGGGCTTGGTGGCTGATTCTAGCCCACAGGCTCAATCACTGCCTGCCTGTAGCATTAACCATATATGTGTATTTCATTTCTTCCTGCTATCAACCACACCAAGCAGAAATGCCGGCTGTGTCCATAGATAACTGCAGGGGGGCCTTGGAGGGGCTGCAGGGCCTGGCTGTGCAGGGCTGCCCACCGGCAGGGGAAGCTCTGAGAGGCATGGAGGGGACCCCCTCAGCCTCAGTTTTAGCAACCCCACACTCAGTGCAAGGAATCGCCAGCCATTTCACATGCATGTGCACTGTACGCTTTCTTGTGGCGGTGCCTTCAGTAAGAGGACTCCGTAGAGGAGACGGCCACTGTGCAGGGAGAGGCCCCAAGTGGTTTCAACCTCTTTTCGGTTTTTTTTTTCAACCCCTTCGTTTGTTTGTCACCCACTTCCACAGATTCTGGGCACTTCACAACAACTACATGTTCATAAGATCTCCTAACTACAGGTAGTCCTCGACTTACAACAGTTCATTTAGTGACTGTTCAAAGTTACAAAGGCACTGAAAAACAGTGACTGATGATCGTTTCCCACAGCTGCGCCCTTTTCAGCCTCCCCAGGGACGGAGACAGGATCAAAATTCGGAGGCTTGGCAACTGGCATGTACTTATGACAGTTGCAGTGTCCCTGGGTCACGTGATCCCCTTTTGTGGCCTTCCAACAAGCAAAGTCCATGGGGAAGCAGGGTTCATTTAACAACCGGGGTAGTAACTTATCAACTGAAGTGATTCACTTAGCAACGGTGGCAAGGAAGGTTGTGAAACGGGGCAAAACTCATTCAACAAATGTCTCACTTAACAACATAAAATTTGGGCTCGATTGTGGTCATAGGTCAAGGACTTCCTGTATAATTTAAACACCCCAGAAAGCCCCCCCCCACTTCCTTCCAAGGGAGGGTTAGCCATGAACAATAGCTTTGCCAGCAGGACTGACTACTTCAAACTTTGGTGCAAGCCAAGATCACCTGATGGCCCCCCCTCCCCCCAGGCGCACCCGGAGACTGGCCATGGATCTCTCCCTATCCTGGGGGTCCCACCTGAGCCACTGTGCTGCCGAAGCCGGAGAATGCCCAGAGTCCCGCTTGCCCCTCTCTGGCGCTGGCTCTCTGCCTTCCCAGGGCCAACGGCTGGCTGTCCAAGTGGCCCTTCCCAGTCCCCCCCCACCTCTGGACGGAGGAGGGGAGGAGGAGCGCTGGGCGTCACTGACCTTGGCCAGGCTGTTTATCAGGTCTAATGAGCTTCTCTTCCCTTTGTGCACATATTTCGGGCTCATTGTTCCCGTGCCGTGATTCAGCGCCTGATTGCAGGAGCGTCTCCTGAGCAGCGGCCTGTGACCTTCCCGAAGAAGGTGCCAAGAGAAGGGGGAGGCGCTGGGGGGGCCACATGTGCAGAAGCCATCCAGCTTCCCCCCAGAAAGGCTCAGGGCTGGTTAGCGGTGGTGCTCTTCTTACCTGGGAGCCAAGGCCGTGCCAGCCCACCCCGCAGTGACCCCTGTCAATGCCCAGGGTCCTCCTGTAGCTGGGCACAGCAGAGGGGCGGGCACTGGGCAAGAGGAAGGCCAGGGTGTGTAAGGGGAGACCCCCATGCTCAGTTCTCCCCAAAAGGCCTTGCTCGGCCCTCACCCTCCAAAAAAGGAGCTGGGTGGAGGGGCAGAGGAGCTCTCTCTGCCTATGATGCTGAGGAGCCCCCCCCCCAAGAAGAGAGAAGTCCTCAGCCAGGGGGCAGGCTGTGACTTGCCTCCCCCTCTTCTTTGACTGCCCTTAAAAGTTGCAGCTCTGTCTTAGTGCGTCAGACCAGAAGCCCCCACCCCACCCCCAGCCACTGGAGCCAGGCTGCTGGACTTTCCTTAGGCAAAGGCAGTGGGAACCAGGAGACATCTTGGGCCACCCCCTCCCCAGCCCCTCCCTAAGCCTTTCTCAGAGGGGCTTGAGACCTGGAAAAGGGTCCCTGGGAGCATTTCTCAGGTTCAGCCCGTGAATCAAACTGTTTGAGGAAAGAGCCCTGCCTGCCCTGCGAGCCCCTTCCCCTCCCCCCAGCTGATCTCTGCAGTTCAGCTGATAAGGTCAAGTCATGGTGGTGGCAGGAGGCTGCGTCATCTCGTCTGGGGCATTTCCCCTCAGCGGAGGGCAGAGAAACGGAAGTGGCTGCTTTTAGCCCAGCCAGACCCTCGGCCCTCCACGGCTGCAGGCGAGGAAGGCTCCTTCCTGCAATGATGATGAGGGCGAGGGCTGCCTTGAAACTCTTGCAAGACCGGAGTGCAGATAATAATAATAATAATAATTTTATTTCTATACCGCCCTTCTCCCGAAGGACTCAGGGCGGTGTACAGCCTATTTAAAAACACAAGACAAAAGAGCAATTAAAATTTAAAATTATTAAATAAATTTGGCTCAATTAAAACCCCAGAAATTTAAAATACCCCAATTTAAAACTATTACGTTGACAGCCCGGCCTGGCGGAACAACAGGGTCTTCAGTGCGCAGCGAAACACCCGGAGGTCAGAGATCTTACGTGTTTCCGGGGGCAGTTCATTCCACAGGGCTGGGGCTCCCACAGAGAAGGTCCTCCCCCTGGGTGTTGCCAGCCGACATAACTTGGCCGATGGCACCCTGAGGAGACCCTCTCTGTGGGAGCGGACTGGTCTTCCGGCAAGCAGAGGATGTACACCAAGCCTGGGACCCTCTTCCCCACCCCTCAAGGCTGACCAGGCCCCTTCTGATTCCAGGGCCTCTCCCAAGGAAGCCAACTGGCCCCAATTACTCCACCCTGGCACATAGGAAAGGTTGGGGGGGGTCTTGTGACCCCCAGCAATGGATCTCTCTTCTCAGGAGGGGCACCTCAAGCATGCCAGCCGTGGAGGGGGGCAGCAAGTTGCCTTGTCCATAGAATAGAATAGAATAGAATAGAATAGAATAGAATAGAATAGAATAGAATAGAATTTTTTATTGGCCAAGTGTGATTGGACACACAAGGAATTTGTCGGTGCATATGCTCTCAGTGTACATAAAAGAAAAGATACCTTCATCAAGAATCATAACGTACAACACTTAATGATAGTCATAGAGTATAAACAAGCAATCAGGAAACAATATCAATATAAATCGTAAGGATACCAGCAACAAGGTTACAGTCATACAGTCGTAAGTGGGAGGAGATGGGTGGCGGGAACGATGAGAAGATTAATAGTACTGCAGACTTAGTAAATAATTTGACAGTGTTGAGGGAATTATTTGTTTAGCAGAGTGATGGCGTTCAGGGAAAAAACTGTCCTTGTGTCTAGTTATTCTGGTGTGCAGTGCTCTATAGCGTCATTTTGAGGGTAGGAGTTGAAATAGTTTATGTCCAGGACGTGAGGGGTCTGTAAATATTTTCACAGCCCTCTTTTTGACTCGTACAGCATACAGGTCCTCCATGGAAGGCAGGTTGGTAGCCATTGCTTTTTCTGCAGTTCTAATTATCCTCTGAAGTCTGTGTCTGTCTTGTTGGGTTGCAGAGCCAAACCTAGGCAAACCTAGATTAGGCAGGCAGTCCACCACTCCACCAGTCAGGTTGATTTAGGAGGCCAGAGCAGCGGTTCTGAGAGTTTCGGCCCTCGGGACCTGTTTGGTTTCTTAAAAACGATGGAGGTACCCACAGGTTTACAATGCTGCATCTCTCGGCCTTGATTGTTTTGATGATGATGATGGTCTCCACTCAGTTGTGTCTGGTTCTATCGATTCTAGGGCCAGGTCTCTCCACGTCCTCCAGTCTTGCACTGCATATTTATGGTTTTAGGGAGCTGCTGGGTTGATTCTTGGCCTGCTTCGAGTCCCAGCCTTTTTTCATTTGGGGGCTCAGGCAGCAGAGCCCCTCTTTCTTTGCCCAAAGCAGGGGCAGTCCCCTCCCAGCCTCAGGCTCCTTTCCCTCTTGTGTCCCTCGCTCAGTCCTGGAGATCTTCCACCTGATCCACCAGCGGGATCTCCGCCTGGCTGACCGGCACATCGTGGAGCTGGAGGCCGAGTGTGCCCAGGAGGGCAGCGGGAAGGACGGCAGCCGGAAGGCCAAGGATGTGGCCCTGCTCTACGAGGCGCTGCAGAAGGAGCTCTGGGCGGTGCTGGCCGAGGCGCTGGCTGCCAAGAGCTCTTACCCGCCCCTGGAGCAGCTGGTCCAGGTCATTGAGCAGGAGGAAGAGGCCGACCGTAGGTGGTGCCAGGCCCAGGGAGACTCCGCGGGGGCCCCCGGGGCTCGACCGCGGAAGATGAGGCAGCAGTGGGCCGAGGCAGTGGACCGGCTGGTGGGCCAGAAGCTGTGCCAGTGCATGGAGGGCCGAGTGGGCACCATCGCCACACAGATGGACCGGCTGGCCAAGTGCACAGTGGAGGACCTGAGCAGCATCAGGGGCCACCTGCTGCAGGCCTACCCCAAGGAATACCAGGCCTTCGGCGTCTACTTGGGCAGCTACCACCGGGGCCTGGCCCGCTGCCTGGCCGAAGGGGTCCAGAAGCAGCTGAGCCTCTCCGAGCTCTACTTCGTCTTGGACTGGAACAGCAACATTTACCAAAGGTAGGCAGTGAGAGACCCCATGGGGGGAGGGGAAGCCCCCCCCCCAGCAGAGCCCTCCGGCCATGCCCTGGCTGCTTCTGGGCCCAGAGCTGGCAAGGTGACGCCACTCAGACACCATGGAGGAGCCTGGATTGTGCAGAGAACTGACCCCCTCTCCCCCTCTCCCACAGGGAGGTCCTCAGCCGGCCAGAGATCTCCCCCCTGGTCAAGCCCCAGGAGCTCGGACCCCTCCTGTGCCCGGAAACGCAGCAGAGTCTGGAGGAGCAGTGCATTGCCGCCGTGAAAGTAATGGCCGGTCAGGGGTGAGGTGCAGGGTGGGTGGGTGGGGGGAACCCATTGAGGCTCTAGACAGGCAAATGGCATTCGAAGTGGGAACAAAATCCCCCACTTGCAGTTATAGGGAATTTCTCTCCTATCTGGCCTCTAAAAGGGAGCATTTTCAGCCAGGTTGCTCCAGACAAGGAGCTGCTTATCTAGGGCAGCTGGATTGTGTGTCTTTGTGGTGACTTAAATTACCCCACAAGGCACATGGGTCCCACTCCCTGCAGGGTGGAAGGCCGGGTCCCAGGGCACAGGTGGTGGTGCCCTTCCTTACAAGGGTGCCCCAGAGATAATCCTGGCCATCCACCATAACCCTGCTCAATTATAGAAACGGTATAAAGCCATTAAAAATCTCCTTCAGAGCAGTCTCAGGGAGGAGACAGGTAGCCAGATGACCTCAAGAGGTCTCCCCACCTCCCTCGAATCCCCAAAGCTGCAAGCCCTGGGTGCCCCTGTCACCTTGGAGCCCCCCTTTGTGAACTCTCTCTGGGGCATCTGCAGGTGACCATTGCCAGGGACATGAGCCAAGAGCTGCAGAAAGAGGAAGAGCGGTGGGCGCAGGAAGACAAGGAAAACAGCTTTCAGTTCGGCTTGTCCAGCAAAGTCATCTTGGTATGTTGGGGTCCCCACCCTGCCCTGGAATCTCACCCCCCTTTTCTTCTTCGGGCAGGCGGCTTCCTTCCAGGACACTCAGCCCCACAGGAAATGGCCCCACAGCAGACCCACCGAGGGAGGCTTCCCTCCGCTTTCCAGCCCTGGCCTGACCCTTGGGAGCTCCGTCCATTGGCCTGGCTGAAGAACTGGACAAGGGCTTAGCTCACCTTGGTCAGCAAGGCTCAGGCTGGCTTCTGACACAATGCCGAGCAGCCTGAGTTGCTGTTGTGGGAAACTGCCCCTTCCCCTGGCTGAGCAAGGCCTTGACGCTTATGCCCCAAACCAGGATAAAAAACCCCAGGTTGGCATTCCGTGGGCATGCAGCCCTAATTTGGAAGAAGGAAGCTCCCCAGTTGGGCTTCTTTCTGTCCTGGCCCCACCTCTGTAGGTCCGTCCTCCCCCACCCAACGATCCCCACAGGGCAAAGGGAGCTGCCATCTGTCCCCACACCTGGGGCCAGTCCCTTCTCTGCAATGCTGGGCCACTGGAACATGCGTGACCCTGCTGGTTGGGGATGATGGGAACTGCAGACTATTGGAGAATGCCAGCTCAGTGCACAGATAGCATCAGAGGCCAGGCATAAAAAGGGTCCCTCTGAGGATGGCATGCTGACCCTGGCAGCAGAGGGGGCAGCTGCCCCTCTTCCCCCTTTCTCGCCACAGGAAGCTCCCCCCTCCCCAATCTCAGGTGGAAGGCTGCCCACCCCCAATATCCCCGGAGGCCTTGTGGGTTTTGCTGAGTCTTTGTCTTGCCCTGCAGGTGCTGAAGGGGCATGCTGACAAAGCCCCACAGATCACGGAGGATTTTGGAAGGAGGGTGGCCCACTGTTGCCTCACCAGCCTGGCAGAGTTCTTGCAGAGGTACTATTGCCCAGCAAGGAGCTGGGCACGGGGCACAAGAGAGGCGCCCAGTTGCTGCAGCATCTGTAGCCAGACCCTCCCTGGGAAGCGGTCTTCAAGGGGGGCATCTGTTGGCTTTCTTCTCTTCCAAAGTGACTGCCAAGCTACAGACCAGCCGTTTCTCCGTCTGAGCTGGGAGTGCCTCTCCTCCAAAATTTAAGCTCTGGTCCTAGAGGCTTCTATTCCCTGGTGGGATGCGGTGAGGATCCAAGGGCTGGGAAAAGCTGGTGGCGCCCCCCTTCCCTCCCTCTGGCACGATATGGCTAAAGGTGGAGCAGTCTTGAGTTTCTTTCTGAGCCCCCCAGTTTTCCTGGTCTGAGCTCAGCCCCAGCTGCCACGGGTCTGCGCTGTTCCACGGGGGCCGAGACAGGGGGAGGTTCAGGGGGAGAAGCACCATTGCGGGGGGAAAGCAAGAGGCGGCACCACAGAGGGCACGTCTGGCTTTTGCCCCCAGACCCACAAAGAGCCTGCCAGTCGTCCTTCTCGCTCCTTGAGGGGTGTCCAGCACCTGACCAACCACACCATGCTTTCCGTGGGAGAAGAAACATGGAGGGTGGCACAGGATGGGCACATGATGGGCTGAACATGCCACAAAATTTCCATTTCAAAGTGGCCGCCAGGAATAGATTCACTTTGGGGCATAAATAGCCGCTGTGGCCCATTTATAAGGAAATGCCAGCGAGGTGGAGCCAAAGGGCCCCGGCGGTCAGGGATTCTGGGGTGGACGGCCAGAGGCTAATTTTAGCTGTTGGCTTCCTGACGTGCCTGTTTTCTGAGAGCTCTGGCTTCCGAGTGTGCTTGCAGTTTGTCTGAATCGAGGCTGCGTCCCCAGGGCCACTGTGGGGGGGCATTGCAGAGTCCCTGAGCACAGGTGGGGTAAGGGGGTTGTGGAGAGGGCTGTGGCTGTGCGTGCAATAAGACCCCCCCAGGACAGCTGCCACAGCGTGTCTGGGGGTCTTCCTGCATGCCAGAAGTGGCCGAAGGGCCCAGGGGGTCTTTGGTGAACCAGCCCCTCTGGATTGAGAGAGAGACGGCCCATTTCTTCGATTTAGCAGGTTCTGATCTGGGATTGGTGCAAAAATGGAGGGAGGGGGTTTCCTGTGCTGGAGGGGCCAACGTCAGGGCAGGCAGGTGGCGCTGACAGCCAGGCAAAACAGGGGCCTTGCGACTTTGCTCCCAGACGGTCTTCCATACTGGCATCCTCTTTGCCCCCCCCCTTCAGCTTCCAGAAGAAAGTCGAAAAGTTTCATGAAGGCCAGGTGGTCAGCAGCCTCAGCCCCGAGAGCTACGTGGGCCGGACCATCATGCTGGTCAACTGCTGCCCGCCCTTCAGGTGAGTGGCCAGGCCTGGCCTTATGCCAACAGGGAAGCCCTCCTCGCTGTGCCCCCTGCTTCCGTCCAGTTCAGTCCTCCCCACGAATCAATGGGGAGGAAAGGCGGTTGTTCTCCCCCCGACCCCCCGTTGTGAGCCTGGCTGCCTTTGCGCAATTCGCACACAGCTCGCTTGATGGGGCTGCTCTTCTAGGGACTACCTGGAGCACCTGGCCAGGTTTGGCCACCCAGACAGCGAGGCTGCGAAGCAGTTGGCAGGCTTGTCCCTCGACCGAGTGACCCGGCTGTGCAACCGAGTGTTGGCTGACCAGCTCTTCCAAAGCCTCAAGGTAACCGGAGGGTCTTCCGGGGCCTGGAAGGAGGAGGGGGAGGCAGGGAGGGTTGTGCTGCTGAGCCCCAATCAGGTGACTGGATCATGGTCCCCATAAACCATGGTTTGTTCCCTTCATGTTCTGAGAACAGACCTATCGGATCGGCTGACACAAGAACACCCCAACCCGTCAAGGTGGCCTGCCAGGATCAGTGGGTGGGTTCCCTGGGGTGAGCTGTCACGAATGGGTTTTGCTTGGAGCCAGGGAAGCCCCCGCCCTCAAACCGGGCCTGCTCTGAGGCTGCATCTGAGACAGGGTCCCTTCCCTGCTCTCCCCCTCCCCAAAACAGCCCTACTTCTACAAGCTGATGAAGAGGAAATGGCTCAGCAACCCCGAGGCCTTCTCCACCATCATGGCTCTCCTGGCGGAGCATGCTCAGAAGCTGAGGAGGATGAAGCTGGGGCCCTACCAGGTGGGAACAGGGAGACCCTCCCCTCCAGCCAACCGTTCTCTCAGGGCACTCGGAGGCTTCCAGGCGGGGCCAGGTGGGATGTCCAGCAAGGCCTCTGTGCAGCCTGGCTTGGTTTCTTCTGCCCTTCCACACGCCTGCCCAACCTCTCCCAGCAGGAGCCGGTTCCCCTCCGAGCACCTGCACCCCAGACTGCCATGGAGGGCGAGCCAAGAGCCTCTCGCGTGCCTCGTGCCTAAGAGAAACCAGGGATGTGGGGCTGCCCCCAAACTGCCCTCTCCTGCCCCAGAAATCCTGGCCCTCTGCCAGCTCTAATTCACACCCCTCCCCCCCCGGCAGATGCTAGTGAGGGAGGTGCACCGGCGGGTGCTGATCGAGTACGTCCGGCCGCTGATGCGAGTGCGGATCATCTGCACTTCGTCCAAGATGAGAGCCAAGGTGGCCCACCGACTCCGCAGCGAGGCCAAGCAGCTGCAGGAGTTCTTCATTCAGCTGGTGAGAAGTGGGGCTCACAGCCTTCCTTGAGGGTAGACGTCAGCAGGCAGGATTGCCCTGCCCCGTGGCGGCCCCCCCCAGAGGTTTGGAAATAAAGGAGGAGGGGGAAGAAGAGCCCGAGGAATGTCCCTCTCCTCGCCTGACCTCTGGCTGGTCACAGGCGTTTGGATTCCCAAAGACAGCCGGGAACTCTGCTCCACCTCCTCCAGCAGTGGGTTCCGTGGCTCAGGGGAGACGGGCCTTCGCGAAGGTCACTTCCTGAGGGTGCTTCTTTGCACAACCCTCCCACCAGGACAAGCGAGGGCCTCTCTATCATTAACTGCCTCTCCTCCCTTCCTGCAGGAATCCTCCTCCTCCTGGCTGGACTCCGTGGTGCCCCACCTGGCTGGGATCCTGGAGCTGGAGGACACGCCGGCCATCCAGATGGAAGTGGCTTTCCTGGCCAGGGCCTTTCCTGATGTGCAGTGAGTCAGGGGTGGGAGGGGAACCGGCCTGGGGTCCCCAGAGCATGTGCAGACCCTCTTGCCTTCCCATCCCGAGGCCTCCAGGGGCTTGGCTGGAGTAGGCCAAGGCTCCTCTTGACCAGGGTGAAGGCCATTTGGGCCACTGCTGGTGCCTCTGAACATATGGGAGAGAGCTGGCCTATTCCCTCCCTAAAGTGATCCCTCCCCAGTCTGGGGTCCTCCGGGTGTATCGGATCTCAGCTCTGGCCACCCATCCCTTTGGTCACCCTGAGCCTCTTTCCCCTTTGGTCAGTGGTCCCTTGGCAGGCTGGAGCTCAGCTCTGGAGGCTGGGCTGCACCTCCAGAGATGGAACAAGGCACCAACCATCCCCAGTCATGTAACTAATGCACGGGGACGATGGAACTTGTAATCTAGCCTCCTCCCGGGAGCCGTGGGTTCCTTGCAACTGCATGGGCCAACGTCCCCTTTGGCTTAATGGCCAGAAGATCCATGGAGGCTTTCAAGAAGAGCCGTTGAACCCAGCTTCTGCAGGACTGGCTTCCACCTTCTCCCCACTCTAGGTTCAGGGCTATAGGGCTGCTCTTTTTGGCGTGGCTCTTTTGCCGAGCTGGGCTCCAGAAGAGGCAAAACTTCGGCCTGTCCCTCCCCTGCATCTAACCACAGCCACGGAAAACCTGCCATGTTTCACCCTTGGGTCACCCTGCATCAATCCATGGACTCCTTCCAAAGGGCTGGGCTCCCAAGGACTCAACCGAGGCTCCACTCTACTCAAGCCTTGGGCCACACAGTGAACTGGGCCTGCCCGGGCTAGAGCTTGGCCCGTTCCACAGTGTGTCCCGTTGAGAGCCAGGATCTGGATGGAAGAGCACGCCCGAGATACATCCATTGAGTGGTGGAGAGGCTGCTGCCCCACTCAGAATTGGCATTTGAGGGAGAGATGTGCCCCTACCTACCAAAGGAGCGGTTCAGGGTGGGGCTGCCGCTAAGACCCCCTTCCTTCCTCCCCAGAGACTGCCCCACCCCATTGCAACAGAGTAGTGGCCACGTCTCTATGAGGAAGGAACAAGACTTTGGGGATACAGGACGTGTCCATTCCCAGCCCCACCGCCCTCAGCCGTGGGCTTCCAGAGACCACCCAGGCATCCTGCTCTCCCCGCCACTACAAGCCTCTTGTAGTTTTCTGCTGTTGTGCCCATCTTCTTCCTTTTACCGGGAGCAGACGCTGTGCCAAGCAACTCGGAGCCCTGACCCTCTGCTCTCGGCTCCAAGGCTGCTGGGTGGCTGCAGCCCCTTGCCCCTTGGCAGCCTCTGCCTGTTCCCCCCTTCCCTCGAGGACCCTTTGATCTCTGCAGTGGAAACTGAGGCAGGTAGATGACGCTCCCAGGTTTCCTGCAGGGAGTCCTCCGTGTCCTTCTCTGCCTTCCCCAAAGGAGCCACTTCTTGGAAGCAGGACTGTCACTTCCAGTTCCCAGGACCAGGCGGCTGGGGAGTTATAAATACCCTTCCCTTCCCTGCTCTGCCCACACGGCTCTGCTGGCTACCAGCCGGCTGCGTCACGGTGGTGGGGGTGCAAGCCAGGCCTTATCATGCCTCCCCCCCTTGTTTTTCTTTCCATCTTCCTGCTGATTGCATCCTTAGGAATTGTTTCGAGGCGGCAGATCACCCGTTAAGGGTGGCTGATGGACGTTTCCTGTTTTATCTGGACTTCTTGTTTCTTGAAAGAAAAAGAGAGAGAGAATAAAGCCGTCCAGCAGAGCAAAACAAGTGGCTGAGCTTCAGACAGGAAGCAGAGTTTGGGGGCCATTTCCTGCCAGACTGCCATTTGGGGCTGGCAGCGGGACAAGAACCACACTGGCTCTGCCAGGATGCCCGGAAGCTCCCCTGGGGCGCGAAGGGCCTGTTGGCACGTCTTCGGGAGAGAATCTTTTGGCTCAGGGCCGCCCACCAGCCTCCTTGGTGCCCAAGACGTGCCAATTGCCAACCCTTGGGAAAGTGGGGATTCACCCCACGACGGTGCCCAGCTTGCGGAGTTGGCAGAGGATGCCTGCCAGCCCGAGCAGAGGATGCCAGCACCCCTTCTAAGCTGCCCTGGCTGGATAGCTTGGAGGAGCAGAGGGGCCTTCCTAAAAATGGGGCAGGGGAACCATGCTGTCAGCCCCACTCCAGGGCTGCTTCCGGGCCTGGCTGATTGTGTGGCCAACTTCCTGAGGTTAAAGAGCATCTGAACCAGCAGGACTTTCAATAAACTCTTTTGCGGGACAGGGGAGCCTCCTGTGCTCTCTCACCCCATCTGGGGCTGGCAGGGAGACTGGGGGGGGGGCAATCCGTCCTCAGACACGAGAGCTTTCCAAACTGCCACCCCCCCCCCAAGAAGCCCAGAGCCTGGACATCCCCAGGAAGGGCGCCCGTCCAGCGTTTGAGAGTCCTGGGGGGACTCGGCTGCACCTGGAGCTATGCTCCCCCCACTGCTGGGAGGGGCTCCCTGGGGGAAGGTGCCAGGGTGGGTTTTCTCCCAGGTCACAAGGGAGGTTTGCTGTTCTTCCCCCCTCCCCCCCAGCCCTCTGCCTGCAGCCAGGTGCCTCTTTCTGGCTGTGTGGCTCCTGAGGGTCCAGTGAGCATTCGGGGGCTCCCTTCCTCTGCACCCCCAGCAGGTGAAGCCCCAGGCTGCCTCAGCCTGATGTGGGTTGGTGGGGGAAAGGCCCTCAGCCTAATAGTTTCCTTCCCCTGCTGTAGCCTCGGCTGTCCAGTATTTTCAGCCACATACAGGGAATCCTTGACTTACAACAGCTCGTTTAGTGACCATTCAAAGTTACAATGGTCCTGAAAAAAGTGACTTATGACTGTTTTTCACAGTTACAACCTTTGCAGCATCCCCCCCCAGTCATGTGATCAAAATTCAGATGCTTGGACGCTGACTCGTATTTATGACCGTTGCTGTGTCCCCCTTTTGCAGCCTTCTGATAAGCAACGTCAATGGGGAAGACAGATTAACTTAACGACCGGGTTGCTAACTTAACAGCTGCAGTGATTTGCTTAACAGCTATGGCAAGAAAGGTCGTAAAATGGGAGAAAGCTCACTTAACCACTGTCTCTCTTAACAACAGAAATTTTGGGCTTGATTGTGGTCATAAGTCAAGGACTACCTGTACTCCCTCCCCATTCTCCCCCATGCAAGCCCAGTCCCTCAGGAAGCCATGCAGCGCAGCCACGCTTGCCAGCCCTGGCGCCCAAAGTCCCCGGGGGGATGACGGGCTGGGTGTCCTCCTGCTGCATCTCCCTTCTTCCCTCCCCCCAGAAAGAAGCACCTGTCAGCCCTGCTGGATGTCCGGGGCCTGCAGAGCCAAGCCCAGCGGCAGCTCATCCTAGCGGCCTTGGAGAGCCTGGAGCTGATGGGGGCTGAGACAGGCGTCTGCCAAGACCGGGCCTTCTTCTCCGAGATCGCCACTGGCGAAGTCTTCTGTGTCCGCGTCCAGCTGCACCGCCTCTCGCACTTCGGGCTCGCCTGCATCTCCCGGATGCGCCGGAGGCCCCCCCGCCTGCAGCGAGAGAGGAGAGGGCCGAGAGAGAAGGAGGCTGAAGCTCAGCTGTGAGGACCCCAACCGGACATTCTTGGCCTTTTGGCCAGAGGGCTACCCTGCCCTTTCCCAAGAAGCCCTGCCTTACGGTGCTCACCTGCCGAGGAGGAGTGCGGCTGCCTGCTGGACACGACCGCTCAGGTCTTGGGCTGCAGGCCTCCTGCAAGTGGCCAAGAGCCGGACGGGCAGCAGCCTCCCTATGACCACCTGGAGTGGCCATGGCAAAAGACCACTGCCTTTGGGGTGCTCTGGATTTGGGGGTGATTGCTGGGGAGGGGGTAGAAAGGGGGCTGGGGCACAAATCCAACAACTCTTAGACTACCTGAAGGGCCCCCCCATGCCTATAACCAACAGGTGGATCCGAAATCCTGATGCTCCTCTCAGCCCAGTTCGAGGCCAGGACTATTTCAGGGCTGATGGAGTCTTGTGCCAACTGGGGCTTCTGGGAGGCCGAGGGAAGGAGCAAAAGGAGCCACGGCTCAGGAGGAAAATGCAGGGAGAGATCCAGGAAACAGCCCTGATTCAGCCTTGGAACCGCATCAAACCAGGTGGAGAGACAGCTGGAGGGAGGGAGTTGGGATGCCAAGTGCCATCTTCCTTGCCCAGAAGAAAGGAGCGCATGGCCTCTGAGAGCATAGAACAAGCTCTCTGGACTTGGCCGCTTTAAGACTTGTGGGCTTCCATGCTGGTTGAGGAATTGAAATCCACAAGTCTTAGAGTGGCTAAGTCTGGAGACGCCTGACATAGAACATAAGAGTAATAGGGCTGAAAGGGACCTTGGAGGTCTTCTAGTCTGACCCCGCCTATAGCGAGAGATCTTATACCATAGGGGAACCCTCCAGTCAGCTCGTTCACCATGGCGGAGTTGGAGGGTGAAGAATCGCTCATACGTCTCCCTCGTCATAGTTGGGGTTCTGCAACATCCACCCCTCCCCCATTTCTCTCCATCCTAGGTGTGAAGTGGGAGAGGAAACTGGCAGCATCTCACCCCTCCCAGCCCCCATCACAAACTAGCACATAAGCTTCACCCCTCCTTCCCCACCAGCTCAGAGGCAGGAGACCCCCCCTCCACCATCCTCAGACCGGCTCAGTGGATACCAGGCCCCCATCCTGGGCACTGGGTACCCCAATACATAGCCATTGCCATTGGCTTGTTCTCCCCCTTTTAACGTTTGTATCTGGGCTGACCTTGAAAAAGACCCCAAGGAAAGCTGGGCCTCCACTGGGATGTGAGACCACCTGGAGATCCCAGGCCTGCAGACTAAACCCAGGAGGGAACAGCCAGCCCTTCTGTGCACAAGTTGGAGCCTCCTCTTCCTCTGCTTCATAGCTGCACTGTTACCAATTTTATTTCTGCCAGCACTAGAATGACGAAGAAATGTTCAAAATTTCTTTTTGGCCTTGGGCAAAGGCTGGTCTGTTTTCTAAAGCTTTTTGATATATCTTAATTTGAAATGTATATGCTGCATAGACACTTAACTCCTTCGCCTCCTTTTCAGTTCTTTACTTTCTCGTGTGTATTGATTAACGTGCTTATTATGTTATGTATTTGGATTTTTATTTGAATTTTTAAATCCGGTAAGTCTAATATATTGTAAGATGCTTAGATGAATGGCCTATAAATTTTAAAAATAAAGACCTAAAACAGCCATCTATCAGCCAGGTGTTGTTTCAGGAACACAACAAATTCTGGGGAGTGCGGTGTGCGTGCTCCAATCCAAGGAGTCCCGGTTGCAGCCTGGCTGGCAGGGCCAGCTTGGACCCGCACGCTCTGTCCGAGCCTCTTGGCCTCTGGCGGGCAGCCTCTCCTCCCCCCCCCCACCCGCAGGCATCCGGATCTGCACCAAGAGACAAAGTGTCCCCCCAGGACCGGCTGCAGTCACGCCGCGTCCCCATCAATCCTGCTCTTGCCCTGACCTGTCCGGCCGGCCGATCCCTGGCTGTAAACAGAGCGGGAAACGCCACTCATTTATCCTGCGAGATGTAAACTTTCCTGATGGCTGAAGAATAGCCGGCCTCTTGGCCAGCCTGGCGGCCTCCAGGGAACACAAGGCGGCTTTGCAGGCAGAGCAGCAGCAGCAGCAAGGGGCTTCCAGGAATGCCCCCCTCCCTCCCCCTGAAGAAAAACACCAAGAAAAACAGTTTTTCTTCCTGACACTTCCCACTTGGCCAAGGATGGGCTCTGCAAGAGGTCATCAAGCTGTCTCTGGGCTTGGCCGCCTGGAGCCTTGGATCCTACACTGGAAACATCCCAGAACGGATACAGGCTGCGGGGGCAGAGGACGGGGCCACTGGCCTTGGGGAAAGAGCCCGCTGGGCCCTGCTACATCCAGCTACCATGGCTCTTGCGTTCCAGCCTGTCACTTGGTTGAACCAGGCAAGGGCTGCCACAAGCCCACCTCTCCATTTCTCCTGCATGCCTGTTGCCTCCCCACTCAGAAGCCCCCAAGAGCAGCGCTCGCCAATCGCCTCCTTTGAGGACCGAGGCAACTCCCGCTGGGCAAGAGAAACAGGGAAGGGGGCAAGAGCACGACCCAGGCACGGCCCACTCACCCGACGCACAGGTGCCCGCCCAGGCAAGAGGGCAGTGCCTGGGGAACGGAAGCCCCCCCTTCCCTCCCAAAGGCTTCCCCAGGACAGGGCCAGAAGGCGAGGAGCGGGTGAGGGGTCAGGGGGATGTTTACAATCTGGGACGCTCAGGAAAAAGCCCCCGCTTCTTTGGAGCGCATTTCCTTCAAAACAGCCCAGCCTGCCTGAGTGGTGAAATATGACCAGCCCTGCTGGAGGAGGGGTGGGTGGGAAGCAGCCGGGCTCCCTCCCAGCACCTCTGGAGCCTGAAGGTGAGGTGGGGCTGGGTTGATGGGCATGTTCCTGCTCTGCCCTTTGGCTTCCTGATCTCCTTCTGGCACGGAGCCCTGGCTCAAATTAGCAACCCCCCCCATCACCGTCCTTGCAGGATGGGTTTCTAGGAAGCCCCTCAGTGGGAAGTGGGAGGGGTTGGGGAAAGCTAATAGCCTTTAGCCACTTATAATAAGCTGCTCTTCTTACAGCCGCCTCCAACCATAGAGCCCACCCCCCTTCGGCATTTTCCTTACAGCCTCTGGCTTCAGGACCGAGAATGCCCCCTGCCTGGAAATGCTAAATGAGGGGGGCTTGCAAAGACATGCCAGGCCCTAAGATCTTAGGGCCAAACTTTTAGATCGGAAAATGCAGCCAACTCAGGGGGGTCCCAGGGTCTGAAGGCAGCATGCAAGTAAATCTCACCTACAGCGAGCAAGTCATGCCTGCAGCTGACCAGCCCCAAAGTCTTTTTTCTGTTTGTCCTTTCAGTCACCAGAGGCTGCAGGCAGTGGGCACGTGGATACCCTGAGGAGGACCCCAGAGCTCTTGCATGTTGGGAAGGCCAGAGCAACAACTTGTTGCTTTCTAAGGGGCTGCCCTCACCTGCTGTCCATTGAGCAGAAATCTCTTCCCTGGGAGGGTAGGCAAACATTTGGAAGAAAAAGAGTTTGAAAAATGATTTTTAGGCACAGGGGCCAAATTAAGGCCGGCTGCCTTTGACACTGCTGGGGTCAAGCAAGCAGTGCAGGCTGGGACTGGAGTCGGATTTTCTTAGGAGCAACTTTGGCCAGGGAAGAAAACAGGAAGCTGGACCAGCGCCCCCCCAACCCCCCTCAGCTCTTGGGAGGTTGGAAGTGAAGGTGCAGCACTCACAAGGGAGGAGGGGGTCCCAGTGGGCCTCACTCTGTCTGCAGCCCCAAAGGGCTGACGGAGGGAGGGAGGCTATTTTCAGCCATCCACTGGGGAGTCCTTCTTGGGAAGGAGCCGTGAGAGGCTTCCCGTGCATAAGCAGAGGGCCTTGAGGACAGGAATAAACCCTTCCTGGCCAAGAGGGAAGGGGCTGGAGGGAAACGCTGCGGAGGAACCCACAGCTGACGTCAGATGAGGCGGGGGGTGTCCGGGTTTTGGCCCTGGAGGACAGGGAGGAGATGCAGGGGCCTCCGCCAACTGCACCCCAGGCCATGACCCCCGGCTTGGTTCTTCCAGACCTACTTTGGCCAAGGAGCTGGACCACCTTTCCTGAGGTTGCCTTCCACAGGCTCTGCTTTCTGATAGAGGCAGGGCAGAGAAGGGCTGAGATCTCTTGATCAGTGGAATCTGGGAGTTACCTCGGTTTCCCCAGAGCCCCCTTGAAGCCCTCCTCTTTGCCAGCACTGCCACACAGCGGGTTCCTTTCTCCAGGCTCCATTCCAGCCAGGAGGCAGAGGCCACTCAGGCTGGCACCGTCTCTTCTGGTGTGGGTACCAGATTAGCTGTAGGGCAAAGCAGCCCCCTCTGCCCCCCTCCAACCTCCCCACTCTGGCTTGTGGTCGCCTGCGCACCGTGGCTGCTCCTTGGCCAAGGGAACTGAGCAGCACTAGTGGGAGCAGCGCCCAGGGCTGCCCTCCCCAGGCAGGGCTTCCTCCTCCCTGGCCGTGGCTTGTGGCGCTGCTGACCGCTTCCCTTGGATTCACGCGCAAGAAACTTCCATCTCGGGCCGCCGCGCATTGTCCGCCGGGCTCCCGGGGCACCAAACACCGCTGCAACAGCGACACCCACCGGCCAGACCGCGCGCTGCGCAGGGCCAGCCGAGGCCAAGCAGGCTCCGCTTCTGATGGCTGGATGAGGCTTGTGAGTCTGGGGGCCACGGCCAGGGACCCTCCGCCACCCCCAGAGCTCCCTTGCAGGGGGAAAGCCGCGCTGGGCTCGGTAAGCCGGGACTGCTGGCTCCCTCCCACCCCGCGTGCAGCCCCTCCAAGCCCCCCGCCCCCTCCGATCGATGGGGCGGAGCTGGCTTCGGTTCGCGGTGGGAAGGCAGCCGACGTGCGGGGGATGCCAGGCCGGACCACCAGTCCCATCAGCCGCGCCACTGGGCGGGGCGCCCTGGGATGATGGGCCTGCAGCCCGAGCGGCGAGCGCGCCCCTCCCGGCCTGGGGCTGCTCCGCGCGAAGCTCCCCGACGGCCTCCGGCCCCTCGTGGGCGGGGCCATGTCGACGACGTCACGCTCGCGCAGGCGCACCGCGTAGGCCGCACGGAGCCGCGCCCCCTGCTGTCCGCGGCATGCAGCCTCCCGGAAGGCGCGGCGCCGGCGCGGCACGTGGTCCGGCAGAGATGGGGGCGGCGGAGGCGGCGGGTGGGGCTCGGGGGCCGCGTGTCGGGGGAGGGGGGCCCGGAGTCTGCCGGGGGGCAGCGCGGGATCGGCGGGCGGGGGGCTCCGGGCCGCGCTGAGCCCCCCGTGACGGCGCCGTTGCTTCCCGCAGGGCCCGCCCGCTTCCAGTGCCCGGAGGACTTCTGCGCGCGGCGCCTGGCCGCCTTCTGCCCGGAGAGCCTGGGGGCGCCCGGCAAGCGCCTGCTGCTCATCAGCGCCCCCGCCGACTTCCGCCCGGAGAGGTGCGCGGGGGGGGGGGGTCGGTGTGGCGGGGCGGCGGGGGGCCCTGGGCGGGCTTGGGGCCCTCGGGCTGAGCGGCTGCGTCTCGTCCCCTGCAGCCTCTCCGGCCACCGCCTGGCGCTGCCGGGCTCCCCCCTTTGGAGGGCATCGCAGCCAGATGGCAGCCAGAAAGTCTACAGTCTCCAAGCCAGCCGGGAGGAGAGCGCTGCCCGCCTGCTGATCGCCGCTGGCCGGCCGGAGCGGCTCGCCTGCGCCCGGCCTTTCGGGGCCTCCCTGAGGATCCAGGAGACACACGCGGACCCCGGCGCCGCCCGGGCCCTCTTCCCCGTGGCAGAGAGGCCGCCGCCCCGGGTCCCCGAAGGACTCAAGCAGCGCTTCTTCCCCTTTGGGGCCCGGCTCAAGGGCTCGGAAGCGGCAGGGAAGGCTGCCCGGAAGAGGGGCAAGAAACGGCCGCTGCTGCCTTTGAAGCAGGCGCTCTGGCGGCCGGAAGGTCCCAAGCAGCTTCTGGGGGGCTCCCCGGAGCCTGCAGGGGGTCTGCTGGGAGGGTGGGCGAGGGCTGGGAGCAAGCAGCCGCTCCTGGAGGAGGAGGAGGAGGAGGAGGCGGCAACTGAGCCAGCCATGCTCCCAGTGCTTGGTGGGCAGCTGCTGTGGCAGGACGCCCGGCCAAGTGGCCACTTAGAGGAGGGCTCCTCGGTGGAAGAGCCGGACAGGAGGAGAGCCAGGAAGAGAGAGAAGTGGAAGACCGGCCTGGAGACAGAGGAGTTGCCAGATCCCAGTTCCAGGTATTGGCAGCCTGAACAGGAACCCCGGAGGCAGGGAGGGAGGGAGCCGCAGGGAGATGGGGGCGACTGCGCAGGAGAGCCGGCCGGATGCAAAGCCAAGAAGAAGAAGAAAAAGAAGACAATGCAAGAGGCCGTGGCAGAGGATCTCTGGGATGCCGCTGCCATCAAGGAGGAGCCGGTGGACGTCCCTTGTCTGTGGAGCCTCCCGGAGGAGAATCCAAGGGCCATCAGAGAGGACCCTGCTGGAGTCCCTAGCTGCAAGAAGAAGAAGAAGAAGAAGAAGAGCCGAGAGAGGCTGGCAGAGGGGCTGTGGGGTGCTGCTGCCATCAAGGAAGAGCTGGGGGATGTCCCCTGTCCAGGGAACCTCCTGGAAGAGGGTCTGGGGTCACCCAGAGAGGAACCTGGTTGGGAACTCGCTGGTTACATAAAGGAGAGCCCAGGGAAGGGGGCAGGAGGGCTGTGGGGCATTGTGGCTCTTAAAGAGGAGCTGGGGGATGCCCCCTCTCTGGGGAGCCTTGCACAAGAGAGTCGGGGGGTCATCACAGAGGACCCCGCCGGGGAACTCCCCAACTGCAAGAAGAAGAAAAAGAAGAGCCGAGAGAGGCTGGTGGAGGGACTGTGGGGCGTTGCTGCCATCAAGGAGGAGCCGAGGGACATCAGCTGTTTGGGGAGTCTCCTGGAAGAGGGTCTGGGGTCAGACAGAGGGGGCCCAGCTGGGGAACTCCTGGCCTGCAAAAAGAAGAAAAGGGGGAAACTGGACAAGGAGCCCCTGCAGGAACAGGGGACAGAAACACAGGTGGACTGGGCTACTCCTCTCTGGCAAGAGAGAAGGCCAGAAGAGCCATTGCAAACTAACGGGGCGGCCCCAAGTCCCAGACCCAAAAAGAAGAAGAAGGGCAGGAGGGAGAGGGAGGACCAGGCTGGACTCTATGCAGCAGGAACTTAACAGCCAGGGAGGGGCGGCTCTATTCCTGCAAAGTGTTGTTGATCAGTTGTCATGCTTTTATTCACGCTGTCTGCCACTCTGAATAAATTCAGGAGCTTTGCATGACAGCATTTCTCTGAAGGTTCTGCCATTTCTCCCCTTAAAAATGAGCGGCTGCCTTGTTCGTTTTTTTCCTGCCGGACAGTGTTTTATTGTCTGTTTTGTTAAGCAATGTTCACATAGCAAAATAGCTTCTTTTCTCCTCAGAGAGGGAGTTTTGTTGCTTTCGTTGGTCTTCTGGGAGTTTTGAGGGAAGAAGTTTCTGAGAAGATTGTGAATTGTCCTGGGCTCATCGCCTTCTGCTCTTGAGCCCCTTCCTCACTTGGGCACCTTCAGAAACGGCTCATGAAGGATGTCAAAGAGCCTCTTGGCCTGGAAAGAAAGAAGAGGTGCAAGTGAAGGCAAGTCTGTTTGGGAGGGGTCTAGGTGCTTTGGGGAGTCCAAACTTTAAAAGCCTCTTTTCCCCTTTATGAAACTCCAGCTGTTCCCCACTGAAAGCCTTTTCAGATGCAGCAAACTTCCTGTCAGGCCTCCCCCAGATGTGTTGGGACTCAAAGTGCAGGACGTCCAGCAATATTGCGGCTGGGTTACCACTGTGTTTCGCTTCCCAAACTGAAATGGCCGCTCCCCCCCCCCCCCCCGGTGCCAGCTGGTCTCCCTTCTTGGGAGAAAGTCCTGGCTCCACAGACCAGTTGCCATGAGGTTAAGGGCAGCAAGCGAGGGATGCCCCTTGCACAGGCGCTGACTCGGCTTTCCTTAGAAAGGGAGGTGGGGAGGCTTCCACTGTGCCAGCCGATTGTTTGAGGGCTTGGGGCAACAGTTTCCACTCACCTTTTGAGGTCCAACCCCAGGGCACAGGGAGAGGTCCTCCTTGGACGCCCGGACAATGTTGGCTAGTGACTGCAAGGTAACAGCAGAGGGACTCAGTGGGACGATCCCCAGGGCATTTGCGGGCGTCAGACCTGCCATAAGCTCAGAAGGAAGCGAATGCACAGATGCCAACACCCACCTGGGAGTCAAGGGGAAGGAGGCTTGACGGCAAAGGATAAAAGGTAGTTCCGCAAAAATCGCTCAAAGTCCCATTCCTCCCACTTTTGCTGCATTGGTTAGGGCTGATGGGAGGTGGAGTCCAACAACCTTGGTGGGCGGGTGTGTCACAGACCACCCCTTCCGGCTTGTACACTGCTGGGAAGTGCTGCTCTCAAAGCACCACGTTCTCCCTGCCCACCCCCAGCACAGAGAACTGGCTTGCTCACTCTGAACGTGGACAGCAGGCTCAGGGTGTCTGTTTTGTTCACGGATTTCACGCTGGTCAGACAGTCGCTCACCTGGGGGAGAACAAAGCAGCTGCAGCACCAGGCACATTTAGCTGCTGCGCAAGGCAACTGGTGGCTGGGATGCCTCTGCCCTCCTCCCTCCCCAGCCAAAGGAAAGCGGTCGTACCCGCGACAAATAGTCCTGCTCCACTTTCTCCTTCAGCAGGTCGGCCGGCTTCTGCTCGTAGGCCTTGTACGTCTCCAAGTAGCGTCCAGCTTCTTCTGGACTAAGGGTGGGACAGCATCAGAGAGCCATTGCAGGAAGCTTGGGAGAGCTGCCTCTGTGCTCATGAGGTTATTCCTGTCTGTCTCGGGGAAAATCTAGGCACAGACTGTCCATGTGAGCAGGGGCATTTGCCTTAAGGAGGAACTTGCTTTCCGGTGCCTCCCCCTTGTAGGGGGTCTTCTCTAGCCAGGTCTCTGCCACCCGCCCAGCGCTGGGGTCTCACCTCCAAGCCAAGATGAGGGTGCAGTCAGCAAGGATGCAGATCTTGGCCAGCTCCTTGACTGTCTGGTGGGGGTCTTTCTGAAAGAGCGGAGAGAGGAACTGCGGCTAAGGTAGCCAGCCAGCCATGGAAGGCAGAAAGGGGTCCTGCGCTCCAGCGTCTTCCCGCTGCAAGAGGGCCAGCCCTGCAGGCCTCCCGGCAGCTGCCAAAGTCTCAGCAGCCCCAGAAAATGAACGGAAGCGTTGTGGGCCTGATTTTGTTAGTGGATACTGGGCTGGGAAAGGAACGTGGGGCCAAGGAAATCCGTAGAATCAGCTGCCTGAGGCAGGAAGGGGGTGGATTCTGAGGGGGGAGGAGGGGGGGCTGCATCTCACCACGTCAACCTGAAGCAGGAGCACCTGCAGCTGGTACGTCTTCCCCAAGTTACGCAGCCGCTCGTGGATGTAATTTGGATTCAGGTTGTGGTACCTGAGGCTACAAAGATAAAGGTCAGAATGGAGTTTCTTTTTCAAAGGTTTTACCAAACCTCAATAACGTTGCAATAATGATTGAAAAAGGGGGCCCGATTCTGATCTGCACTGGATTCTGCAATAGGCATCCTAAATCTCTAGCTCCATGTGGCTAAAATCGGCTGGTGCCTTTCAGGCTATTCATTTCACCAACTCTTATCGTAGGAAGTTTAGAAACATGCTCCAAAGAAAAGAATGGAGAACATTCTGCTTCTAGCAAGGGGGAAACAGCATTTTGGACTGGAAGAAGAATTTGCATGACCTAATGTCAGATGGTTTCCTGTGTGGTACCCTGTGATCTCTCCCCCCCCCCCAAAAAAAAAAAAAGGAAAAAGCCTAATTCCTTTTGAACTATGAACAGACATGGGTTCCCTGTTTCTGGCAAAAAGCACTTGTGTTTCAACTGGCAAAGCTTGTATTTAAAACTGATATTACTATAGATGCAAGTACATTTACAGTTAATTATAAAAACACTCTCCCTGGCAGGGGAATTGAGCCCAAAGCCACTACCTGAATAGCTTGTGGCGGAAGGGAACCTGGGCTTCCTCTCCTTACCTCAAGAAAAGGGCACATGAGCTCTGGCCCAACAGGTAATCTGGGACAACTTCGCCGAATTCCCAAGGCACGTTGCGGACAAACTTCAGAATGGGGTTACCCCTCTGAGGGCAGAAGAGAGTCCTCAGTCACCGCAGAGGAATTCCCACCTGCCTGTGGTCACAGAAGAAGGCAGGCAGCCCACTGCTATGAAGCAAGATGAGAAACTCCCAAAAGCATCAGCAGTACCTGGAAACTCCTGAAGAATGTGGAGAAAAGCCATGCCTTCTGCTGAAGGAACAGGGAGGGATGGGAGCTGGTGCCAGTTTGATAGAAAGGCCTCAGCAGTGCCTATGGTGTTTGGGGAATGCTGGGAGATTTAAGTCCACACATCTGAACAGTTCCCAAGGTGATCTAAGTCAGGGGTCTCCAAACTTGGCAACTTTAAGAATTGTGGACTTCCAACTCCCAGAGTCCCTCAGCCAGCTTTGCTTAGACCCCCTAATCTAAGTGGTCTGAAGAGTAGCCACGCCCAGTCGCTGCCACCTTCCTGGACAGCTATCCCTGAGCACTGACCACACTTGCCTTCTGTCCTCGCAATAGCCAGGCTGTCAAAATGGGGGGGCTGAACAGGAATGTTCCCTGCTGGTGTGCCTGCTTTGTCTCACCTGCCGGGGACTGACGATAATAGCATTGTGCTTGGCCCCCACTTTGGGGGCGGTGGGGTTCAAGGGGGAGCCTTTGTCTTCTGCTGTGCTTTTGGGGGGCACAGTACCCTTGTCCTGGTTCTGCAAAGGGGTTTCTTCTGATATGCTCCTGGCCGATGCAGTGGGAGCAGCTGAAGTGGATTTCACCTGAGCAGCAGCGGAGGAGGAAGAGGTGGCCATGGCTCGCCCAACAATGTAGTCTGCGTAGGATGCCCCCCTGGGCGCAGCTGAGGCTGCAAGGACCGTTGCAGCTCTGGCTGCCGAAGCGGCTTTGAAGAGAGGCTTCACCTGGGAATGAGGGAAAAGGGGGGGGGGAGAATCCGTCTCAGATGCTGAAAGGAGAGATGGTGGCCCCTCAGAGGGACTCTCTGGATAGAAGCTAAGGACCCAAATTGTTTTAAATGGATAGCCACAAGTATTTAATGTTTTTTAAATTGCTTTTAAATTCTATGTGTTATGTTTTACCATGGCTGTTCACCGCCCTGAGTCCTGTTGGAGAAGGGCGGTATACAAATTAAATAAAATCAAAATCTAAATCTAAATCAAATCTCCCGGAGCCAAGGGAAAGGAATCTGCAAAGAGATTCACAGATCACTCAGCGAAATGGGAGGAGAGGGGCTGGCAGAGGGGAGGGCAGGAGGCAAGCATGGGATTAGCCTCGAATGGGCCCAAGAAAGAAGTTGCAGAAGGCTTAACTGATCTCGTGAAGTGATCTCGGAAACTCTCTCTGGTTTTTCCCCCAGAAAAGGAATCCGCCCAGTTCCGTTTGAATTGTGAACACGGCTGTGGTTCCCCCGTTTCTGGCAAAAAGAGCTCCTGAGTTTCAACTGGCGAAGCTGCCATTCAGTGCAGGCAAATGCATTTACGCTTGAGGATAAAAACTCTCCTCCTGGTGGGGGATTTGAGCCTGTGGCGGAGGGGAAGCTGGGTGGCCCAGAGGGGGGGAAGGCGGGCGGGAGGGAGGCGCTCACCTCTTCTTCCTCCTGCGGCGCCTGCAGGGCGAACCTCCTGGCCTCCATGGCGGGCCGGGCTCAGCGCGGACGGCCAGCGGGCGCTCCCAGCCGCCTCCTCCGGGCGGGGCCTGCGAGGAACAGGATCGGGCGCAGCAGGAGCGGCGAGGCGGGCAGATTCCCGTGTATTTTACCTGCCGCCCATCTCGCAGCCGCTGCACCGGCCGGATGACAACCGCGCCGCCGGAGCTGCACCGGTGGGGCAGAGGCCTGGGTTCAGGCAGGCCGAGCGAACTTCACCTGTGGGATTTCCGCCTACCGGTTGCTTTTGCGGAGGCGACGCCGTCCCGCGTCCAGCTGCGGGACCAATCACAGGCTTGCCTGTCTGGCGCATGCGCGCCACCTCAGACGCTGTGGGGAGGCAACTAGGTCCGGTCCCTGAGAGGCGGGCCCGGAGCGCCTCGTTTCCGCCGCGGCGCTCTGTCGACCCGAGCTCTATCGTCCTCCGCCGGCGGGACAGAAAGGCGCCTGCGCCGCGAGAGGGAAGCGGCTCCGGAACTTCTGAGACTGCCCCTTCGCCCCGGGGCCTCGCTAGTTCTTCCGCTGGGAGGGGCGGCAGCTCTGGCGGCTCACAAGAATCGCGAACTGACCTTCAAGGGGCGGTTCCGCCGCGCGAAGGTCGCTCTCCCTCCCTCCCTCCGCCGCCTGGCCTGGAGCGGCCTCGGGAGGCGGAGCCAGAGGCCCGTGATGTGGCCAATGGGAAGTGAGGCGCCCTTGGCTCCGCCCCCTGCGGGACAGGAGGGTAGCCTGTTAGTCGCTGCGGCTGCCGATCAAGCGGAGGGTGTGGCCGCGCGCCGCTCGCTCCGCCAAACGAGCAGGTAGGCCCTCCACGAGGACTAGAATCCCCTCCCCCCACGGCCCTCCCGCGTCCTCCGAGCGGCCGGCTCAGCCCCGTCGCCGCTTTCCAAGGGGCCCTCGCGGGGGCGGGGCAGCCTCCCCCGCCCTTCTGGCTGCGCCTCCGGCGTGGTGGCCGGTCGGGTTTCCGCCCCGGAGGCTTCTCGCAGCGGGGCCGCTCGCGGGATGGAGGCGGAGGGAGCCCGGGGACAGCCCGGGGCGGCGTGGGCGGCATTTCGGCTCTTGGCTTTGCCCCCTGGCTGAGCAGGTGAAGCGGAAAGGCCCCGTGGGGGTCCCGCTGTCGGGCGGGGCCTCGTGGCCTCCTGGGGGAGGTGAGCGAAGAGGAGGCCGCGGGTTGGGACGTTTCTCCTGGATTCCAGGTTGCTCCTCTCCTCGGTCCATGGTTTCCTGTGCTGCCTTCGGGCGCTTTGGAGGATGAGTTGAGCCCCCTCCTCTTTGGGGCAGCCCCTCAAATACGGCAAACCTGCTATCGTGCCCGCCCCCCGGCCCTGCCTTCTTTTCTCTAGCCTGGCCAGACCCAAATCCTGCAACGCTTCTTCCCAGGTGTCTGTCTCCAGGCCTTTAATCACCAAGAATTAAAGTGCTCTTCTCTGCGCTTTTCCCAAAGCCTCACATCGTTTCTGTAACCAAATTGGTGACCAAACATTTTGATCCTTGGAAAGGGGGGAAAAGGAAAAGGGAAGCTCGCTCCTTTGATGTAGCAACCGTGCCTCTGCTCCGCCCTTCTGACCCCTGCTGTGTTCAGAAGTCTCTGGGCCTGTGCATGAGAGGGTGGGGGCTTCCCTTTCATTTGCCAATGCCCCTCCCTTTCCTCAGTTATGGTGGAAGAAGGATGGCCGAGGACAGAGGAGGAGGAGAGAGAGGGGCTCTGCCCCATTCAGGTGAGGCTGCTGGTGGATGGGCAGGTTAACCCAGGGGAGGGGGATGGGCTGACCCCCGAAGCCAGCTAAGGGCCCCTGATCTGTCTGCAGCTATTGCGCCCCCCCCCCGTTTCCTCCCTGTCCTTAAGCTGGTAGCAGAAGTCAGCTTTGATTTTCTGGCTCCTTTGTGATCCATAGTTGATGGTAATTTAGTCCAGCACTTGTGGAGGAGGAATCGGCTGGTGGGGGAGGGGGGGTCGCTTCAGTCAGGGGCTGCAGACTAATCGCCCAGATCTCTTTTCTCCAACTTGCTCTCCTTCGGTTGGAGTTACAGCAGCTTGTTTCACAAGGCTGTGATGGACAGCTGGGATTTGCAGGGCAAACTAAGGTGCTACTGAAAGAGGCCAGGTGCCCTTAGCTTGTGGGGTGCCCTTCCTAAGCTGTGCCGGATGGGGGTCCCTTTCACTCAGGCCTGAAAGGGGGGTGACTGGAGTGCTAGTGATCGTTTCTTGAAGGCCTTGATGAGAGAGTCTCTGGCCTGGATACGCGGCAAACGGGGGTTCCCTCGAACGGGGCCAGAATTCCCAACCCAATGTCTGGCTGCTAGGAATGCGGCAAGGCAGCTGCAAATGGGGATCTGCTTTCTGGGCTTCAGAGAGTGGTGGGGATGATGAGTGGGCCCAGGAAGGAAAGGGCTGCCCAAGGCACCGGGAGGCACCGGCCTCTCTTCCAGGCTCTCTTCACCCAGAGATCAGCTGCTGGAGCTAGAAATCCCTCTTCTGGGTGGTCCCCAACAACTCTAGTGCTTGTGTGTGTGAGCGTATGTATGTGTGTTTGTGTAGGGGGATTTTTTCAGTCCCCTCCGCTGCATTTCATTGCTTGGAGCTGAGCTGTGCTTCGCTGGGTGGGCTGGATGCGAGGAGCAGCATGTGATCCAGCCAGTGGCCCCTCCCTCCTCCTTTGGCCACTCTCCTGGAGCAGAAACCAGACTCTCCCTTTCAGCACCTCCCTCCCCCACATAATCTCACACCACCCACTTCCAAGGCATGCAGGGAAGCCTGGATCTTGCAATGCTGGGAACACTCTGTGCTGTTACATAATCTGGCTTGACCTAGGAAAGGCGGTGCAGCCTCTGCTCGGGGCCCTTCCTCTCCTTGCACCCCCCACCCACCCCGAAAGGCCCTGTGCTAAGCAGACACATGGCTAGCAAGCTGAATGGGGTGGGGGCGGGACCGGAGAGTTGACAGTGTTGGGGGATAGCTGAGCCCCCTGGAGACTGGGCTGAACAGGGTGGGACCACATCCAGAGCAGGAGAAAACAAGGGGACATTCCTGAAAGGCTGAGCAGACAGGGGACTTGCCCCTTGGCATGCTTTAAACAAAGTGGGCCACATCTCAGCGTTTGGGGCAGGATGGGGCTTGGGCGCTGCACAGATGTTTCAAGGCCTCTGCACCACACAAGAAAAGATTGGCTGCCATTTGTCAGAAATGGTGTAGGGTCTCCTGGACTAGATGACTTATAAGGTCCCTTCCAACTCTCTTAATCTGTTTAAAAAACCCATCAGTCCGGGGGGGGGGCACCGTTTAGGGAGGGCTGAATGATGCCTGCAGAGATGCCTTCTGAGAATAGAATAGAATAGAATAGAATAGAATAGAATAGAATAGAATAGAATAGAATAGAATAGAATAGAATAGAATTCTTTATTGGCCAAGTGTGAATGGACACACAAGGAATTTGTCTTTGGTGCATATATTCTCAGTATACATAAAAGATACATTCATCAAGAATCAAGGTACACTTTATTTTTTAATTTTTAAAAAGTTTTTTATTTTAAACACATTAAAAACACATTAAAAATCAAACATATACATACAACAAAAAATAACACAAAAAAGAAAAATATCACTTTAAAAGTACACTTTAATACCACTTTAGATTGAACTGAAAAGGGAAACAACAGGAGAGACGGGAAGGAGTAGAGAGAGAGGAAGGGAGAAGAGAGGAGAGGAGAGAACAGAAAGAAGAAAGGGAAAGGAAGAAAAGCGGGGAAAGAGGAGTAGAGAAGGTTAGAAGTGGGGAAGAGAAGGAGAGAAAGAACGAAGGAAGTAGGAGAAGAGAGAGGAAGGAAGAGAAAGGGAGGAGAAGAAGAAAGATTGGAGTAAAGGTAAAGGGTAAAAGAGCAGTCCCGAAAAAGTAAAAATTAAAAATGAAAGTTAAAAGAAAAGTTGAATGAAAAATGATGAAAATGACTGTACATGTAAATGTGTTTATGAGAAATAAAAATAAAAAATAAAAAAGAATCATAACGTACAACATTTAATGATAGTCATAGGGAACAAATAAGCAATCAAATCATACTAGGAAACAAATCAATATAAATCATAAGGATACAAGCAACAAAGTTATAGTCATGCAGTCATAAGTGGAAGGAGATGGGTGATGGGAACGATGAAAAGATTAATAGTAATAGTAATGCAGTCTTAGTGACAGTGTTGAGGGAATTATTTGTTTAGATTCGGGAAAAAACTGTCCTTGTGTCTAGTTGTTCTGGTGTGCAGTGCTCCATAGCATCATTTTGAGGGTAGGAGTTGAAACAGTTTATGTCCAGGATGTGAGGGGTCTGTAGATATTTTCACAACCTTCTTTTTTTTTTTTTTTTTTAATTGCAAAAGTTTTACAATTACATTTTCACCCCTTTTTTCACCCCCCCACCTCCCTCCCCAAACTTCCCATCCTCCCTAACCCTCCCTAACCCTCCCCCCCCAGACTTCCCTATTACATACTCATAACTAATAACACTAATATATAAACCTGAACCCATCCCTCCCCCTATATAATTTTTCCTCTTTGTCTCTTTACATTAAAATATTTCTAATACATTATTTTCAAATAAAAGCTATTTGATACTTTCTAGTTTGGTATTTGTTCTGAACATATTCTATCCACCTTTTCCATTCCCATTCATAAGTCTCTTGTGAACAATCTTTTAAATACGCTGAAATCTTCGCCATCTCTGCAAAACTGGCCATCTTCAAAGTCCATTCCTCAATAGTAGGCAAAGCTTCATTCTTCCAATATTTACCTATCAACAATCTTGCTGCTGTTATCATATACAATATTAGTTTTATTTCACCCCGTGTAAAACCCTTAACTATACCCAATAAAAACAATTGTGGAGAAAATTGAATTTTTTTCTTCAAAACATTCTGCATGACCCACCAAATTTTTATCCAAAAAGCCTTAACTTTCCTACAGGTCCACCATACATGATAATACGTAGCATCCAAACATTCGCATCTCCAACATTTTGGCTGAACATTAGGGTACATACATGACAACTTTTTAGGATCCAAATGCCATCTATAAAACATTTTATAAAAATTTTCCCTCAAATTCTGCGACTGTGTGAACTTAACATTCTGAACCCAAATTTTTTCCCATGTTTCCAACATCACTGGTTCTTCAAAATTTTGTGCCCACTTAATCATACAATCTTTAACTAATTCAGTTTCTGAGTCCCTTTCTAACAAAACATTATAAAGCCTTTTAATATGCATTGGACCTTTCTCTCTTATATGTCTAACTAATTCTTCCTCATGCAGTATAATACCAGTTTTTTGGTCCTCTTTCCATCTCATTTGTAATTGATTATATTGTAACCAGGTTAAATTAATCCCTTCGTCCAACAGTGTCTGCAATGTCTTCAGCTGCCATCTGCCCGCATCTGTAAAAAGAACCTCTTTGTATAAAAACCCCCCGAGTGACATTATATTTGTATTCCACAAGGTATGACCAAGATCCAGCCATAGCGGTATTTTATAATCCCATTTGAGTCGGTGCTTCTTCCAAACTCTCATCAAAGAATCTCTGAGTATATGACTTTTAAATACTTTATCAACTTTATCATCATAAAATAAGTAAGCATGCCATCCAAATTCAAGATCAAAACTTTCTGCATTCAATATTCCAGCCTTTTTATTTCCAAACCAATCACTTGTTAAAGTTAAAGCTGCTGCATCATAATATAACTGTAGGTTTGGGAGTTTAAGGCCTCCTCTTTCTGGAACATCTTGCATAATTTTCAATTTCACTCTCGGCTTTTTCTCGTTCCAGACAAACTTATTCACACCAGACTGCCAGACTTTCAGTTGTTTATCACTTTTAAGCACCGGAATCATTTGAAACAAAAACAGAAATCTTGGCAAAATATTCATCTTAACTGCTGCTATTCTTCCAAGTAAAGACAGTTGCAGCTTTTTCCAAGTCTCCATGTCTTTCTGAACCTCTCGCCACAACACCTCATAATTATTTTGAAACAATTTCATATTTGATTCTGCAACCTGAATTCCAAGATATTTTACCTTAGGTACAATTTCAAAACCTGCCCTCCTTTCAAGCTCATGTTTACGATCTTGTGTCATATTCTTAACTATCATTTTAGTCTTTTTTGAGTTCAGTTTAAAACCTGAAACTCTACCATAGTCTTGTATAATGTCGTTCATCAGGATTGTTGATTCCATTGGTTGTGATAGGGTAACAACCAGATCATCTGCAAATGCCTTTATTCTATAATCCTCTTGCCTTATCACTATACCTTTCAAAATTTTTGAGTCCCGTATTGTATTTAGCAAGACTTCCAATGTTAAAATAAATAAAAGGGGGGACAACGGACATCCCTGTCTTGTTCCTTTTTCAATTTTAAACTCTGTCGTCAAACTTCCATTAATAATAATCTGTGCTTTTTGCTCTTGATAAATTGCTGAAATCGCCTGTATAAATTGGTCCCCAAAGCCCATCTTTTTTAAAGTCTTTAGTAGAAAGTTCCAATCCACTCTATCAAAGGCCTTCTCCGCATCCAAAAAAACCAGCACTGCAGAAATCTGTTTATTCTTATCAAGATATTCCAATAAGTCTATTACTTGCCTTACATTGTCCTTCATGTATCTGCCCTCAATAAATCCCGCTTGGTCCTCATGAATCACTTTTTGGATTACTGGCATCAACCTGTTGGCTAATACCTTCGCATAAATTTTATAATCTGTGTTCAAAAGAGATATTGGTCTGTAGTTCTCTGGTTTTTTAGGACCAACTTGTTCCTTTGGTATCAAAGATATATAAGCAGTTGTCCAAGATGGGGGTATTTTACCCCCTTGTTGAATATTGCAAAATAAATCTCTAAGTTGTCCCACCATTTCAGCTTGTAAAGTTTTGTAATACACTGCAGTCAAACCATCCGTGCCAGGAGCTTTGGCTGTTTTTAGCTGCTTAATTGCTGCTATTATCTCCTCCTCTGTTATAGGATAATTCATTCTTTCCTTTTGTTGATCAGTAATTTTTGTAACTCTCTTATCCTTTAAATATTTTTCTATAAGTCCATTCTGCACCTCTTCTTTGGCATATAATTTAGTATAATAATCCACAAAAGCTTCTTTAATTAATTTTTGTTGAAAAATTTCTTTCCCTCCAATGTCAATACTATCAATAGTCCGTATACTTTGTTTTTTCCTCAGTGTGTAAGCCAACCATCTGCCCGGTTTATTAGCATTGCAAAATGTATTATGCTTCGCGTATTGTAAACTTGTTGCAACTTGTTCCGCCATAAGCATTTGAAATTGGTCTTTCAAAAGTTTTATAGCACTTCGTATTCTTTCATCTGTTGGGTTTTTAATAAGTAACTGTTCTTTATTCTTTATTTCCATTTCCAACTCAGATCTTTTCTTTTGTCGGAACAGTCTATGTTTAGAATTCATGTAGATAAGTACCCCTCTCATATAAGCTTTACTTGCGTCCCAAACAATTTCAATTGGGGTACCTTTATTCAAATTTATTTCAAAAAATTCTTTCAAATGCTTTTTAAGTTCTATTGTATTTTTTTCATATCTAAACAAGTTCTCATTTAATCTCCAAGAACGTCTCTCAACCTTATCCATCTCAATTTCTACCCATACAGGGCTATGGTCAGTCAAAGTTCTTGGAAAAATCTTTGTTCTTTTTGTCTTAACAAGTAGATCATTTGACAACAGGATAAAATCAATCCTAGAAAAGGATCTATGTCTATCGGAAAAGAAAGTGTAATCCAATTCATTTGGATTATGTATTCTCCAAACATCTTTTAGTTCCATATCTTCTTTCATATCAAAAAAGGTCTGCGGTAGTCTAATTCTAGACTTTGCCAAGCTCTTTTTGTCTAATTTAGAATCAATTACTCCATTCCAATCTCCCATAAATAAAATAGATCTATAGTCCCATTGCAATATTTTAGTATGTAACATCTTGTAAAAATAATCCTGTTGTTGGTTGGGAGCATAAATTCCAATCAAAAGAATTTGACCATTTGCTGTAAGCAATTCAATTGCTACAAACCTACCATCTTGATCTACTTCTATAACTTTTGCTGTTAATTTTTTATTTACATAAATAACCACACCATTCTTTTTCTGCGAGGTTGAAGATATATAATGTACTCCTAATTTTGAATTTATCAAATATTTCTGATCTTGAGTTGTAATATGCGTTTCTTGTAAACATATTATATCATTATTGAATTGTTTCAAATATGTAAATAGTTTCTTCCTTTTCTGTGCTGAATTCAACCCATTAACATTCCAAGATAAACACTTAAGGGTCATCAGCCTGTTTCTGGAGCGCAGAGCAAAATATTTGAAGTTCATCCAAGAGCTTCGATCTTGCTCCTCCCATAGCTCCACTCTCTTGTGGGGTACTCTTAGCTGCCTTCTTGTCTTGTCTTTCCTGTTGTTGTTGTTGCTTTTGTTTAAGTAGCTTGGATTGAGCTCTAGTTATACGTTGATCTTTAACTTCAGTCAACTGAATCAAATCCAAAATTGGAGAAGAATCCAGCAAGGGCTCACTCAGAAAACCTCCTTCTGCACCTTGCACATTTTCTAATTCCTGCTTAGACTGTTCTTCCAATTGCCTCTCTTCACTCTCCTTAATCTCCAAAACTGTAGATGTACGTGGAGATGGTGTTCTTTCCTTAAGAATAGTACTATAAAAATGTTGTGCCTTCTCCACGGTATTCAATCGATATCCTTCTCCCTTATATCTAAAAATTATCCCAGCTGGTGCATCCCACCGGAAGGGTATCTGTAAATCTTTCAATTCCTTAACAAGAAAACCAAATTCTTTTCTAGCTTTCAGCATTTTAGGAGGTAATTCTTTAAAAATTACAAGTCGTGAGCCCCCCACTTGTACAGAGGTGTGAAAAGATTTTTGGAGGATTTCATTTCTAATTTCTCTCTCAGTAAAGTATATGACCACATCTCTAGGCAGTTGTCTTTGTCTGGCCACCCAAGAGTTCACTCTGTAAATTTTATCTATTTTATGAAATACCATATCAGGGTTAACTTGTAAAATCTTAGCCAGGGCTTCAGAGCAAACTTGTCTCAAGTCCTGTCTCTCCTCCTCTCGAATTCCCCGAAGCCGTATGGCAAATTCCATCGCCCGGAATTGTATCATGACAATCTCATCTTCAATTCTCTGCATTTTATTGTCAGCTTCTTCAATTTTATAGTCATTATCTTTCATCCTAACATTAACTTCTAATTTGAGTTCTTCAACTTTAAAATCAACTTTCCCAATAAAATTTGCCAGGCCAGACGCCACTTCTGATATTTTTTTGGTCACCATATTTTGATTCTGTTTCACCATATCTTTAACTTCATTAATTTCCTGCAAAAATTCCTCATGTGATTTTTGAAGTTTATGATCTATTTCCTGTTGAGATTCTTGAAATTTTTCATCCAAAGTTTTAGAAATAAATTCTTTTAAATCTCCCACATCAAGTTCTTTTTTCTGAGTTTGTAGCTGTTGAGCAGGGGGAATTTGCGTTTGATGTTTGTGTGTGGGGGATCCCCCCCCTGATGCCTTCCCTTCCTGCTTCTTTGAAGCCATCGTGCCACGTAAGCTAGTTTTTCTAAAGAGGGAAGTTCTTTTTCCTTTCCCTCTTCCACAGAAGCTTCTAAAAAAGTCCCCCAGATTTAATCAAGTAAAACTGAAGTAAAGCAAAGTCAAATTTTAGCAAGAAAAATTTTTTCCTTTAGGTAGAACAACTTTGTAGCAACTTTTCAACTTTGTAGCAAAGCAGAGAGGCTTTGCAAATCCACTTTCACTAGCTCGTTAACTCAAGTGCTGGACGCCATATTTTTTCAAATCACTTTCACTCGCTCACTTTCTCTTTGATTTAAAAAGTCAATAAAGCACTAATACTTGCAATTTGCAGGTTTCTGGATTCAAGTTGATATTTCCGCTATTTGTTAGAATTAGTTCCTCTCACTTTAAAAGTTTGCTGCTATCGGCTTGTTCTGCTGAAGGCAGAATCGTCCCACGCCGCCCGGAGTCTCCGCAGGTTGGAAGGGAGCCGCTCCTGTTTTCACCCCCAGAAGCGATTCCCTGGGGGGGTTACAGGGGCTCAACCTGTACCCTGCTGTCTCTGCTCCTGCAATCTTCAAGATTTCGGAGTTTTCGAGCCGCTCCTCGTTCGCGGGGCGGCTCTACAGGCGGCGGGGCTGGCGGTCTTTAGAAAATCACCGCCGTCGCCGAAGCTCGCAAACCGGAAGTCCCCCACAACCTTCTTTATGACTCGTGCAGTCTACAGGTCCTCCATGGAAAGCAGATGGGTAACAGTTGTTTTTTCTGCAGTTCTAATTACCCTCTGAAGTCGGTGTCTGTCTTGTTGGGTTGCAGAGCCAAACCAGACAGTTATGGCAGTGCAGATGACAGACTCAGTCATTCCTCTGTAGAACTGGATCAGCAGCTTGGCATGGAGAGCCTGGTATGTTCAGGCTGAGCTGCGTTCACCAGCCTGCCCTTCTCCTAGAGGTGCCATCTCTTGAGTTGGTGATGGTCAGGGAGAGGGAGGAGAGGAGTGCATTAGATTGGATGGTTGCAAGAACGAAGGGCAGGGATGACTTGCGTAGCCCAGATTAGCTTCTCCCATTGCCAAGGACGCTTCGGGCGGGGTATGTGTGTGTGTCTGGCATTCTGGCCTTGGAGGGAGACAATGAAGCTGCCACTTTCTGCAGCCCCTTGGAGGTCCTCGACCCTCTCCACTTTTAGCCTGCCTGGCTGTCTTTAAGGTGGGCCTGGGTCTGCTCAGAGGTAGAGAGAGAAGTGCACATGGCTGCACAGCCTCCAAGTTAACGCTGCCCACAATCCACTGTGGGCCTGGAGAGAAGAGGAAGCCACCAGGCAGGCTCACTTGTGTCATCAGCCACCTCCCTGGGCTGCCCGGTGCTCCAGGCCCCGCCCACTCAGGAACCCTCCTCCCTAGCGGAGGGCAGGGTGGGACTTTCCCCCCTCCCAGAGGAAAGAAGAGGGCACCTGCTGCTGGCCACAGCCAGAGAGGCTCTGCCATTCCTGGGGAAGCAAGGCCAGGCCGAGCACGGATGGCAGAAGCGCCATGGGTGGGTTCACAAGGGCACACCAATGCAGGTGCCCCCTCCCCAGGTTGGCTTCATGGGGCCCAGGGTTGTTTGCTGCTTCTCTTTTTAACGAGAGACCCCTCGACCAGATGCAGGCAAGGTCCCTTCCTTGCCAAGACTCCCCCTCACACACTCCCAGTGCACAGGGGAAGGTGGATGGCAGTTGGATGGCAGTTTCCCAGGGGAATGGGTCCTGCTGGCACCAACTGGTGGCCTCTGCTGTGTGGTGCAGGGGTAGCGCTCCTGGGATCAGCCCCTCCTTATTTAACAGGGACTTCCCCAATATATCCTCCCCCCACCCCCGCTCAATCCCTGGAGACCAGGGGTGCCCTTGAAGTTGCTCTGCTGTGCCCTTTCAGATTGCAGCTCCTTGCCTCATCCAGTGACTGTCCACCTGTCCTTGCTTGGGGGGCATTGGGGGGGATCCTGTTAGCATGCCTGTGTTGTGGCCCATACGCAGCCTGTGCGGCTGGCACTTGAGTCGGACAGTGAGACTGGAGAAGATGTGGTGCCAGAGGCAGGGATTCAGCCAGCGCCTTCAGAATCTCCAGAAGCTCCCTTAAATGAAGAAGATGAAGAGGAGGAGCCTCTTCTCGATGCAAGGGTGCGCAGAGCTGCCGAAAGGCAGGAGTGGCACCTCAGGAGGAGGTCTCCTCGAGTAAGGCTTGGGGCTAATTGGCCACTCCCTTAGCCTATTTAAGGAGGAACGCCGACTGAAGCAATTTGCAGGGAACAACTTCGTTCACTCTCCTTCGTGCCTTGATCTTGGTTCTCTGCAAATTGCTTCTGGGCTTTCTGCCAACCATAGTAAGATTAAGATTATTTATTCTTTGGATTCTTGCAGGCTGTTAAGAAAGTTAATTAACAGCCTTTGATTGAAAAAAAAAAGATTTTATTTTAGTAAACTAAAGTTCGTACAGACTTTGTGTGTGCTGCGTTCTTTGGGGTCCGTAGCTGGGGCAGAACAGCCTGTCTCTGCCCAGCCCTTAGCAGGGTGCTTGATGTGCCAGCCGGTGGGGCACTTCAGGTTCAGCAGGGGCAAAGGGTGAACTGGAGCCTTCCAGATGCTGCTGGTTGCCATTTTGGGGGAGGGGAATTCTGCTTTGTGGGGTGGGTTTTTTTTTTTTTTTTTTGCTTTAATTTATATGCCGCCCTTCTCCGGAGACTCAGGGCGGCTTACAATGCGTTAAGCAATAGCCTTCATACTTTTGTATATTTATACAAAGTCAGCTTATTGCCCCCACAATCTGGGTCCTGACTATTCTGTGTCTTTCTCACCACCCTATTTTTGCCTCCTTACAGGACTGTGTGAGGTGCAGGCATTCCTTCCAATGAGCCCTCGAGCCCCCCTTCCTGCCTTGCACATCACAAGAGGAGCCCATTGGCCAGGCCAGGTTCAAAGTGGGGGGGCCACGTGGGGCAGCCTGAGAAGATGGAAAGGGCCACCCATAATTGCCCCCCCCCCCAATCCCAGCTGCCCAGTGAGTGAAGGAGAAAAGGACTCTGGATTTTCAGGTATAGACCCTTGCCCGGGGGCGGGGGGCATGCTATAACAGCCCCCTTGCTGGGGCAGGGTCTCTGTCCCAGTGGTGCGGAATCAGTGGCTGGGGGCTCTGGGTGGAGGTGAAGGGGGCAAGAGGAGGACAGTGGTCTTCTCCCTGGGAGCGGAAGGGTGACCTGCATGATGGAGGGTGAACCTGGCGCACTCGCTCCTCAAAACCACCCAAGTTGGCGTGGGCGGCGCTGCAGGAGTGGCAGCCACAAAGGGCCTCTGTGGCCAGGAGCCACCCAGCCTGTCCCCTCGTTGGCTTCACTCGCTTCACCCCCCTCTCTCTGCACAGATGGCAGCTTGGAGTGCCTGAGTGCCATTGAGCAGACGGACAACGAGGACTCGGCCAGCCCACCCTTGCCCCCAAGGCCGGCCAAGTCGCAGAAAGCGAAGGAGAGGCTCCTGGGTGGCACCTTTCCTGGTGGGCTCACACCTCTCTACCTCATCAAGAATGTGATCCTCGAACAGGTAGCCTGTGTGGCTGGCCACCTGGGCCAGGCCCTTCCCCACCCCCCATCACCCAGCCTGGCCACACCACTGACCTGCCTGCCTGCCTGTGGGTGTTTATGGCACCTAGGAATCGGATGCCATTGGGTGGCCCAGGGAAGCCTCCCTTCTGAGCCCCTGTCCCTCTCGCTCTCTTACAGACCCTGGGAGTGTCCCCCACGACCCCCTTCCTGGCCTGGAGCAACCAGCACCCCCTGGAGGGTGCTCACAGCTCTGCAGCCCACCTCCTCCTCCTCCAGGAGCCCATGGCCTCTCTGAAGCCCATGCTCCCCAGCCAGAAGCCCTCTGCCAAGGAGATCCACTTCCCCACCCTCAGCGCTTACCCCAGAATTGCTGCTCACCTGGGCTGGCAGGCCGAGGAAGCACCCAGCCCAGTGGCAGAGCCCAGCAGGCACAAGCAATTCTACGCGGGGGAGGCCTGGGCATCTCCAGAAGCCCCCACCGCAAAGGACAGCTGCGAGAAACCGCCAGAAGAGTCGCCTGCCAACTCACAGACTTCTGCCCTTGTGTGCCCAGAGGCACCCGCTCGGCCCACCCTGTCCTGCACTGGGTTATCCCCTGCTGGGGACAGGATGGCTGTCAAGGGTGCCAGGAGGCCGGGGGGACACAGCCTGGCGAGACAACACCGCCTGCACAACACAGTGGAGATCCTGCGCAGGTCAGGGCTGCTGGGCATCACGCTACGGACCAAGGAGCTGCTCCGGCAGAACAGCAGAACCCAGCGGGAGCTGGCCCAGCTGCGGGAAGAGGCCCAGCTGCTGTGCGAGGCCATCCGGAGCAGCGACTCCCGGGTGTGGGCTCGCCTCCAGGACGCCATATGCTGCTCGGCAGCCCCCTGCCCATCCAGCAAGGGGGGCGGTGCTCGAACCCACTTGGGGCAGCAGCCAAATTTAGCCGCTCAGCCCACGAGCCCTCTCCTGCCCAGCCCTGGAGAGCTCCTGTCCAGCTCTGGGCTGGCTCTTGGCCCAGACACCACCTTGCCTGTGGCTCTGCCTTAGCTGCCCCCTGAGCTCACGTTGTGCCCTGAGCAAAGGGGCACCATCTCTCTCACCAAAGGAGCTGGCAGCTGCCAACGGGCCCTGCCTGGCCTTGCCCTGCCGGCGAAGGCGTTCCTTTTCCTGGTCTCAGGGTGGGCTGGTTTCTCCTGAGCTCCCAGGATGGGGTTTAGCAGGCACAGGATCAGAGCCCAGAAAGATGGAGAGGGAGGAAGGCGTTTGGGAAGCACCCATCATGTTGGGCATTCTTTGCGTCAGCCATGAGCTGCTGTCTCCAGAGTTTGGGCAGTCAGAAGTGGGGGACCCACCCAAAGTGGCAATCCGGACATCACTCCCCTGGCCCTCGGCTAGCAGCTGCACTGGTCTGTTCATCGGGGCAACTGTGCCCTGAAAGAGCTGGTTCTCTGCTGATGAACATTGGGGCTGCTCAGAAGTAAGCTTCCCCCCGAAGCCTGCCCTGCTGTTACCAGAAGAGGCATTAATAAAAGAAAGTAAAAATCTGGATGTGATTCAGCCTTTGTCCTTTGCCACTGCCCTGTGGGTAAGAGGGTGCCGTGGGGTGAACGGGTGCTGGGGCAGCCACTGCAGGGCAGCAAAACTTCAACCTTGGAGTGAGCAAAGTCTTGGGCACGCCAGGATCAGCCCTTCAGCCTCGCCAGAGATGCTAAGAAACCCCTTTGGCCAGGCCGGAGTGGCACAAGGCTTGGGGAACCACATTTAGGAAGGGTATGTGATGTAGGGGCAGCCTGTTGGGAAGGTTCAGGGGCCGCCATGGGGGGGCCTAGCCACGGGCAAGAGCAGAGAGAGAAGCGTAGAAGTGTGTCCCGTCTCCCCCTTGAGATGTCTTCTGTGTCTCTGGATCACCCCCTCCCCAAGAACCTCTGGATTACTGTTTACTGCCTCTGACCAGCTTCTGGGGTTATATCAAAGCCTTTGACATTTACAGGTTTTCAAGAAGAGATTGGACAACCATTTCTCTGAAACGCTATAGGATTTCCTGCCTGAGCAGAGGGTTGGACTAGAACAGGGATCTCCAACCTTGGCAACTTTAAGTCTGGAGGACTTCAACTCCCAGAATTCCCCAGCCAGCAAAGCTGGGAGTTGAAGTCCACCAGGCTTAAAGTTGCCAAGGTTGGAGACCCCTGAAGTCCCTAACAAGTCTGTTATTCTGGAGGCGGGGATCCCTGTTTCGGGAAGACTGTTGGCTGGGACCTTCTGTACTTGTCCAGATGTGGATTTTAGGCTTCTGGGGGAAGAAAATGTAGCCCAACAACAGTAAACCCGTGTTTTAAAAAGTTTCCAGAGAACTAACACAAGGAAAAGTCAAATTGTATAAAAATGTGACAGGGCCCTCATCTGCCATTCTAGCAGAGCAGAGCTTTGGAAAGTGCCAAAAAAAGTTGTTTTAAGTATTTACAGTCTTTAGCTGGGAGCTGCTCCCAGGTGTCTGTTCTGGGTTTTGGAAGTTGGCTGCTTCACCTGCTCTGGCCACAGTGGGGAGGGGGGAGGAGGCTGTCTCTATGCCCCTGACCCACATCTGGGGGACAGAGGAAGGGGAAGGGAAGGAAGAAAGGCAGGCATGGTGGGAGAAAAGCCTTTTGGCCTGTGGCCGCAACACAGACAACTTGAGGCAGTCACGCTTTTTTATTTTTCAAAAACAAAAACAGCATAAAAATATTATCATTCCATACAATTAAAGGCAGTGTATCAGTTGGTGGCATTTTTTGTGCTCCTCCTCTCTTCAATTTATCACTAAACATGCTAGTTTATTTCCAAAAATTTCAACATCCATTTATATCATAATTATTTCCAATTCTTATTCTCTATCCATTGGTAAAATAAGTCCCATATCAAATAGTATTGTCTAGCTTCCTGCTCTCTTATTTCAAATGTCAATTTACTCATTTCAGCACATTCCATCATTTTCTTAATAATTTCTTCATCACTAGGTAACTCTTCTCCTTTCCAGTTTTTAGCAAATACAATTCTGGCTGCTGTCAAAAGATTCACAATTAAATATTGCAGTTCTTTATTATATGTCTCCAGTATGATCCCTAATAAAAATATCTCTGTTTTAAAGTCAATATGTCTCTTTATCATTTTTTCCAACCACGTGTGTATCTTAGTCCAATATCTCCTTGCTTCTATGCATGTCCACCACGTGGTAATAGGATCCTGGGTCTGATCACATTTCCAACATTTCTCGGATTTATTCTGGAACATTCTGGCTATTATTGACGGGGTAGATGCCACCTGTAGAACATCTTATACAAATTCTCCTTATATGCTGTAGACATTGTCATTTTATAATTATGTGACCACAATGTTTGCCATTTCTCTAAATCAATACCATAGCCAAAATTCTTCCCCCATGCTATCATTGATTCTTTAACTTGTTCTTCTTCCAATTTAACCTCTAATAAATAACCATATAGCTTTTTAATTACATGGTCATCAGAACCCATGAAAATCTTGTCAAAATTAGTCAATACATTTTAAAAACCTTGTTTAAGATCTTCTCGATATCTAGAAAGTATTTGTATGTATGAAAACCAATTCATCTTATACCCTTGATCATACCTTGCTTTGATTTAAGTTCACCCTTTTTGTCCAATAATTCCTTATATCTTGTAATTTGTTTCCCTTTGAACGCCACTGGATACGAAAATGCTTCAATTGTAGATACCCAGACTGGTATCTTCAAGTAATGATTTTTTTTGTCTTCTCCCAGTTCAACCATAAGGCTTCTGGTATTTTATGTCTTCTAAAATACCCCTGTATTTTAGTTCCTTTATACCACAAAAAAGCATGCTATCCCAACAACAAATCATGTCCCTCCAAATTTAACAATCTAGTATTTTTTTAATGGTATCCATTCTTTAATCCACAGTAAACTAGCTGCTTGATAATAAAGTTGAAAGTTAGGTAAACCAAAATCACCCCTCATTTTAGCATTTTGTAATAACTTCATTTTTATTCTTGCCTTTTTCCCCTGCCAGATACAATTCAATCCCAAAGGGCTTCTTCTAATGGAGGCACTTTGGGGATTTCCTGCCAAGGAAGGAAGGCGCCAGCCAGGATTAACTAACAACCCCAAGGCTCTTGGGGGGGGGGGGGTTGGGCAGCGGTGGATTAACCATTAAACAGACTAAGCATGTGGGGTTTAGGGCCCCAGGCCCGAAGGGGCACCACAAAGTTAAAGAAAAAACCCCCAATGAAGATTGGCTTCGTTTGTACAGTATGTACAGAGGAGGGGGGCACCAAGATTTGTCAGTGCTTAGGGCACCAGTGAGCCTTAATCCGCCACTGGTTTTGGGTCAGGCTGCCCCCCCCCCCGTCCCCTCGGCTAATCTGGAGAGCGAAGAAGGATCCTGGCGGGACCGCCGGTGGTTGGGCTCCAAAGCTCTGCCGGGGGTCCTCCCCTCCTCTCGAGCAGCGGGGGCTGGAGGGGCAGCAGGCCCAGGGGCTGCCCCCCCAGAGATACACTGCCTCTGGACTAGGGCGCTCCTCACAGCCCCCCTCCCGTTCTCGTATCGGGGACGGAAGGCCTCCTTCCCACCTGCTCTGCCCAGGGTCACTCGGGGACAAGGACTGCCCTGCCCGCCTTCCTTTCAAGCCCGGGGCCGGAGGATCGCGGGGAACGCAATTCCCGGCCCTTCGCTCGGGGCCGCTGTCCGAGGCAGCCCGGCTCACCCCTTTCCCCGGACAGGTGCCCAGCCCAGCCGCGCCCGGCCGGCCTCCCTCCCCCCCCCCGCAGCAGCGACCCTTGGAAAAGAGGCGGGGGCGGTGGGCGAGCGCTGTCCCGGGTGGCGCTCCCTTCTTCAGCCCCAGCGCAGAGCTGCGAAGGGCGGCACAGGAAGAGCTCCTTAGCCGTCCTATTAATTGCCCTAGGACAGCCGGGCAAGGCCCACAAGAAGGGGTCCCCAAAGGCCAGCCGTGGTTGGGGGGGCAGCTCGGCTGCGGCTTCTGCCCTGGGCTCCTTCCCTCCTCTAAGGGTGGGGGGAGGAGCTGTCAGCACCTTTGGCCGGCATTGTAGGGCTTTGGCTCCCTGCCTGGGGTCAAACTCCGCCTGTGTCATGGTAAATGTCTAACTACAACACCTCCCTGATCACCCGGCCGGCCCTGCAAGGGTTAACCAACCATATACCCCATAACCCCCGTAACCACTCCTTACCTCTTTGCCCCTCCTCCTGGGTATAATAGCTCCGACCACGAGGTCCACATCCCATCCAGATGTATACCTGAAAGAGAAAGGTACAAGGTCAGTGACCTCCAGTACCATTAAGCCTACAATAAAGATACAGAAAAGAATTGAAGTCTGTCCTTGAGTTATTGGGCTAGATCCAACTTTCAACAGCCTGGGCTTTGTTTGTGCTGAAGGTGTTTCTGTTAGTACAAGGATATGATTTTAAACAGAAAACATTTCTGACTAACAAACACAACCCCCCCCCACCCTTCACAGACCTCAGTCCAACCCTGCCTGAGCTTTGGGTCTCTGACTGGGCTGTTGGGGGCAGAACAGGCTTCAAATGCACTGGGAATGATTAAAAATTGTTTGTGCATTTACGCTTAGGAGCAATATACACATCGGGCAAGATGAATATTGCCTCACATCTGCCGCAAGCAAATGAGGAAGACTTTGTGCCACCCAAGGTGAGGGAAGATGGCACAACTTTGTGTGCTGCCAATACAAAGAAAGGAGTAAGGGAGGGTCCCGTTCGTCCCCAGGTAATTGCATCCCCTCCTCTGCCAGACCTGGTGTAAACACTGGCTTTCCTGTTAGCTAAAGTCCTTCCTGAAAATACTTAAAGATGCAAATAGAGACATGGGGAAGACACCCCACAAAGCATTTCCTACTTCCACCTTCTGCCAAGCCTGGTCTTGTCCAGATGCCCTCCGGTGGGGAGGGGGGGCGTTGTCTTCCCACTGATTTCTTCCCTGGGGGTCAACAGTCTCCCCAACAGCCTTCCATGGCAGACCTGGTGGGTTGCAACCTGCCAAGCCCAGGGCGTTCTGTGGGGACCAGTCCTCTGGAAGGGCCCCGGTCGGAGGGGGTCTCCTCAAGTGAAGATCCCCACTGAAGGTCCTGAAGGGCTGCCCCATCTGACCGGGAGGCATTTGCTGCTTCAATCCCCAGGGCCAGGAGCATCGGGGGGAGGAGGCTTTGCTGTCATAGGAGAGACTAAAGGAAAAGTCCACCTGCAGCCTCACCCCACTTCTGGCTCCACAGACGGGGTGCCCTGAGGGACCTTGAGGCCCTGGACTTTATGGTGCTCTTGTGCAGGGCCAGATTTCCAGCTCTTGGCTGCAGATGAGCTTCCTGGCCTGTAGCGTGCCCAATGGCAAAGCCCAAATGCCAGTCAGAGACCACACTAAATGCCAATCTGGAGGGCAGCAGCCCATATCCATTTGTTCCTAAAGGGGAGCCTCTGGGCTCCTGATCCCCAAGTCAAGGCCTGAAAACAGCTGGAAACAACTGCCTCTCCCTGCAGTTGTCCCAGGTAACTTTGGCCAGATGCAGATTTTCCCACCAGGCTGGGCACAACTGCTCTCTTAAACTTGAGTTTCCAAAAGTCATATTTAAAATAGGTGGCCTTATAAATCTTTTAAATCAATCAATATCAATATCAATCAATCCCCAGCAGATCCTGCACTGCCTGAAGGAACTGCCTGGTCACCAACCCAAGGCCTCCCTCTCCTCCGGGTCTCTGGGTACAGCTGCTGAAGCTCCTGGGGCGCCCTTGCTTGAGCTGGCCTGGGAGCTTCTGGTGGCCCTCTGAGCACCTGGAGTGGAGAAGCAGAGGGAGGCCCCCAATGCCAGGACCCTCCTTGGGCAGGAATGCAGCCATGCCCATGGGCACCAGGGGAAAAACAGAGAGAAGCGAGGAGATAAGGCATGGCATAAACACTCTGCAGAGATATGACTGATGAACACTAGGTCATATGTTACCAAAAAAACCTTTCTTTCTGATTTGGCACCAGTATCAGTGATTAAGCATTTGATATATTTACCTGGTGCTCTTACATAACCTAGAAGTGGTGCCAAACCCAGCCCCAGTTAAATGCCCACAACCGCACTGAGTCTGGACAGAGGCTGACAACATGGAGCTGGCAAGCGTAATCTCCCTCTTCTTGGTCGCCTATCTCTCCTGCCTCGTCCTGCTGTTCGTCCGGAGGAAGTCCTCTGCCAGGGGCCGGCTGCCTCCTGGACCCTCTCCTCTGCCTCTGGTTGGGAACTTCCTGCAAATTAAGGCATTCAAAACCTTGCCTTCCCTCCTCAAGGTAAGTCCACCTCCCTTGCCCAGAGGAAGCCCCAGAGATGTTCTCCCCTCGTCCACTTCCACCTGGCCTCTTGGGTCTCCTCAGCCAGCGCCCTGGGTCTTCCTTTTCCACGATCCCAAATGTTCCCAGATGTCTCCTTCCAGCACCACCTTCCCTTAGCTTCCGTGAGATTCTTCGGGCTGAATCTTCTTTTGGGATCCAATCTGGATTGGTCTTCTTTCCTTTCTACTTCGGCTTCCATTTATGCATTCACACCTACGTGATATCTGGGAAAGGAGTTTTCCCCTTGGCCATCGCATCTTGGATTTGGCAGAATTGCCTTCTGATCAAGCAGATCGAGTTTCTCCCCGGGAGCCACAAGAATTAAGTTTAGAGAACACTTTTCTAGACTAAAGCGGTTCTCGAGCAGCCTGATGGGACTGGGAAAACGATTTGCTTTCCTTGCGGAACCGTGTCAAGACTATTCAGCTGGCAGAGGAAAGCCTGTCCCCCAAAACATGGCACACAAAGTTGTTTTGGGGAGCAATTCTATAACCTAGAGTAGCCAACCCCCCCACCCATTTTTAATTAGTCTAGTGTCTGGGATATTAATGATGAAGCATCAGGAAATGCAAATATCTCCTTTCCTGAGCTACACACCTGAAGGATACCAATGCTGCCTCCATTGTCAAAAGATCCCCCAGAGCTGTTTTCTAGAATATTGGAAGCTTTGTTTCCAATACTTTAGGAGTGTGTGTGGGGTGTGTTTGTGTGTGTGTGTGTGTGTGTGTGTGTGTGTGTGTGTGTGTGTGTGTGTGTTGTCTTGGTGCAACTTTGGGACATTGTGCAATTTTTCTTTGGACTAAGGAGTACACAGTGTGTTATGTTACATGATGAATAAAGGAATGTTTATTTAATAAACAATATTTACGTTCTTGTTCCAAGAACTGGACTGTCAAGGCAACTGGTGATTCATCAGGGCACCTTCAGTGGCTGCCCTGCAAACGTTCTGTGTCAATCGTTTGAGCCACAACTGCTCAAGTCCTGCAAGTTGAATGACTCTTGGCCTAGTCCAAGGCAAAAATGAAGTGGGCCCTCTTTTTTTAAAAAAAACAAGTTTTATTTAAAAAATTCTTTCATCATACATGTTTTATGAACAGAGTGTTGACTGGGTCACAACTTATACATCTTATACATAATCTAAATCATCATGATAATATATCTTAACCTAGAGTAGCCAGCACCCCTACCACCCATTTTTAACTGGAGTAAGTGTAACTGAGGAGAAATTTAAGGCGTAAAGTGATATTATTCATATAAAATTGAAAATGATAAAGAATAATGGAAAGAAAATAATGTGACAGCTATGGCTCGAAAGCCTCCCGGCAGCAGTTCATCCAGCTGGATTTCATGTGGCTCATCAGAGCCCACTATTTTCCAGTCTGTTCCCACTGCGACATCAACTGGAAATCCAGCCCTCCTTGTAGCTGTCCTTCAAAGGGCAGTGGAGGCCGGTTTCCACAGCAGAGAAACTCTGATTGCATTCCAAGAATTTGTAGTAATCCAGTGACACATGTCCTGTTGGTTCCATGCGGTTGGTTGAGGAAGGAAGAGCTTGGAAGCAAAGTCCAAGAAAGCTTGGATGGATCCCAACTCTTCCAGGTTTCCACACGGATGACCCTGAGGCTCAGCCTCAGGGCATCTCTGGGGCTCCACACAAAGGCACGAAGGCGCTGCCTTCTCCTTCATCTGCCCTGCAGCCCTGGGAACCCTCAGTTCTCCATTCGAGTTTGTCCTCAGGCAGACCTTGCTTGGCCTTTCGTGGTTACCCAACTGATGAATTTGAGATGGGTGGCTCCATGAATCAAAATATTCTGTCAATCAACCAAAGCTGGGTGATGCAGCTACCTACGGAGGCAGGTGGGTGATCCGTCTGTGGAAAGAGGAGCCCTGCAGGGTGGGGCAGATGAAAGAAGCATCCTGTGGCCCATTTTCTCTCTGGGAAGGATTTCAGCCATGGCCGCTTCCCTCCCTTCAGAGAATGTGAACATGGCAGCCCATCTTCACCTGAAGTAGAACCAGGGACGGGGCCATCTAACTCTGGAGAGCTGGATCTGAGTACAGGTAGAACTTGACTTACAACAGTTTGTTTAGTGACCATCCACTGGAAAATGTGACTTATGACCATTTTTCACAGTTACAATCTTTGCAGCATCCCCATGGTCATGTGATCAAAATTTGGACTGTCGGCAGCAGTCTCATATTTCTGACGGTCGCAGCATCCCCGGATCCCATAATCCCCTTTTGTGACCACCTGACAAGCAAAGTCAATGGGGAAGCCAGATTCACTTAACGACCGTGGCAAGAAAAATTGCAAAATGGGCCAAAACTCACTTAACAAATGTCTCACTTAATAACAGAAATGTTGGGCTCAATTGTGGTTGCAAGTCGAGGACTGCCTGTATTTTCATTTCTCCTTTTGGTTCCTCTTCCTGTGTGCAGCTGCGGGAAAAATACGGCCCCGTCTTCACGGTGTACTTTGGGAACCGCCCGATTGTGATCTTGTGTGGCTACGAAGCCGTGAAGGAGGCCCTGATTGACAAGGCGGAAGAATTCTCCGGGAGGAAAACCAACCCGACCCTGCAGAGGACCTTCCAGGGTTACGGTGAGGGCCTCAGGCTGGCGGGGCAGGAGCAGGCCAGGCTGCCCCCCCTTTCCTGGCCACGGGGCCCATTGCTCTCCTCTGCCCCCCAGGGGTGGTCTTTGCCGAGGGGGAGCGCTGGAAGCAGCTGCGCCGGTTCTCCCTGACCATCCTGAGGAATTTTGGAATGGGGAAGAAATCCATCGAGGAGCGGATTCAAGAGGAGGCCCAGTTCCTGCTGGAGGAATTTCAGAAGACCCAAGGTGAGGCTGGGGAGGGGGAGAGGGAGAGCGGACGGTTTGAAAGGCCTCTGGACCAACCCACCATCCAATCCATTATAGCAATGCTGAGGTCAGATGTCAAGATGTCCAGAAGATAAACATAGAATCACAGGGCCGGAGGGGACCTGAGAGGCAGGAGACCTTGAGCAGGGGCGCGGACTAGGAGACTTCTGGTCCAGGAGATGCTTGGGCTGAAAAAGAGCATCATGGAATGTGGTTTCTTTCTTTGCTGACTCAAAGAGGCATCAGGCATCCCTTCCTCTGCAAATAATTACGAACCGGGGAAGAGAGGAACCACCTCCACCCCTCCCGAAACAAATCAGGAGAAAATTATTTACCTTTTTGGCCTAAGCAGTTCCTACAACCTGTTGACCCTCCCTTTCTTCTCTCTTTCTCCCTCTGCACCAGAGAAGCCCTTCAGCCCCATCTTCTTCCTCAGCTGCTCCGTGTCCAACGTCATCTGTTCAATCATTTTTGGGAATCGTTTTGATTACAAAGACAAGGAATTTCTGGCTCTCATGAAGATGATGAATGACAGCTTTCGGCAGATGAGCAACAGCTGGTCTCAGGTAGCTCCTCGCCTCTTTGCAGCAAAATGGGAGGTCCGAGACTGCTCCTCCTTCAGAGAAGCTGGCACTGTCTGAAGACGCTGGGCAACGGCCGTGGCTTGGGAGGATGAGAACTCTGGTCCAAGGCACAAGGGGCAGCCAGGAGGGAGGAAAGGACCCTTGAAAGAAAAAATCTCCAATATTCCTCTCATATCAGCTTTATTCTGCAAATGCACCTGCTGATTTATTCTTGAAATGCTGCATTCATTAATTGATTAATTGATCTCATTGAGTCCCTTTGGCTATGCATCCACTGGCTGCAATGAGCTCTTTTTTGATCCATCCTTTTCCTCTCGTTTCCTGCAGTTCTACGATATCTACGCCAACCTCCTGAGATACTTCCCAGGGCCCCACACCAAGATCTATGACATCCTGGAGGACATGAGGCTTTTCATTGCCAGGAGGGTGAAGAAGAACAAGGAGACCCTGGACCCCAACTCTCCCCGGGATTATATTGACTGCTTTCTCATCCAGATGGAGAAGGTAGGACGCGAGCAGAGAGCCAAGGATGATTTCCTCAGCCACAAGGCACAGGGGGCTTTGCCACAGGGCAAAAGAAGCCCCAGGGGTAGGAGCAGGCTTTCCCTTCCTAAGCAAACACAATCACCAAAGGACAGAAAGGCTGGGAGGTGGGAGCTTCTCAGCCGGATTTCGTCAAAAGAACTTCCAACCCAGCCAAAGGAAAAGCGAGAAGCCCACCAGGCCACAGTCTCTGCAGCTGCACCAGGGCCCAAGCCGCCCTTCCTCCCTCGTTCCAAGGGCAACCTTGGGATGCCCAGCCTTTGCGGCTCCTTTCCTGCAGAGGGCACTGGGGCACTGGCAGAGATGGGGAGGGAGGCAGGTGAAGCAGGAAAGGGGCCGGGAGTGGAGGCAGCCCATCCCCTGGGAATCCCTTGGCCAGTCTGGCCACTCGATAGGACCAAGGGGCCATTTCTGTTTTGGGGGTGCTGGCACTTGATCAGCCTCCAAAGAGGGCTCGACTCGCCTGGTGTGCACCCCCAAACCCAGCTGGAAAGCCTCCTTCGAGCCCCCCCAGGGCTTCTCATGCACTTGGCTTCCACTTTGCCTTCAGGAGAAGGACAACCCGAACAGCGAATTCAACCAGAAGAACCTGGAGATGACCACCCTCAACCTGTTTTTTGCCGGGACAGAGACGGTCAGCTCCACCCTGCGATACGGATTTCTGTTGCTGATGAAGTACCCTGAAGTGCAAGGTATTTGGGGGTGTGTGATTCAGCCCAGTGGTGAAATCTGAACCGGTTTGCCACCAGTTCACTGGCCGTGCATGTGCGGTGTGCGCCAAATGTGTGCTGCATGTGCGCTCATGCATGGTGCGTGCGTGCGTGGTATGTGGTGTGCGCCAAACATACTCTTTGCGTGCATGTGCAGTGTACATCAAATGCACACTGCACACACGTGCATGCACAGTACATGCCAAACGCACGCTTCGCACAGAAAAAGGAAGCTTGGGAAGGTAAGCAGAACAGTGGGGGGGGGGGGACAGCTATCCTGCGCGATTTAGATTCACTAGAAACTGGGATTTCCTTTTTTTTACTACCGGTAGGCCCAAACCAGTAGTTTTTATCACTACCGGTTTGCCAGAACCGGTGCGAACTGGTAGCATTTCACCACTGATTCAGCCCCACCAGAGCACATGCCTCTAGGCCAGGAAGCAGCCCCCACCCAAGTGCCACCGGAATCGCTAGGCCAGCAAGAAGTTGCTGTGAGCTGCACAAAGGCCTGGATCCAGCCTGAGAGCCACCCATATAGGAGGTCAGGCCAGAAGCTTCCCCTGCCGTGGGACGAAAGGGGGGATGCCAGCCCCACGGCCCTTGAGAATAGCCTCCTCAGCAAGTGGAGACCCTCCTGCCCAGTTCTTTGGCCACTGATCCAGGAGCATCAGAAAAAGTGCAGTTGAAGCCACTAAATTTAAGGCCACCTTTTGCCAGCAAAAATGCAGGAAGAAATTGACAGTGTGATTGGCCAGAACCGGATCCCCAACATTGAAGACCGGAGCCACATGCCCTACGTGGACGCAGTCATCCATGAAGTGCAGCGGTTCAGCGACCTCATCCCCATGAACGTGGCCCACGCGGTCACCCGTGACACAGAATTCAGAGGCTACCTCATCCCGAAGGTCAGAGCCATGGGGAGGGGAAGATGGGCCAAGGGGCATGGGGCTGGCATGTTGCCACACTGGGTGCTGGTTGGGCTGCCCAGCAGGATCGGGCAGAGAGACAAGGGGCCGAGGAGGGCTGGCCAGGATGCAGGAGCCCCAGGCGGAAAGTGCCCACCTTGAGGGGGCAGTTTGCTAATGGCCCAAAGGCAGTGCCTCCTCTCCGCCCACCCAGCCGGCCAGGTGTGCTGGGGGGAGGGTGTTGATGGGGTCCCAAAGGATCGGCAGGACAGAAGGGTAGGAAAACCCAGGTACTCAGCACCATCCAAACCGGCCCCCGCTCTGTCACTGCAAAAAGGAGATCGTCTCTTGGCCGCCTTGCCCAGATTGCTCAGGCATCTGGTGCCACCTGGGCGAAAGAACCTCTGTCCCTCTGAGCCGGGCCTTCTCTTCCTCAGGGCACAGAAGTCTTTCCCCTGCTCAGCACCGTCCTGCATGACGGCACCAAGATTAAAAGCCCCGAAGGGTTCCACCCGGAGAACTTCCTGGATGAGAACGGGTGTCTGAAGAGGAACGACGCCTTTGTCCCCTTCTCTGCAGGTGCAGATACACTGAGCCCCCTTTCTCCCCTCCACACACACCCCCTCCCAGGCCAGGCTTCTTGGCTGCCCTTGGGATTTTTCCTTTTGCGGCCTGTTTTTCTGGTTTCCATGCCAAGCTGGCATTGGGGGCTGCCTCGGCATTTCCTGCGTATGCTGGACCCCCCTTTGCCCCCACTGGCAACTCAGGAACCCAGGCGAGAGGCGGAAGGTGGCCCTCTAGGCAGTGGCCCTGCCTTTCCCAGAGAACGGTGAGTGGCTCCTGGCCATCCAGCTTTTGGCCAGGAAATGGCTTGGACCTGCCCAGAGGGACTAAGCCTGCTTCTCCCGCCTTTGCCTCACAGGGAAGCGCATTTGCCTGGGGGAAGCCCTGGCCCGGATGGAGCTCTTCCTCTTCTTCACCACCATCCTGCAGCGGTTCCAGCTGAAGCCTGTGGTGGAGCCCAAGGACATTGACCTGACACCTGAAGAGTTCGGCTTTGCCACCATCCCGCCCCTGTACGAGCTCTTGGTCGTCCCCCGCTGAGAGAAGGGAGCCAAGCGGGTGGGCGAGTGCGCCCCACCTCTGCACTCCTGTGCTTTTGCACCAGCTGGACTTTCGGGGGGGCGTTGTTTGCACAGTCTCCTTCTCTGCAACCCCCCCAGGGGCCAGGATCTTTGAGGGGCTGGGGAAAGATGCCTCTTCCAGGTGTTTGCCTTGAAAATATAAAGCTTTGCGGGGATGCAGGTGACCTGAACTGGTGCAGCCTAAGTTTGTTCTAAGCCGTGTGTGTGTGTGTGTGTGTGTGTGTGTGTGTGTGCTTGTTTTCTGGTTGGTATTGTACCCCAACACAATCACTGGGGTAAATCTAGATGGTCTACGTGGTATTGCTTCAAGAGAGCAAAGCAGAAAAAGTAAGTGAGCGGAAGCCAGAGAAACGGTGATCTGCCCAGCACGTTGCCATAAAAAGCCACAGGATACCCTCCCCCACCGGCCTGTCCCGGACCACATGGCCCCAAATGCCCCCCTATACGTGGACTTCCTCTTGCTCAGGCCGTGAGCTTTGTGGGGTGCGGAAAAGGCTGGACAAAGGACCAGGGACCCTTCAGCCCTGTTTCTTGGGCCAGTAGAGCACCTGGCCTGAATTGCCCAGCCTCCTTCAGCCGCCTTGCAGGGCTGGAGAAGAATGGCTACCAGGCAGCACCGGTGCACACCGAGCTCCGGTCAGCTTCTCAGGCCAGACTCTGGGCAAATTCCAGGACAGGCATCAGTGCCAGCTGAGCTGGAGCAACTCTCTGGGCAGAACAAGAGGACCCAGCCGGACTGGCCAAGCTTCAGTGGGATCTGAAACAGCTGCTGATGGGTTGCAGCCCAGAGTCAGCCGAAGGGAAAAGCAGCTCACCCAGAAATGAGGGAACCCCCAAAGCAGCAACCCCCTGTGCCAACCCACAGCTCCCAGGCTGCCTTCACACAAGGTGCATAGTTCAGTTATAGAGTCGTCCCCTGGTGTATTCATCCATCAACTCCCCTACGTTCACTCTGTTTGCTAAGACCCCCCACTCCAAAAGATTAATCCAGGATGATGCTAAGGGAAATATTGGGCAAGTGCAGCCATGGAATCTGATCTGAATTATTTGTGTGAACACAGCCGGGAAGAAGGAGAAGAAATAAAATAATATGCTGGTCTATGGCCATAATATAAATTATGAGGAGGAGGAGTGCCCACTATCCAGAGGGCTGAAAGGATGGCAGGGCAAGAGAGTGAAGGGGCCAAAGGAGTCCCTGGACCAGTCCCACCTGATGCCCTGGCCACAAAGGGCTCCCCTTGCAATGCAGCCTTTCTGGGGTCAGGATCATAATTAGGATTAAAGCTCTTTCTCCCCCCTCCCCCCACAGATATCATCCAGACCCTGAATGCCCTCAACAGCTGCCATTCTCTTTCAGAAAACCACAGACATTCCCTTGAGATTTGTTGTGTGCTCAATTTTGCATTTGAGCATCTTCTGACTTCAAACGTTTCCTGGGTCAGCCGTTGCTTTGCAATCCCCTGAATTCCTCTAGCCAATCTGGGCTTTGTGGGGGGGAGGTATGGGGAGGGGGCTGGAAGCTGCACATCTAGCATGGGCAGTTTGAACAAAGATGGCCTTCGAAACCTCTTGAGATAATTGTGATCTCAAGGCAAAAGACAAGCCCCCTTTGCTGGGACCTCTTCAAAACACAGCCCTCACAGTGGGCATTGGATTGGGTGGCAGCAACCGTGGTCAGGCAGGCCAGCTGAAGCCCAGTTGCCAACTTCTGGGCAAGCCTACACACCGTGCTGAGGCCAGGAGGTATGCCAGGCCCAGGATGCTGCCAGCCTCTGAAACTCTAACACTCTCCTCCTGTCCTGCAGCCACAGGGCTCGACAAACAGAAACACAACCACAACTAAGGCAACAAGGGAGAAAAACCCTATCAAATGCCCGGGGGCATGCTGCCAACTATTGCTTCACCTGTTGAGTTTCTATCTGAAGAAACCATCAGCCAGAGGAATGCATAGCATAAACATTTGAGATCCAGTTACATCACGTGTCAACAGGTTGTTCAAAACTCTGGTTTGGAGCAAGGCTTGAGTGGCATGATGGGGGGTGAGGTCAAGTGCCTGAGCCTCCTCGACCCCTGACCTGGATGGAGCCCTTCTGGATGCTCTTTTCATCCACTGCCCATGCTTGGGACACTTTTGCAGTTGGAGAGCAGCTATTTTAAAGAGAGCCTTGTCTCTTCTCTGTCCCCTTGGCTGTGACCCTCTGAGCACCCCCCCCCCCGGTCACCCTGGTGAGCTTGGCAAAGCCTGCCCTGCGAAGGGGGAGAGCTTTACATAAGCCGTTGCCTGGTTAAGCCTCTTTCTCCACTCACAATGGGAGCTCCGGGGAAGGGCTCCAGTTTCCTGGCCCTCTCTGGGTTTCTCACGGGGCTCATCCCCTCCTGGCCCAGCCCTTTGTCTGCCAGGGCTCCTCTGCACGCTTGCTGGCTTCTTTGGGCCGGGGAGGGAGGCGGCTTGGCTTGGTTTCCGAGGAACCAAGACAGAAATGAGCATCGTGTTTACAGGAGAGATTGTGCGAGTGAGTGTTGTGTAACCCCTTTCACAAGTGGAATTTCACAGGGCAAGAGCACATCCAGAGGCCAAGGCAGGCAGCAGAACCCGATGTTTAACATTGCATTGGGGTGGATATACGGGAGGGGAGGGAACTTCAAGGAAGTTTACTTGCTTCCTGGCACAAGTGAATTGCTAGCAGGGAAAAGGGGAGATTTGCTGCTTCCTGGGGGCCCTCAGCAGCTGGGCTCCTTCAGCAAGCGTGGAGGAGATGTCTGAAACCGTTCCTTCTGGGACCACATGTTGTCCACTGCCACCAGAGCTGGAACATGAAGGCAGCCCGGGAGCCAGTCTCTGGGGCCATGGCAGCCGCGTGCCCCTGCCAGTGGAGAGATGTGCAGGGGCATTCCAGCCGGGCAAGGCCACGTTCTACGGTGGATGCGCCACCCTCTACTGGAGCAAAACAAGCAGACCTCTGGAGCAGAAAGGGGTGGGCAGGAAGTTTTCCCAGCCCCTGCAGTCCAGAGAAGGTGCCGCTGCTTTGGGGAAAGGATAACCCTCTTGCTTGCCATCCCAGAACAGACCTTCCCCAAGAGCTCAAAAGGGCGGGCAGCCTCTCTCTCTGAGGCCGGGTCCAGCAACGCAAACACTCTCACACTCACAGCGTGGTGGGAAATGGACCCTTGGCTGAGCCCCCTACCTGAGCCCAGGGAAGGCCGTAATCTCAACCTTTCCTTGAAACTCAGACAACTGGCCCCAAACTCCAGCCCTCTTCATGCCAACCCGTGTTGGTTCTCCCTGGGCCAGATTGTGCCTGCTGCCTTCTTAGCCCTCAGCAAAAGATAACATCAAAGTTTGGTCCTCTGAGTCTTTCAGTGGAAAAATGATAAGGGACGTGTTGCAAGAAAGGAAAAAACCCACAGAACTGAGACGGTTGTCCTTCTTCATGGAAATTGCCAAAAACACCCCGCCCTTTCCTGCTCAAAGGTGCCTGTGCAGAGTTCACAGGATTGTTTGATGAGCCAAGCTGTCTCCTCAATGGAAGCTCCACGTTGGAAACCTTCCCAGAGCAGCCCTCAAGCCCAGAGGCATCTTGGCTAGCCCTGACCCTCACCCGGCTCCCCACTTTGTTTCCCAAGGGATTGTGCCACACGTGGACAGAAGCCACAGAGGGCAGGGGAGGACTATTGCCTTGCAGCAGGTTATATAATATCAGTCAAGAGGTAATTCAATCATCTTTACATAACTGCCACCCTCCGTCAGTGTCGGGGCAGCTCCTCCAGAGGGGCCCTCGCAGGACGGCGGTTATGTAACTGAGGATGGAAGGGAAGAGAGTCCGTGGTTGAGTTCAAGGGCAGGATGCTGACTCTTGGCACCCTACTTGTTCATTCTCCTTCACTTAAGAAGGAACGAGCTCGAAGTTGATGGCAAATGAAGCAATCCGCCGGCTGAGCTCTGGGGTCACGACAGGGCAGCCTTTGCCAATCGTGGCCTTGGTGCCAAGCCTGATGTGCAGCGGGCACAGGCCCAAACAAAGCATAAAGGTCCTGGCTCCTTTGGCATCCTGCCCGTTGGGCTTCTCTGTGGGGAGAGCGGGGGAGGGAAGCTGGTCCCAAGGACCACTTAAGGGAGAGTCGGGGCCAAAGCAGCCCCTCCCTGCTCTTTGAAGTCTGGCAAGCCACTGGAATTTGCTAGAGGGCCACCCCCACCCCCCAATACACTGCTCTAGCCAAGAAGAAAGCTTGTTTTCATCTCCTCCCGACTTTGACTCTTTTCTGGGCAGGTCCATAGAGAAAACTTTGGCGCAAGCGCGGCCTCCCTCCTGGCCCTTCTGGGAAGCAAAACTCAAGATGGACGTACCTTTCCTTCCAGCACTTCACAATTCCTTCTTTGTTTTTTAACTCAAAGCAAACACATATTTTGTAATGCACTCAGTCAAGATTCTGGTAGCCACTGTGGAAATTGTCTGCGACTCACCTGGTGCCCAGAGGCATCACCTCTGGGAGTCCAGACCCCCATAAGACACTTCCAAACCACCCTTGAAGTGTCCTTTGGCCATCCGGATCTGCTGACAAAAAATCCCAGCATCCCCTCTTGTTCTACTCTCTTGTACTTTGTTGAAGGGGGAGGGTTCTCCTGGGTGGTTTCTCGACTGAGTGGCCAAAACTCACCAGTCTCTGAAAGGCAGACGCGCCCCTTCCATTGGGGTCAGAAAAGTCTCTGGCACATCTAACTCTGGTTGTGGAGATTCTGCCTTCCTGTCCCAGTTAGGATGGGAAGATGGTATAGCTCCCTTTGCATTAGGCCAGAAGGCCTCCACAAGCCCTTCCTGCCCAGGGAGATGCCCCCTCCCTCCCTCCCTCCCTGCCAGGCACCCAACAAACGTGGCTTTGAAACCCAATCTTCTTTTCCTGCTCAGCTCCTGGGTTTCAGTGCCGGGAGAGGCAGATAAATAGTAGCAGGTCCTGGGGGGCCCAGGTGCATTTCCCGCCTGGTCATCATGGAGCTTGGGGGCACAGTGGGCATCTTCCTCGGCATTTGCTTCTCTTGCTTGCTGCTCATCTCTGCGTGGAAGCGGATGCACAAAGAAGGGAAGCTGCCCCCAGGACCTACCCCGCTGCCCTTCCTTGGCAATATCCTGCAGGTGAAAACCAGCGAGCCCTTCAAGTCCTTCTTGGCGGTGAGTTGTCCCCTCTTTGGTGCAAGGAGGTGCAGGGGAGAAAGGGTGACTGGAGGTGTTCAATTTCATGGGGTGGCTGAGCAGAAGCTCCAGGTTACCCAGAAGGAGCAATTTTAAGCTCTGGGAATGAACACCCCTCACACACCCCCACACGGTTCCTCAAGAATCTCCAGGGGTCCATGAAAAATGGAGGAAGAGCTTTTCTCAAGCCTGGTTTGGCAGCACCATAGCCAACCAGAGCTCCAGGGCTTGATGGCAGTGCCACCCTATTTTTGACTCTACAATAAGCAGGCCCCAGGGATGGGCAGCTCCCAACCGTGGACGTGCCACTGAAGGCTCCTCAAGGCTGTTGGAATCCTTCATAGAGAGTAGATCAATCTAAATCCATTTTAGAGTCATCGAAGATCTGGGTTTCACCAGACAATCCCCAAAAGAAAAACTATCCTGCCTCTGGCCTAAATTTGCTGCCACGACCCCAAGTGGAAGCCTTTCATGAACTTCTGTCCTTGGTCTTTCCTGCAGTTGAAAGAGAAATATGGTCCCGTGTTCACAGTCTATCTGGGCCCCCGGCGGGTGGTGGTTCTGTGTGGACACGACACAGTGAAGGAAGCTCTGGTGGACCAGGGTGAGGAATTCAGTGGCAGAGGGGAAATAGCCACCATTGACCGGAACTTCAATGGTTTTGGTGAGTATACCAGATCCAGGGCATCTCCCCAAGAGAACCCAGGTTTTCCAGCAGAAGGAGAAGCCGGTGGGAGGTTGAGGGAACATTGTGGGGGAACTCTCATTTTCTGCGTGGTTCATTGCTTCAGAGAGGGAATTGTTTTTATGGGACTGAAGAGGGTGCCTTCAAAGGAAGCATGACCCCTTGCTTTCCAGGTGTCGCTTTAGCCAATGGGGAACGCTGGAAGCAGCTCCGTCGCTTCTCCCTCACCACCTTGAGGAACTTTGGGATGGGCAAGAGGTCCATTGAAGAGCGGATCCAGGAAGAGGCCCAGTACTTGATGGAGGAAATCAGGAAAACCAAAGGTCAGTGATGACCAGACCCAGCAACACCTGAATGGAGTTTGGGCTTTCCATGCCTCTGGTTCAGGGAAAGCTTCATCCTCAGGTAGCCCTTTGCTTCCTGTCTCTAGGCCAGCCCTTCGACCCCACCTTCTTCCTGAGCCGCACGGTCTCCAATGTCATCAGCTCCGTTGTCTTTGGCAGCCGCTTTGACTACGAGGATAAGACCTTCCTCTCCCTGCTGCAAATGATCAATGAAAGTTTTATAGAGATGAGCACCCCTTTGGCACAGGTAGTGGGCAATTCTGAAGCAGGCCTTCTGCCAGGTGTGCGGGTGTGGGCCAGAAGGGTCCTCCCACTGGGCTCTCCCTTGCAGAACCGGGAGCAACCCAGTCTTCCTGGGTTGACTCTGGTTAATTCCAGGGTACCGATTTTGCCCAACAAACACACCAGGTTTCTTTTCTTTGCCTTCCAGCTCTATGACATGTATTCCTGCATCATGCAGTACCTGCCGGGAAGACACAACCGCATTTACTACCTGGTTGAGGACCTGAAGGACTTCATTGCCAGGAAGATCAAAACCAACCAGGCAACACTGGATCCCAGCAACCCTCGCGACTTCATCGATTGCTTCCTCATCCAGATGGAGAAGGTACCGCCAGGAGTTTCTCAAGCCCAGAAATCTGAGAGACTAGAAGATGGGCTGGAGTGGGAGATGGGTGGAAATTCCCACTGGAGTCCGTCCCACGAGACTATGAAGGAGTAGGAAGCCATCTCAGGAGCCATTTCTTCTCCCTGCAACACAGAGGGTGGACCCATCTGGTGACAGCAGGAGGTCCCCCACCTTAGATTAGTGTTCCCCAGCCTGCTTCCCTCTGCTCCCCCAGTAGTTTTGGGGAGCCATCATTGCATTTCAGTTCCAGAATACTCAGCTACTAAATAAGCGAGTGGCTTGTAAACCTGGACTTTCTGAATCCACGTTGCTTCTTACACGGTTCCTCTACTCACTGTGCACGCCCTGCTGAGATAAGCCGTTTGTTCTCTCGAAGGAAAAAGGAAACCCTTCCACTGAATTCAACCTGAAGAATTTGGTCCTGACCACCCTCAACCTGTTCTTCGCTGGGACAGAAACCGTGAGCTCCACCCTGAGATACGGACTCCTTTTCTTGATGAAATACCCAGAAGTGGAAGGTAGGCTGGCCAAACTCTGAGCTGTTTGCATGGACTTGTCCGAGGGAAGGTAGCTTCCTCCCCACAGATTCTGGGAAGCCCCCCCAGGGGGTGGGAATCTCAGCTGTCTGAATGGAGCATGAGCATTCACCCCAAGAGCTTACACAAGACCTGTTCAAAGTGGAGAAGGCAGCCAGCAGGAATATTTCTGTGGCTATAACAGGAATGTGGGTGGCTGAGCAGAGTAATTTTTATCGGGGTGGCCCCAATGAAATAAAGTGGGGGGGAATGTGTCCCTTGGGTGAATCTATTCCCACCTGACGCTTCTGCCTTGGCTGTGAGAATGGGGGCCGTGGGGCTTGGAAAAGGGGGGAGGGGGAGTGAGCTGCTCTGGACCTCTTCAGTTTCAGAGGCCTACCCAGGTCTGCCCGGCCTCCTAGCTAAGGGGCCCGAGGCAGTGGCCCCCACTGGGATGAGAGGCCTGGCCCACTTGTGGCTTCTCCAAAAGCATTTCCTTGATGTTTCGGCAGAGAAGGTCCACAAGGAGATTGACCAGGTCATCGGCCCCAATCGCCTTCCTGCCACGGAAGACCGACTGAAGATGCCCTATACGGATGCCGTAGTCCACGAGATCCAGAGGGTGACGGACATTGTCCCCATGGGAGTGCCCCATACGGTGATCCGGGACACTCAGTTCCGGGGGTACCTTCTGCCGAAGGTGAGGCTCCCCGAGAGGAAGGAGACATGTGCAGCGATGAGCTCGGCCATCACTGGTGAATGGAGCTTCATTCTGAGTTTGTGTTTTTCAGGGCACGGACGTCTTCCCCTTGCTTGGCTCAGCTTTACGGGACCCCAAATATTTCAGCGACCCCGAGAACTTCAACCCTGGACACTTCCTAGACGAAAACGGCCGTTTTAAGAAGAATGAGGCTTTTGTACCGTTTTCCTCTGGTAAGCGTTTGGGTTTGCTCTTTTTCTCTTCAGCTGTCCTTGCTCTGGGGCACCTGACAGGGCAGCGCGAGGGGCAGCACAGGTGAGGCCAAAAGGCAGAGCTGCCTCGGGACCCAGGCAGGACCTTCCCAAAGAGCTGCTTTGGCCATTTGAGCTGCAGTTTTACAGCCAGAAAGAAGAAATAGCTTCCGCCTCCGATGCCCATCAAGCTCCCTTGGAACACCCCCCCCCTCTTCGGGAGGCAGTATCAGTCTTAGGAGGGCAGTATGGGTGGCCTGGCCCCTGGAAGCCTGAGGCCTGCTCCAGGCTGACCCTCTGACCCCTGGCCTGGCCCTCCCATTGGCTCTCTCGGCCAGCAAGATGGGGGTGATGGTGAGAGTGGTGGCCTTGGCCTGAGGCCCCCCCCCCATGATAAGCCCACTCATGGCCTTCAGCCAAATCCCTCCATCAGGTTATGGCCCTCCCCCTCCCTACCTGAGGCCTTGAAAAGATGGTGACCCCCAAGGCCAAGAGAAGGGGGAAAGTCTTCCTCGGTGGACAAGGCTTCCTTGTGGGCAGACTCTCCGGCCGACGTCTCTCCTCTCCTCCAGGGAAACGTGTCTGCCTGGGGGAAGCCATGGCTCGGATGGAGCTCTTCCTCTACTTCACCACCATGATGCAGAACTTCTCGCTGAAGTCGCCTCTGCACCCCAAGGACATCGACGTCTCCCCCAAAATGAGTGGCTTTGGGAACATCCCCCCCGTCTACCAGCTGAGCATGCTGCCCCGCTGACCCCGGGCATCTGCCTGCTTCTCTCCAGCTCCCTTCCTGATGCTGCCCTGTCTGAGCCCCACAGCCACCCCACCCGGGAAACGTTTCCGTCCAGACAGCTCTTGCCCTGGGCGCCTCCCTGCCTCTGGCTGGGCCAGTTGAAGCAGATCACATGCTCTTGGATCTGCTAGGTCAAATGGGCCCCTTCCTCAGAGCAGCCCCTGTTCTTGTCCAGATCCCAATCAGGGGGAACAGGGAGGGCATCTGCGGAGGAGCCCATAGCATCCCAGTTGTACTCAGCCCTGAGGAAACTGTTCCCCCCACCCACATCAACTGGCACCCTGTTCCATCCCAGCCCCGCTTGGCCCTCCAGCTGGGAGCTCTGGCCTCTGCTCTTCTCTCTGCCCCACTGGTGCCCATACAGGGTTGCTGCACCCACACCCCACCTAAGACCTTCTCCCAGCCTCCAGCCATGACTGGGTGGGACAGAGATTTGGAGCGGAGTGTGCTCAGTTCAGTCGCAGAACCATCTGGAGGTATTAAAACAAAATGCCTTAAAGGTGACATATTCCTTCTGTCTCTGTTTGGCTCTTTAGCTGGACGCTTCCTCTCGTGTTTCAGCCTCCCACAGCCCCTTCATGGCCCAAAGAAAGGTCAAGGACAGCCCACCACAGCCAACTGCTGCGGGACAATTCAACGCTGTATTAATCATTGCATTGCATTACTTTTATTATTGGTGACCACATTTTTGTCAACATTATTGTAACACTTACACTTCTGGATTGACTTTATTTTATGATTATTGAACATGGTTCCATCAAAATCAATATAACTTTTGTATTTGTTAAATTGTCCCACGGCGAGTTGGTTGGGATAAATTGGTCATGGTGTGTTGCCCCCTTCCCCCCCAAGAGAGGGCCTGAAAGCTCCCAGCCCCAGAAAGTATACAGGAGCTGCCTTTATACGCAATGGTGATTCCAGAGATTCTTCTGTCAGTCTTCCTCTCATACGTGTTAACTCATCTTAGAAATCTGCCTGACCTTTAAAACTACAAGTAAAAGCCTGTTTAGAGAAAGCACCCACAAAAAAATCTGTATTTTAATAACAAGATATTTAGACTTGGAGAAGTGAGTGAAACTGTGGAAACAGAGGCTGCTGCAGTCAACCTTCCTAAGCAGAATTTATTTCAGAAATCCTTTTTTAGTTTCCTATGAATATTCCTTTTATTATGAACATTGTGAAGACATAGAAGTTTTAGGAAGAAAGAGAACAAAATGCTGGATTTAGTAAGAAAATACTTATTATGAATGATCCTGTACAGAGTTTGGACAAAGTTCAAACACAGAATAAAACATGTTTTACTATCGAGAGATTATGCATTAAATTTACGGGATTAGGACATCTATATCGTGTACACACAGAGGGCTTCAATAGGTGGCCTCTGCTTGGGTCAGCTTCAGCCCAGGAGAGTGATTCCCAGAGGGAAACTCTAAGGGGTCCTCTTGGACCCCTCAAAACACGGAGAAGCCACAGGGGACTGAAGTGCAGAGGTCCCTCCTTAGGGCTGACTTAGCTGGACAAGCCCTCCTTCCTTTGCGCAGGAAGCCCCTCTTCCCTTGTCCCAGGCAGGGCAGTGGGGGGGGGGCGTCCTGACATTTCCATAGCCCTATCAGCAGTAGCGCTGTGGGGTGTGAGAGGCAACCCTTGCTCCAGCGGGTGCAAAGAGCCGCCTGCTCAGGCCTTTGGCCAGTCCGACGGTCGGGGTGGGGGTGGGGAGGAATTGCACAACCTTGGGATCAGCTCCAGCCAATTCCCACCTGGGAGAACCGTGCAAGAGCAGCCGTGTGCTTGTGGGGGTCTGGAGGGGTTTCCAGAGAAGATGGCATTTTTCCCTTGCCCCATCACTGCACACATCACTTCTGGAGGGGCTGTGGGCATTGCCCGCCCATCATTGAGGCATCTCTTGGTTCCTTTCCATCCCCCCTTCCAAGCATGTGGGAGGGGGACCCCAACTCCCATTGGCCACAGCCTTTCCCTTCAGAGGCCTAGCGATGGGCCCCCCAAGACTGCTGGGCTGCCAGTTCTGGGTCTTGCAGTTGATCCAAAGCTTCATCCATGAACGGTCCTTGCCCTGCATGCTGGCAGTCCCTGAATCACAGCCTTTGGTGCCTCCCGTCCTCAAAACCCTCACCAGAGTTGCCTCCTTGCCCATTAATGCAGGAAAGGGGAGGGAGAGACTCCAGAGATGGCATGCACCCATCCTTGCATTCAGGGCAACCAGAGGGCAGCTCCGCAATGTCCCCCGCCAGCCTGCAATCTTGGGAGCTTCGGGGGCCTTTGCTGCAAGTCCTCCCCCAGCCTTCCTCAGCCTTCTGTGGCTAGAGGAGCAGGCTACCACCTGCTCCTCTTCTGCTTCTTCGGGGGATTGATCAGTTCACATCTCCCTGGCTGGGCTGTGCAGAAGGGGGGCATGGAGGCCCAGCTGGACCGGACAGTCTCTGGGAGCAGAGACGCCAAATCTCAGAAAGGGGAGAAATACGCCCTAGGCAGGCTTCGCTCTTCTGCCTGGCTTAGAAGAGACCTGGGCTGTTGCTCAACCTGGATGATGAGGTGGGTGTTGCATTTCTTTCCGGATCCTATATTAGGTCCCTAGAGAGCCACTCTCCCCTAGGCAGCCCCTGGGAAGTGCTGTAGCTGCCCATCCCCATGGATCTCCTGGGAGCAGGGACCCTCCTCCTGGTCATCGCCCTGGCTGGCCTGGTTCTCTCCTCTTGGCAGCAAATGCACCGAAGGGGCAAGATGCCCCCTGGACCCACGCCCCTCCCCCTGATTGGGAACCTGCTCTGGATAGACCAAAACAACCTGCCCAATTCACTCATCAAGGTAAGGCCTCCTCCTGCCCCCTATGCCCCAACCCCCTGCCCTTCTGCCTGCCCCTTCCTACCTTTCCCCTGACCAGCTCAAGTGGCCCTTGCTGGCTTTGGACTCCCTGGCATCAAAGACCAGCCAGCTGGCAGAGCCCAGCACCCCAAAGCTTGAAGGGGATTCTCCCGGTCCCCCTCTTCAGAGGGCCTAGGATAGAGGGAGAGGAAGAGGATTGCTTGGTGGTTGATCAGGTGCCATGAAGCACTTGTTGACTCTTAGTTGCCGAGCAGACAGAGATTCCCCAGTAGAACAACCCAGCTTGAGAAAGAGAGAGAGCAATTGTAGTCCAGGAAGAGAAGATCCCGATATTTTAAATCTTCATTTTAATAAAAATAAATCTTTCATAATTGCCACACCTTGCTTGATGGATTCCTGATTCCTTTCCTGATGGATTCCTTTTCAGGAACCAGGCTGGTAGGAATTTGGGAGCAGCTGGGGGCAGAATTTGGGGAAACAGGTGGGTGTAAAATAGCAGAAAGAGTCAGGAGCGATAACCTCATACTAGAGTGGGTCAAATAGACCCCCTCCCCAGTATCTGAGGGTTCCAGGGGTTGAACCGTGTTGTCAAATAAAGTTAATCCACAGCAGTTGCCCCACCCCATGGATTTCCCCAGTGAGACCCTCTCTGTCCAGCAGCTTCTTCCCAGGCCTGGTCAGCCGGGGAAAGATGCTCCTGAGGACCAATTCTGTTCCATTGGCCAATTCTCTCCCCTTCTCTTTCCCGGTTTCTCTGGCAGCTGAGCAAAAAGTACAGGCTGGTCTACATGCTCCAGCTGGGCCCCCGGCGCATCATGGTGCTGTGTGGCTATGAGGCCATTAAGGAGGCCCTGGTGGACCAGGCGAATGAGTTCTGGGACTGGGGACTGCATGGCACTTTTGACTGGATATTCCAGGGCCACGGTATGGTCCAGGCTCTGGGCCATAACCCTAACCCTAACCCTCCCTCTTTCTGATCTCTCCCCAGAGAAGATCCACGAGGAGATTGACCGCGTCGTTGGTGTCAATCAGACTCCCAGAATGGAGGACAGGCTGCAGATGCCCTACACGGAAGCCATGATTCATGAGATACAGAGATTTGGGGACATTGTCCCCCTGGGACTGCCACGCCGGGTCACCCGAGATGTGCAGTTACGGGGCTACACAATTCCCAAGGTATTAAGGGGGAGATATTTCTGCTCCCATCCTTCAGCTACCGCTCCAAGGTAGTCCTCCAGGGTGCCTGTCTTCCACCTCAATTGGATCATGCCTCCCATCATCCCCAGCCAGAGTAATTGATGCTTCCTTTATTTCCTGCCCTCAGGGGACCGAAATTTTCCCCATGTTGGGAACAGCGATGAGAGACCCCAAACATTTTGCAAGACCTGAGGAGTTTGACCCCCAACACTTCCTGGATCAGAAGGGGCAGTTCCAGAAGAATGAGGCTTTCATACCCTTCTCCACTGGTGAGCCCCCCCCAATTTCTCAAGCCAGAAAGTCGCCTCTGAGAACCCTCTCATAGAACCCCCTTAGAGTCAACCCTGTTTCCTCCCTGATAAGCAGAGGACTGATAAGCAGAGGGCTGGTCCAGAAACACATCTTGGCCACAGTTGTGAGTTTCCTCCACAAAGCACAAATTCAAAAGAGATGCAGAAGCCGCAGAAGGGACCCCCAACTCCTCTGTTGCATCTGCAAGTTATGTGCGCTCTCAGGCCCCATTGGGGAGGCAGCCAGGGGGTCCTCCTGCCCACCAGCCTCTCTGCTCTGGTCTTTTGCAGGAAAGCGCTACTGCTTCGGGGAACATCTGGCCCGTGCTGAGCTCTTCCTCTTCCTCACCAGCATCCTGCAGCATTTCCGCTTCAAGTCAGCTGTGCCCCCTGAAGACATCGACCTCTCCCCAATGTTGGTGGGGTTTGCAACTATCCCACAGTTCTATGAGTTCTCTGTCATCCTCCGCTGAGGGGGGGGCCCTCTGGAGCCTTGGCAACGTTCCTTTCTACATCTCCCACCACCACCACTTTCCTCTGGCTGCAGGAGATGCCCTCTAAGGACATGGATCTCTTGCTGAGGGCACCACAGCTGCCTCTCCATCTCCAGAGAGCCTGGCACCTTCGGGCACCCCGTCCCCTGCATTGCATTCCAGCTCCTGCTCCTCTACCCCAACCTCTGTGCCCTTTCCTCCAGCAGCTCCAGCCAGGCCAGCTTTGGGTGGGGGGCATGGAATTCAGCTGGTGTTCAGGTCTCCCCCTTCTCAGACAGTCTAGTTCAGTCCCGCCTCTCTCCTTTGAAGTTGCCAACTCAGGCGGGTTTCTGGCTTGTAAAATCTCCTCTGTATGGTGACCTGTTTTGTACATGAATAAACCTTCTTTGCCAACCTAAAATGGAAGCAGAGGCCAAGTTCAAGGGTTCTGTGCCAGTAGGCAGAGCTGGAGCTTGAGGCTGATGCCAGGCGATGCCAAGAGCTGGCCTGTCCTTCCCTTGTCCGTCCTGAGCAGAATTTGAGATTCTTCGGCCCAGATGTGGGAAAGAATCCTTGAAGATTCCATTGAAGAATCCATTCCAGGCTTCCTGGGAAAAGAGCAGCTGGGATTCCGGAATTCCTTTGCAATCCTTGAAGCTCAGACGCCATAATCAGAGTTCCTCTTGGCTTCCGGTTTGCTTTAATCGGCACAAGAAGCTCCCAAGAATTTGACCTCCAGAAGGTCTTTTGACCTGTTTCTCTGCAGGAGGTAATTCAACGCAACTGCACAGCCTCCTTCCCACCATTAAACAGCCCCCAACCCCCGCTTTCCCTGTGGTCTCGTCTACTGAGTTTCCTGCTGAACCTGAAAAATGGGTGCAATTTGGGGTTGGATGGCACATTCACGAAGAGGGAAATTGAGGCAAGGGACCCGGGAACAAGCCTTCCTGAGCAAGTGATGTGTCTTCTTGCGTTGACTGTCACCGCTTTTCTCCGAATTGGATGCTGCTGCATGGAAAGGAGCTCAGGCCAACGGGGAGCAGAAGGGGCCCCACTCCCAGGAACCCCCCAGCAGCTGGAGAGCCCCTAAGAGAGCTGTGCCTGCCCTGGGGAGGACGGTAGCTGCCTTTCCCCTGGAAAAAGGGGGTCCCACTTGGCGGGAGTCAGTGGGTATTTGCAGAAGTGCCCGTGTTCTGCCCATTGGCCCACCCTCCCTAGACCCAGATGTGGGTCTCCCTCTGCCTCCCTCCCCAAAAATGTCTGCTGGCACGAAAGGCACCTCCTGGCCTCTCCCCCAACATCGGTCCTGTTCCATCCCCATCCAGCTTTTCCCTCTAAGCTCTGCTTCCCCCTCTGCAGCTATTACTTCACGCTCTGCCCCCAAAGAGCAAAAGTACAGGCCCTTTCCTTAAAGGGGGGCATTGGTCAAAGGTCAGCAGCTGCCCCTGGTGACACCCTTGTGCTTGCTGGACGGGTTTTATCCCCTGGAGCACCCATCCTCCTCCCACCTGGTCCGAGGGAGCAGGAAGGCAAAGAAGGAGGAAGGCCATCGGTGGAAAGAGAAATGGCTGTCCTGCCCATCCTCTCTGCCTTCTCCACCTGCCCTGCCCACCTGGGGAAACCACTTTTATGTCCCCTCCCGGTGTGGGGCATCCTAGCATGTCTCAGTAGCCATCAGCAACAGCACTGTTGAGCCTTTGGACAGTCCAGCAATCGGAGACAGGAACTCCAGCCAATTCCTGCCTGGGAGAATCGCCAGGAGAAACCATGTGCCCCAGGAGATGTTGAGGGGTTTCCAGATAATATGGCATTTTCCCCTTGCCTCATCATCTGCACATATTGCTTGTGGAGGGCAGAGGGGCAGAGAGAAGTACAGGGGTATTGCCTGCCTATAGCTGGTGCATCTTGTTAGGATATGATTTGAGCCTAACAAGTTGTCCAGGCAATATATGTGTTCTGTGACTTTAATATGAATATGTATTGTGTGACTTTAAAGTTCTACTGCTGATTCATTGTAATGCTGAGTCATGCTGTAATTAGTTGTGAACGTATTTAAGGAAGGTACTGTAACGTATTCAGTTGATGATAAGCTACCATTGTGTGAGGAGTGCTATCCATTGTGCTATCATCGTTGGATGGATCGTTGGATACCATCATGGTTTGTGAACCAGAGTGAGTTTGTTATTCTAACCAACTACTGTTTGTATGGTAAGAAGATTTTATATCACTGGACTGATTTAACTGGCAAAGACTTGGATTGATTTAAAGACTATGAGATTGTTTTTTCACTATAAAGTAAACTTTAGATAAACCAGTTTGCACATCTCCTATTCATTGCTCTCAGCAACGTTTCTCTCTGCTCTACACTCTGCTGGTTGGTAACACAACACAACAGTATCCTTAACACATCTCCTGGCTCTTTACATCCCCACTTCCAAGCATGTGGTTCCGCCAATTGGCTGCAGCTCTTACTGATGCCCACCCCTTCAGAGGCCTAGCGATGCTCCCCCTTGGACCGATGGGCGGCAGGTTCTCTTTATTTGCATCAATGCTGAGACCAGAAGATACAAAGATAAGAAGAGGCAGACCTGCCTTGTAGGCTGGAAGGAAACACAGAGACATTGTGCACAGAGGCCCAGCTGGACCGGACAGGCCTGGGACCAGAGACACCGAATCTCAGAAAGGGGAGAAATGCCCCTAGGCAGGCTTCGCTCTCCTGCCTGGCTTGGAAGACACCTGGGCGGTTGCACAACCTGGATGATGAGGTGGGCGTTGCACTTCTTTCTGGGTCCTATATTAGGTGCCTGGAAAGTCAGGCTGACACTCTCCCCACGGCAGCCCCTGGGAAGTGCTGTAGCTGCCCGTCCCCATGGATCTCCTGGGAGCAGGGACCCTCCTCCTGGCCATTGCCCTGGCTGGCCTCCTGGTCCTCTCCTCTTGGCAGCAAATGCACCGAAGGGGCAAGATGCCCCCTGGACCCACGCCCCTTCCCTTAATTGGGAACCTGCTCTGGATAGACCAAAACAACCTGCCCAATTCACTCATCAAGGTAAGGCCTCCCCCTGCCCTTCTGCCTGCTCCTTCCTGCCTTCCCCCTGACCAGTTCAAGTGGCCCTTGCTGGCTTTGGACTCCCTGGCATCAAAGGCCATCTGGCTGGCAGAGCCCAGCACCCAAAAGGGCCTTGGATGGAGGAAGAGGAATCGGATTGCTTGGATGGTTGATAAAGTGCCATCAAGTCCTGGTTGACTTTTGTCACCCGGCAGGCAGATATTCCCCAGGGAGAGCAACACAGTTCCTGCCATTCTCTTCCCTGCAAGGGCTCCTGCTTCTTTTGGACAGCCAGAGGTGTGCTTTGACCTTTTGTGTCCTCTCCATGCACACGCAGGTCACCTTCCATGTCTCGCTCCAAGTCCTTAACCTGATTTTTAAATACTTATACAGAGAGAGAGAGTTGTTGCACCCCAGATACAACAGACCCATATATATGTTAAATCTTAATTTTAATAAAAATAAATATTTAATAATGACACACCATGCTTGTGTTACATTTCCTGCTGCAATCCCTTTCAGCAACCAGGCAGGAATGAAATTGGGAGCACCTGGGGGGCAGAATTTCGGGGGACAGGGGAGGGTTGAAAGTGCTGCTGAACCAGAGGGCACCTTAGGAGTTAGCCAGGAATGATAACATCAACCTAGAGAGGGGCAAAACAGCCCCTCTCCCCAGCATCTGAGGGTCTCAGGGGCTGAACCCCTGCTGTTCAATAAAGTTAATCCACATCAGGAGACCCACCCCATAGATTTCCCCAGTGAGACCCTCTCTGTCCAGCAGCTTCTGCCCAGGGTCACATCTGGTCAGCCGGGGGAAGATGCTTGTGAGGACCAATTCAGTTCCACTGGCCAATTCTCTCCCCTTCTCTTTCCTGGTTTCTCTGGCAGCTGAGCGAAAAGTACGGGCCAGTGTACACGCTCCAGCTGGGGCCCCGGCGCATCGTGGTGCTGTGTGGCTACGAGGCCATTAAAGAGGCCCTGGTGGACCAGGCAAACGAGTTCCAGGACCGGGGGCAGCAAGGCACTTTTGACTGGATCTCCCGGGGTTATGGTATGGTTCAGAATTGCTGTTGGTTGACCTCAAGGGAGCTGCAGGGGAAGCTGTATTTGAGGTCCCCTGCACTGAGGCGTGTTGCTCAAGGATGGTTGTCTTCACCATGACCCAACTTTCCAGACCCCTGGAGAGCCCCCTTTCCCTGTTCTCTGTTCTAAGGAAGGGCTCAGAAAGACTACCTTCCACTAGAGTGCTGGGCAATCCTGCCCCTGCTGGGAGGTCTTCTTTGGGTCCCAGCACCCCTTCCCCCTTTCTCTTTTGATCCACAGGAGTTGCCTCCAGCAACGGGCAAAAATGCATCCATCTGCGACGGTTCACCATCACGACTCTTCGGAATTTTGGGGTGGGAAAGAGATCCATCGAAGAGCCTATCCTGGAGGAAGTACACTTCCTTCTGGAAGCCCTGAGGAGCACAAAAGGCAGGTGGATTTCTGGATACCCCTGAAGTGGGGCAAGGGGGGAATTCATGGGTGGAAGAAGGAAAATGGCTCACACTGGGTCAGTGAAGGCCAATATCAAAAAGGAGAACCTGGCTTAAACCATCCAAGCCGAGCTCTTTGCAAAGCACCAAGACCACCAAGGGGAGGTTTCCCTTTCCTGCCACCCAGACCCCCACAATCTTCTCTGCATGGCCCCCAATGGCCCCAGAGGTGAGGCTGGCCCAGTTGAAGGAGGGATCTTGATCCCTCCCAGGAGACCTGCAACCAGAGCCTGCTTTAGCCTGGGGTGCTTTGTTTCTTTCTTTAAGGGGTCTAGGAGTGTACCCCTTGGTTGCTTTGGGTCTAGAAGGCTTCTCTCCCCCCAGGAGCCCCCTTTGACCCCACCTACTTCCTGAGCCGCTCCGTGTCCAACGTCATCTGCTCCATCATCTTTGGCAACTGCTTTGACTACGAAGACCAAGAGTTCCTCGCTCTGCTGACTGGAATACTGGAAATTTTTCGCTTTGCCTCCTCAGCCCAGGGACAGGTACCCCCCTTCTGCTGCTGCTGCTTGGGGAAGTCATTTCTGGGGGTTCTGAATCTCGCGGCACTGGAGTGGGTGTTTGTGTGAAGGGCAGGTTGCAAGGTCAATGGCTGGCTATTGAAGGAGGACCTTCTGTGGACTTGAAGGAACAACTCTCTTGGGGGAAGAAAGTTTCCACTCCCAGGCCTAGCCCTCCCCATCCTACCTCAGCTCCACTTGCCAGGGTCTTCTTCTATAAGAAAAACCCTCCTTTCCTCCCTTCTTCAACCTGCCATCCAACCTGCAGCTCTTGGACATCTTCTTTGGAATCGTGCAACACCTCCCTGGCTCACAGCAAAAGTCTTTCAAGATGTTTTCAGAGCTGAAGGAATTTGTGGCCAAGAAGGCAAAAGCCCACCAAGAGACCCTGGACCCCAACTCCCCACGAGATTTCATTGACTGCTTCCTGGTGAAAATGTTGCAGGTAAAAGGGGGACACTTTGCTGATGGGATGATTAACACACAGACCAACTTGAATGGGACCAGATACAAACTTTGGGAGATTGATCCAGAGTTTAAGTAAACAAAAGTCCAGTGTTGGCAGCAAAGTCAGCCTAATCAAGGTTCAAGATGTCCAAACTTCTAGAGAAACTCGGATATCAGCAAATTAGGAAATCTGTGAAATAGCTGGAGCTCCATGTCTCTCCCTAATTTAACAGAGGCCATTCAGAAGTAGATGGAACAACTTAGTTATTCAATTCTGACTCTTACTCCCAAGCAGACCTTCAGTCAAGATGGTGGCTGTGCTGGTGGAGGGGTGAGGGGAGTTGTAATCCTGATGGCCAATAGGCTGAACTAGAGAGATAAACAAATCAATTTTTAAAAATTCCCTTTTCTCTCACCAAGGAAGAAAACAAACCTGACTCTTTCTTCTCCATGGAGGAATTGGTCGCAACCACGCTTAACATCTTCATTGGTGGTACGGAAACGGTCAGCACCACTTTGCGTTATGGATTCCTGATCCTGCTGAAGTACCCGGAGGTGGAAGGTGATTTCCATGGCAACAGAGAAATAAAACCCATCATCCAGAGAGCAGGGCGGTGGTTGGAACAGGAGCAGTTGAGAGCTACTTGTGAAATTCAGACCCGTCACCTGATCTCCTGCATGCTAGGTGGCCTTCCTGCCTCCTCAGGAAGCCGCTGGGGTCCCCAGGTCAGAACTGGAAGGGCAGAAGTAGATCTCCTCTGGCTCTTCCTCTCCCTCTTTCTGATCTCTCCCCAGAGAAGATCCACGAGGAGATTGACCGCATCGTTGGTGTCAGTCGGACTCCCAGCATGGAGGACAGGCTGCAGATGCCCTACACGGAAGCCGTGATTCATGAGATACAGAGATTTGGGGACCTGATACCCATGGGGGTAGCACGACGTGTCACCCAAAATGTCCAGTTACGAGAGTACACAATCCCCAAGGTATTTTTGGGCAGGAGAATATCTCTGCTCCCATCCTTCAGCTACTGCTCCAAGGTAGTCCTCAAGGGTAGCTTTTTTCACACATGAGTTGAATCATAGACCCCATCGTTCCCAGCCAGAGTAATTGATGCTTCCTTTATTTCCTGCCCTCAGGGGACTGAAATTTTCCCCATGTTGGGAACAGCGATGAGAGACCCCAAACATTTTGCAAGACCTGAGGAGTTTGACCCCCAACACTTCCTGGATCAGAAGGGGCAGTTCCAGAAGAATGAGGCTTTCATACCCTTCTCCACTGGTGAGCCCCCCCCCCAATTTCTCAAGCCAGAAAGTCGCCTCTGAGAACCCTCTCATAGAACCCCCTTAGAGTCAACCCTGTTTCCTCCCTGATAAGCAGAGGACTGATAAGCAGAGGGCTGGTCCAGAAACGCATCTTGGCCACAGTTGTGAGTTTCCTCCACAAAGCACAAATTCAAAAGAGATGCAGAAGCCGCAGAAGGGACCCCCAACTCCTCTGTTGCATCTGCAAGTTATGTGCGCTCTCAGGCCCCATTGGGGAGGCAGCCAGGGGGTCCTCCTGCCCACCAGCCTCTCTGCTCTGGTCTTTTGCAGGAAAGCGCTACTGCTTCGGGGAACATCTGGCCCGTGCTGAGCTCTTCCTCTTCCTCACCAGCATCCTGCAGCATTTCCGCTTCAAGTCAGCTGTGCCCCCTGAAGACATCGACCTCTCCCCAATGTTGGTGGGGTTTGCAACTATCCCACAGTTCTATGAGTTCTCTGTCATCCTCCGCTGAGGGGGGGGGCCTCTGGAGCCTTGGCAACATTCCTTTCTACATCTCCCCCCACCACCACTTTCCTCTGGCTGCAGGAGATGCCCTCTAAGGACATGGATCTCTTGCTGAGGGCACCACAGCTGCCTCTCCATCTCCAGAGAGCCTGGCACCTTCGGGCACCCCGTCCCCTGCATTGCATTCCAGCTCCTGCTCCTCTACCCCAACCTCTGTGCCCTTTCCTCCAGCAGCTCCAGCCAGGCCAGCTTCGGGTGGGGAGAATGTCAGCTGTGGTGTTCTGCTTCTCCTCCTTCTCAGACAGTCTAGTTCAGTCCCGCCTCTCTCCTTTGAAGTTGCTGACTCGGGTGGGTTTCCATTTTATTAAATCTCCTCTCTATGTTGATCTTGTCGTATATGAATAAACATTTTTTCCCAACCTAAAATGGAAGCAGAGAGGAAGTTCAAGGATCCTGTGCCAGCAAGTGGAGCTGGAGTTTGAGGCTGGTGCCAATCGATGCCAAGAGCTGGTCCATCCTTCCCTCGTCCTTCCTGAGCAGAATTTGGGATTCTTCTGCCCTGATCTGGGAAAGGAGGGCCATGGGTAGAGAAAGAAGCAGCTATTCTGGCATGTTCCTGCCGCCTGGAGAAACCACGTCCTCTTTTGCTCCTCTCTTACGGGAAGCTCTTCCTCCCTTGTTCCAGGCAAGGCGGTGGGGGCATCCTGTCATTTCCGTAGCCCTTTCAGCAGCTGTTCTGGGGAGAATGAGAGACAACCCTTTTTGAAGTGGGCACTAAAGCTACCTGTTCAGGAATGGGAATTGTACAGCCTACAGATCAGCAGAGATGGCAGAGTTAATAATGATAAACCATCAGTTCCAGAGGCCCCTGACACCCATGACCACTCCCTCTCGTCAGGGTTCAGCTGAAGCCCTTGTCCCCGATCCAGACCCTTACAGGCCCCGAGAGAGGGTGACCACAGCATCGCTTGGCTCACTGGGGATGGAGATGGAGAGTTGGTGTATCACCAGCAGGCTGAGCATATCTCGTTCCATGGTGCCGGATGGTTTCACCCAGCAGCTTCATGTCACTGTCAGATATGTTTTTTTCTTTTTTGCTTGCTTTGCTTCCATTAAAAAAAGCCCTTTAAAAATCTAAATTTGATCTTCTTGTAAGAGTTGAGAAACATTGTAGCGAAAAGCCATTGAAAACCAAATGTAAGACTAGCCATCTCTGTCAAAAGGACAGACAGTGCCAGGAGCAATTCAAACAGGAATAGAATTTATTCTGGGAGCATATAAAAAAACCAATATTCAATAGCCCAAAAATGAGGATGGAGAAATTAACACACTTAAGTAAACACTTTAACAAACTGCCAGATCATCAGAATAACACAAACACACATATACATCCCTCTTCCACGGTATGTTCCCCTTTGTGCATACACCCACCCACCTTTTTCCTGTAAATGAAAGCTCCTGGAACAATATTTTCATAGATTACCTTTTTGGGAGACGACCTCTGTGCTACACTCCTGAAAATTAACTGGAGAGTTTCGTCTTCTAGCAGCCTCTCTTCCCGCGTTCATTGCCAGCTTTGATCTTTGAATAATTGGTGACCACGAAGGGACTGAGAGGAGCGTAGAAAGTACCGAGCCCTGTGGCACCGCACAAAGGAGTAGCCGAGGCTGGACCTCTTACTCAGTTTCAACACGGATTGGGAGCAGCCTTGGAGAAAGGAGCTAAACCAGGGCAAGACTGTGCCACCAGCCCCCATAGCCAGAAGGAAAGATTACAATGGTCAGACGCTAACTGATCCCTGAGGCCGAGCAATCTCCAGGCTCCTTTCCATCACCCCTTGCAAGCAGGTGGTCTCCAGCCTCCCATTTGAAAAAACAAAGTAGCCAGGGCTTTTCATGACCCCCTCCCCTGCAGAGGCCAATGCCCCGCCCCCCAGATCTCTGGGCTGCAGGTCCTCTGCTGCATCTGTAAAAGCACCTTGGAGTTGAGCCGAAGTTCAATCAATGAACATTCCTTGCCCTTGAATATTCCTGGTCCCCCTGCAGTCTCTCACTCCATTCTACCTTGTATCGGCCTCCTGGCTTCTGTCCTGGATAATGCAAACTCTATCCTCAGAGGAAAACTTTCCCTTTCTCCACACACCCCAAAAGATATCTAAGTTGTATCAACTGCATGATAACTTCGGGATGCTGAGGAGGTCACTATGGTGGTCTTCGATGCATGTGATTATTGATGTTCCCGCAATTTTTAATTTAACCTCCAATTAAGGAACAAAACTATTGTTTGAGGTAGGCAATAGCCCCAACTTTGGTTCCTGAGCAGCCTCCACCTATAATTTGAATAGATATGAATTGGCAGAAATGTGCCCTAGGCAGACGTCACTCTCCTGCCAGGCTTGGAAGAGACCTGGGCTGTTGCACAACCTGAATGATGAGGTGGGTGTTGCATTTCTTTCTGGGTCCTATATTAGGTGCCTGGAAAGCCAGGCTGAGACTCTCCCCACAGCAGCCCCTGGGAAATGCTGGAGCTGCCCGTCCCCATGGATCTCTTGGGAGCAGGGACCCTCCTCCTGGCCATTGCCCTGGCTGGCCTCCTGGTCCTCTCCTCTTGGCAGCAAAAGCACCAAAGGGGCAAGATGCCCCCTGGACCCACGCCCCTCCCCCTGATTGGGAACCTGCTCTAGATAGACCGAAACAACCTGCCCAATTCACTCATCAAGGTAAGGCCTCCCCCTGCCCCCTATGCCCAAACCCCCTGCCCTTCCACCTGCTCCTTCCTGCCTTCCCTCTGACCAACTCAAGTGGCCATCGCTGGTTTTGGGCTCCCTGGCATTAGCCAGCCATCTGGAGGAGTCCAGAAAGCCAAAGCTTGATGGGGCCTCTCCTTGTCCCCCTGTTCAGTGGGCCTTGGATGGTGGCAGAGGAATCGGACTGCTTGGGTGGCTCATCAGGTGCCATTGTCTTGTTGATCCTTCATTGCCAGCAGGCAGTCCAGGAAGAGAAGAACCTGTATATTTTAAATCTTAATTTTAATAAAGATAAGTATTTCATAATTGCCACAACCCTTTTCTATAAATATTTCCTTTCTTGTTGGATTCCTTTTCAGGAACCAAACAAGTAGGAAATTGGGAGAAGCTGGGGCGGCAGAATTTGGGGGATCATTTAGGTGTAAAAAGAGCTCCTGAAGCCGAGGAGATTTTTAGCCAGGAATGATTACCCCAACATAGACTGAGTCAAATAGCCCCCCTCCCCAGTATCTGAGGGTCTCAGGGGCTGAACTCCTGCTGTTCAATAAAGTTAATCCACATCAGGAGACCCACCCCATGGATTTCCCCAATGAGACCCTCTCTGTCCAGCAGCTTCTGCCCAGGCTCACATCTGGCCAGCTGGGGAAGATGCTCATGAGGACCAATTCAGTTCCACCGGCCAATTCTCTCCCCTTCTCTTTCCCGGTTTCTCTGGCAGCTGAGTGAAAAGTACGGGCTCCAGCTGGAGCCCCGGCGCATCATGGTGCTGTGTGGCTACGAGGCCATTAAGGAGGCCCTGGGGGAGCAGGCGAACGAGTTCCGGGACCAGGGGTAGCAAGGCACCTTTGACTGGATCTTCCAGGGTCATGGTACGTCCAAGCTCTGGGTCCCTCAATGATTTGATGATAGTCAGCAGCATTTGAAGTACCTTGTGCTGAGCAGGAGAGCTGGAACACACAGACCTCTATGATTCCAGGATGGATAGCCACATCACGAGCCACCTTTCAAGATCTCTAGAGAGACGCCCTTCTCCGGCATCCAGGAAAGCAGCTCTAATTAAGGGCTCAGAAGGACAAAGTTTCTGCGTCTCCTGGGAGGTGTCCTTTAGGTCCCAACACCCCCTTCCCCACTTCTCTTTTGTCCAGGAGTTGCCTTCAGCAACGGGGGAAAGGCCAGAGAGCTGCGACGGTTCTCCATCACCACTTTACAGAGTTTCGGAGTGGGAAAGAGATCCATCGAAGAACAGATTCTGGAGGAAGCCCACTTTCTGCTGGAAGCCCTGAGGGACACAAAAGGCAAGTAGTTTTCTGGGCCCCCAGAAGTGGGTCAAGGGGGCAATTCATGGAGGTTTGGGGAAGGAGGAAAGTGGCTCAGGCCTGGTCAGCGAAGGCCAAAGATCCAAAAGGGGAACCTGACTTTAGCCATCCAACAGGTGCAAAGCCCCAAGGGAAGATTTCCCCTTCCTGCCCCACCCCCACCCTCAGCACCCTCTCTGCATAGCCCCGGATGACCCCAGAGGTGAGGCTATCCTGGTTGAAGGAGGGATCCTGACCAGTCCTAGGAGACCTGCAACCGGAGCCCGCTTTAGCCTGGGGTGTTTGTTTGTTTCCTTATGGGGGTAGGGGTGGGCCCCGAGTGTTTCCGGTTGCTTTGGGTCTATAAGGGCTTCTCCCCCCCCCAGAAGCCCCCTTTGACCCCACCTACTTCCTGAGCCGCTCCGTGTCCAACGTCATCAGCTCCATCATCTTTGGCAGCTGCTTTGACTACGGTTGGCTCCTCTCCCACTGATGAAGGAGGACCTTCTTCTGCAGACCTGAAGAAGCAACTCACTTGTGGGGAAAGGAAGGGTCAGGGCCTGAAGTCTCCTGGGATCCTTCTCCTTCTCCTCCCCCTCCCAGGCCTTGCCCATCCCCATCTCCACTCAGCTACACCTGCCAGGGTCTTCTTCTCCCGGTAAAATCCTCCTTTCCTCCCTTCTCCAACCTGCATCCAACCTGCAGCTCTTGGACATCTTCTTTGACATTGTGCAACGCCTCCCCAGCTCACAACAAATGGCTTTCAAGAGGTCTTCAGAGCTGAGGGAATTTGTGGTCAGGAAGACAAGAGCCCACCAGGAGACCCTAGACCCCAACTCCCCACAGGATTTCATTGTCTGCTTCCTGGTGAAAATGCTGCAGGTAAACGGGGAACACCTTGACCTGATTAATGGGATGATTAATGCGCACAGAAATACAGGCACAGCAATATAGTCAGACCAACTCAAATATGCATCCCATTGTTGCCAGAACATCTGACGTATGCTGCGGTTAGGCCCACAAACAGGGCCGCGGTTCTGAGGCCTCATCAACACAGCCTGTTAGGCTTAGCACCTGGTCTACACAGCTCCGGTCTTGTCAGAAGCCAGCTTGTTCCACAGGCAAACTGTCAAGTATTTGCAAGCCATTGGCACATATATCATACAGACACTAGTGGAGGCAGAAAGTGCCCCCACCCCTATGTGGAGAGGAGGGGCTTACACTGAGTATAAAACCCCCTCTAACCTTTCCACCATGCTCTCTTTTTACGTTTGTTCTCCATGAGACATGATCTTTGATAGGGGTAGTCACACACGCTGTGTGCCCCCTATCCTAATGGATATTAAGACAGCCTTTGTATATAGTTAATATGTTTTGTTATATGAATAAATACATTTATCACATTTATTCATGCATCTGCCTTTGGACTCTTCTATGCTCCTGGGTGTTTCTACGATCCCAATTTCCACAGAATGGTAGCAGAGGGAATGGTAGCAGAACTCCACTCCAGGAGCTGCTGAAAAGGCGAGATGCCCTCCAAAATAACCTGTGAGAGAAGCTCCCCTGTTGTGACCAGAGGCCTTCAACGGAGGAGAACTTCACAGCAGCCCCAGACTGAATCAACGATGGAAAACATTGAAGGGGGTTTCCATCCAGCTACACCCTGGCAGCCAGAGGCCACCCAGATGCAGCAAGAGATCCCAGGGGCCGAGCCAGGCAATGTTGGAGAAGGCTTCTTCAGCACTGACGAAGAGGGGGCAGAAGGACCGGATGAAAGCCTGGACAGGCAAGTGGCTGACATGTCAGAAGAGGAGTGCAGAGCAGCGCTTGCCTCCCTCCTGAAGACAAGGGCAGCAGCCAGAGAGAGGCCTGAGGAGGCAGCACCAGAGATGCCTGCCATCCCGGTAAGGACTCCCCTGCCTGATCTCTCCAAGATGGCGCCTGCCGCCAGAGAGACTGCCCCCCCACCCAGTTTCCCGCCAAACAAAATGGCCACCAGGCCACTTCCGGAGGCAACTTCCTCCAAGATGGCTGCTCCCCTGGGCCCTTTGCCAGCACCACGAGCCAGGCCATCCCCAGCTCCACAGCCCAGGCCTACAATGCCAGCCAGTCAGTTCAGCATTCCAGCGGCCCAGAGGACCACTCTGAATCCACAAGCCCCTTGCCAGGCCCCGCCTGCCATGGCAAACATCAAAGAGGCCATAGAGGCCCTGGTCGCTGTCCTGGAACTTATGGAGCAACCACCCACTGCCCCCTCCGAGGCCCCAGACCCAGCTGCCCACTCAAGGAGGGCCCCAAATCCAACCTCCCACCCCCGGAGGAACCCAGATGGACCTGCAGCCTCCCACCCCCCACTGCAGAGGCGCTCACCATTCACTGAATGCTCCAGGGAGGCCCAGGCTGAGGCCTCCGCACCTTTCCGGCCCTGCTGGGATGATCCGGAGCTGCAATCCTGCTCCTCTGATGGAGAAGAGGAGATCCAGAGACATTTCCAGGCCTACCCAGCCCATGGACCTCATCTGATGGGCCTCCAGTCTCCAGAAAGATCTCCAGGCCTTCTTCCCACTCCTCCAAGGCTTCCCCGCCACCCAGATGATGTTCGGGCCTACCCTGAAGCTCCAGCCAGACCTGACTTCAGAGCTCAGAGAGGGAGATCGGAGCTCCAACAAGAAAAGGCTTTGGAGCATGCTCCATTTCCTGCACGTGCCCAGTTGCTTCAAACTACAGAAGGACTACAAAAAGGAGCCAGACCTAAGCAATCGATCCCAGGCTTAGGGATCCCAATGCCATTCACAACAGGCTCTTTTCAGCCATTTGAACAACTCCCCATGCAGTTTAATGGCAATAATTTTGTAACTTTGCCAAATAATTTTGAAAAATTACATTTAAGTGGTCAGAATTTTAAAAAATGGTGTAAAGAGATTCAGATAATTCTCTTAAGAGAAAATACTCTGGACATAATCAAAAGACCACCCCCTTTACCTTGGAGCCCTGAAATTGAGTTCCTGCATAAAAGAGCTTACACAACCCTGTTAAGTTCTATAGACACAGCTCTGAATGCCAGTCTTTCAGACGGCCTCACAGCTCAGGAAGTTTGGACTGCCCTATATAATTTGTTCCATAGTGACAATATGGCTGCAACCAGCAGATTGTCAAGAATTTTCCACAACTATAAACTCAAACCTGGTGTCAAAATGGGGGAACATTTGGCAACGCTTAAAGTCATGAGGGATGATCTTATACAGAGGGGGGAGCCTGTTTCTGAATCCACTTTAATTAGTGTGATGTTGAACTCCCTAGACAAATCCTGGAGTCCCTTTATTATTTCTCTAGAAGGGGTTTCTAGGGAACAAAGAAATATAGAATACTTTTCTGGCCGCTTTATTGAGGAAGATTTAAGGCGCAGAGATGAGGAACAACAAGAAATGAAGGAGGCATATCACAGACCTAGGCCTCAGAGGAGGCGCCAGGACACATGTGAAAGGATTAATACCCTTCCCACCTGCTTTGACTGTGGCATACAAGGTCACTTTAAAAGGGAGTGCCCTCGCTCTAGGGCCAACACGGCTGGACTTAAGCACAATAAAAATAAAAGAGGCCGTGGAAGAGGGGGAGGTGGTCATAAAGGATACCAATTCTGTAGTATCACTAGTGACAATCACACCTCCCAGGTAAAGGATGCTGAGGGGCTGTGGCTTCTTGATTCAGGTGCATCAACGCAAAAAGCCAACACGAAGCCACGATTTAAGGTTTTACACCCACTCAAGTCCTCAGTAAAAGTTGCCACTGGGGACAAGGCAGAGGTAACTGGGGAAGGCGTGATCAATGTGCCTGGTATAGGAGATGTCACAGGGGCACTGTATGTTCCCTCAATCAAGAACAACCTTTTAAGCATCTTAAAATTGACTGAGGATAAAAATGTAAAACTGGTTTTTGAGAAGGGTGGAGGTTATGTTTCCGAAAATGGGGGTGTTGTTGGCGATATTGTAAAAATCAACAATTTGCCTTATTTTTCCCCAAAAGCACAGGTCAAAAGGCACAAGAAATCTAACAAGAGGGCTCAGGGAGCTAACACCCAGATAGAGCAGAAAGCTTCTGTGCCAGCCCCCAGGTTGTCCAAACTCAAGGAGCCTGGACCTAAAACCAATGAAGCTTTTAAACCAGCTCCTAGGACATCCAAAGCCATTAAGGCTGAGCCCATTAAGGTCACAACTCCTCAGCCAACCCTGAGGAACTCTAAGGTGACCATTAATCCAGTGCCTACTCTCATTACTGAACAGACCAAGGCTTGTAATAGTAAGATACATAAGGTTGACAAAGTATGCATGGGTAAACCTTTACACTTGGATTATGCTCATATATTACACCGCAGGCTTGGCCATGCCAGCTTCCCGGTTATCAAGAAAATGCAAGATTTTTCTGATGGGCTTAAGATAAAGAATTGTAATACCTATTTGGAATGTGCCATCTGTAAGGCAGCAAAATCTAAAACCGCTGCTATACCTAAGGTCTCTTCCCGTCGTGCAAGGTACCCTTATCAGCTGGTACACATGGATTTGGTTGGTCCTTTTAGACCCTCCCTTGGTAGGGGGCGTTATTTTTTAACGGTAGTAGATGATTACTCTCGTTATGGCCATGTATTTATTTTAAAGGACAAAACTGAAGTCTTTACCAACTTCAAATATCTTTACAACCAGATCCAAACGCAACACAAGGTGTGCATCGCTCAGGTGCAGAGTGATAGGGGGACTGAGTTTACATCCAAGATTTTTGAAAAGTGGATGAAGGAGAGAGGTATCCTCCATTTTAAATCATCCCCTCGAACTCCGTCCGAGAATGGTATTGTAGAAAGGAGAAATGGCGTGCTGCAGAATGTCATGAACTGCCTACTTGCAGATGCTGACATGAGCCAAGTTTTTTGGGCAGAAGCGGTCAAAATGGCTAATTATCTAGTCAACAGGACGTGGAGTAGTGCCATTAACCAAACCCCATACTTCCTGGTCCATGGAAGGAAACCTAGCCTCTCACACCTGAGAATTTTTGGTTCCTATGTCTGGGTCCATATTCCCAAGCACCTCAGAAGAAAGGGGGGCAAGGCATCAAGGAGGCTCAGATTTATAGGTTATGCAACCGGCAGCAAGGCCTCCAGGTTTGTAGACAAAAATAACCTTGTCATTGTCTCTAGATCAGCTTCCTTTGAGGAGGGGTCAAATTGGTCAAAAATTCATTCCAATGAACCCGGTTATTCCCCTATTAGAAGCGACACTGAACAACCAGCACCACCTGAAGAGGATGAACCAACAAACTCCAAACAACTGGCCAGCGAAGATCCGGATGGTGATGAATCCCTACCTGACTCTGACGACTCAGACAAGGAATCCCTGGGTGACTTCACACCTCCTGCCTCACCTAAACGACCATATCTTCGCAGCGCCTGGGACAGAGGCCCGCCCCATTTTGATTGGAAAGATACTTCCGGCAGCTCCAATTCTGACACCGATGCTCCGGATGACAATGATGATGGTGAGTGGCAATTTCCCAGACGGTCAAAACGCTCCAATAAAGGGGTGCCACCCAAAAGGTTGGATATTGGCTGTGTTGCCTCGGTCAACAGCGTTACCATGGCCCCTAAAACGTACTCAGATGTCCTCCAGCTTCCCGAGGAAGAACAGCGCAGGTGGAGGGTGGCAATGGAGCGGGAAATGGACAGTCTCAAAAAATTGAAAGTCTTCATCCCCATGGAAGTCCCCAAAAAGAGGAAAGCAATTGGCACCCGTTGGGTCTACAAGGTCAAGCCAATGCCCAACAACAAACTCCTCTATAAGGCCCGGCTGGTAGCACAAGGCTACGCACAGCGCTACTTGCAGGACTTTGATGAAACATACTCCCCCACCGTGAGAGCGGCTTTGGTCACCGCAGCAGCACATGGGGAACACATTTTTCAATTTGATGTGCAAACTGCTTATTTACACGCACATCTAAAACAAGAAATTTACGTCAGAGGTGCCCCCGGATTTCAACGGCAGGAAGGCCACACCTGGCTTCTGAAGAAAAGTTTGTACGGCCTCAAACAATCAGGCAGACTGTGGTACAAATGCCTGACTAAAACTCTCAAATCACTGGGTTTTCATCCATCTCCAGCTGATAAATGTACCTTCACAAGGGATACCAAAGGGGGGCTGGAGAAAGTCCTAGTGTATGTCGATGACCTTTTATATATAGGGCCTGACAAGGGGGGAAGTATTATATTTGCCAGGACCCTACAAAAAAAGTTCACTCTAAAGTCTTTAGGATATGTGGACAAGTACCTAGGCGTACAAATCATCACTACACCAAAAGGTTTTGCTCTCTCCCAAAAGGAAAAGATAGAGGAACTCTTGGTGAAATGTAAAATGGAAGATAGCAAGCCAACGGCTATCCCAATGCAGACCGACTATTATGGATTGGCACACAAGGATAGCCCAGAGTTCCAAAATAATACTCTATTTAGGTCAGTGATCGGCTCATTACTATATATAAGTAACTGGAGCCGTCCAGATATTGCCCTGGCCGTAAACCTGCTATCTAGACAAGTGGAACATCCTACCCAGTTCCACTGGTTGGCCATTAAAAAGCTATTAAGGTATCTCAAGACCACAGCAGATTACGTGCTTCGCTTGGAACCTGAGAATAGAGACAAGGCCCAATTAAAATGCTTCGTGGATGCGGACTGGGCCGGAGATACCAAGACACGTAGGAGTACTTCGGGCTTCTTGGTACTATTAAATGAGGCACCCATCCATTGGCATGTGGGGCAACAGAAATTTGTTTCGTGCTCCACCGCTGAGGCCGAATATGCATGCTTATCAGAGGCAGGGAACGATCTGATATGGTTTGATGCCTTAATTTCTAGCATCTGGACACCACCGACTTTGCCCATCCAAATTATAGAAGACAACACCGGGGCCATAGGCATTGCCAAAGCCTATGCGGTGGGAAAAAGGTCCAGACATATTGATATCCGCTATCAAAATGTTAGGCAACTAGTAGAGATGGGGTTTATATCTTTATCACATTGTCAGACCAAATATCAAACAGCTGATATTTTCACAAAACCTCTATCAGCAGATAGGCACAAAGATCTGTGTAAAAAGTTATGTCTCACAGGGTAAAATCTGTTGTGCATTGCATTTGTATGTTTGCATGCCATTGGCTCGCAAGATGGGGAACTGTCAAGTATTTGCAAGCCATTGGCACATATATCATACAGACACTAGTGGAGGCAGAAAGTGCCCCCACCCCTATGTGGAGAGGAGGGGCTTACACTGAGTATAAAACCCCCTCTAACCTTTCCACCATGCTCTCTTTTTACGTTTGTTCTCCATGAGACATGATCTTTGATAGGGGTAGTCACACACACTGTGTGCCCCCTATCCTAATGGATATTAAGACAGCCTTTGTATATAGTTAATATGTTTTATTATATGAATAAATACATTTATCACATTTATTCATGCATCTGCCTTTGGACTCTTCTATGCTCCTGGGTGTTTCTACGATCCCAATTTCCACACAAACGTTGATCTATTAGGGCGTCTATCCTGTTTATAATTAATCTTTCCAGGCATATGTAGCAGGAGTTCAAAAGGGCGATGGGGCGGTAGATGACAAACTGTAGATCATATTGTGACCGGCTGTAAGCTGAGGACATATACCAGTATTTGAACATAGATCTTTTTAACATTTATATGTTATTGTGTTTTATGCATAGGTGAAATGTTTATATATGTCGCTAGTCCATGAATGATATGCACTAAATAAACAAGCAACCTAAGTGGGATCAGATACAAACTTTTGGCAGATTCTCAATCAAAGGGTCTTTTGAGAGGAACTGCCCCAGATTCCTGCTCTACAAGAGCCTAAACCACTGGACAAGTTTGTGGTCAAGGTCCGGTTCACAGTTCAAGTCAACAAATGTCCAGTGTTGGCAGCAAAATCAGTCTCAGTTTCAGCGTTTTCAGACTTCTGGAGAAGGTCTGATATCAGGGAATTAGGAAAGCTGTGAAATACCTGGAGCTCCAGGGCTCTGCCTAAGTGTAGCTGAGGCCACCCAGAAGTAGATGCAAGAACTTTGCTACTGGATTTGGCCTCTTTCTCCCAAGTAGACCTTCAGCCAAGTTGATGACTGTGCTGGCTGAGACATGGGGTGGGGTGGGGAGTTGTAATTCTGTTGGCCAATATGCTGAACTAGAGAGATAAACTTAATAAAACCTTTCCCTTTTGTTCCATCAAGGAAGAAAAAACCCCTAACTCTTTCCTCTCCATGGAGGAACTGGTTGCAACCGCAATTAGTATCTTCTTTGGTGGTACGGAAACAGTCAGCACCACTTTGCGTTATGGGTTCCTGATCCTGCTGAAGTACCCAGAGGTGGAAGGTGACTTCCATGGCAAGAGAGGAGTAAAAACTCCCAGACAGAGAGCAGGGGGGTGGTTGGAACAGTTGAAACTCCAAGGCCCAACTCCTTCTCCTAAGTACCAGTTGAGGGATTTGTTGGAGTTCCATCACCTTTTCTCCAGGAGTTGAAGCTCTTCCTTTCCTGTTGTCACCCACAACTCCATGGGTAGGTGGAACTGAGAAGGATTGGAGCAAATCACTTAAAGAACTTCTCCAGCTGTGGGTGGAATCTGGATTTTTCTGATCCTCATCCATCACCTTAATCATTACTTCACATCAAGAAGTCAAGATAGTTGTACACTCTCAACTCACATCTTTTCCATGCTTTTCATCTTCCCATAACACACTCCTTGTTGAGCAATTCTTACCACTGGTTTTTCCTAAGAACTAATATGTGAGAAATTCAGATATGTCATGTGGTCACCTGTATGATGGGAGATCTTCCTGCCTCCTCAGGAAGCTTCTGAGGTTCCCAGATCAGAACTGGAAGGGCAGAAGTGGACCTCCTCTGGTGCCTACTCTCCCTTTTTCTGATCTCTCCCCAGAGAAGATCCACAAGGAGCTTGACCGTGTTGTTGGTGTCAATCAGACTCCCAGCATGGAGGACAGGCTGAAGATGCCCTACACGGAAGCTATGATTCATGAGATACAGAGATTTGGGGACATTCTACCCTTAGTAGTCCCATGGCGGGTCACCCAAGATGTCCAGTTAAGAGGATACACAATTGTCAGGGTATTAAGGGGAGGGATATCTCTACTCCCACACTTCAGCACCCAGTCTAAGGTAGTCCTCAAGGGTATCAGTCTTCCACATAAGTTGGATCATAGTTCCCATCAGCCTGAATAATCAATGCTATTTCCTGCCCTCAGGGGACTGAGGTATTCCCCATGTTGGGAACAGCAATGAGAGACCCCAAATATTTTACAAGACCTGAGGAGTTTGACCCCCAACGCTTCCTGGATGAGAAGGGGCAGTTCCAGAAGAATGAGGCTTTCATACCCTTCTCTACTGGTGAGCCCCAAATTTTTCAAGCCACAAAGTTCCTTCTGACAACCCTCCCAAAGACCCTCCCCCAAAGGTCACCCCTGTTTCCTTCCTGCCCCTCCCTGGTATGCAGAGAGTCATCAAGAAACTGCATCCTGGCTCATTCTACTTGGACGCAGTTATGAGAAGGGATCCCCCAACTCCTCTGTTGCATCCTCAAAGGAAGGACCCTCTCAGGGCCCATTAGGGAGGCAGCCAGGGGGTCCTCCTGCCCACTGGCCTCTCTGCTCTGGTCTCTTGTAGGAAAGCGCTACTGCTTCGGAGAACATCTGGCCCGTGCTGAGCTCTTCCTCACCAGCATCCTTCAGCATTTCCACTTCAAGTCATCTGTGCCCCCTGAAGATATTGACCTCTCCCCAATGTTGGTGGGATTGGCAACTATCCCACGGATCTATGAGTTCTCTGTCATCCCCCGCTGAGCGAGGGGCCCTCTGGAGCCTTTGCAACGTTCATTTCCCATCTCTCCCCACTTTGCCAATTCCTTCCTGGTGACCTTCTAGGTCCAGGAGATGCCCTCTAAGGACATGGCTCTCTCCCTGAGGTCACCACAGCTGCCTCTCCATCTCCAGAGAGCCTGGGACCTAAGGGCACCCCGTCCCCTGTATTGCATTCTGGTTCCTGCTCCTGTACCCCAACCTCTGTGCCCTGTCCTCCAGCAGCTCTGGCCACTTGGCTTCAGGTGGGGGGAGACTTCAGCTGTAGTGTCTTGGTCTCCCCCATTCTCACACTCTGAAGGTGCTCTGTTTGCTGAAGGTGCTATTCAACCTAGAAACGTTCACCATCAAAAGTAGCCGAGACTAGAGAAGAAGCTTGACTGAGTTGGGAAAAGGTTCCTGGGATGCCCACCACTCCCACAGTCCTCCCAGGAGCCTCGTTCCTTCCGTCTTTTGGTTGGCGTGCTTAATGCTTTGGGCAGGTCAATCTCTGGGATGGGCAAAGGGGCAGAGACAGAATAACGGAGGTGGAAAGGACATGGGAGGTTTTCTAGTCTGCTCAGGCAAGAGACCCTTTGCCATATCAGTGGCTGTCCAAGCTCTTCTTCAAAACCTCCAGGGATGGTGCACCCACAACTTCTGGAGGGAAGCTGTTCCACTGATTAATTGTCCTCGCTGTTAGGGAACTCTCTTTAGTTCCAGGTTTTCTCCTTGATTAGTTTCCATCCGTTGCTTCTTGTCCTGCCTTCAGGGGCTTTGGAGAAGAGGTCTAGTTCAATCCTGCCTCTCTCCTCTGAAGTTGCCAACTCACGTGAGTTTCTGTCTTGTAACATCTTCTCTGTATGTTGACTGTTAAATAAACATTCTTTGCCAACCTAAAATGGAAGCAGAGGTGAAATGGAAGGTTCCTGTGCCAACAGGCAGACATGGAACTTGAGGCTGGTGCCATTTGATGCAAAGAGCCGGTTTGCCCTTTCCCCATGTTTCATTCGCATCTCCTCTGGACTGCCCCAAAATGTCTGGCACTGGGGATCCCCCAACACTGCTCATCTAGTGGAAGCTGGGATCCACAGTAGATGCCTTGCAACCTCCACAATGGGGAGCTGGAAATTCTCTTCTGTTGCAAACCCTGCACCTCCATCACGCACATCATCTCCCTTTCCTGCCCCTCCGCTGCCCTTCAAGGGCCCCACTGAGGTCTCCACCTGGGCAGCAACAAATGGCCCACAAAGGGATTTTGCAAAGGGTGGTTGAAAGGCACAGAGGGAGCCTTGTTAGGAAAGGCAGGGCTCCCCCCGACAGTGGTTAGGTGTGATTCAGAGACTTTTACCAGAATTGCCAGGACTGGCTAGGAATATTGGCAGGGTGTGCAACTGTTGCTTGGATCCACACTGACTGTGATGTGATCGACCCTGACGACGTGTGAAAGGTTCACCCTTAAGAATTCTTTCCAGGCTACCTGGGAAAAGAGCAGCTGGGATTCCTTTGCAATGAGCGCCTGCTCTCACTGCTCTCTTTGAAACTCATGTACATTCATCAAAGAGTTCTTCTTGGCTTGGACCAAAGCGGGCACCAAGAGCCACCTGCTCAGGCCTTTGGACAGTCCAGTGATCCGGGAAGGAATTACAGGAACTTTGAACTGGCTCCAGCCAATTCCACTCTAGGAGAATCGAGGTGGCATTTTCCCCTTGCCTTGTCACCTAAGCACATCACTTGTGGAGGGCGAAGTTGCATAGGGGGACACGGGCATTGCCTGACCATCGCCTGTGCATCTCCTGACTCCTTTCCATCCCCCCTTCCGAGCAGGTGGCCTCCAGCCTCTCCTTGCCCTGAATGAGTGGCAGCCCGAATTGCCATTGGCCGCAGCACCTGGTCCCTCCCTGCCCGGCAGAGGCCAATTGGTCATTCCCCCCAGACCGCTGGGCTGCCAGAATAAGAGGATAACAGGATAACTGAGTCGAAAGGGACTTTGGAGGTCAGCTGGACCAAACCCAGTGCAGGAGACCCTGTACTATTTCAGACAAATGGCTGTCCAATCTCTTCTTGAAATTTATTTATTTATTTTGTTTTGTTTTATTGCATTTTTATACCGCCCTTCTCCCGAAGGACTCAGGGAGGTGTACAGCTATAATAAAATAGTAACAACACAAAATTAAAAACCATTTAAAATAATTCAATCATTTGGCCGTAATTAAAAACCCCAAAACTAAAAACCATTCTAAAAACCCGTTAAAAACCCAATGAAATCATTGTCCTGTCAGACCGGCTTGATGAAATAATAGGGTCTTCAGAGCACGACGGAAGGCACGGAGGTCGGGGATCCTTCGTATATCCGGGGGCAGTTTGTTCCATAGGGTTGAAAACCTCCATTGATGGAGCTCCCAAAACCTCTGGAGGGAAGCCTCTTTAAAAGCACCTTGGAGGTGCTTTTAAATCCAATCACCCAATCAATGAATGCTCCTTGCCCGGCATATTCATGATCCTTCTGCAGCCCCTCACTCCATTCAACCCTTTGGCTGAAACCTACATTCAGATCTTTGGTTTCGGCCCAGGGTGGGTGAACAAAACTCTACTTCAAAGGTTGCTTTTCTTCCCCCCACCAAAAAATAATAAATTGCATCATCTGTGCAACAACTTTCTGGAGGTCACTATACTGGGTCTTTGACGCAGGTGATTGCTGAAGTTGGTGCAGCCCTTGGCTTAGAAGGAAATCTGAGGATATTAAAGACACAACTATTGTTTAAGGGAGATCTTGAAGTAACACCCCCCCCCTTTATTAGCTCCTGAGCAGCCTCCAGCTGCAAGTTAAATATACTGTATATGAATTGGCAGAAATGTGCCCTAGGCAGGCGTCACTCTCCTGCCAGGCTTGGAAGAGACCTCGGCTGTTGCACAACCTGAATGATGAGGTGGGCGTTGCATTTCTTTCTGGGTCCTATATTAGGTGCCCGGAAAGCCAGGCTGAGACTCTCCCCACGGCAGCACCTGGGAAGTGCTGGAGCTGCCCGTCCCCATGGATCTCCTGGGAGCAGGGACCCTCCTCCTGGCCATTGCCCTGGCTGGCCTCCTGGTTCTCTCCTCTTGGCAGCAAATGCACCGAAGGGGCAAGATGCCCCCTGGACCCACGCCCCTCCCCCTGATTGGGAACCTGCTCTGGATGGACCGAAACAACCTGCCCAATTCACTCATCAAGGTAAAGCCTTCCCCAACCCCCTGCCCTTTCGCCTGCTCCTTCCTGCCTTTCCCCTGACCAGCTCCAGTGGCCATTGCTGGCTTTGGACTCCCTGGCATTGAAGGCCAGCCAGCCCAGGACCCCAAAGCTTGAGTGGGACAGTCCCTGTCCCCTCTTCAGAGGACCTAGGATGGAGGAAGAGGACTGCTTGGGTGGTTGATCAGGTGCCATCAAGTCCTGGTTCACTCTTACTCACCCGGCAGGCAGATATTCCCCAGGGAGAGCAACCCAGCTCCTCCCGTTCTTTTCCCTGCAAGGGCTCCTGCTTCTTTTGGACAGCCAGAGGTGTGCTGTGACCTTTTGTGCACTGGACAAGGTCCTGGGGGGGGGGAAGAGGACAGAGGATTGTGCCCTCTCCCGTTAAACACCCTCCATGTCTCTTCATAGAGCCCGTTGGGTGCAGCTGGTGGGCGCTGGTCCTTCCAAAAACTATTGCTGAGAAGAGGGCAGAAACCTGACTGCAGAATCTCTAGTAATCATGAAGGAGAGCCGTGTTAGTCTAGAGGAGCCAAAGACCAGGGGGAACCTCAGTGACTCCCCCCACCCTCAAATCTGGAGAAAAGGCATAGTAAGCTTTCCCCAGCTGCCTCCCATCAAAGGTGCTTTTTCAGCAAGTGGGCCAATGGGAAAGCGGCACTCTCCATCTCCTGTGGATTTAGACCAGCAGAGATTTTCTCCCACGGGTCTCATGAAAGCTTCTGCCTTTTTGTAAATGTCTTATTCAGAAAACAGTCCCCCAGATGCCTCCTGATGTTTTCAACACTTATTGTGTTGAATTGTAGCCTGGATAGAACAGACCCATGTATATGCTAAATCTCAATTTTAATACAAGTCAATCTTTCTTTCCTGTTGAATTCCGTTTCAGCAACCAGGCATATAGGAAATTGGGGGCAGAACTGGGGAGTCCCTGGGAGGGTTGAAAGTGCTGCTGAACCAGAGGGCACCTTAGGAGTTAGCCAGGAATGATAACATCAACCTAGAGAGGGGCAAAACAGCCCCTCTCCCCAGCATCTGAGGGTCTCAGGGGCTGAACCCCTGCTGTTCAATAAAGTTAATCCACATCAGGAGACCCACCCCATAGATTTCCCCAGTGAGATCCTCTCTGTCCAGCAGCTTCTGCCCAGGGTCACATCTGGTCAGCTGGGGAAGATGCTCATGAAGACCAATTCAGTTCCGCCAGCCAATTCTCTCCCCTTCTCTTTCCTGGTTTCTCTGGCAGCTGAGTGAAAAGTACGGGCCGGTCTACACAGTCCAGCTGGGGTCCCGGCGCATCGTGGTGCTGTGTGGCTACGAGGCCATTAAGGAGGCCCTGAGGGACCAGGCAAACGAGTTCCAGGACCGGGGCCAACAGGCCAGTTTTGACTGGATCTTCCAGGGCCACGGTGTGTTCCAAGTTCTGCGTCCCCCCAGCAACTTGATGACAAGTTTTGCTAGACAGCCATCTGTGGGGGAAGCCTTACACCAAGCAGGAATGCTGGACCAGGCAATGCGCTCAGTCCCTCCAAATTTCAGGGTTGACTCAGCATAACCTTTCAAGACCCCCAGAGAGACCCCCTTCTCTGCCTTCCAGGGAGGGAGCTCTGTGCTGCTTCTCCTCTAAGAAAGGGCTGAGAAGGGTCTCTTCTTTCTCTGGGCAGTCCTGCGCTTGTTGGAGGGTCTTTCTGTGTCCCAACACCCCTTTCCCCCCACCTTTGTCTTTCTTTCCATCTGCAGGAGTTGCCTTCAGCAACGGGGAAAAACCCATCCATCTGCGACGGTTCTCCATCACGACCCTGCGCAATTTTGGGCTGGGAAAGAGATCCGTCGAAGAGCGGATCCTGGAGGAAGCCCACTTCCTGCTGGAAGCCCTGAGGAGCACAAAAGGTAGGTGGATTTCTAGAGCCCCCAGAAGTGGGGCAAGGGGACAATTCGGGGGGGGGGGCTGGAGAAAATGGCACATGCTTGGCTAACGAAGCCCAAAGATCCAAAATGGGAAGTTGCCCTAAGCAATAAGTTTTGTCAAAGGCACCAAGATCACCAAGGGAAGGTCCCACTTTTTGCAGCCCCCACCCCCTCTCCCAGCACCCTCTCAGGTTTAGCCTGGAGTGTTTTGTTTCTTTCTTTATGGGGGCAGAATTTCCATTTGCTTTGGTTCTGGCTTCACCAGCCTGCACAGCCCTTGGCACAGCCAGTTGCGGCCTGGTTTGGTTCATGCAGTGGCAGATTAAGGTGCCCTAAGCACTGACAAATCTTGGTGCCTCCCTCCTCTGTACATACTATACAAACGAAGCCAATCTTCATTGGGTTTTTTTTTTCTTTCTCAACTTTGTGGTGCCCCCTTTGGGCCTGGGGCCCTAAGCCCCACATGCTTAATCTGTTTATTGGTTAATCCACCACTGGGTTCAGGGTCCATGTCACTTTTGTTCTCTTGGCCTGAAAAGGAAGGGCTGGGGCTCAGACTTCCCTGCTAGTTTCAGTGATGAGCACACCTGAAATTCCTAGAGTCTGGGCTTCTGCTCTCTGGCCCAGGGATGCCGACAGCATCAACTGCTCTGTTTGAGCTCCTGGCAAGGATTCCAGCTGCCAAAGGGTGCCCGCCCCCACGCCTTCTTACTCCCTAGGAGGCAGAGGTGAAGCCAGAAATGTTTGAGGAAGGGCTGAGCCTGGCAAGGTGGAGACACCACAATCGTCTGTCTGTAAGGCCCATCCTCAGACCCCTCAGTGCCTGTACAAGCATCAAGGAGGGCTTCTCTCCCCCCAGGGGCCCCCTTTGACCCCACCTACTTCCTGAGCCGCTCCGTGTCCAACGTCATCAGCTCCATCATCTTTGGCAGCCGCTTTGACTACGAAGACCAAGAGTTTCTCTCTTTGCTGACCATAATGAATGAAATCTTTCGCTTCAGCTCCTCAGCCCAGGGACAGGTACCCTACCCCATTCTGCTGCTTCTGCTTGGGGAAAGCATCGGCGTTCATTCAGGGCTCTGAACATTGAGGCCCTGGGGCTGAAATCCTTGAGAAGAAGCAATGAAGGACTCCTGTTTATCGGCTTATCTCGGGTGCCCTCAACAGATTCAGGAAATGCCCACTTTCAGAACCTTTTTCCCAATGTGGAATGAGATAGAATGCCAGGGTCGCCCCAGACTTTGGCTGCTTGAAATATACCTTAAGGGGCATCTACTCCCCTCCCAGTGAAGAAGGTTGGGGCGGCAGCTGGCTCTCTCCTCCCACACAGGTGAAGGAGGACCTTCTTCTGCAGACCTGAAGAAGCAACTCACCTGGGGGAAGAAGGAAGGGTCAGGGGTCCCCAGGTCTCCTGGGATCAGTGGTGGGTTGCTATCGGTTCGCCCCAGATCGGGTGAACCTGTAGCAGCGGCAGCAGGATGCTCCGCCTAACCCGCCCAAACGTTTCTGCGCATGTGCAGAAGGGGCGTGCGCACACACGTGCACCCATGCAAGCACCCACAAGCAAACCAGTAGCAACGGGATTTGAAACCCACTACTGCCTGGGATCCTTCACCTCCCCCTCCCAGGCCTTGCCCACTCCCCCTCTTAGCTACACCTGCCAGGGTCATCTTCTACCAGTAAAACCTTCTTTTCTTCCCTTCTCCAAACTGCCACCCAACCCGCAGCTCTTGGACATCTTCTTTGAAATTGTGCAACGCCTCCCTGGCAAACACCAAACAGTTTTCAAGAGATCTTCAGAGCTGAAAGAATTTGTGGCCAAGAAGGCAAAAGCCCACCAAGAGATCCTGGACCCCAATTCCCCACGAGATTTCATTGACTGCTTCCTGATGAAAATGCAGCAGGTAGAAGGGGGTGGGGCTTGATGGGATGATAAACACACAGAGAATTACACCCAGCCCAACTCAGATGAGGGGTCCTTGGTGCTCTCTGAGATTGGTTGTTTTCCTCCTTTATTGGCAACTTGAATGGCACCAGATACAAACCTTGGAGAGATTCTCCATCCAAGGGTCTTTTGAAAGGGGCTGCCCCAGATTCCTGCCCTACAGAAAGCTCAAACAAGCAGACAAGTGTGTAAGGTGTGGCCCACAGTTCAAATCACCAAAAACCAGTGTGGGACAGCAAAGTCAGCCTCATCAAAGTTTTTTTTTATATATATATATATTTACATACCGCCCTACTCCCAGAGGACTCAGGGCGGTGAACAGCCAAGATAAAAATACAAATAACATACAAAAGTTAAAAGCTATTAAAAATAGATTAAATAATTTGGGCTCAAAAAGTTTGGGGTGTCCAGACTTCTAGAGAAGCTCTAACATCAGCAAATTAGGAGAGCTGTGAAATACTTGGAGCTCCACGTCTCTTGATTTTAAAATTCCCTTTTCTCTCACCAAGGAAGAAAACAAACCTGACTCTTTCTTCTCCATGGAGGAATTGGTCGCAACCACGCTTAACCTCTTTCTTGGTGGTACAGAAACGGTCAGCACCACTTTGCGTTATGGATTCCTGATCCTGCTGAAGTACCCGGAGGTGGAAGGTGATTTTCATGGCAACAGAGAAATAAAACCCATCATCCAGAGAGCAGGGCGGTGGTTGGAACAGGAGCAGTTGAGAGCTACTTGTGAAATTCAGACCCGTCACCTGATCTCCTGCATGCTAGGTGGCCTTCCTGCCTCCTCAGGAAGCCGCTGGGGTCCCCAGGTCAGAACTGGAAGGGCAGAAGTAGATCTCCTCTGGCTCTTCCTCTCCCTCTTTCTGATCTCTCCCCAGAGAAGATCCACGAGGAGATTGACCGCGTCGTTGGTGTCAATCGGACTCCCAGAATGGAGGACAGGCTGCAGATGCCCTACACGGAAGCCGTGATTCATGAGATACAGAGATTTGGGGACATTGTCCCGCTGGGACTGCCACGCCGGGTCACCCGAGATGTGCAGTTACGGGGCTACACAATTCCCAAGGTATTAAGGGGGAGATATTTCTGCTCCCATCCTTCAGCTACCGCTCCAAGGTAGTCCTCCAGGGTGCCTGTCTTCCACCTCAATTGGATCATGCCTCCCATCATCCCCAGCCAGAGTAATTGATGCTTCCTTTATTTCCTGCCCTTAGGGGACCGAAATTTTCCCCATGTTGGGAACAGCGATGAGAGACCCCAAACATTTTGCAAGACCTGAGGAGTTTGACCCCCAACACTTCCTGGATCAGAAGGGGCAGTTCCAGAAGAATGAGGCTTTCATACCCTTCTCCACTGGTGAGCCCCCCCCCCATTTCTCACGCCAGAAAGTCGCCTCTGAGAACCCTCTCATAGAACCCCCTTAGAGTCAACCCTGTTTCCTCCCTGATAAGCAGAGGACTGATAAGCAGAGGGCTGGTCCAGAAACGCATCTTGGCCACAGTTGTGAGTTTCCTCCACAAAGCACAAATTCAAAAGAGATGCAGAAGCCGCAGAAGGGACCCCCAACTCCTCTGTTGCATCTGCATGTTATGTGCGCTCTCAGGCCCCATTGGGGAGGCAGCCAGGGGGTCCTCCTGCCCACCAGCCTCTCTGCTCTGGTCTTTTGCAGGAAAGCGCTACTGCTTCGGGGAACATCTGGCCCGTGCTGAGCTCTTCCTCTTCCTCACCAGCATCCTGCAGCATTTCCGCTGCAAGTCAGCTGTGCCCCCTGAAGACATCGACCTCTCCCCAATGTTGGTGGGGTTGGCAACTATCCCACAGATCTATGAGTTCTCTGTCATCCCCCGTTGAGGGAGGGGCCCTCTGGAGCCTTGGCAACGTTCCTTTCTACATCTCCCCTCACCACCACTTTCCTCTGGCTGCAGGAGATGCCCTCTAAGGACATGGATCTCTTGCTGAGGGCACCACAGCTGCCTCTCCATCTCCAGAGAGCCTGGCACCTTCGGGCACCCCGTCCCCTGCATTGCATTCCAGCTCCTGCTCCTCTATCCCAACCTCTGTGCCCTTTCCTCCAGCAGCTCCAGCCAGGCCAGCTTTGGGTGGGGGGCATGGAATTCAGCTGGTGTTCAGGTCTCCCCCTTCTCAGACAGTCTAGTTCAGTCCCGCCTCTCTCCTTTGAAGTTGCCAACTCAGGCGGGTTTCTGGCTTGTAAAATCTCCTCTGTATGGTGACCTGTTTTGTACATGAATAAACCTTCTTTGCCAACCTAAAATGAAAGCAGAGGCCAAGTTCAAGGGTTCTGTGCCAGCAGGCAGAGCTGGAGCTTGAGGCTGATGCCAGGCGATGCCAAGAGCTGGCCTGTCCTTCCCTTGTCCGTCCTGAGCAGAATTTGAGATTCTTCGGCCCAGATGTGGGAAAGAATCCTTGAAGATTCCATTGAAGAATCCATTCCAGGCTTCCTGGGAAAAGAGCAGCTGGGATTCCGGAATTCCTTTGCAATCCTTGAAGCTCAGACGCCATAATCAGAGTTCCTCTTGGCTTCCGGTTTGCTTTAATCGGCACAAGAAGCTCCCAAGAATTTGACCTCCAGAAGGTCTTTTGACCTGTTTCTCTGCAGGAGGTAATTCAACGCAACTGCACAGCCTCCTTCCCACCATTAAACAGCCCCCAACCCCCGCTTTCCCTGTGGTCTCGTCTACTGAGTTTCCTGCTGAACCTGAAAAATGGGTGCAATTTGGGGTTGGATGGCACATTCACGAAGAGGGAAATTGAGGCAAGGGACCCGGGAACAAGCCTTCCTGAGCAAGTGATGTGTCTTCTTGCGTTGACTGTCACCGCTTTTCTCCGAATTGGATGCTGCTGCATGGAAAGGAGCTCAGGCCAACGGGGAGCAGAAGGGGCCCCACTCCCAGGAACCCCCCAGCAGCTGGAGAGCCCCTAAGAGAGCTGTGCCTGCCCTGGGGAGGACGGTAGCTGCCTTTCCCCTGGAAAGAAGGGGGTCCCACTTGGCGGGAGTCAGTGGGTATTTGCAGAAGTGCCCGTGTTCTGCCCATTGGCCCACCCTCCCTAGACCCAGATGTGGGTCTCCCTCTGCCTCCCTCCCCAAAAATGTCTGCTGGCACGAAAGGCACCTCCTGGCCTCTCCCCCAACATCGGTCCTGTTCCATCCCCATCCAGCTTTTCCCTCTAAGCTCTGCTTCCCCCTCTGCAGCTATTACTTCATGCTCTGCCCCCAAAGAGCAAAAGTACAGGCCCTTTCCTTGAAAGCCCAGTGGTGAAATCCAATTTTTTTTTACTACCGGTTCTGTGGACGTGGCTTGGTGAGTGTGGTGTGGCTTGGTGGGTGTGGCAGGGGAAGGATATTGCAAAATCTCCATTCTCACCCCACTCTGGTGCCAGCCAGAGGTGGTATTTGCCGGTTCTCCAACCTACTCAAAATTTCCGCTACCGGTTCTCCAGAACCTGTCAGAACCTGCTGGATTTCATCCCTGGTACAGGCCCTTTCCCTGAAGGGGGCACTGGTCGAAGGGCTCAGCAGCTGCCCCTTGTGCTGCTTGGATGGGTTTTATCCCCCAGGGCACCCAAAGAGGGCAGAGCTGCTAAAGGCCAGGAAGGTCCTTGGTGAAAGCGAACCTGCCAACATCCTTTCCAAGGTCTCAGGTGGGGACTGGGAAGACCAAAGATTTTCCCCCTATCTTGCCTGCCCCTCCTGCCCCCACCCGAGAGAAGAGGGCTGCTCCCTTGCAGGCCAGCTATTGTGTGCTGGGCTCCCTTCCAATGGGGGCAAAGTGAAAACAGAAATTGGCGTTACTGAAGCGAGCACATTTTATTCCAAGCATTTTGTTTGTTTGTTTGTTTGGTGGCTGTGGGAAAAGCGCTCACCTAAGCACAGAGTGACTGGATTTGGCTCTCTGGAAACAGTGCTGTTCTCGTCCAACACTGCCATCCCAGCCCCTGAACTTCAGGGCCTTGTTCCCCACGTAGCTGTTTCCTGATTTGGGGGGCGATTGCAGGGGGAAGCAGCTGCTGCGCCATATGCCCTCAAGGGAGCCGGAAGGTGTCTGTCAGGTGCTCCTCGGTGCTCCTTGAGCTGGTGGTTTCCTTGCAGAGGCTTCACGGCCCGGCTATGCCGGAGTGGCATTGAAGGTGTTACCCAGTTGGGGTCTGCAAGGAGAGAGCCCCGAGGAGGAGCTCACAGTCCGACCTGAAGAGTGGAGATGCTTTTCTATTAATAGCACTGGGTGCCTGTCACAGGAACTCGCTCCAAAATATATTGCCCTGCTGAAGGAACTTGCAGCCTCCCACCCTCTGGGCATTTGAAGAGTGTGACAGAAGGGAAACTACCTGGGTAAAGCAGACTATCAAGCTTGGCGTGGTGCCACCAAGAGCTGGTATCTCAGGGGCACACGGCTGACGCCACTGGCATCGGGCACAATGCTGATCTCACCCAGGGACACTGGTGACGTGAGAGTGAAGGCTTGCAGGATGGTGGTGAGGAAGAGGAACAACTCCATTCGGGCCAGGCCCTCGCCCAGGCACAGCCGCTTCCCTGCAAAGAGGGGGCAAAAGTGGTTTGGCCTGGTGGATGCCAGAGGCAGCCTAGGGCCCTTGTGCTCTTCGTGGCCTGAGGCTGAGCCACCTTCTGAGAAGGGAGACCCAGCTGAGAGGGAAGGGGCAGGAGCGAGTGGCACAAAGAGGGGATGAAAGGGAAGGGGAAGGGAGAGGAGAGGAGTAAAGAAGAGGGGAAGAGATGGGAGGGGAGAAAAGGGAACGGGAGCCCCCCCCAACCCCCAACCCCAGGACACACCTGCTGAGAAAGGCATGAAGGCATCTGCCCTCTTGAAACGGCCACGACTGTCCAGGAATCTCCCGGGGTCAAACAGCTCAGGGCCCGTGTGATGCTCAGTGTCGTAGTGCACCGTGCTAAGTAAAGGGTAGACGTAGGTCCCCTGGCAGGAACATCCAAGCAGGAGGAGCAGAAGGGAAATTGGAGACAGTGGCAAGAAGGAAAGCCCAGAATGAGGTGCCCGCATTGCCAGAGACGGGAAGCTAGGATTGAGTGGCATTTCCAATGGTGCTGTCCAGGGCAGAGGGCCTTAGAAACTTTGCTTTGCGGTAGCCAAAAGAGATGTCCACCATCCTTCCCCTGCAGAATCTCTGCTTGGGCACATTCTCCACCCACAGGACCTTCCCCAAAAGCCTTTCTCTGCCAGGGAGCCCGGCAATTTGGGTCTGCTGCCCATCCCATTGGACAAGATTCAATGGAAACTAAGGAATTAGTTTAGCAAAGGCAAGCTGGCCAGTGGTGGGTTTCAAATTTTTTTACTACCGGTTCTGTGGGTGTGGCTTGGTGGGCGTGGCATGACTTGGTGAGTGTGTGGCTTGGCTTGGTGGGCATGGCTTGGTGGGCGTGGCAGGGGAAGGATACTGTAAAATCTCCATTCCCACCCCACTCCAGGCGAAGGATACTGCAATATCCCCATTTCCTCCCGATCAGCTGGGACTTGGGAGGCAGAGAATAGATGTGGGCAGGGCCAGTCAGAATTTTTACTACTGGTTTTCCAAACTACTCAAAATTTCCGCTACCGGTTCTCCAGAACTGGTCAGAACCTGCTGCAACCCATCTCTGCAGCTGGTGCTTCAGCATGCAGAACTGGCATGGCCAGGCCAATGGGGCAGGTGCAGCTCTGGCGCAAATGACACCCCTGCCCACAGTGAAGTGCAGACCCTGAAGGCTATAATGGAAGGGAGCATGCCGGACAAACGATCTGGCCGATGCTGACCTCTGAGTCTCGTCCTGCCCCAGAGCCTCACCTTTGGGATGGCATATCCCCTGAAGCGGGTGTCTCGAGTGACGGCATGGGGGAGACCCATGGGCAGAATGTCACTGAACCTCTGGATCTCATGCAGCACTGCCTCCGTGTAGGGCATCTGCCTCCTGTCCTTCGCTGAGGGCGGGCGGCCAGTCCCGATCACTCGGTCGATCTCCTCGTGGAGCTTTTCTGGGGAAAGATGACCGAGGAGGCTCAGGGGTCAGATTTGGGGGGCCAGGCCTGCAGTGCATTCTTGCAAAGACCCCTGAAGGCAAAGCAGTGACAGATCTGCCTGCTTGCCATGAAATGGGCATGAAGAGTAAGGGCTTCCGGTTGATGTCACGGAAAGACAGTTGGGGAAATAGCGGGCTCTTATGAGTCCTGCGAAAACCCTGGCTGCTAAACCGCTGCCGATGGGTCTGCGGACCGAACCTGTCCTGCAGGGATGGGGGAAGAAGAGGGGTGCCTCAGAAGACTGAGAGGAACAGGCAAGTTCTTCGGAGGTCAGAGGGAACCCTCTGTGAGTCAGCGGCCATGTCGGCTGCCACGAAGCTGGGACAACCGGGCAAGAAAAGTGCTGGAGGAAAGCGAAGTAAAACGGAGCCCTTTGAAGCTGGGTGAGTGTCAATAACTCAGGCTTGTAACAACATTTGGAGCTATATCAGTAACTAGAAGCGGCTTAGTAACAAAGGGGCTTTGAAAAAAAAATTTTTAAACTGCAACTTTAAAGAACAAAGACCCGAGAAACAACTAATTATAGAACAAGAATTAAGAGACTTAATTTAGAGATTTGATAAAAGAACTAAACACTTTAAAATCTGAATTGGACTGGGGGAAAAAAGATGATTTGATACTTTTTTTACCAAAAGAAGAAAATAAAGTCAATGGTTATATAATAAGAAATAAAATGGAGTCTTGCATGACTAATGGGAAATGTGAATTATAGAGAGACACCATCTGGCACAAAGAGGAACTTTGTAATCCCCCTTTGTTATGAGAACTTTGAGCTCTACAAAAAAAAAAAAAAATTGCTGAACTGTGGAGGAGGATTTTTCTTTCCTGACTGCAAGCAGCTGGACTTGGGTGAAAAGAAAAGGAATTTACAATGGAACTCCTACAGTTGAACAAATAATAACTTGAATGTTGGTGCAGGAATAGAAGAAGGATTTAGCGCAGCCCCCAAAGAAAGAGATTTGATACATTATATCCGGAATAAAAATATGAAAAGAGATCTAATTGGATTTATGGAGAATAAAATTAAAAACTTGGAAAATGGAAAGAAATGTATGTTTGCAGACGAGGAAATGAAGATAATGTGATTAAAAATAAAAAAAAGTAAAGATGATTGTAATAAATTAAAGGGAGGCTTTTATAGAAATTAAGATTGTTAAATGAAACTAATACATGTAAAGATATGTTTAATGCAAGAACTATGTTTTAATGGTAAAATGTCAAGATAAAGAATAAGAGTGAATATGATTAATTGAAAATGTTAAAAGAAATTTAAAAATATACTTAAAAATATGTCTTAAGCAAGAACCAAGTCTCAAGGTTAAAATGCTATGGTTGCTATGAAAAAAGATAAAGAAAAATATGACTAAATGAAAAGCAATGCATAGATGGAGGGAAACAACAAAGAAAGGTTTAAGTAGAGATGGTTAAACCAACTATGAACATGCTGTATTTAACAGCCAAAAAGTTATAATATGCTGTATAGAACAGCCAAACAAACGGTCATGCTGGGTATCAGCCAAAATGAAACTTAATATGCTGGGTATCGGCCAAAAAACAAAAATAGAGATGCCGTGTTCAACAGCCAAACAAAGGGCATGCTGGGTAATGGCCAAAAAATAAAAATATGCTATATTTAATAGCTAAAACAAAGGGTTATGCTGTGATTAACAGTCAAGAAATAGAAATGATTGGTTTAACATCAAAGATAATAAAAAGAGGTGGGATGATCAAAACAAGGAGGTGCATGTTGAGAGTGATAGTTAAGATAAAATGTATAAGTTTGATTTAATAATAATGAAATAATTAATGAATGTTCAATTTGTCCAATATAATTGTATGATTTATATTGTCAAAATATCCGTCTAAGCAAATGAAAGAGAAAAATGAATTGTTAACTGGATAGAATTTAAGATTTAAGTAACGGGTTTTGGGGGTTAATGGTATAGTTATATAGATAGATTTGAGGGAAATATCTGTTTAAAATATTGAGTTGTGTTAATTGAAAATAAGATTTGTTAATGATTTGTTTCAATTTGTGACCGGAGTAAAAGCTTCATTTTGAAAAGATGTGTCCTATTTTTATTTACTTTTTTTGTTTTAAAAAATAAAAAAAAATTATCAACGAAATGGCCGTGCAGAGCAAAGTAGGAGGTTGCCTTGCACGGGTGGCAGTGAGTAACGTTTATGGTCCAGGGGCCACAGAGGCCGGATGGGCCAAGTCAAAATGGGAAGGTGGTTTCCTCCATGTACAAAGGTCAAGAAACTGAAATGAATGAAGAGCTCTTAAAATGATCGTTCCCATATGGTTAATTCATTTCTATCCTACTTATTAAAAAGACACAATGTGGGATTAACTTCTAGAGCTCCCTGAGGGCCAAGGCCGGCCTCAGAACGTGCACCCTTGGAGTGTTAAGCACCAGCAGCCGAGGCCCAAACATTGTTGTGGACTGTCCACTTTTCCAGACCAGAAGCTCCTATGATACCAAATGGACAACTCAGAAAAGAAGCCCCCCCCAGGCTGAACTACATCCCTCCCCTTGCCAGCCCACCCCTGAGGAGGTCCCTGGTAGTACTGGGGGGGCCCTCCTTCCTCCCCTACCTTGGACCTGCGGGTGCTTCATCAGGATGAGGAAGCCGAATCTCAGGGTGGTGCTGATAGTTTCTGTGCCAGCAAAGAACAGATTGAAAGTGGCCATCACCAAATTCTCCATGCAGAATTCAGAATTCGGGTTGTGCTTTTCCTGCCAAAGATCACAGAAGATAAGAAAAAAGTTGTATTTGTTTTCAGGCCCTGCTAGCTGCAAATCTTCTAAATTTTGCTGGTGCAGGCAGAATAAACCTGCAGCCAGAAGGTCCGGCAGCTACAGAATCGAGACTGGTCAGAAATGGCCAGTGTTCATTTCTCAGGTACTACTTCGTGCCCTTTATCCTTTGGGCAGGATGTGGCCCTGGGGCCTTTCCTAGGGGGAGCTTCCCAAGCCGATTCGCCCCGTGGCCAGTTGCTTCCCTGGTTGACCTCCTGGGATAAGAACTGTGGCACTCCAGGGTGGAAACCTATCTTTAGAACAAGGTATGCTCTGCCTGCCTTCCCGCCGAAGCTCTCAGGCTGGAGAGAGACGGATGTTGCTGTGTTATGTCATAATCTCATTTTACAAGCTTCGTTTTATGAGATTATAAATTGAAGTCCACACATTTTAATGTTGCCAAGGCTGGGAAGTCTTGATCTGAAGGGTCATTGTCCAGGAGTTCAATTCCCATAGCGCAGGGATGGGGAATAATGGCCCTTTTATAACTGGTGGACTTCAACTCCCAGAATTCCTGAACCAACATGGCTGGCTCAGGAATTATGGGAGTTGAAGTCCACAGGTCATAAAAGGGCCATGGTTCCACACCCTAACCACAGAGGTTTCACCCTTTGTGAAAGCAGTCAAGTGATGAGCTCCAGAAGAACAAACTGGATCAATAGAAGGAAAAGCCAGGTGCTCAGATAGCACCCAATGAGCATGTCAGGTCTTGTTCCTTCTCCCCCCACTTGCAGTTTTCCATGTAATCCACTTCTAATCAGACCGAAGACATTTGGGAGCTGGAGGTCCACATTCCTCTATTACAGGCAACGTGAAGTCTGCCCGGTTACGATTCTGGGCAATTCCTCTTAAACTGAATAGGAGCAGACCACATGAAAGAAGCTTTGTTCATTGGTTCTCTAACTCAGACTTCCATAACCTTTCCAGTTTTGTGGACCAGTGGTGTGCATGTGTGTGTGTGTAAGAAGTGATGGTCCTGCGGGAGCGTGTGCACATGCACACTGCTTTATTTGTGCCAGTGGCGGGCACGTGCACCCACCACTCACACAAATGGAGCTTCCGGCATACACTCGCCTTCTGCTTACACAAGTGCAGCTGTGCATGTAGGTGAGCTCACCTGCTGCTTCCACGGCCCGGTAGTGGGCTTCAGCCTGGAGGTTGGGGACCCCTGCTCTAACCAATTCATTACTTAGCTAAGTTCTGATTTGGAAGGTGACTGTAGAAGTGTTTGTTTGCCTGTACCTAAATCTTGACCCAAACTCTGGCGCTGGAGCTCTGCCTGAACCCTGAAGACCTGACAGACCGACAGCCTCAGTTGTCTTTGATGGCCATAAAGAAAGGGGGGAATAACTTCTCCTCCTTCTGTTCAAGGGAAGAAAGCCGGGGGACCCCTCTGGAGCCAACAGGAAGACAACAGCTGCACCCCAAAGTTCCCAACCAACCCATTTGCCTGACAGCTGAACTTTGGTGAAGCACTTTCACGTCACCAAAGTGAGAAGTGAAACTCCTTTGATAAGTAGCGTTACCTGCTCCATCTTTGCCAAGAAACAATCAATATAATTTTGGGGGGCACAAGGATTGAGCAAGGCTTGCTGCATCTGGATCCTCTCCTTTATGAAGCCGATGATCTGCTGAGACAACCTGTGGCCTGCATGATGCGCTCCAGGGATCTTCTCCATGATCTCCGGAAAGATGTTGTACAGCTAACCCATGTTTGACAGGACAAGGGGAGAAACAATAATACTATTAGCTTTTCTTGACTGTGGTCAAGAGTTTGGACGCACCGGGCTTAACTTGGTAAACAAACTAACCTATCTGGGCAGATGGTGCAATACACGCATGTGTTAACTGGCAAAACAGACTAAAAAAACGAAGCAAGCTTAGATAGCTGTATTCAAGCAGCTGCTACTTCTTAATCACACTGGTGAAGGGCAGTTGTGAGCACATCTTTCTGCCGTGTGAAGATGTTGCTCCACTTTGGGAATATTGTTGAAAATTCACAGGGGGGGGAGGAAGACAGGGTTCCAGTTGGACTAAATCCACCAGCGTCCCAGAAATGAACTTTCTCCAGTTTTTCCCATAAGAGATCAGATGCAGCCGATTCCAGCCAGCTTGGAAGCAAATTGAGTTTGCTCCCCCATCCCAGGCGGGATGGACCTGGAGGAACCTCCACCAACATTAGGAGAACTTTCGTCCTCTTCTCTTCGAGGGGTGAGAGCCACGGGGAGCTTTTTTCTCCCCCAAGAATAGCAAATTTGGTTATGGACTGTCAAATATTTTGGGGACAAAATGCCAGACATTCAGCAGAAAGTGGCTCAGTTAGTTCATGGTTTGATTAGGGAAAAGGCAGCAAAACTGAATGAAGACTCCTGCTTGTCCTCACCACGGCTTCGGTTGAGCTTGCAATGCGGAAGCGCTCCGTTATCAGCTTGTTCAACCTGAGGAATTTTTCATCGTTGTACTTGAACCGATTCCCAAACACAATGGAGCAGATGATGTTGGAGACAGCTCGGCTAAGGAGGAAGGTGGGGTCAAAGGGCGTCCCTGGAGAAAAGAGGGGGGGGAACCTTGCTGGGCCTTGAGCATCCCCTCACTCTGGGCTGAGCTTCCTACCCACCTGCCCAACATTAATAATATCCAGTATGGACATCTGGCTGACTGGGCAACAAACCATCATGATAATAACAGCCATTGAATGTGGACTCAAAAGTCCAAAATCCTCACTTCCGGAAAGGGCAAACAATTGCAGGGAACACGATGACATGATGTGGGGAGGAAGGTCAGCTCTAGAGCCGAGGAGCCCCCACAGCAGGTGAGCAGCAGGCAATTCTGGCCCACGGAAGGGAGGGCTTGCAGGGCACATCCTGTCTGTGGCATTTAGACAGAAAGGTGAGAAGGGCTACTACTAGCCATGATGATCTTTGGGATCAGTCAGGATCAGCTTCCAGGAGGACTGCTCACAGATCCCAGGGCATCCAGCTGGCCACGGTAGAAAACCAAACCTTCCCCTGTTGGGACTCTAGCAACCTCCTGATCCAAAGGAATTGGAAGGGGAAGACTTCCTTTGCCTGCTATTCTTCTAACTCCCCTTGAGTAAGGCTCAGGTAAACCGAGGCAAGGGAGGGAGGGAAGAGCTACCTTCTGTCTCCCGGAGCTCCTCCACCAGGCACTGGGCTTCCTTCTGGATCCGTTCTTCAGTGGACCTCTTGCCCATCCCAAAGTTCCTCAAAATGGTGAGGGAGAAGCGACGGAGCTGCTGCCAGCGCTGCCCGTTGGCAAACACAATCCCTGCCCAAGAAACGAGGAAGACAGGTGGTTTCTCTCAGGAGAAATCTCAAAATCTCCCCTCAATGCAATGCAAGCCCAGCAAGCCCAGTTCAGGCCCATCTTGTAGCAAAACTATCCCTCACCATGGTGGTTGAAGTCCTTGGAGAAGGCGGGCAGCTGCCCTCGCCCACTGAACTCCTCTGCCTGGTCCACCAAGGCCTCCTTCACGGCTTGGTAGCCACACAAGACCACAACCCGCCGCAGTCCCAGAAAGATAGTGAACACTGGCCCGTACTCCTCGCCCATCTGCCAAGAAAGACCACGAGTGCTTTGGAGCCTCCCTCCCTCCCCCGTCCGTATTCGGAGCCTTTAGTAGCCCCAGAAAAAGCTCTGGCCTGACCCTGCCAGAAAGATACCAGCCCTCTCTCTCTCTCTCTCTCTCTCTCTCTCTCTCTCTCTCACACACACACACACACACACAGAGAGAGAGAGAGAGAGAGAGCAGAAGAGATGCACAACAGTTGCTGAGCAACAACTCAGCTTTTCCCCAAAATCAGAATCAAATGCTGAACATTTGGAGCTGGAAATAGTCTAATCTGAATTTCAGATTATGCATACAGACAGGGTTTTTTTTTTTTAATGAAAGCATCAATTCTACAGAAATCCTGGGTTCTTGCATGAATAGTTGGGGTTCAATACTCTTCTAGGTTAGAAGGTGCTGGAGTTGCTTTGTGCTAACAGCAGCAGGCGAACCCTGCAGTGGAGGAAGATTAGTATAAAGTGAGATCCAGCTTAAAATCCTGCAGAGGAACCTTCGTGGATGGAAGTTTCCAGCTGGGTGGAAGAAACATTTCTGGCCAACAAAGACACCCAGTTCTGAATTATTCTCCCTGCCTCTCCCTCCCCTCCAGGCAGAATACTCAACTCTGCTTGCACCCAGTGCCACCCCCGCAGGGCTGAGCTTCGATGCCAGCTTCAGATGTTGACAGACGAGGGGCACCGAGCCAGGTTGAGGGGAGGGGGAGGCAGAAGAAATGGGGCCTGGGAAAGAGGCGGAAATGCTGCAGCTGCTCCCCAGACAGGCCTGCTTGGCTCCTCCTGGCCCGTCTCTCTTTCCTCAGGGTTTCTCCCGACACCTTTTCCAAGAGGCAGAAAAACCAAACTGCTTCTGGGGTGAAGGAGAGGGGAGGGTTGCCATAACCAGCTAGATGGGTGATGCTGCCAATGGAAAATGCTGGCCCATGGAAAGAGTTGCTGGTGGCTGGCCTCACCTTGGAGGAGCAGGAGGGAAGGTTGACCTGAGGGGTCTTCCTTGTCTTTGACACTGCGCGCACATACGCCCCCTTCCACTCCCAGTCAAAGGGGTCTCCAGCAATCCAATGGCCCCGTATCCCTCTAAGGCTCCTTTGGGTCAGGGAGTTTTGCTGGGCTGCTGCCCCTTCACTCCCAGCAGAAAAGGCAGCCCAGTAAAGCCAGTTCCTGCTTGCGTGTCAGGCTCCACAGGTGGATGCTGGGTAGGTGGAACCTCCTCCTCCTCCCTGGGAGCCGTTTCCATCTCTTCTGTGAAGAGATCAAGCAGGAAAACTTAGCAAAACTCTTCACCCACCATTCAATCTCTTTTTTCTCAAATTGTTGGGAATTCAGAATAAAAATCAGGGCAATCAGCAGATTCCTTGATGCTCAGGATTTCTTGTATTCTTTCTTACTTTGGAATGAGTTGCCAGGATTTCTTCCTCTACTACTTGTCCCCTTATCTCCACCCACCCTCCAAGTCTCTTGAGATGGGGCCCCACTTCTGATAGACTCCAAAAAGCCAGACTGGACATCACCATTGCCTGGGGGATGCCCGCAGGGGCTCCTTTCATGTCCCCATCAAAGAGCTAGGGCGAGTGACAGGCGCTCAACCCACCAGGGAGCAGCACTTGGGTCTCAAACGTAGGCTTGCCAACCTCCAATCCAACACCTAACCACGTGAGCCACGTGCTCCTTCCAGCAGCATAATGACCTCCAAACATATATCTGAGAAAACCCAAGAATGGTTCCAAAATGACCTGCTGTGACCTGAATTCACAGAACAGGGACTCCAACCTTGGCAACTTTAAGATTTGTGGACTTCAACTCCCAACGTTCCCCAGCCAGCATGGAGACCCCTGCAATAGAACATTTATGGAAAGAGCTGAAATTCACGGGGGGAGGGGGGGTGTAAAAGGAACCCACGTAGCCTAAGGCATCTGGAGCAGGGATGGGTTGCGTATTGAGAGTCTTCTTCAGAGCTGCTGAAAGAAGTGCTTCCCTGCAGCTAACTGCCCCAAAAACATTTGCTGTGAAAGATCAGGGCATCAACAATTATGTCCATGGCATTTTAATTTCTTTCCTGCTTTATGACATATGACAATATGTTATGCCATTCATCACAGTGTCTGCTCTGTGGACTGTGGAACAAAGAATGGTGGGTGCCATTTATTTGTATCAGTTTCAACATTTTGTGGCCAACTGTAATTCTTTGGATTAGAATGGAAGGATATCAATATTTCTGGCCACATCTGTGTATCAACCCCTGCCAGCTGCCATCATGATAGCAATGCCTCCTCCCACCGTGTGTGACTTCCCTGATCCCTGAGCTTCCTCGTGTCCAGGCCAGGAGAACACCATCCAAGGGCTGGAGCAGCATAAACAAGGCCAGACTTGTCCTCCTCTCTGTCTCGAAAAGAGGAGGCGCCATATCCTCGGATGGTCTGAATGTTCCATCTACTTCTGCCCCCTGAAAAAATGCCCGAGGTGACTGTGACGCCTGGTCAAAGGCCAGCCATTCCAACATTGCCCATCAAGCTCCCTGAAGAAGCTGCTGGCTCTCAAGGAAGGAAACCTAACTCACCTTCATCAGGGACTGGACCAGATTCTTCCGGTCCAGCTGGAGAAAATTCCCCAGGATGGGGAGTGGGGTGGGCCCAGGGGGCAGGAGGCCTTTCATTCCTCTCTTCCTCCCATTCAACCTGAAGGAGACCCAGAGCAGCAGCAGCAGCAGCAACAGCAGCAACAGTGAAGGAGGGACCAGCTCCATGTCAGAGAGCCTGAATCTGAATCTGAAGAGAAACACAGCAGCCATTGGCCAAGGAAAACAGAGAAGAAGAGGGAAAGGACTACGACTTTCAGCTACCTTCAGTGGCTGCAGATTCAACCATTAAATCCTTGTCCTGGGGTGGCTTTGTCCAAAGCATCTGGAAGCCTGGCAGAAGTTCATGGACAGAAGCAATCTACTTTCCACATTGGTTATCCTTTAACGAGATACGCTTTGCCCACCTGGATTTTGGCGAGCCAACTGGGGGCGTGACCTCATCTAGCCCAGTTGCAAGGAGAAGAAGGATTCACTCACCAAGGGAACAGCAGTCATTTGGTAAAACAAACCTGATTTTTTAAATTCAATCTTGGCAAATTCTGTTAAGAGCAAAGATTAGAATTCCTTAAGATGAATAACAAGATTTAATTTTTTTTAAAAGGAAACTACAACCCAAAGGCTGAATTCATACAACCGGGTAACAACAGAGGAGGGAAGGGGGGGGAAGAGGGATGGGAAAAATTGTTGTAATATTTGTTAAAACTTTTTAATAATAAAAAAAACAACAACCAGGTTACCTCCTAGTTAAAACCAGGAAGTAACGACGTCCGGGTGGGTGGGGGGACGGAGCCTTGCGCTGCCACCGCTACCGGTAGCATTTCATGCCTGGGGTAAACCCTAGACCATGATTAACAAAACAAAACTTCCATGATTACGTTGCTTCCTAAGTCCAAAGAAATAAACTGCATTGTCCCATTAGGTGATGGGCCACAACTGGCTAAGTCAACTGCTAGAGTTCCACAGCCTATGATCACTGATGGGATTCAGCCAGTTGCACCACTTCAGGAGACCCGAAGTGTTAACTTTCTGAGCAGTTTAACAAACTGGTTGTTGGAAGAAATCATTAGGGCAGAGAACCGGTTGTTAAATTACTTGAATCCCACCACTGCCTATGAGCCACAAACCGTTGGCTTGTGCCCCACTTGGAAAAAGGCCGGAGGTTCCATTTCACAGAAGGAAAAGAATGCAGCTAATTCAGGCAGAGCACAACCAGCCTTCTCTGGGTTCTTGCAGTGCAGACCCAGCTGCCTGGAACTGAGCAGCAATAAAGGAGAATATTTGTAGCTCAGGGATGAAAGGCTGAGCACTCAGGATGTTACCTAGTTTGGGTCATGAAACGTCTGCAAGAAAATAACCCAGTTCAGAGAGCACCAAGGAATTGGCCAGAGCAGGAAAATTGATTCCAATGAAGGCCGATGCAGCCTCCTCTTCCTCACTCCTTGTATTCTTTTACACACACACACACACACACACACACACACACACACACACACACACACCACTGGCATGCATCTATGGAGATTCTCATTCCTCCAGGACAGGTCAGGGTTATCCCAAAGGTTTCTAAAAGGCAACTGGACTTTCTTGGGTTTTTGTTGAAAACATTTCCCTTCTCATCCAAGAAGCTTCTTCAGTTCTTTGGTCAGAACTGAAAACCAAGAAAGTCCAGTTGCCTTTTGGAAAAGCATCTTTGGAGTACATGCCTATTTCCCTTCATTGTCCGGGTTCACGCTACCTGCTTTATCCCTGATGAAGAGAGCCGAGCTTTGCTTGCTCAGCCCGTTTCTCTGGGCCTCTGGCAGGAGTTCAGAGTCTCATAGGGTAGCCAGCCGGGCCTGAGCTGTGTTGCCGGGGCCACCAGTTGAATGTAGTGGCTAGTTGGGGACTCAAGCCTTGCCATCTTGTCTTTATAGCCCACTTTCAAAGCAGAGTTATGGAGGGGCAGATCCAGGAGAAAGAGCCTTTTCCCAGCCCGGGAAGCTCTTTGCTGGAGAGAAAAGGCCCCAAGGGAACAGGAAGGGGAGAACCTGGGGAAAAGGCTCTTTGCACCCAGCGCCTGGTGCAACAGGAGCATGGACATCCATGCGGTGGCTGTCCTGGAGGTGGCTGGGTTAATGTTTGGCCAGCGGAGCAGCCCCAGCCAGAGCTTTCTGGAACTGAAAAGCAATGTGCAAACATGACTTGAGAAATCTGGGTCACGATGGTGGCTTAATTTCAGCCAGCTATCTGTTAAGGGTGTGCCTCACCAAGCTCTAAGGCAGCAGATGCTGCAAGATACCATAAGCAAGGAACGGAAAAGTGCCAAGACTTCCTTGGAAAACTAACATCTTCTTTAAAGGGGGACTTTAAAAAGAGTCAACAGGTTCCTGGATCCCCAGCGGAATTGGCCTCCTTCAGCCCAGCACCACCCAGCTGACATCGGCCAAGCCTCAGGCTGTGGTCCAACTTCCGGTGGGCCGGGGACTGGCGCAAGCGAGCACTTTGGAGTCCCGACCGTATATATCCTGCCTGGCTGGCCTTGGCAGCCCCAGCTGGATTTGCAGCAGCCATGGAGATCTCGGCCGTCACTCGGATGGATTGGGGGGGCCCCTTCAGCATTCTGTTAGCCATGGCCACATCCTGCCTCCTCTTCCGCCACTTCGCAGCCAAGAAGAGGTTCGCCGGCCTCCCACCGGGCCCCCCCCCTCTCCCCTTCATCGGCAACATGCTCCAGGTGGACGTGAAGGAGCTGATCCCCTCCCTCAGGGAAGTGAGTCAGGGCAGGTGGGGGCTCCCGGGGGGGAGAGATGTGGAGTGTAAGGGGCAAAATGGTTTGTTTGTTTGTTTGTCTATGTGTCTATCATCTGTCACCATCTATCTATATCTATTGATCGATCTGTCTATCAATCCATCAGTCGGTCATATTTAGAGACCGCCCATCTCCCTGACAGAGAGACCCCGGGTGCAAATAAAATAGAAGAGAAAAGCAAACAGGAAAGCAAGACAAGCCCAAGTGGCTGGGAAACTGGACTGGCCCTCCTTTTGGTCAACTGAGGCCGATGTGGGTCCCCACAGAGCCAACGGCATCTCCCCGAACCCAGGGAAAAGGCCATCTACCCTTCCCAGGCCAGAGTAATGCCCGGCATCAGGCCAACCCCCTCCCTGCCTTGGCCTGAAGCAGCAAAGCCCCCCTCAGTTGTAGTGGGTCAAGCACGAGGACCCGAGACAGGGACAGCTCAAACTTCTCTCTGTGGGGAATGTCTGCCAGGCCCCACAGAGCAGCTCGAGCTGAGCCGGAAGGATGTGGCCCTGGGCAGGCACCCCGAGGGCCTGAGAGCACACAGCTCCAGCCAGGAGCTGGGAGGGTCCTCCTCTTAGCAGAGCCCCCTGCTAAGAGGAGGACTAGAGCCCACCTCTAAGTTTGGTCTCTTTTCTCCATCAGCCTTAATTCCAGACAGTTGCAGGGCTTTAGATCAAAGAAAAGGCACAGCTTCCCCCAGAAAAGTGAGTTTGTGTGCACATATTAAATTAGATTGGATTAAAGCGGAACCCAGCTCTAAGCTAGGGGCCCTTCCTGTTGGGAAACTACCAGCCAGGCGAGGAGGGACCAAGCAGGGAGGTAGCCTTGAGTCTTAGGTCTGAGCCCCCACCCCCCCATCCACTGAACCTCACCTGTTTGTTCCCGAGAGAAGCTGGGCAGCCTGTGGGAGACTCTTGCGTTCTCAGCAGAAGTCAAGAAAGGGGGAGGCGGCTTCCACCCTTCATTTGTGGGTCTGGTTGCTTTGCCTGACCCTTCCAGGCAACCTCTGGTGGGTCCATCAAAATCCCTACACAATAAACTGCACCAAATGTAATATAAAGCACCCCTACCTGCCCTGCCCTGCCCTGCCCTGCCTGGGAACCCCCTCTTCAATGGAAGAAAGGGGCTTTAAAAGCCCAAATCCCTGCTGAGTTCTTGTTCCCTGCTAAGGGAGCCCCCCCTGCCCACCCTGAGAAGGAGCCCTGCCCTGACCAGTCCTCCTCTTCTCCCAGCTCAGCAAGACCTACGGCCCCATGTACACCTTCCATCTGGGCTCTCGCCCCTGCGTGGTCCTTTCGGGGTACCAGGTGTTGAAGGAGGCCCTGATTGACAAAGCCGAGGAGTTCAGTGGTCGGGGGGACTTTCCTGCTGTCCAGATGTGGAGCAAAGGAAACGGTGAGACACTGGAAGGAGAGGAGGAAGAGGAGGAGGAGGAGGAGGCAGCTGCTCAGGTTACTCTTCAATCCTGGATTTTGGAATGATTCAGAGAGCGATACGATGACTCCACGTTCAATTAAATATATTTTTCAGGGCTTCCAGAGCTGAATTTTGACTTTTAGAAGAACCAGTGAGGGGCGGGTAGTGGGGAGTGAATCATAGCCCAAAATAAGCCCAAGTTAGTCTCAAAATAAGGAGATTCTTGTCTCTGATTCTCTGGGCTGGAAAGAGCTTTGGTGGGAGGGAGCTGGTGGGTTTCCTGGGAAGGAGGAAAATTGTGGGCAGGCCAGGCTGGACCTGGTCTCGGGTATGTTGTCCCATCTCCCCCCCCTTCATCCCCAGGAGTCGTGTACGGGACAGGGGAGCGCTGGAGGCAGCTGCGCAGGTTTGCCATCGGGACCCTGAAGAATTTCGGGATGGGGAAACGGTCCATGGAGCAGCGGATCAAGGAGGAGGCCCAGTTCCTGGTGGCTGAGTTCCGCAAAACCCAAGGTGGCTGGAGGGCCCTTGCCCCACCCTTTCCTTCTCTTCTTGGTTCCCTGATGTTTTATAGCAGCAGAGCAGCTTGGCACATTGCTTAGGGGGCAAAGGGGCCTTCCCTTCCTTTGGGGCCAGAAGAATCCCACCTGCTGGATCCCAACTTTAAAAGAGGCTAAGATCACCCCTGGTGGAAAATGTGCTGAGCTTGTTAAGGATTGTTCAATTAGAGCAAGTGGCTCCCTTCCAGTTCCCCCCTTCTGGAAGCTCTCCAGGCCTTCCCTGAATATAAAGTGCCTCATTTTCCAAGAATTCCCTCTCCCGAGGAGGCCGGAGAGACTTTGCAAGAGAGGTGCAGCCGCATTCTCAGGCTGAGCTCCTCCAGGTGTGCCGGGTCCTTCCTTCATCTGATGCCCTCTGGGAATTCTGGAGGCATCAGGCACCACATCTAGCACGGAGCAGGTTGGAAAGACTGCTAGGCAGAGATTTCAGCTATGCCAAGTTATTTCATTTAATTATTCAACTGCCATAATTAAGCCAACTTTTTTTTTGAATTGTGCCAAAGAAAGGCTACATGGCATGAAGCAATCCCTGGGTGGGTGGGGGAGTGGAAGAATGTTATAAAATCCGCCCCCCCCCCGGGCTCACCATTGCCCCCTTTTGCTCACAGGCCAGCCCTTTGACCCGACCTTCTTCCTAAGCTGCGCCGGCTCCAACATCATCTGCTCCCTTGTCTTTGGAGAACGGTTCGAATACACAGATCAGGCCTTCCTCACCTTGCTTGACTTGATCAACAGCAACTGGAAGCTCATGAGCTCTACCTGGGGACAGGTGAGGCTGACCTGAGGAAGGGTCTGGCTTGCTCAGGCGCCCCAGAAGGAAGGCCCAGCGTGCAGCTGATCCTAAGAATTGGCAACTGGATGCGGCCAAGTCCAAGGAGGCCTTCTCACGGGGCCTGAGCCCAAAGTTCCACGAAGTGCCTAAAGTCTGCATTTATGCCCCCTGCTGTGCTCTTCCAGTTTTGCCCTGGTTTATTTTATGTCTTGTGAACTCAGGTCCTTCAGCCCACTTAGAGTTGGCTGTCGTGATGTGGGGTGGGCTAGTTCTTGCCTGCAGCTGCTGTGGGGCCAAGGGGAAAGGGCAGAGGCCAGTTGGCCGGACCCAAATTGGGAAGGAAATCAGATTTCATTTTGTACAGACAAGGTAGTGGCTAATAATTTAACCGCTCTGTGCCAGTCCAGTGGAAGTTTCCAGATTGTCCTCCCATCAATGTCCTCCCGCACGTGCCAGCAATGGAGTGCCAAGGGTTGCCAAGTATAGCTGGGGCGATCCAAGGAGGGCAAAGAGCAAGAACAAGTCCAGACCCAAATCAGTGTCCCTCTTCAGGAAGCCCTACTCCCAACTGAAAATCCTTAATGGGGGGGGGGGAGAGAAGGAGAGAGAGAGAGAGAAGTTGTGAGAGAGGTCACCCAATCTGCAACATTGAAGTTGCCACCTGAGCTGTGCCTTGTCTGGTGCCAGGGGGCAGCTTAGGCAGAGCAAAGGGGCAGTGGAGCTGAAGGCCAATGAGAGAAAGAGAGAGAGAGACAGAGGGAGGGAGGGAGAGAGAGAGAGAGAGAGAGAGAGGACAATGAGGCAGAGCACTCTTCTGGGGAAAGTCCAAAGGAGGCCAAGGGCCACAGGCACCAGGGCCAAAAAGGACCGGGCTGATGCACGATTAAAGCCTGAGCACAGGATCTTCAGCTGATCACTCGCTGCCACCCCCAGAGTAGCTGCCCTGTGAGAGGACCTGGCTTTCGCCAGAGTGGTTTGGCTCTTCTTTCTGTGTCATGGGGGATCCCTAACCCCACCCCCACCCCTGTCAACTGAGAAGGTTGATGGCCCACCCCAGAATTGGAGGAGACCAGAGAAGTTCTCCCGGGCTCAGTCTCTGGGCTCCCTTCTCTCCATCTCATAACTCAGGGGGTTGTGAGGTTGTGACCCGCAAGGTAAGTCCCTGAGGGCTTCATCCATGGCTCGGGGCCACCTGGATGGATGGGCCAGCTGGAAGCAGGTGGGCTCCGCCTGGCCAGAGACCCCTTCAGAGCAGAGCTTTGCCTTTCTCCTTCAGCTGCTCTTCGTCTTCCCAAATGTCATGAGATGGGTCCCAGGGCCCCACCAGAGAATCTACGCCAATTACCTGAAGCTGGCAAAGTTTGTGGGTGAGCGGCTAGAGATGAACAGGCAGACCCTGGACCCCAACTCCCCGAGGGATTTTATCGACTGCTTCCTCATCAAAATCCAGCAGGTATCACCGTGGCCCCTGCCCGGCTCTGCCAAGAGGGGAAGGGGGTTTCTCCTGGACCCCCATGCCCAGGAATCCTCGGATGCAGCGGTTGCTGCATCTCCATCTGGGGTCTTGCACCCAGGGCTGGGCAGCCGCGCTGGCTCTGCTTGGGCCTCAGGGGGCGGGGCAGTACCGTTGTGGGAGAGCCAGGCTGAGCCTTCACTTCCCGGGCCCTCCTAGAAAAGCCCATCGTTGTGGGCAAATGGGGTGGGCTCCAATTTCCAAACCCTCTCAGCCTCAGTTTCTCAACTGGCATCTTTGCAGCCCTGTTAGAACCAAACCAGGCTAGTTTCTGCCGCCTTGCAGGAAAAGGGCAATGCCAGTTCTCACTTCAATGAAGACACGATGTCCAAGACCACCGTCAACCTCTTCTTTGCCGGCACCGAAACGGTCAGCTCCACCCTGCGCTATGGGCTGCGCATCCTCCTGAGGCATCCCGAGGTGGAAGGTAAACTGGGGGAGGGATGGAGGAAGAGGGCCCCATGCAGCGTCCGAGCACGTGGGAGTCTCGCAGGGACAGGACAGAGCAGAAGGACAGGCAGCCCCCTTTGAATTCCCCCCGCCCACTCCCAGCAGGGACCTCAGGTGGCCCCCTCCCCTTGCCGTGGCTTTTGGGGTGACTCTGGAATTCTTCTGGCAGAGAAGCTGCATGAAGAAATTGACCGGGTCATTGGGGGCAACCGTGCCCCTTGCATGGATGACCGGAATCAGATGCCCTACACGGATGCGGTCATCCACGAGATCCAGCGCTACGCCGACATCGTCCCTATGGGGGTGCCCCACACAGTCACAAGAGACATCGAATTCCGGGGATACAGTCTCCCCAAGGTTCGGCCAAGTAGAGAATATGGGGCGGGGGATGGGATGGGGGTCAGCAGCAGTCTCTGCCGTGATCGACTTGGGCTGGTTCCCAAAATGAGAAGCACACCTGTCTTCTCTCCAAGGCCAAATGGCGAGGCAGGCACGAGGATGCCCTGAGCAGAAAGCACTCTGCCCATGCCTACGATGATGGTCTTCTCCACTCAGTGGGGGAGAATTGGGCTCAGGGCCGGCTGCCCTCTGATCACCCTGCCTTCCCCCTCAATCATAGGACCTCAACATCATCCCCTTGCTCTGCACCTCCCAGTTTGACCCCACACAGTTCAAGAACCCCAAGGCCTTTGACCCGACCCACTTCCTGGACGAGAGCGGGCGGTTCAGGAAGAGGGAGGCCTTCATGGCTTTCTCAGCAGGTAAGGGGAAGAGAGGCCTCAGGAACCCCTGCTCCAGAGACCCCTCAGCCCCCATGGGTGGGAAGGGTCTTCATCCAGTGTGGGGCAGGAGAGGCTAAGAGCCTCATCGGTTCCTTCCTCTGGCACAAAAGGGAGGCAGGGAGATGGTCAGGCTGGCCAGTGCCAGGGGTGTCACTAGCTTCCTGGCATCTTCCCAGGAGTGGCTTGAGGCAAAAGGAGCCGCTTCCTCCAGATGTATTGGACTGCAAAGCTCATCATGCTCATCCAGCAGGGCAGGGTTGGCAGGGAGGGAGAGGGACTGTCCAGGGGCTTTGGAGAGAGCAGAAGCTTTTGGGGGATGGGTGCCAGGCTGGGCCTCCCCCATCTCCCTTTGGTGGCAGAGACGTGAAGGAAGCCTTCTCTCTCCACAGGCAAGCGGGTGTGTCTGGGTGAAGGCCTGGCCAACATGGAGCTCTTCCTCTTCCTCACCACCATCTTGCAGAACTTTCGGCTGAAAGCCCTGATGGACCCCGCAGCCATCGACATCACCCCCGAATCCACCGGCCTGGGCAGCATCCCCCGACCTTACCAGTTCTGCCTCCTCCCACAATAAAGGGTTGCCTCCCTTGGGGGGCCCAGCTGCTGTGGGTTGCTTGCCTCCCGGATGCCCGTTGGGGGTCCCTGCCCCCCAACCTCTCACTTTCCTCTCAGCCCAGTGCTCCCAGCCTTCCCAGCCAAGCCAGTCGCCCGCACCTGCCTGCCTCCATGTGGGCTCTTCTGCAGACGCTTGCCCTGGTGCCAGGGGATGCCAGGCTCAGCTGTCTCTCAGGCTCTGGGCTACCTTGGCACCCCAGCAGGCGTTGCCTAGTGCGGAGAAGAGGGCTTCAGAGCCGGAGCCTCAGCAGCACGAGCCATCTGCCCTGCAGGTGCCAAGGACGGAGCCGGGTGCTGCCAAGGGGGTCTTTGCAAGGCTGAGGAGATTCTGCATTAGGAAGTGCTGGCTCAGTTTTTTTACCCAAAGCCCCCTCACTTGATGCCATGTTTTCCAGGGAGGGAAACTTGCCGAGGGAGTGCCAGGACTGGCGATGCTGTGCAAACAAGCCGGTTGCCCAACTTGCAGAGGGAGGAGCCACTTCCGGGGGCAGGGGGGCTTTCAGAGAGTGGGCTGGGGAGGTGGAGAAGCACATCCAGGTGCCCCACAGGAAGATAGGGTGATTTGCACAGTGTCTGTCCCAGCCAGCTGGGGACGAGAGCTCAGCTTCCAGAGCCAATTCCTCAGTGGATCCCTGCTTCTCACAGCCACCAAAGTATAGCTGGTGCCTTTCAAAGGGATCCCCTCTGCCCCTGCCCCAGCCCCACTGGATGGGGTTTTATGACCCTGCTACTCCAGGGTGTGCCGGCTTCCCTAACCGCAAGTCTTGCTGGCTGGAAGTCAGGAGAGCCTGGAGAAAAGGAAGTTTTGGTCACACAAAGGGTGATTTGGGTGGCCTGAGTGCAAATCCCGGCGGGATTCCCAGCCCTGGTCCCGAATGCAGGAGGGGAGCTTCTTGTGCGTGCTTGCTTAGCATTTTATTTAAAACGTTTGTATCCCACTTTCCAATCCCCAAAGGCCCTCAAAAGAGTTTGCAAACAATTCTGAAAAATAAAAACTGGCTGAAATTGATTAACAGAGCAGAAGAATCTCTAAAAAAGCAAGATTATTCCAGGCCTCTTGACGACCCTCAGCCCATTTCTCCAAGGCAAGCCTCTCTGCCGCAAATCAAGTCAAGGACAGGAGTCAAGTGTCGCTTTGCTGACTTGGAAGTAACCTTTGAAAACATTTGGTCCTGTGCAGTTCAATTTTTGCATAAGAATGTTACTTATTTCTTGTTATCCCTCCCTCTGCGAAGTTATGGCTTTTCCGCCTGTCCCACGGGCCCTGGAAAACGCCCTCGGGCAACAGGCACAAAGGGCTCCCAAAGGCCGTGTTAGACGGAGGGCTGGGCGGCTCTGGATCAGGCCTAATAAGTTGCAGGGCTCAGGCAGGTGTTTACTCTGGCGGTTCTTTTCTTCCTGTTTGCATTTGGTGCCTCTTGAAGTCGCCTTCGGTGCCCCGGGCAAAGCTTACTCGGATGAAAGTGCATTTCGGGCTGGCAGGTTTCCCATGCCGCAGCCCTGAAACCCGAGGCCTCGGATCGGATTCAGGGCCGGAGAGCAGCGGGCGGGCGGGCGGCGAGGCAGCGCTGGCGAGCGGAAGGGGGCCCCGCGCCCAGTTGCCGCCTCACCGGTCGGAGCCCAGCCACTAAGCGGAGCCCAGGAAAGCCCCCCCTCCCCCCGAAAGAGCAGAGCGGCTCTCCGGAGGGCAAAGGGGCGGCCGAGCTCCTCCTCCCCCGGCGGCGGGGGCGGCGTCAGCGGGCGAGCGGGCGGCAGGTGTAGGGCCGAGGCACGTTCCCGATGCCGCTCATGAGGGGCGAGAGGTCGAGCTGGTCGCGGGGGCAGCTGGGCTGGAAGGAGAAGCGCTGCAGGAGGGCGGTCAGGAAGAGGAAGAGCTCCATGCGCGCCAAGGCCTCGCCCAGGCACAGCCGCTTCCCTGCAGGGCCGGGGGAAGGGGGGCTGCTGAGCTCTCGCTCTCTCCGGGGAAAGCGGCCGAAGCATCCCGGCCCCCCCCCCACTCACTCACTCACTCACCGGCAGAGAAGGGCATGAAGGCGCTGGAGCGGCGGAAGGCCCCCGCCTCGTCCAGGAAGTGCCCGGGGTCAAACATTTCTGGCTTGCTGAACTGGCTGGGATCTTGGTGCACGGAGTGGAAGAAAGGCAGGACGTTGGTGCCCTGTTGGGAAGGGAGGAAGGGAAGCAAATGAGCGGCGCTGGGGACGTCTCAGCCGGGAGCCTGCTCTGCTTTTAGGTGGCCTTCCGACTCTGGCACCTTTCTATTGATCCCCCCCTCCCTGCCTTCTCTTTATTCCTCCTCTGCAACCCAGAAGGCCAGGGAAGGTCCCCGCTTGGCTTGTGGCTTCGGGCTTGGCAGCAGGTTGTAGAAGAGGGCACGGGCCAGTTGAAAGGGCACCCAGCCCACGTTACAGCAAAGTTTGCAGCTGAATGCGCATCCTCGAAAATGCACATATATTCAGGCAAAGACTGGCCAAAATTATTAGGCACAAGGCCGGGGTGGGGGGATCACTGAAAACTGTGTAAATAGGAAAGTCATGCTCACATTAACCTAGGGAAATATGTGTGAAAATGAATCCTAAATTTTGCACGCCTGTTTTGAAAATGGTTAAACTGAGAAACTGCCCAGCACTAGGGATCTTTGCCTCTTTCTATCCTGAGACACAACTCGGGGGATGGGCAGTTCCCTGGCAGGAATGGAGGACTTGCAATCAAAGCTACAGATATTTATTTAAATGAGTATTAAACAAGGGGAGAACCGCAGCCAGGCTGAGCAGGAGCTATAAAGGGTGAACCAGGCCTGAATAAAGCCGCCTCCAGCCGAGACCCCATGGCATGCTCTCTGTCACCCTCAAGTACCTCCGGAAAGAAGAAGCCCCGGAAATGGGTGTCCTTGGTCAGGGCGTGGGGGATGCCCATGGGGATGATGTCGGCGAACCTCTGGACCTCGTGGATGACAGCATCAGTGTAGGGCATCCTTGCCCGGTCAGCAATGGAGGGGAGGCGTTCGGAGCCAATGACCTTAGCGATCTCCTCCTGCACCTTGGCTGCAGACAGAGGGGTGGGTGGGGAGGGGCGTGAGACCCCCACCCGGCTGCTTTGAGGGCTGAGAGGCCCTGATCCCTCCCCCCATTTCCACAGTGCCAAGGGAGAAGCTCTGTCTAGCGGGGTCCCCACCAACCTCTCCTTTCTGCCCTGTGTTCCTGACTGGTGCCTCCTGGGCAGAGCCGGAGAGGTGCCACCTTTGCCAGTCTCGGGCGCTCGGATGCCACAAATAGCGATTGCCTCTCTGGCCACTGGGTGGGTGGGGGGGTTCTCAGCCTCACCAGCAACTTCGGGAAACTTCATGAGGATGAGGATGGCGTAGCGGAGGGTGGTGCTGATGGTCTCGGTGCCCGCGAAGAAGAGGTTGTGGGTGGTCATGATCAAAGTGTCGGTGTGGAAGAAGCTGCAGGGGTCTCCCTTCTCCTGCAGGCACAGGGATGCCCGGGGTGAGCCTCTGTGGCCACAAGAGCTGCTGCCTCCCCTTGCCAGGCTAGGCAATCCTCCTGCAGGGAAGGGCTTCATGCAGAAGGTGTGACTGTGGGATTGCCTTGACGGGAGGCAGGGAGATTTTTCCTGCACACCCCGAATTTTCAGATCCTGTGACTAAGAGCCGATCCCCTGGATGGGAGGCTCACCTCTGGGCTGCCCGGGAGCTGCATCTGGCCACTAAGTTCCCATCAACCATTGTTCTTCCCTGCCCTGCTGGCAGTGGTGGGGGAGGGCAGGTGTGGCTTAGGAAGCCGAGGTGAGAGAAAGGAGGGGCTCCTCTCCCCCCCTTCCAGAGGCAACCCAGGGTCTCCCCGGCCTTTGTGGCCAGTGGGAGGTTCAGCCTTTGGACAGCAGCAGCAGCAGCTGGGAAGATTTTGTGGAGAGGAACCCGGCGCTGTCTCCCCGCTTCCTCAAATTGCACTGACAGTGACCACCACTCTGCATTTGGCCCTCCTCTGCCATGGAAGTCGACACAGGGCCCCACAGAGGACTACAAAGCCCATTCTCACCTGCTGCATCTTCAGGAGGAAGCAGTCTATAAAATCGCGTGGGCAGCTGGGGTCCAGGCTGGCCTGGTGGGCCTCGGCCATCTCCTTCACCAGGGCCCGCAGATTCTCAAAGTTGGCAAATATCTGGTTGTGTGGTCCAGGCAGGTAATACATGATGTGGGGGAAAATGTTGTACATCTAGAAAGGAGGAGTAGGGATGGGATATGGAGGCAGCCAAAGGAGTGAGGGGGGTGGGAAGCAGGGGCAAAGGATACAAAGACCCCCTCCCAGCCACACAACTCCACCCTTCTATGGGAGCTTCCATGCTTCCCCTCAGCAGTTGTGGCAGCTGCTTCAGGAGGCTCAGCAAACACAGGAGGGCTTCTCCCACTTTCAGCCCTTGGCCGTGAAGAGGAGAAAGTGAGGGGGGCGTGGGGTCTCCCCTCATCTCGAATGTGCTTTTGCCTTTGCATCACTTTCATGACACCATCCCAAAAGTGTTTTTTCAAAAGACAATTAGACTTCGTTTTTTTCTTGAAGTTGCTTCACTTCTCATCCAAGAGGTTTCTTCAGTTTTGTTGAGACCACTTGGGAGTTCATATGTGCCCTCAGGGTCCCTGAATCAGTGCAAATGGGTGTGGAACCTTCTTGGAACTGCTAAAAGGACTCTGTTGTAAACAGGAGATGGGTGGTGTCGTATCCCTCCCCTTCTGTTGAGGGAGGGCTGTTCAATTTTAATGTAGATGGCCTCTTTGACTCCTCTTTCATACCAAAGCACTTTTGGTTTGATGCCATGAAAGTGATGCTGGAGGCTGAAGAAATATTTGAATACTCTGAAACTTTAAGAGTTTATCAGAAAGAAGGTAGGGGAAGCTGCCATGGCCCCAAACCCCACAGGAGGGCATGGCAGGAAAGGGGCAGCGGAGGGGCTACTTCTTCCTGCAAGGCCTGTCTACCTCCTCTGCCTGCCCCCCCCAGCAGGTGCTCACCTGGGCACAAGGAGAGCTGAAGAGGCGGAAGTTGTCATTGATCAGCCCGATGAAGGTCAGGAAATTCTGGTCCTCATAGTCAAAGCGATCTCCGAAGACGATGGAGCAGATGATGTTGGAGACCGAGCAGCCAAGCAGAAATGTGGGGTCAAAGGGCTCTGCAGCACCAAAAGCGAAAGGCCCAAGGGGCTGACAGGCGGGCTGGCCAGTCAGCTCCCCCCCCACAATGTTGGTATCCTTCACTAAAGTGAGATAGCGAGAATTACCCAAAGGGGCAGCCTGAATCTCTGAGAGCAGAACCCTCCGTGAAGACAGAAAAATGCAGCTTAGGCAGCCTCACCACCAGATGGAGTCATAACTGGCTGACCAAGCGCACTCGGCTTAATGGAACTGCACCTACATGGGGGGAGTAAGCAGTGGGGTGCCCCAAGGCTCCGTCTTAGGCCGAGGACTCTTCAACATCTTCATCAATGATTTAGGCAAGGTGGGAGAAACGGGGCATCAAATTTGCTGATGACACTAAACTGGCAGGATCAGTCAACACCCCAGAAGGTAGGCTTAAAATAAGATACAGAAGGATCTTGACAGACTCAAACAATGGAATTTAATGTGGAGAAAAGTAAGGTTTTACACCTAGGCAGAAAAAAACAAAAGTACAAGTACAGATTAGGCGAAACCTGGCTCGACAGCAGCAATTGTGAGAGGGGGACCTTGGAGTCCTAGTGGACGATCACTTAAACAAGAACCAGAAATGGGCGGCAGCTGCCAGTGCAATCTTAGGCTGCAGAGGAACAGAATCGAGGTCACTTGAAATGTTAATACCACTCTATAATGCCTTGGTGAGAGCACACTTGGAATATTGCATATAGTTTTGGTTGCCACGATACAAAAAAGAAGTTGAGACTCTGGAAAGACTGCAGAAAAGAGCAGAGACTGGAGGCTAAAACATACAAAGAACGGTTGCAGGAATTGGGTAGTCTAGTGAAAAGAAGAACTAGGGGAGATATGATAGCAGTCTTCCAATATCTGAGGGGCTGCCCCAAAGAAGAGAGGGTCAACCTATTCTCCAAAGCACCAGAAGGCAAGAGAAGAAGCAACGGATGGAAACTTCAAGGAAAGAAGCAACCTGGAACTAAGGAGAAAATTCCTGAAAGTGAGAACAATTAACCAGTGGAATTCCTTGCCTCCAGAAGTTGTGGGAGCTCCATCACTGGAGGTTTTCAAGAAGAGGCTGGACAGCCACTTGTCTGGAATGGTAGGGGGTCTCCTGCTCGAGCAAGGGATTGGACTAGAAGACCTCTGAGGCCCCTTCCAATTTGGTTATTCTGTTAGTAAAACGTCTGTTTCTCGTCCTGCTCTTCAGCTTTGCTATTGTTGTTGTTGTTGTTAGCATAATTATGATTATAATTATTATTATCCTCATTATCTTCATCAGTGCTCGTTCACCCCCATCCTGCCCCTCCTTCCTGGGGCCAGGCGGAGCATTCCCGAGCAGTTCGCTAGATCCCTCCTTGCCGATCAGCCTTTTAAAAGTGTGCAATTCACTCTTCTAAGAAGTTGCTGGAGCAAAGTCTGGAGGGAGTGAAGGCACAGCTCAGCCGGTCCAAGTGCCCCTCCCTCCCCCCCCCCCCGCAGCCCTGCGCACCTGTCCTCTTGGCCAGCTCCTTCACCAGGCACTGGGTCTCCTCCTGGATTCGCTCTTCAATGCTGCGCTTGCCCATCCCGAAGTCCCGTAAGGTCTGAATGGCAAACCGCCTCAGGATCTTCCACTTCTCCCCATTGGAGAAGGCGACGCCTGGATGGGGGGGGAAGGGGGGGCATTGGAATCAAGGGCAGGAGAGGCCCCAGCAGTGGAAGTCGTTTCTCCCGGACAGCCAGAGGGTCATCATGTGGACAGCCGGAGAGCACCTGATGTCCACAAGCAAGAAAGGGCAGACTGCCCCTCCCTGGACTGGGATGAAGACACGCGCATGCACGCATGCGCCCTCCCCCCCCCACACACACACACGGTCCTGGAAAAAAGATCACTCCCGCAGAAGAGCATGCCTTGCAATGGTCTGCTTGGAGCCTGCCGGCTGCCCTCCTTACCCATCCTGGGGCAGCCACCTTTTTAGGGAAGCTGATGGCCCCGCTGGCTCCCCTGACCACCCTTCTGCTCCCGAGGACAGCCCCAAGAAAGCTCTGCAGCCAGCTGGACTCACCGTTGCCCTGAGTGAATCGGAACAAGACCGGCATGTCTCCGCGGCCGCTGAACTCCTCGCCTCGGTCTACCAGGGCCTCCTTCACTGTCTGATACCCGCACAGCACCACCACCGGCCGGGACCCCATGTGGATGGTGAAGAGCGAGCCATACTGCCTGCTGAGCTGGAGGAAAACAAGGGGAGGAAGTCTTGGACCATGTAGTGTCTCCCGTGCGATGCCCCGTGCCCAGGAGATGCCTTGGCCCTTGGCCTGCTTTGTTCAACCACTGCTGCCTTCAAGGACCACAGAGTCCTCCACGGAGCACCGCTGCCCCCACTGTTTCTGCCACGCGTGTCCTGATTTGTGGCAGAGGCTGAGCTTACCTCCAGCAGGGACTTGATCATGTTCTTGGCATCCAGGTGAGGCAGGTTGCCAATGAAGGGCAAGGGTCGAGGTCCGGGGGGCAGGCGTGCCTTGGTGCCCCATCGTCCTCCTCGGAGGAGCAGTATCAGGCAGGAAAGGCAGAGAGCCAGGAGGAGAACCGTGGCTGCGCTGGCTTCCATGGTTGGAACCCTGGGAGAAGGCTTCGACCAAGCCAGTGGACACAGGTGCCCGCCTCCCATGCCTGCTTTTATGCCCTGGTTACAGGGACCAAGAGGAAGGCGTGTCCCCTCCTGACGGAACCTGATCCCTCAGGGCGGCTCCGAAGGCAGGCTGGGCGTTGGAGCTGAGGTTGCTTTCGGTCTCTGATAGCCGCATCACCTGCTTGCATAACACTTTCTCCCTGGGCAGAAGTGCTGCCAGGCTACCCCCCACTTGGGGCCTCGGGGCAGAATGTGCCCTGCACCCAACTCGGTCCTTGGGAGAATTGCTGGGCAGAGAGGAAAGGATCCTCCTGGGCGCTTCCCACCTGCCGGGCCACTGGGGACCCCCAAGCCAGTGGCCTGGCCAGGGAGCAGCTGGGGAAGATGGGTGGCTCTTCCTGCAGATGGTCCGGAGGCTGCTGGCAACGCTTCCCACCCCTTGTCCGTGTCAAGCATGCCAGAGAGGCTGAGCTGCTGGCAACGCCCAGCAATTTCACCCAAGGCTTCTGCAGAAAAGCCTGAGACGCCAGGAACCCGCAGGGCCACTGTGGAAGGAAAGTGGGGGGGGGGTGGTGCTAGGAAGGTGAAAAAGAGAAGAAGCCCCCTCCACTTGGAGCCCTTCACAGCTTCAAGGATCTCCCCTGTGGCAGCAATTTTGGCAAAGCTGCCCATCAGAGTGCCTGTTGGACGGCCTCTCTTACACCTCTCAGCAGGAGATGCTCAGCCGAGAGCAGAGCCCCCTTGCTGTTCTACGCTGGGAATGGAGAGCTCTCCCCACATGCCAGGAACCCCTGTGGTTGCGCCACAGCCCTGTTTTCTAACATGGAGAGATTCAGGTCCGCCACCAGCATGTCCCAAGATGGGATGGGAGAGGCTCTGGTGCCAGGGGATTATCGGGCTGATACAAAAACAGCAGGATAATGTTACAGGACTAGGTTTCCACCAACCTTGGCATCTCTGCCACTGCCGACCCCACCCCTGACCTCCCAGCGATTGTGAAAGCCTCACACTCTCCTTTAGCCAGCACCAGGAAAGCGAAGGGAAGGCTCAAATGCCAAGGATGTTCTTGGGAACGCCTTTCTCCTCTGCGAAGAGAGCGGATCCTTCAGCAGGATGGAGAAGTCTTGCGAGAGAAGGAAGACCCAGCGGCTGCCCTGAGCCTCACCTGCCCCGGGCTGCCTGGTCCCTGCTCCCCACCTCCAAGGCTCAGTTCCCTTAGTGGCTCCTGCTCCAGGCCCCTGGGAGAGGGAAAAGCCATTCTCTCCTTCGGGACTTGGATGTGTGGGGCGGGGAGGTCCTCTCTATACATTCCATTGGCGGCAGGGGCGGGGCTGTTCAAAAGCTATCGTAAATTTTGAGAAAAGTCTCCAGCAGCCATTTCAGATTCCTGACATTCACAGCCAGGGCAGCAGGGGCCACTTCTGGCTGAGAGCCCCCCCCCCAGGCCTTCCTTCTCCCTTAAGAGCAAGAGATAAGGGCTGCGTCCCTCATCTTGTGGCCAATCATCCCACGATAACTGGGGGATTGACTTCTTAGCAAAGGATGTTTTGGGGTGGGGAGGTGGGTGCCCAAAACCCTGGAAGCTGCCCGGTTCCTCGTCTACCCTTGGATCACTTTGCATTCCCGGCCTGCAGCCCTCCTCTCTGCTGTGTGACCTGCCCCTTGAGCAGCTGCCCCTCCCTGGCACAGAGGCCGGGTTTCGACTTGGGCAGAGTCAGAGATTTAAAAGGCAGCCCTGCTGATGTTTATCCTGCATGCTCCAGCTGCCCTGAGGAGCCGGGCGGAGGGCCAGGCGCGGCTGCCAGTCCCCTTTGTTGCTGTGTTCACTAAGAGACGCTTCCCTAGAAAAAGGCGCCAAATCCCCACTCGGCTTGTTTGGGCACTTACTGTCTCTTAGGGAGGGTCTAATTGGCAGCATTTTCATCCTTGGCTTGGCAACGTTGAGATGTGTGGACTTCAACTCCCAGCATTCCCTGGCCCAACCCAGCCCCCCAAGCAGGAGGCTCTGAGGACATTTTGGAGGCCTGGCCCAGCCATCTCCCCTCAGTCCTTTCTGGACGTTTCCATCTTGGAGAGGTCAGGGAAAGGCTTTTCTCTCGTGGTGCAGAGCCAGGAAAGGAGACAATGGCCCACAACTGTCCTCAGGCAGACCCAGTTTGGCCCAAAAGCTGGCAAGGCCCCAGAGGGTCGCTGACACCCCACCCCCACCCCCAAAGTTCCATGCCTGCTTTTCAGGCACATTGCAAGTGTTCACCTCACAGGCAGCTGAATGCGGGACAGAGCCAAGGGCCAAGACTGGAAGGGGGGAGGGGAGGCAGTTCTTCTGGCCCTGCCCTGGAGGGGAGGGGGTTGCAAGAGGTCCATGTCCCAGCCAAGGCAACTCAAGGGCACCGCCTGCTGGCCACCTCCTTGCCTGCACCCTTCACTTCTGGCTGCTCCCCAAATCCCACTCCAAACCACCCCCACCCCCGGCCTCTCTTCTTCCTATGGACCCTCTGGAGACTTCACAGGACAAGAGAGCAGAGAATTATTTCCAACAATCCAAACTGACCCCCCCCCCCCCGCCAAAGGAAGGAGAGCTCAGAGGAACAACCCCCAAACCCATGAGGGGGGTTTTGCCCTGGGGCTGCCAAGGCAGGCAAATGGGGAGACGCTGCCCACCAGAAACAGACCAGGTTGAGGTGATTGTAACTGTCATAGCCTGTTGTGGGAACAGGGCCAACAATGGGGCATCATGGGCGCACAGCAGTCATGGGGATGCAGCTGGGGCACTTTAATCTGGATCGTTTGTCAAGCCCCCCCCCCAAGAGATCAGCCAAGAGCCTTTCCAAATGAGGTATCTTTATTGCACAGTCCTCCTTTCTGTCTCTCTCTCTCTCCTCTTCTGCAAAGGGGTGATGCAGGCAGCAGCAGAGGGGGGCAGCTGGGGGGGGCACAGCACCCCATGTGAAAAGTGGAGCTGCATTTACAGACTGGCCAGAGCACAGCGACAATCCATAGGGACACACATCCAGGGTTCCTCCTTGCACTCGGGGCCCCTCTCTCCCCTGAGACCCCCTCCCTGCATCAGGGCATTCCAGCCCAGCAGTGGCAGCATCTGCAGGCAGGTGGGTTGGCCAAAGGAGGGACAGGTCTTGCCAGTCAGGTTCCCACGGCAACGTCTTCCATCCATCACGTGGGGCTGTCAGTCCCTGTCCCAGAAGAGGCTCCTTCCTTCTGAGCAGAAGCTGCGGGGGGGGGGGGGGGGGGGCTGGGGTTACTCACAGGAAAACCCTCCCTCCCAAGCAGAGCCCCACATCTCCAGGTGCCCCCCGCCCTTTTTTCCCAAGCTGCCGTCCACTGCTTTGCCCTCCTTTTCCTGCTCCTTTCCCAGCTCTGCTACAGCCTTTGTGAGCCCCAATTGTGAAGCAGCCCCCAAAAGCCGAAGGACCCTCAAGGGGGCAGCAGCCTCTATTCACTGCTCACCAGCAGACTTTCCTGGCCAGCCACCATCAGCCAAGCCCCTCTGGACAACAGTCCATAATGCTTCCAAAGCTGGGTCTGCCCTACAGCTAGCTGGGCTAGCCATTCCCAGGGAAAGACCCTCCCGGGGGCTGCGGGCAGACAACTCCAGCGCCCAGGCTACGGGGGCATCCCCACAGCACCCCTGTTCAAAGGCGCCCCTCCCCCTCTTACCCCGCTGGTGCGCCTCCTTGGCTCTGGCCCGCTCCTTGGCGTCAAAATACCAGACTGTGATGGCATACCTGGGCAGGTGGCAGAAAGCGGGTCAAGAGGCAGCTGGGACTGGGAGCGGGGTTGAGAGAGCTGACTGACTGATCTAATGGGGGGAGTCTCTCTGGGTAGCAATCTATGTGTAGAGCACAAGAATACTCCCCACATCGGTTCTTCTTAGCATCTTCCCCACATGACTGACCTGAGGAGTAGGGCAGCCCCCCCCCAAGAACTGCTCCCCCCACCTCAGCCTTTCTCAGCAGCAGCCCAGAAGCCTTTGGCTACAGCCTCCCTGGGGGAAGGGGAGGGGTCTTCTGTTCCAGCCCAGGGACCCCAGTCTGGCTTGGCATCCCAGTCCTCCAGCCTCTTGGAGGGTGCTGCCACTGGATTTCCCTGCCTCTTTCCTGGGGGGCAGCCGGCTCTGAAGCCTTCCTCCCTACGGGGCAGGGGCTCCATCCATTGCCAACACGTCACTCTGCATGTCTGGGGGAGAAACAGCTCATTTGCAGGCCCGGGGTGGCTCTTGCCCAGCCCCTTCCCTCTGGCTGGCCCCCGTCACCTGGTAGCATAGGCTGGCTTCACTTGGTGTGGGTTGCGCTGGTCGGACCAGAACATCAGCAGCCGGTCAAAGATGGGATCAATGTTGGCCACGACCGGGCGGCCCTCTGGGAAGATCTGCAGGAGGCCCCCGTGCACCTGGGGGAGTGGGGACCAAGGAGGACCCTTCAGGATGGCCATGGATGCCGGGGGCATCAGAAGGGCAGCCCCTCGTCCTGGGCCTGGCTGACACCCGATCTTGCCACCATAAAAAGGCCTCTATCCGAGACCCCAGGCCTCCACCCCCAAGCTTCCCTCAAGGGGAGCCCAACTGCTCTTTGCAGCCTTCTAGAAACCATCGAAACTTCCCCTTTGAGGGCACTTCAAACTTCCTACTTTTCAAGACTGGGGATTTCACTTGAGGCTCCTCCTTTCTCCACATTCTCCCTGACACAGCAGCTGAGCCTCAGTCACGATCCTCACTGCTCTGAGCTGCCTCAGAAGGCAAGGAAGAAACACTTGAAGCCCACAAAAACCCAGGAGTTGCAGCCTTGCCCCCTCCTCACACGCCCCACCCGCCACCACCTACCTTGCTCTCCCACTTCCGGTTTAGGTAATAGATGCAGGTGACACAGCGCCCGTCTCCATGGGGGTTGTCCACATGCCGCACGTAGCCCAGGCCATTGCCAGGGTAACAGGCCACCATGGCCTGGGAGGCAGAAGGAGAGGAGGGGAAGGGAAGGGATGAGCAGCTGGCAAATCCACTAGGACTGCCCCCAGAAGCCCCCTGCACCTCCAGCCAGCCAAGGCACAAATAACCCGGACCTCATAGCCAAGGACCACCCTGGCAAGGCACTTCCCAGCATTCCAAAACAGGCGTAGGCAAGGGGAGGTAAATGCCAGGGGATGGACTCTTCTGCCACCATCAAACAGGTGCCAAGGCCGAATCCTGCAGCCTTGCTGGTTTCAGAGCTGTTTGATTCACATACCCTCACTGCAGGCACCCCAGACACAGGAGGCAAGGCCAGGCAAGATGCTCTCCTTTGACAGGGAAGCCCCCCACCCACCCACAGAGATTCCCTTGCCTAACCAGAGAGTTTTCTCCTTTAAATCCAAGGTGGACAAAAGCTGGACTCAGCATATGCTCAGAGGCAAAATTATTTGGAGGAGCTATTTGCAAGTGCCCCCATCATGACTTATTCATCTGAACACTGGCAGTGGGAGGGGAGGGAAAGCCCCACTGTGAGCGGGATGCAGGCGGCAGCCCCCATGCAAGGCATCTGCCCTCCCTGCCCACCAAGCCCACCTCTTCCTTGGGCAGCCGACCCTCCTAGCCAGTGGCGCTGCAGCAGGGACCCTCTCCTCACACAGGGCTGGAGCAGCCTGTTCTCAGGAACACTGAGGACATCCAGTCCCGGTGAGGCCGGACCTGGTTCCTCCCAGCTGGGCTGCTGCCATCCACGTGGTGGATGTTCCCTGCAGGGTCACCGGAGGACAGAGGGGAGGAGATGCCAACTCAGGGAGCCTTTTGACCAGGCTCCAAAAGGAGGCAAATTCAGGGCTGGTTGCCCGAGGGGGGCCAGCCTCCGAGGCTCTTCTTATCACTTCAGGGATGGGGGCACTTCAGCCAGGGTTCCTCTGGGGCGTAGGCTGGCAAGACTGGCAAAGGGAGGGAGCCTCTTCTGGGGCTGGCAGTCAGAGCCAGTTGACAGGCATCCACACAACATGCCCATGGTCATCCTAAACCTGACCCATGTGCCCCACAGCCCCTCTCACTTCCTCCCCCTTCCTTCAGGGCTCAGCCCAACCACGTGTCTCCAAAGGGGGAGGGGTGGGGTCCGAGATGCTTATTTCCCTTCTTGGCCTAAAATCCAGAGCAGAAAAGATCCAGGATGACTGCTCCCATCACCCCATCATCCACAGCTGCCCATCCCTTTCCAGGTAATAAGAGGGCACGCCTGGCTTCCAGTAGATCGAGCCCGGGAAGCAGAGGCCAAGTCAGTCCCAGGAAGAGCCAAAAGCACCGAGGCCTTTTGGGGGAGGGGGGGGTCGGTTTCTGTCTTGGGCTGCATGCCCAGCGCCATCACACACACACACACACACACACACACACACACACACACACACACACCAGCTTAAAGTCGATGGCTTTTAGCGTCCTCGGGGGGTGTCGCAGGATCACTGGAGATCAGATCCCCCTCCCCGCGTCTGCCTGAGGGACCGGCTGCCCTGCGGGTGGGGGGCTGAGCCCGGGCAACGGCCCTTTCGGCCGGGCTCCTGCCCGGCGCTCGCTCACCTTCGTCCGGCCGTTGATCTCGTAGCCGCCCAGCTTCCCGGCGCACTGTTGGATGAGCTCGTCCAGGCGGGCCATGAGAACGCCGATGGCGCGGCAGCCGGGCTCCCGGCCCTCCACCCAGGCGACCTGGTCCCCGCGGATGCGGCGGGCGGGCCCCGCTCTGCGAAGCACCAGCTGCCCGTCCTGGAACTTGCCGCCGCGGTGCAGCCCCTCCACCTGCGCCAGGATGTGCCCGCCCAGCGCCTCCCCGAGGAAGGCGTCCTTCACGCAGAGGCCGTAGCGGGCCAGGCAGGGCACCACGTAGTCCCGAGCCAGCCGGCCGACGGGCCCGCGCTGGAGGGCGCCCGGCTCTCCCCGCGGCCGCCGCTCGACCGAGCCCTCCGCCTCCGGGCTGGGCCGCTTCGGCTCCCGGGTCACGGCCAGCCAGAGGAGGCCGCGGACTGCCACCTCTTTGCGCTCCGCGCGGCTCGCCGCCGCCTGCCTGCCCTGGCCCGCGAGCAGCCCTACGGCAGGGGCCGCCGGGCGGGAGGCGTCCATCTCAGGGCCAGGCGGCGCTGGGCGCGGGCCGGCAGCATCTTGCGGGCGCCAGAGCGGCCCAGCGCGGCCCCCAGAGGTCGCCGAGTAGCGGGAGGGGCCGGCCCAGTTGCCTGCGGGAGGGAGAAGAGAGGGTGAGCGCGCAACAGCCCCGAGCGGACTCAGCGTTCCCAACCCCTCCCCCCCATCCCCGGGAAGGAACGAAGCCAGCATGGGAAGATTGGGGGGGGGGGAAGTCAGCACGGGACTGGCGCGCGGAGACCGCCCCTCCCAGCTAGACATTCCCAGGTCAGGCACCCGATCACAGGTCCCATCATCCCCGGCCTGCGGCAGAGGCTGGCGGGACCGCGATCCCACAAACGGCTAAGAGTTGAGGGAGGGCAGCGGGAAATCCCGGCGGGAAAGGTCACTCTCCGGGGCAAAGCGGGTCTCCAAGGGCAGCCACGGCTAAATCCCGGGGAAGCAACTGAGGCGCAACTTGGCCTTTGGCAGCCGGGCTCCGCGCGTGGGCGCCTGGCGACTCGGCTGCAGGGCGGCGGGGTCTCTCCGGCTGAGGGCTGCCCTCTGCGGGGGGCACCGGGGGGGCCGGCGGCGTTCTCGGCCATCCGCCGCCAGGAAGAGTCGTCACCTTCGGGGCAGCCACGCTCTGCTCGGAAAGGCTCTAGTCCTCAGCGCGCACCAGGCGCTTCTCACCTGCGCTGAAGCCGCCGCTTGTCCTCCTGGGCTCTGGCCAAGCACCACCTGGGCAGGCTCGCGCGAGCCCCGGGAGCGAGCCGGCCCTGGCGCCGCCACACGGGGCCCACGCGAGCCCCTCCGAACGGAGGAAGCGGAAACGGAGCGCGCGGGGGTCGTTCGGGGAGCCGGGGGCGCGATTGCTCTTTCCTGCCGGCGCGGAGCTGCGCTTTCGTGCCGAAACCGCTTTTCAAGCGGCGCCCGGAGTCGGGCTGCTCCGGGAGCTCCCCGGAGAAGCCAAATGGAGCCTCTTCTGCAGCGCGGAAAGGCAAAACGTCCGGCCCGGCCTGGCCTGTTGCTCTCCCGCCTTAGGCACCCCTCCGGCCCCAGAGCGACCCCGCTGCTCGCCGGTTTCTCCCCCGCGGCCGCTCCGGGCAGACCCGGCGCCTCTCTGCAGCCAGTGCAAATCGGGACCCGGGGCGTTGGGGACTCGATCCGGCCAAGCGCTCCCTGAATGCCGCACCTCTCTAGCGTCCCCCACCGCCCCGTAGGTTACACACACACACACACACACACCGGCCAAGGCAAGCCAAAATGGTCAACTTGGGTCAGCCATCAGAGGCTTCCGCGGCACAGTCGGTGAGCAAACTTTCGCGGGAGGGAGAGAGGGCTCCTGGGTGGTACCGGTATCCATCACCGAAGGCAAAAGAACTGAACCCTTCCTAAGTCGGCACCAGCAAGGAAGCCGCGCAGGCCCACGGATGCCATCCCCATAGAAACCATCCGTTTCCTCCTTTCCAGAAATTGTCTTCATTTCCCAAAAGGCTGGAAAATGAAATTATTGAATGGGGGCGGGAATTCTGGCAGAGGGGTTCTGGTCTGAGATTGCAGGCTCCCCATCCCCTTCCCCCACGTGCTGCAGGCAAACCCAAAGGGGCACCTTCTTCCCGGCTTTCTTTCTAGAGCTCTGCTTGCGTGTGGCAAACCACTGACGCCTGAGCCCGCCACCCACCCCTGCTTGGGTCCAATTTTTTGGGAATGCCAAAACTAGAGGCTGCTGCCCACCAAGGGTCTCTATGAAGGGCCGACTGCCTAGAGGCCCCTCCCAATGCTACTATCCCAAGTGTTTAGAGGGGGCTTCTTGGAAGGTTCCCAAGCCCACCCACCCAGTTTTGGCCAGTAGAGGTGTTTGTAGTTCTTCCTCTGAATTGAAAAAACACTAGTGGGGGGGTGTCCCATTTTTGGGAGCTCAGCTAAGATGCACCTTCACTTTCAGATCACAGCTGAGTGAGAGCAGTTTGTGGCCGAGAGGCTTTTTCCTGGGAAGCTCAGTGGATTCTTGCCACCCACTTGATCTGCAGATTTGGAGGAAATAAGAACTTTCAGAAGAGGTACTCCATGGATTAACTGGGAAACTGGTCTTTTAATTGTTGCTCTTTTTCTGATAACGTTTTCCAATTTGTCTTTTCTGTTTCTGTTTTAATTTCTGTTCAGTTACAGGCAAGAAATGTGATAAAGCATGTAAATCCTGGAGAACTCGAGTAAGGATTCAGTCTGAATTAAGTTAAAGTACTATAGGATCATTCCTTGATATGGTTATTGCATGTATGTTCCGAGTTGATGGCTTCTCGTTACCATGCTGCCTTGTTATTAAAGGGCTATACAATTTGTCTTCAATGAGAATCAGGGATCCTGTGCTTCCTTATCCCTCCCTCTCTATAGTAAAGGACAGGATCAGCTAATGAGAATAAGAGAGTCTTGACATTGTCTTTTGAAAAAATGAAAAATGCCATGAAAAATGCCATTTCTCCCTTGGAGTTTTTTTGCCTCCTGACAGCTGTAAAGCAATTTTTCCCCTATTAGAGCCTCACTTGAGGCAAACTGCAAGGCTTGCTCCTCCGCTCCTCTGGGGGTGACAGATTGGGGATTCAGCTCTCTTTGGAAAAATTAAAAAAGGACTCGCACACAAACATGGGCAGGGACATTTGGCAAACAGCTTTATGACAACCAAGCCTACGCTGTCCACAAGAGGGAAAGATCAACCGCCCAAGTTAAAGGAGGGAGGGAGCTTTGGCGCTTAGCTTTTGGGTGGAGAAGCAAGGGAGGATTTTCCACTCTTCCCAGCTGAACACGGTTCTAAAAGGAAGTTGTAGAAATGATGGCGGAAACAACTCCTGCCACCAGAAGGCATGATGGAGATGCAGAAGAATTCTGGGATTTGAAGTCCACAAGGCTTCAAACTGCCAAGGTTGGAGACCCCTGCTCTGGAGGGCAGCTATAGGGCCCACTGCCCAACGCCTGGCCTGGCTTCACTCTTGACGGGGAAGGGGAGAGCGGTTAGTTGGAGGCCCTGCTGATGAGATTCCCAAAGCAGATCAGCCGTGGTTAGAAGCAGCCTATCTTCCCCCACAACCAGTGCTTATTTCGGTCCTACCGGCAGCCTGCCCTACATTTGAGTAGCCTTCGGCCCTTCTGCTGCTTAGTTACCATATACGTATTGCTTCAAAAAGAAAAAAGGCATCACAATTCTGACATTTGTAAAAGGGGAAAAAAACATTTTATGTTCGAGTATCAGTTTCACAGCCTTAAAGTTGGAGGGAATGTTTGCATTTATAGAAAAAATAAAATAAACCGGAAGATTTAGGTTTTAAACTGCGTATAACTGTCAGCTGTTCAAGTCTGGATGGAAGGAACTCCTCCTCCTACAAAGCTTAAGGAATCAAACCAGGAATGCAGCCAATGAGAGCAGGGACCCCACCTGCAAAGCGAGCCTGTTCCTGCCCTTGACACAGAAGAATAAATAACAAAGAGAAACATTACACTTAAAAATAAAATCCAAATCGGGTCCCCGTTTCATCTTCCTTTCTTTCTGAGAGCGCCGCAGGAGGGGAAGCGAAACCTTCCCAGCACACAAGCAGGAGCAGAGATTGCTCCATCCTAGCAGAAAAGAGAAGCAGACCCCACCTCCAGGTTCTCACCTTCCCATTATGTGACTATAAAACTGGGGAGGGGAGGGAGAAAGTCCCCAACTCAGAGCACCCCCTCTTCCTGTAAGGGGGCAACCGTCCATGGCCAGAAGTAACTGCTAATAGGAACTGCCAGGTTCTACCTACCTTCCTCAGTGAACCAGGGAGGACTTCTGGCCCAGCAAACTCTTCCAAACCCACCTGGCTTGCTACCATCTGGACCCAGGCCTCATTCTGGATGGCTGGCAAAAACCAGTTCCCTGAGGATCCATGCAAATGTGGATCAACACACAGGGAGGCAGCTCCTGGCCCACTAGAGAAAGGGAGGGGGAGGGAGCCAGGCTCTGTCAGAGGGTTAAGAGAAACTTGTAATTGGGGGGGGGAAGGGTATCCTCCTTCTCAGAGCTGGTGCCTCTCAAGAGATCCCCACCAAACCATCCTCTCCTCTGCAGGACCCAGAGGGACCACGCACAGCAAGCCTGATAGCAGTGGCCACGGGAGTGAAGGACTGGGGGCAATTCCATAACTTGGTGGTTTTTCCCCCCTCTTCTTGTGACAAAATTTAGGGCTGTGCTCTTTGGAAGTCAGGGGTACTTTGTCAACCGTGGGATTTTTGCCTCTCATGCTGGTGCCCAGTCAAAGGCTCTAGAGATACGGACATCTTGCAACACTTAAAGCATGCGGGAATCCAAGCTCACCCAAAGGGGGGGGGGGGAATATCCCCACAGCTTCCCACACCAGCACGGAAGCAGAGATTTTTCTGCCAATGCTGTGGCTTCCTTGCTGTGGACTCAGCCCAGGAAAGAGCTCAAAAGAAATTGCCCGAAGGGAGCATTTCTCACTCCATCAACACCGGGCCAAAAAAACCCCTCAAGGACCAACCCAACCTGCCCACTGGCCTGGCCCAGCCACTGCAGCCCTGGAAAAGAGGGGTGCAGGCAGAGGCCCAGGGCAAGCATAAGAGGCTTGAAAGAGGGAAGGAAGGAAGGAAGAAAAAAAGTAGAGCATCTCGGGAGGGACACGGACACTCCTTCCCAATCAGATGAATCGGCTGCTATTCAGCTGGAGCAGCTACGGAGCACAGAAGGGGCCAAGGCCCCACGCCCTCTAGGGGCGCCCACACCCACACCCACACCTTTGGGGGGCAGCAGTGTGCGAGGGGGTGGATGCAGGGGCCTGGCCACAGCCATTCGTGCAAACCTTCTGCTAGGAAATCTGAGAGCGAACACGCAACCCTTCTTGTCTTAGGACAGGAGGCGATGCAAGGGGAAGGAAGCGGCAGTGGCCGTGGCAGCAACAGCAGGGGGTGCAGTGGGGTCTTCAGCCCAAGAGGCCTGTTGCGTTGGAGAACCAAACAGAAGAAGAGGCTTCATGTAGCCCCGGGGCCCAGAGCAGCGGAGTTCCAGCACTGAGGAAAGAGGGGGAGTATGGTGGGGCCCTGCAGAGGCACCAGTTCTTCACACCACCCTCTGGGGGCTGGACTTGTGGCCAAAACCTCCTGACCACGTAGTGGCCACTTTGTTCACCAAAGCTCCCCATTCCACTCGAAGGTGGCTTCTTGCCTGTGGCTCCGATGCATGGAGGTTAAAGCCAGGCCGTGGGGTGGGGGGTGGGGGGCTGAAGGCACTCCCAGTCACCCCTTTTTCTGAAATGGAATTGGAAAAGTGCCCTGCGCACACAGTCCCAGTCCAGCCTCGGGGGCAGGAGGCACAGCAGAAGGAGGGTCCTGAATGACAGTGTCACTGGGGAGCAGCTCCCAGCTCACCTTGCAAGCCGGTGAGGACCTGGGCCTAGCAGGTGCACTGCTGCCTCGCCTGTGCCTGGCTGCTCCGGGGCTGCCGCAGCTGCCGCAAGGACGCATCCCCGTACTGGATACCTGAGCCCATCCTCTCCGGGTCGAGCTCACCTGGTAGGGGAAGAGATAGTCAGGTACCACTGGCTTTGGCCACAATCCCCCACAACAATTGCTCGGTCCCAGAGTCTCTTTGCCACGTGGGTCAACTTACCCAGAGAGTATTTGGGCAGGTCCTAGGGCCTCTGGCCTTGGCACATCATCCAGAGCTTGAGGGACCCCAATTTCAAGCAGCTCAAAGCCATTTTGACCCTAACCACTAAGCTGCGTCTTTCCGCCTCTGGCCCAGGTGATTGAGGGATTTGTACAACAGTTTCCATTGTTACATGCCACCCAGAGTCCTTCAGGACTCAGATAGTTCATAAATCTGCTAAAAAAAATAAATGGCACACCTGATTCGATTTTATTTAATATGGTCCGTGCACATTTCAGGAAAGCTTCTTCTACGTTCTCTCCAGTCAAGGCACTGGTCTCGAGAAACATCAGCTCTGCAGGATGAGAAGAAGCCTCAGATTAAGACCGCTGCCATAATGCTTCAATGTCGGTTCTGGACCCAGAAGTGAGCTTGGTTAAAGCAACGGATGGGTGGGAGGAGCCTTCCTACACCCCAGGACAGAAATCCAAACCAAGGGGTACAGAGGGGGGTTATTGGAGATCAAGTCCAGGCCTCCCATGGTTTCCCAAAGCTCCAGCCCTCAAGGAGAGACGGATGCTGGGAAAAACAACTCAGCAGTTGACCAGAGATGGCTGCTCCTGCCCAAAGTATCTCAGCAGCAGCTCACCATGGCCAGCTCTCCCTGCTCCTCACTCAGCCCAGTGGCATGAGGTGCTTCTAGGGAAAGCAAGACTCCAGGGGCTGAGCTCCCTCCAGCACCCACCCCCACCCCCTGCATTACCATTCTCTTGAGCAAAACGAGAAGCTTCCAAAAAAGTGACTTCCCGGTCAGCATCCAAATCCTTCTTGTTGCCGCATAGAATAATGACAATATTGAGGCTGGCCAGAGTCCGGGCATCGGTTAGCCAATTGGTCAAGGCATTGTAGGTCTCTCTGCTGCAAGATGGAATTGACAGATTGAATGCCAGAAAAAAAAATGCCTGGGAGACTCAGAGAAGGCTTTGTCCCAAAGAGGGAAAGAAATTTCTGCATGAGCTGCTTCGCTGGCTTCCTCCCCCAAATCCCCCTGCTGGCCTACCAGTAACTGACCCCTCCCCACAGCCATTCTGTATGTCAAGGTGCTCCCCTGCACCCTAAATTCCGCTAAGAAACAGCATTGCAGCTTTTCTTCTACAATGAAAATAGTCTGAAGAGCCATAGCAGAAACAGCCCCTTCCCAGAAATTCCTATTGCTGAAAAGCAAGAGATGGGGGTGCAACATGCTCACCTCGTGATGTCATACACCAAAAGTGCCCCAGCTGCACCTCTGTAGTAGCTTCTAGTAACAGACCTAGAGAGGAAGTAAAGAAGGCTTGACACAGCTATGGCAGACTGGGTGTAATGCAAACTATTGAAATGGCACTTGTACATGCTAACTTGAACCTTATTTCTAAGTGTGTTCTTAGATGCTGGATTGTGCAGTTAAAGCCACGAGTATTACTCTGAAATCTTCTGTGAGCTATGGAGCATTCTCTAGGCCAACATGTGGGACAGATTTGGATTCAAACTTGCAGACAAAGCATTCTTTGTTTCAGAGAAGACTTTGAAAAACTGGACTGGCATCTGAAGCCTTGCACAATTAAGTCTTAATCCGGAAGGAACCTCTCCCTCCACATATGTCCTTGACATCTTTTCAAAAACAGAACTTTAACAACTGAGGTATGAATAATATCAACCAGAACATTCAGCAGACGGCTGATCTTGCAAGCTTGGATGAGTCAGTACAATCCTTGCAGAACAGGATCTCATGAAAATCTACTTCATCAATATCCTATGACTGCAAATCAAAAATTAGTTACTCCAAACCCTTTAAAAATCCTCCCAGGTGCCCCTTCCCAGTTGGTCTCCCAGTGGCCAGAGGATCCCCCAGAGGGTCCCCCAGGGATGTACCCGCTTTCCCCAAAGCAGACCGCTTCTCAACGACTGGGGGGAGGGGGGCTTCCCTCGCCAAAGCCCCCAGCGACCGCCCCCCCAGCCCCTCAGATGCTGCTGCTGACCTGAACCGCTCCTGCCCAGCCGTGTCCCAGATCTGCAGCTTCACTGTTTTGCCGCCGACGGTCACCACCTTCGACCCGAATTCCACCCCGATGGTGTGGTTGGAGTCCTGCTTAACTGCCGGGCGCCGAGAGGGACAAGAGGGCGGCAGGTCACGCGGGGCAGCCCGGGAACGGCTCAGAGAGCGGCCTGCTGTGGCTCGGCCGCTCGGAGAGGAGCCGGGAGGCGCCGCCTGCAGCCGGAGCCCGCTGGATGGGCCGAGGGGGCTCCGGTCGGACAGACCGCCGAGCCACAGCCGCCCGGGCGAGTCCCCCCCACCCCGGCGACTCACACTTGCTCTCGATGAACTGGTGCAGCAGGCAGGACTTGCCGGTTCCGGCGCTGCCGATCACCAGGAACTTGAAGAGGAAGTCTGCGGGGGAGACAGAGAGACGGGAGGCAGCCCTTGCAGAGCCCCCGCCGCCGCCGCCGCCGCCGCCGCGCCCCCCTTCGGCCCCGCCGCCCACGCACCGTAGGTCTCCGACATGGCGGGCGACGCGTCGGCCCTCGCCCCCTCCTCCGCCTGCCGGCCTCGTCGCGCAATATGGCGGCGCCCAGGGAGCCGGCCGAGACTGGCGTCGCGGGAAGATGACGTCAGCGACCGAGCCAACGAGAGCCGTGCCGCCAATCAGAGAAACGCTTCTCGGGCGGAGGGTCTAAAGAGGGCAGCGCGGCGGAAGGGAGCCCAGACCGCCCTGCGGGGGTGGTGCGGTTGGAGGCTCCGCGCTCCCGCCTGCCTTTATTCAGCCAAATCGTTCGGATGCGCTGTTCGGGGGGCCCCGCGAGACATCACGGCTGGCCCCCAGCCAGAAAGGCGCCTGCCTGCCTGGGTCCTCCGGGTGAAACCCCCGCGTCCAGCTGGCGCGGAGTTGTCTTTTTTGCACCTGGCCCTAACCCATCCGATGCAAGCTGTTCCCCTAGGAAGCTGGGCGCCTCCTCCCTCCCGCCAAGGCCCTCCTCTGCCTTCACGTTTGCTCAGTATCCCAGCCTAAGACGATCCTTCCTTTGCTCTCGCAGTCCCTGTGCACTCGTGTACCCACACGCTCAGGTGGGAGGGTGGTTGGGCCAGGAGATCAGGGACAATGAAGGAGCCGAGGTCAAGCCACAAAGGGCAAAAAGCACTGACTGCTCTGGCAGCAGGGAGGCATGTGTGTGTACACACAATAACACAATGGGCAGCCTGCTGGGCCTGGTGGAATATTCCCCGGCCTCCCAGCCTGTGGTGAGAGACTGGCAAGGCAGCTGGACCCTCCCTGCACCTCACTGAGCCTTTCCCCTCCCCGCCAGCTCCTACAAGCCCGCTCTGGGAGGCTGGCAGAAGAGACAAGTTGCTCTTGGCAGGAACACCCTGTCTCTGCAAGGGAAACAGCTGTGCCCGGCAGGTGCTCAGGGGCAAGGCACAGTAGGGCACTTCCTCCTCCTGAGTCCTAGAGCAGGCAGGGAGAGGCGAGGGTTCAGAGAGCCCAGAGGGCATTTAGGGGTACATATGGCCTCCCCACCCCCTCAGACCATCAGCAAAGCTTGAGACCTCAAGGGATGAAATCGCAGCAACTGAACCCTAACACTCCCACCCCCACTTGACACAATACGTGTTCCTTCACATCTCAGCTACCAAGCTGTCAAGAAAGGCCAGCTGATCCTGGATGTCTTCCCTCCCTCTCCTTATCTGGCATTCTTTATCTTGAGCAAGTCAGCGCTGTTGTGTGAGTCACCCTTTCTGGGTTGGGCAGTTTTCAGGACTAGGGGAGAAAGAAGCAGGATGCTCTGAAAGGGCCTAGATTGACAGCAGGTGGCAGGAGGGAGGTTGAACTGCTGCTGAAATATATATGATACTTCCTCTCTCATATCAACAAAGCTTTACTCCAACCCCTGCTCCGGTTAATATTAACCTCACAGGCCCCATTACATCTTGCAAAGCGCACAATGCTGCTCAGGCCATAGAGTTAATTTTTCAGTGCTTCTGCTATGTGCAGAAAGCTCTTCTTTACTAGTGCTGATGATGTTACCTGGTTTGGGTAATGAAACGTCTGCAAGAAAACAAGGGACCTTGTTCTTCTCACAGAATACCTACACTTGTGGGTTCAAGGTGGGGTGTCCCAAATACTCTGTTTAGGGGAAAATACATTTAATCAGGTAATGGTTGCAAAGAAAATGCAGAAAGAAAATATTTAGTGCAGAAAGCCCAGGGGAATGGAAATATCACACCACCTCAAACTTTCTTCCATAAAAATATTTGGGCAGGGTGATCAGCTGGCACTGGGCACTCCTGTCAATCTGTGGGGCTGCAGCGATAACAGTTGGAAGATCAGCAGGATAAAGAGAGGCTGGGATTAATAACCCCCAGGCATCCCAAGAGAGAGAAGTGGACTAAAAATCAGCAGGCTGTGTCAAAATAAAGGCTCCGAGATTAAGGCCTGGGATTTGCCTATCATATGTAATTTAAAAAACAAAACAAAAATCCAGTTAGCACTGTTCTCTGAAGCATTTTGTTAACTGTATTTTTTTAAGCATGTCATTTCACTTCTCAAAATCATACTACTGGCTTATGTATTTCTGTTTACAATAAAATCAACTCCTTGGTCAAAACTTTGCACCGTCATTTGGGATGACGATTGCAGGCACTCTGGTTGGTTCTGCCCTTCAAGGACACAGGGCTGTTTTTCCCTGTTTCTGCACTCAGTGAGAGAGAACAGCTTGGATCTGTCCTTCCCTCTGCACTTGGAAAGAACCCTGGTGAGTCCTGTCCTGCACAGGCAGCCCTTGCCCGCTTCAGGCTTTCGCCACAGACGGCAGGCTGGGAAGAGGCATTATGCCTCAGGAGGGGCATAGCCCTGAGCTTCTGGGCCCCCGACCCAGGTGCAGTGTACCAGAATGCACCAGTTCATGAAGGATGCCAGCACCAGGCCCCATCCCTGGGGTGGGAGGGAGGATGCTGTCCCCAGGGCTACCGCACACAAACATATTTGTTCCACCAGTCTTTGGAGAGGGCCCAGATGCAGCTGGGGGGGGCCCTCTGCCCCTTGGGGCCCTCACCAGCCCGCAGCCCCAACACAATAGCGGTGTCAAAGACTTCTTTCAGATTCTGTTGGGTGAGGGCCGAGCACTCCATGTAGCCAGCCATGCCCAGCTTCCTGGCCAGAGACCGGCCAGCGGTAGGAGGCACCGGCTTCTCCTGGCGCCGGGAGAGGGCAATCAGCACCTTGACGTCCTGGCGCAGGTCTGACTGAGTCCCCACCAACAGCACCGGGGCAGAAGGGCAGTGACGACGCACCTCCGGGTACCACTTGTCCACAATGTTCCGGAAGGAGGTGGGTGCCACCACGCTGAAGCAGAGCAGGCAGATGTCGGCCTTTGGGCAGCAGGCCTGCCACAAGGCATCAAATTCATCCTGCCAGCAAACCGGGAAGGGCACAGCGTGAGGAGAGACTCACCACTCCCACCTAGAGCTCCCCCCCCCCCTCCATCCAGGGCCCAGCCCTGGCCTTTGCAAATAGATGCTTAGGGCAAACCTGACAGGAAGCCTGGCCAAAGTTCAGTTGGGATGCAACATCAACATCACAGCTTGGACAGGAGGCCCTCCAAGCCCCACCCCCACCTGGTGATCAGCCTCTTCGGCAGCAGAACTCCAGTTGCTCATTGCATTAATAACGTCATAAATCTTCATTGGGATTTTGAGTATGCCTGTGTGCGTGTGTGCAGAGTGCCTGAAAAGAAGGTGGAGACCAGCGAAGGGCCCCTATCGCTCCAGAATGGGGCTCTGGGGACCAGGGTGTATCCCAGGTGGGAGTAAAGAGAGCAGGGCTGCCTCCGCTCCGCTGGGGATCCCGCCGGGGCGAGGCTGCTCTCTTGGAGCTGAGCGCCGCTCGCTTCCAAAGGACTCCGAGGAGCCGAAAGCCTGTCCGCGGAATCCACTTTTGCGAGAGCTTCGAGCCGAAGGCCGCCGATTCCGGCCGCAAAAACAGCGCCGCGCGCGGCAGCCTTAATTCCCGCCTGGAGGGCCGCCCGCCCCGGGGCTCCAGACAAGCCCTTACCTGCCCGGCCGTGTCGCACAGCTGGAGACGGATGGGGGCGCCGTCCACTTGGACCACAGCTGGGGAAACACAACAGGCGCCCCGGTTAGCCGACAGACCGAGGGGGTCCATCGGCCAGAAGCGGGGGGCGAGCCGCCGACGCGGCGCTGAGCCGCTCCTGGCCGGGCCTCCCCCGGGGGCCTCTGCTCCGGCGCACCCGGGCCCTCCGCCACCCGGCAGCCTGCGCACGCGGCGCCGGCCTAGGGCAGCGCCCTCCCCGTGGCGGATCCGCCGCGACGGTACCGGAGAAGCGGTCGAGGGCCGTGGGCACGTAGCGCGCGGGGAAGCCGTTGGTGCTGTAGCTGAGCGCCAGGCTAGTCTTGCCCACCGCGCCGTCGCCCAGCAACACGCACTCCAAGGCCCGCAGCGGCCGCCACCGGCGGGCTCGGGGACGGTGCGGAGGCACCGGCGGCAACGTCATCGGCGAACCGTCGGAGCGCGGCGGCGACTGCGGCAGCAGGAAGGCGAGAAGCCTCCTTTGCCTGGCCACGCCCCCTGGCCGCGGGGCGCGGACCTCCAGCACCTGCACCCTGGACCCGGCGGCCTTCAGCGCGAGCGAGGAGAGCCCGGCCCGGCGGCGCCTTCGAGCGGGGAGCGCCGCGCACCGGCCAGGGGGCTCCAGGAGGTCCCGGCTTTCTGGCGAATCCCGAGCGGCGGCTTCTTCCCCTCCGCACTGCAAGAACCGGGGGCACCGCGACCTCCCAGAGGACCCCAAGGAAAGGGGCTCGGCCTCACTGCCCTCCTGCCCGGGAAGAATTCCAGCTTCCGCGAGCCTCACCCCGGAGGGGGCTTTCTGCTCAACAGGGGCAACTCTGACGAGGTCACCCAGAAAGGACAGGGGAGGAGACAAGGGAAAGGCTTCTCTCTGGCTGGGAGCACTCTGCTCATGCTCAGAAGTGAGATCTTACTTGGTGGTCGCTGAATGACATCCCATAGGTTTTCCCAAGGGAATCGAAAAACATCCCTTTCCGGCTTCGCTTTTTTTATTTTGAGGTTGGGGGCATTTTTCCCTGCTTTTCAGACCTAGCAGGAACACCTCTCTTCTTGGGACTTGGTATCCCTGCAGAAAACATTGGATGGGGGCTGGAAGTCAGCCAGTTGCTCTGCCTTGGCAGATTCCCCAATCCCGCTCCCAGCATGTCCTGCCCCACCCCCACCCGGGGTTGCAGGATCCTGTAAAACTCGTTTGTCAAGGAACACCTCCAGTCCTGGGCAGGGATCCCGAAAGGAAAACAGCAGAGCTGGCAAGAGGCAGGCCAAACTCAGGCCCGGCCAATCCTTGGTCTTGGGAGCAAAAAGCCCAGCCGGCCCTCCTGCCCAGGAAATCTCCAGGCTGGTGTTGTAGGCAGGCAGAGAATTCCAAGGCTGAGCATCTTTTTAGATTTTGGGCAGGAGCTCCAGTGCCACCGGGCAACCCATCGCACAAGCTCCAAGCTGCCGTTCTGCCTGGCCAGTCAGGAAACGGAAGCTGGAAAGAGCTGAGCTCTGGCTGGGGGCCGATGACTCCTCCCTATTCCTACTTGGGGGATAGGAAGGGGGCCCAAGCATTGAGGGCCTTTTCTGCACTTAGCCATGAGAGCCAGAGCAAATTTGTCTTTGACAGAGGAGGGGAGCCAGAAGCTGCATTGCAGAAGCTTCCATTTGGGGAAGCCCCTCGGGCATTGCAGTATCTTCCTGAAATCTTGAGCGGGATACAGCCCAGCCCCGGAAATCTGGGTGGCCCCAGATGTCAGCCTTTTGCAAGGGTCTGGAGCCCTGGCTTGAGTCTCTGCTGCTGCTGATTGCTGGGGTTGTTGTAACCTTAGGTGGTATGTTTTCATCCCTGCGTGCAATTGAGAATAAAGACTTGCTATTAAGCAGAAGCTGCAAGGTCCCCTTCCTGCAGGCCGCGGGATTAAGCCCCACCCATCAAGGGTTCAGTTTTGCAAAACTTTGATAGCTCTTGGTCACTGAAGGCCCTTCCCCACTTCTGAATTCAAACGTTTGTCCACTAGGATTCCGAACTTGCAGCCAAGTGCTCAATACCTGCTCTGGCAGTTTTGCAGCAGCATAAAAATCACTCTGGAAAAATAAATCTTTACTCTCAATCAAAAGCGAACGGCGACTCTTTTATGAACTAAGCAGCACTGCAAGACCAACTTGGAAACACAATCAGCCAGGTGGGATCAGGGCCCAAGCTGCTCCCCTTCCACCCCCATGGGGCAACTCCTGGCTTGGCCTGTGGTGACAGAGCGGGGCAGAAAAAGTTTCAGGGGCTTCCACAGCAACCGCCCCAAGAACCAAGACCCACAAGCCTCTCTGGTCAATAAGATCCAAAGCCAAGGGAAAGAACAAAGAAACACATTTATTGCCCAAAGGAAAAGCTCCAGGTGCGATGTCTGGCCGTCAGACTCTGGGTACAAAGCTTTTGCCAGGAATCGGCTGCTCCCTTTCAGACGCCACACATCCAACGGGCACACAACTCTGCCTGCCTTTCGTACAACTGCAATTTGTTTCTCTTTCACTCATCCATACACATACACACACACACTTACCTGCACAGGAGACAACATTAGAGAAACAACATAAACAATTTTACAAGCAAAAACTAGAAAAAAAGGCCAACAGTTCAGAAGTGCCCCCACCTCAGGACAGGGCCTCACTTCTTGGCAAAGGAAATCTTCATAGCATTGTTCTGGGTGATCTTGAATCCTTGGAGGGCATCACGGGCGGCACCGGCCTGCACCTCATTGTCGAATTCAACGAAGGCAATATCATGGCGCCCGGGCACCAACCGCACCTCCTTGAAGCCAGGGAACCTGCAGCAAAGCAAAGTTAGCAGCTCAGGGCTGAATCTAAAAGGTTGGCATCTTGGAAGAGAATGGGGCCGCAGAGTCCCCTCCTCTCTGAGGGAAATGCAAGAGGCCGTGTGTTCAAGGCAGTAAGTCAAAAAAGGATTCTTGCATTAAGAGGCTCTCACGGGCATCAGTGTAGGAAAGGCTGGTGCGCACAGTGCGTGGAGTGAAGTCCAACCTTCCACACCAGGCAGTCCGCTGGCAGCCCTGCCTGGTCCTCCCCCAAAGCCCCACCAAAGAGCGGAACTTACTGATTAAAAAGCATGGACAGCATCAACTCATTTGTCTCCTCAGGAAGGTTGGTGAGGAACAGGATGTGGTTAGGAGGATTCTCTGACAGCTGCAGGGGGCAGAAACATCCCACCGTTCTGATCACTTAAGACCCAGGAAGAAAGGGCCCTCGGACCCCCTTATTAAAACGGAAGTAAGACACAGACCCCCAGTGGTTTCTATCCAATTAACCAGCCCCAACCAAGCTGGCCCTGGGTCACTCACCTGCTGCGCTGTAGCCATCTGTCCTGGCAGCATCTGTTGTGGTGGCATCGCTCCTGGGGGGATGGAGCTCGGTGCCATGCCAGGTGGTGGCATCATGCCTGGAGGTGGCATGTAAGGGGGCTGCCCTGGCATGTGGTGCATCACACAGGGGCCCTGGTTCATGGGGGGCATGCCCTGAGGAGAAAGCCAGGGATACAAGAGGTTCATGGTATGCCTCCCTCCTGAACCTCAGCAAAGCTAGTCCGGGGCCCCACCCCTCCAAAAGGCACAAAGAGACCCCCATCTCTTGCGGCTGCAATTCAAAAGCCAGCATGAAGCTCCCAAAGAGCCCTGAATCACAAGACCAGGCCAGGGAAGAAAAAATTTCACACTTCAGAGCCTGCTTGCATTAAAAGTGAAAAAACCCACAATCCCCCCACACTCTGCCAAGAGTCTGGGTTTCATCTTGGACAAGGGCATCCTGAAGGAAAGCAGAGTTGTTTCCCCAGAACCCGCTGGCCCCAAAGTGTCCAGAGGCACTCACCGGCACGGTGCCCTGGACAGAGGGGGCAACTGGGGCAGCTGCTCCTGGCATCTGCTTCTTAACTGCTTGTGCCTCCTGGCCTTTGGGCTTTCTCTTCTCTCTTTTGCGGTCCCGCTCCACAAAAGTGCCCTTCATCTTGGCTATGATGTCAGAATCTGCCTTGGCATATTGGATCCTCTGGGTATGGAAAAGAAGCACCGAGTTACCAGATGCCTGGCCAGCCAACTCCCAAGCTTCACTGGATCACAATGGCAGAAAAGGCCATCTTGGTCCAACCACATGGAGAGTTCACAGGCACTTGGCTGACTGCAAGTAGATCTCCTTTCTCAGTAGAGCCACCTGCCTCCCCCCCTCCTCCCCGCCAAAGCCAAGAACGGTGGCGACTCACCATGGGCTTGTCATAAAAAGGGAACCCCTGCATGGAACGTAAGGCATTGGTGGAGCTGCAAATTTCTTTGAAAATGACAAAGGCCTGGCCTCTCATTTTCAGGTTGCGGGACACCAGAATGTCGAGGATCTGCCCAAACTGGGAGAAAATGGCATATAGAGACTTCTTGAGCTCTGGAGAAAAAGGAAACATTTTTAACTTTTGCTCTATACTCCTGCAGTCAAAACACAAGTTGGTTACTATGTTAAGATAACTCAACTTTGGGACACTTATTGTCCTTCCCCCCCTACATGGGGCTCCCCTTGAGGAGCACTTGGAGGCTCCAACTGGCGCAGAGTACGGCTGCGTGGGTGGTTATGGGAGCGACGTGGCATTCCCATGTAACCCCTCTCCTGCGTGAGCTGCACTGGCTCCCGGTGGTCTTCCAGGTGCACTTCAAGGTTTTGGTTATCATCTTTAGAGCGCTCCGTGGCTTAGGACCTGGTTATTTACGGGACCGCCTGCTACCACCAATAACCTCCCACCGGCCGGTACGCTCTCATAGAGAGGGGCTCCTCCGGGTGCCGTCGGCCAAACAATGTCGACTGGCGGCCCCCAGGGGGAGAGCCTTCTTTGTGGGGGCACCTACTATCTGGAATGAGCTCCCCCCGGAGATACGGAGGATCCCGGATCTGCACATCTTCCGTCGCGCTCTCAAAACTTTTTTATTCGATCAAGCCGGCTTGGCCTAAATCTTTCCCCTTTAAAATGTAAATTTTAATTTGTTTTTTAAATTATTGGGTGTTTTAAATTTGTCTCGGCCAAAATTGTTTAATTTGGTTTTATTCTGTTTTTAAATTTTGTATTTATGTGTTTTATTTTGTGCCTGTTCACCGCCCTGAGTCCTTCGGGAGTAGCGGTATATAAATCCAATAAATGAAATGAAATGAATAAATACTAGGACAAAAATAAGCAAAATTTGCACACAAAGCACAGATGCTGCGATATACGCTAACGTACTACAAATACTCTTCCTTTCCAGGAGAATCTAGGAACCCAAAATAGATCAATATGGGAACTGCAGCCCTCCTAAAGTTGCAGCCATCCCCAACTCACCATCTTTCTTGATTTTCTCATTGAGATTATTGATGTAGATGGTGTGGTTGGACCGGGATTCTGGGACCGCCATAACAACTGCAAAGCTGAGGCTGGCAGGGAATGAAAAGATTCAACCAAAGTAATTAATTTTTGCATTAAGAGACAACACTGAAAAACGAGAAAAAGGTTAATTACAGGGAAGTTGAATTGGAACACTCAGCCAGCCTCCAACACTCCGCAGAACGGAAGGAGCCTGTGGTTCCTGGTTACCGAGACCGGGTAGCTGAGAGCGGAAAGGAGACTACTCGGTAAAGCATGAAGTGGATGAGAGGCCACCAGTGCCTTGATGGGCTGGGCGGGGCGGGGCAGGACGGAATGCAAGGAAAGCACCTTCCTCCAAACGGCCGGCTCTGGATCAAATGCCGCTCAAGCCTTTCTCCTCCTCCTCCTCCTCCTCGGAGCGCACCAAACGTTGTCGCATATTGTGTAGAATCTACCCGGGATCCACTTTCTTTCCAAGAAACCGCGGCCACCGCTTCCCCTTCCCTCCGCCTTTCCCTTCTAATTCCGTTGGAGCTACGACGGCTGCTATCCGGGATGCTCGGGCTCACGCGCGCGCCTCCCGTCCCGGAGAAGCCAAGGGAGCGGCGGGGTGGGGGGGCCTCGGAAAAACGAAGAGCCCAGTCCGCGCCGCTGCCCTCGACGGGAAGGCCCGCCCAGCGCCTCGCCCCCAGCGACACCCCACGCACGGATGGCGCCCCGCTCGCCCGATCCCTCACCGATCCTGCGCAGGCCGCGTCAGCTCGCCGACAAGCGATCCCGCCGAACCTTCCTCGCGTCTTCCACTATTGGACGATCGTTTGCCAAATCACCGCTGGGGGATGACGACTTCCTCCTGCTTCGCTAACGTCCAATGGCCGTTATCTTTACCCCACCCCAAATGAGGTCGGGTTAGGAAGCCCTCTTCCGGGATGTAGCCCGCCCATCGTCCCAGCTGCAATGTTCGATTGGTTGATTAATCAAGTCGGGCCAAGAACGACGCGTCACACGCTGGGAAATCCTCACTGACGCGAATAGATGACGCAATCCGACTACCGCCTAACCAACCAATGGCGATTCGGCCGAAGGTCCGTGACCCTTGACCCTCTGGGTTTGCGGCGGCATGGCGGAGGTCGTGCGGAGTTTGGCGGCGGAAAGCCCCCCCCCCGCCGCCGCTCCCGCCCCCCCCGCCCCCCCCGCGGGGCGCCGCGTTTCTCCTGGCGACGGCGCAGCAGGCGGGAGGCCTCGGGGACCGCGGCGGCGTGAGGGAGCTCCTGCGGCGGCAGAAGGCCCGGTAGGGCGCCGGTCGCTCTGCGCGTTAACGGAGCCCGGCGGCGCCTGGCTTCCGCGAGCGCGGCCGCCCTTTAGCCCGCTGCTTCCGGGGCGGCGAGGGCGGGGAGGGCCGCTGGTGCTCGGCGGGGCCTCTGAGGCTGCCTCCCGGCTGCTGTTGCAGGTTCAGCCGGCATCTGACGTGGGTGCTGTTCCTCCGTCCCGTCCCGTCCCTCATCCAGGAGGGCCCGCAGTGAGTATCGTCCGGAGAAGCTGGTGCGGTCTGGCCTGGCCCTCTCCTGTACGATTAGTCCCTCCGGTTGAAGATTAAAGGATGCCGGCCTTCGTACAGCCAAGAGCCTCGGGCTTTCTTCCTCCTGCAGGTGTGGTTTGGTGGCCCTTTGGATGGCCGGTGCTCACCTCTGCCTGTCTTCTGAGGTTCCCCTGGAGAGAATTAGGCAGGTGGCTTTGGCGAGGGGCTACACAGCGCAAGGAGAAATGTTCTCAGGTCAGTAGCTGAGAAAGACAAACAGGCACCCTGCAAATGTGTCAGGGCTCTAGAGCTTCTCTAGGTTGACAGCGGGTGAACCACTGGTTCGGCTGCCCAGTTATGCAGGGCGCCCGTTGGGTTGGGGGCTCCTTTGTAATGAGCCCAGCGTTCCCCTTGTCACCCCCTTCAGCTGCTGACATGGCCAAGCTGGCCGAGGAGGTCTTCCCCTGTAAAACAGAGCTGCTCTCTGGAGGCCTGCAAGGAGGGAACCACGACAGGATTCTTCAACATCTTGGTGCTGGCTTCCCTGTGCTGATACCGTATCCTTCTCTAGGGAAGCTGTTCCTTTCCATTCCCTTCAAGGCTTCTCTGAAGTTTGAATGTTTACTGAGACTTTCAGTGGGTCTCTTGTCAGTGGGGGAAAGAGCGTTTTCACTCAAGGCAGCCGGTGCCATAGGGGAGCTTCCTCTTGAACCAAAGTCTCCAGGCTGGACCTTAATGCCTATCGCAGCTATGACGAGGACTACAACCATGAGCCCTGCCTCAGGAATGGCTACAAGGCTCACTGGGCTGTTGCCTCTGGTATGCTCTGCTGGCTGGCTGTTAAATGTGCACAAGGGGGTGCTGTTGCCACACTGGAATTGTGGGTTGGGGCTCATCTCTGGGTATCCCAGAGAACAGGTTTGTGCTTTGCTTTGTGGGAGAAATGGGACAGAGTGGCATGGCCCGCCCATGTCCCTGGATGGGGATTCTGGGAATCATGGTCCCAGCACAACTGATGGATGACCAAGTTTGGGGTGGGGGGTGCAGATCCTAAGGCATCTATTGTGGAAGGGAGGTCAGTTGGGAAGGACAGATTTGGCTAAGGACAGGGTTAGATTTCAGTATCAGGACTGGCCTGCGTGAACAGCAGTAAAGACAGCACCCCCCACCCCAGTTCCACTGAGGGCCCAGAAATCTCTCCCCCCTCCATATCTCATTTCTTTCCCAGGAGCTCTGCTTGGTCTGAAGAGTGACTTCCACCCACCTGCCTGCCAGGAAGACGAGGAAATCCCAGGGCTCTTCCATGCCAGCCACACTGCTTCAGCTGTTCCTTTGGAGGCCGTCGCCGAGACCTACTTGCTGTCAAAGCAGGGCAAGAGTTGCCGTTACCAGCTGTGGAGCTATGCTCAGATACAGGAGAGCAACGCCCAGCTGACGGGCTTCAGTCCCCAGCGGGCAGCCGATGGAAAGGTGTACGTTGTGCCGGCAGGGGGGGTGCAAGAGGGACTGTGTGGACAAGCGGTGTTGCTGCGGCCAAAGGCATGAGGGCACTCTGGTGGCACCAAGTCTGCGCTGGAAGGGGGCCGCACCTAGCTTTGCAGAAGCACCACTGGGCTGTTAAAGGGTCTTAGACAAATGCATGGGAACTGCTCACATTTAGCAGTGCCTTTAGATAGGGACATTAGGAGGTAAGAGAGAGAGATGTCCGTCCCCCTCATGCAGAGCTCCAGGACACCTGGACAAGGTTGGGGAGAGACAAGCTTATACTTGAAGCTCATTTATGTCAACCAACCTGGCATTGTGTTTCAGTAGAAGGAAGAATGGAGGAAAGGTAGCTTAAATTTCCTCTCTGCAAAGTGCTTTTTGCCTTTAGAAATTAGAACAGCTTACTGTTTATCTGATTATAAATGAGATCAACTTTGAAACTGTAAGCAGGAGGGAATAGAAATGCTGGTGTGAAAGTCAAGTGACCGCCTGCCTTTTCGCCCTGCGCTGCTGGTGTTAATAAAGGAGTGTGACTCTCCGTGACGCTTTGGGCCTTGGACTGTGCAATGTTTAGAGCCTCACTGGTTGCTTTTCCCTCTCTCTTAGCCCTTTACAGCCGGCACACAAACTTTCCCTTAAAATGCCTGGCTTTTAAAACAGCCTCTCCTTCCTCGTTCTGTGCCAAGCGGCTGCAAAAAATAGCTTGTTTTGGATGCTTTGAAGTTCCCCCCTCCAAGGAGCCAGCAAGGCAAAGGTCATTTTGAATTTGAGATGGTCTTTCCAGATTTTTCTTGGATTAGGGGTCCCTAACCTGTGGGCCCACTGCTGCAAGAGGGCCAATCAGTGCACGCGTATTTGTGCGCGCTCACAGCTCCACTTACAGGAATGTCGCCACATGGAATTTGCAGCCCTCGTGTGAGCATCGTCACAAACATCACAGGCGCTCACTCATGCACGTGCTCCTCCCACCAAATCATCCCCCCTTTCTCCCCTTCCCCCATTCTGGGCTGCCAACCCAGAAAGGTTGGGGAACTCTGACCTAGAGTGCCAGTCATGGATCACTTGAACATATTTATTTAATCGACTTTACCACTCCAATCAGGCTTGCCATTCTAGGTGTCCTTTTGACTGGTTAATGAAGGGGAACCAATAAAGAAAAGCCTTCCTAGGAAAATCCCCCTTTGTATTCCAAGTCATTTGAAGAGTCCTAGTGCAGAGACAGGACATGTCTTATGGTGGCCCAGCATTCGGGTTGGAAGGAAGGTTAAAAGGAACCATTTCCATCATGAAGTTTCTGTACACGTTTACATCCAGCATGTGACATGGAAGTTCTTCAGCTGAGCTTTTTCAAGCATGTAAAGATGCCCAGGAGGGCTTTGTACCATAAAACTCTATGCTTCTGTGTGCTGCTCACATGGAGAAGAGTGGCTCCTTCTGGGGTCCTTTCATCTAGCTGATTTGATTGATGAATGTTTGAGAATCGCACCCTCTTAAGAAGAAATGTTGACATTGTATTCTTTAAGTCTGTTCCTTCCACTCGTTCAAAAATTGTAGCTTTGCTGCCTTCCCAAAGTGACGGAATTCTCTGTATATGGGATTGCAGCTTCTAAGGGACACGTGAGGACCCCAACTCTGGGTCCTCTGGCCATCTGCACTTCCATAAAGATTGACTGCTGGGCATTCGGAATGCTGCTGCCAGGTTCTCTGGGTAGCTGCAGTCCAGTCCTAGACATTCCTGGGGTTTCTTAGGATATCTGGCTGAAATTAAGTCAAGGGTCACTGGGACTAAGCTGGCAACATGTTGCTCGTCTGGTTACGTCGGGCTTGTGTCCGGTTTTCCTAGCATGCTCTGCATGATTGCCATGAGGTTTTCCAAGCCCCACAAATATCCATCTTCACGATTGCCTTCCACCCAGGGCAGCCGGTGGGTCAAGGTCTGTTTGTCAGGCAGTGGCACCGTCTTGCCAAAGTCAATCATCCAGACTCTGGCAAGCCCCGTTTTGTCATGCACAAAAAGGAGGGAGCTGCCTACCACCTGGAAACAGAGAAGACTCAGCAAGGGCCATGAAGGTGCCAGACAGATGCCCATCTGCTTGGCGGGAAGATGCCAGAAAGTATATCTTGCTTATCAGAGTTGGTCCCAGGGGCATCTAAACAGGGTTTACTGAACCAGCCAACAGTATCAAGCTAGAAGGATGCCACCAATTGTTAATCCTAATGTGTGCCAACCTAGCCAGAAAAGGTATCCAGGTAATGGGGCAAGGCTGCCCTTCTGGGAGGTTCTCCCCAAACAAAGGCAAAGACGCACCTCATGTGCCTTGAAGAACTCTGACTGATCCAGTGCCGCTCTCACCTCCTGCAGCTGGTCCAGGTAACTGCTCTGTGGAGAAAGGAATGAAGCAGCCACAAGCTGGGCTGGGGATCCTTCCCACTGACCCCCTGTACAGTGAAGAGGCTTGGATTATTCACGGAGACCCATAGCTCATCTTAGAGCTTTATATACCAGAGCAGCAAAGCTGCTGCATCAAGTTCAACTCCAGTGAAGGGCTCTGTTGCTGGGACTGCTGGGCCATCAAAGCCACTACCAGAGCAATGGTGAAGCAGTCCTGCAGCAGATCCCCAGACAGAATGCAACAACTAGAAAATGTTGTTGAGGGCCCTCCTGCCGGGGGTCTCAGTGATGGGAGCACCCCAATCCCCATCTTCCACTGGCCAGAAACTGGATCCTCACCAGAAGGTGTTTGTCCTTGTCCAGGAAGTCCCAAAAGGCCTCCACGACTTGCTCAGGTTGCCGGGTCTTCTTAAAGCTAGTGCTGCAGATGCCACTGGCCCTCTGGGGATGCGGGGGGAGGAAGAGGAGGAGCCTAGTTAGTCTTTACCTAGATCAGAAAACAGACTCCACAGGAAGAGCAGGAGGAAGCTCTGTGGAGTCAGCTCTAGGAGCAAAATCTTGCTGGTCTGCATGGTGGGTTCCTTCCCACTGCTTATTCCCCAGGGAGAGGCAGCCTGAGCCTCCTTTCCCAGGGCACAAGACATGGTTCTGGCAGGGATCCCCTTGAGTCTCTCCCCAAACAGAGTATTGGATGGCAGGGAGATGGGCCAAGAGAGCCGCCAGGATCCAATGGGCAGAAGGCAACTGAGCTTGGGCAAGGGGAAAGCCCCCTCCCCAATCAACGCTGGGCTTCCCCAGCATCCAAGCAGGAGGCAGCCAGATTTTGGAGTGCTTTGCCTCGCTAATGAGGAGCTCCCCCCACACACACCTTGACGCCCTCGATGCGGAACCCGAGTGAGCTGGTGGAGCTGAGTGATTCTCTCCATTGCATGTAGCGGGGCTTCAGCACACCACGCTGGGCATGCTCCTCCAGCGTGGGAGCAGAAGGGTCCACTTCCATCATCTTATCATACATGTCATGGCGCAGGCAGGGCTGCTGCCTCGCCTTCTCCAGCTCCTCCTCCAGGTATGTCCTGCACAGGGCGGGGAGAAGACGGTGCCCTTGGAGGCGTTTGTGGGGCAAAGCTCTCTGGGAGATGCAAGGAGCCTGCACCCCCACCCCCACCCCCACCCCACCAAGGGTATCTGTGGCTGAGTCAAGTCCCCCAACTGGGAGCAAAGGAAGGCTCACCTGACGCCCATTTTGCAGTCCATGATGGAAGGGTTCTCGAAGCCAGACAGCAGGTCCTCCATCTGGATGTAGGGCTGCCCATCGTGCTCTACCATCCCATAATATGCTGGGACATAGGGCTGCAATGCATCATCTCCCAGGCGCTCCAGGCACTGCTGCTCATTGGAGCAGTGTCTCTTCAAGACATGGCCCAAATCCCCGGCCTTGAAGTTTTCTGAAGAGGAGGAGGAGGAGGGAGGAAAGGCTTGGCAGAAATCCCATGAGGGCCTCACCCTCTACAGAAGATGCCCACCCAGCTTCCTCCCAGTGCCAGAACCGTTCTTTACCTGCGTGGCCAGCAATCTGAACCCAGGGGTAGTGCTTCCGGAAGGAGATCACGCAGGGCGACCACTGCACCAGGCTCTTCAGCTTCTTCCAGGGCTTGTTCTGCAGACAAAGTAGGGCTGCCTGAGGAGACTGCAAAGGTGAGCACGAGAACAGCCGGTCTGATACACAACAGCAACACTGCAGAGGATCACCTGCTGTCACACCTGAGTCGATCTCCCAAAAGAAAATAGCACAAAGTGCCAGGAAAGGCCAAGCCTGACGGGAACCGGGAGTAAAAATGGACTGGAAGGGCTTGGAGTTCATTGGCTGATGAGCCCACTTCACAGGGTTGTCGTAGGACAAAACAGAACCACCATATTTGCTTCCTATGATTCTTGAAGCAAAAGCAGGATATAGGATGTGTAAATAACAACCCCTTATTATTTTCTCCACGGCAATGAGTTCCAATGTCCATAATACATGATTGTTACTGTCTTGAATTGCCTCCCTCTGTTTTCTTCTGAGGTAATTTCAAAAATGTGGAATGAACACCCAAAAACTGAAGGGTCCCAAGAGCAGACCCTCTCGGAGGAACTGGAGCCCCCAAGAGCACCCCATTCCAGTCCTTCCCCCCCCCATCCCCACAGCAGCCCCCAAGTAAAACTGGGCCCAGCAGTGGGGAAGATCCTGCTTGGAAGATGGTAGAGATGGTAGAGAGAGATGCCAGAGCAGCAGGAATGGGGGGCGGGGGGGGGAATGAATTTTCAAAATAAACCACAAAGATGTTGCTTTTGTTGTATAACAGGGTGCAAATGCCCTCCACGGATCTACAATATCAGGACAGGGAGGTGGTCAGGCAGGAAGACCCTTCTCCTGGCCACATCCCCATTTGACCTGGCTGATGAAATCTATGCCCTCAGCTGAAAAAGCCACCAGCTCCCAAACCACAATGGAGAGCAGGAACTGGCTGGTGCAGTAGCCCCACAGCCTCCTCAGGGCTCCTGGGCTCTGGGCGGGAAAAGGGGGGAGGGAGCATCATGAGAACCAGCTCTGGAAAAAAGCCCAATGTGCCCACCTCCCCAACAGGTTTGGCTGCTTAGCACAAGAGAGGTTGCAGGCGGCGGCAGCAGCAAGAATGGCAATGGCAGATGCCATGTTTTCCATCTCTCTCTTGTAAACAGACAAGCTCTGGGGGAGACCAGCCTGCCAGAGCGCACCTGCAGCATGGCTGAAGCCAGAGCCCAGCACCCCCACCCCTTAAGAAGCCCAGGCCGGTCTTGTGCTGACAGCCAGCTATTCAGGAGCCCCGATCCCCAGAAGGAGAGAGCAGCCCCTCAACAGAGAGGGGGACACCTGCTTACCCCCAAGGCAAGGGAGCATCACATCCCCAGCAGAAGCCTGGACGAAAACTGCGGAGAGGGTCTGTGGCTGGAGAGTGGGGAAGTGCCTAGAGGGCCCTTGCGAGGCAGCCCCTTCCTTTCTTCTGCCCAGGGTAGAAAGCAATTGATGCCCCCCCCTCCGTGCAGCTCTGAGGAAGACCCTCGGAAGGTGGGGGACACTCACCGGAAAGGAGCCCCTGTCCAGCTTCCTCATGACTTCCCCCAGGCCAGGAACGCTGGCTGCTCTCCAGCCCCGGGGTGCACACAGCCAGGGTGTTTATGCGCTGCTGTCCTGGCCACACCCCTTGGCATGATGCTGATGGCACCCGTGGCCCCTCCCTTTTCCTGGAAGTGGGGAAAGGAAGAGCAGAGTGGAGACAGCAGGTTGCTCAGCAACCTAGGGATGTTGCAAGGAATTTTCCATGACAGGCAAAGTGGAGAGCAAGAGGACCGTCAACAGACAAGAGGACAGTCACAGATGTCTCTGCCCTGGAGGCCCCTGACAGTGCACAGGCTCTGCTTAAGTCCGAGGAGAGCGATCTGGCCAGACTCACCATGAAACAGATAATGCAGGCACACCTGTTGGCCCTGGCCAAGGGACACATTGGTGTTGTCCCTCACACAGGAGGGCCAGACTGGAACCTGCAAGCTGGGATGAGTGAGAATCACAGCTCCGTTCCTGGGCGCAGCTGCAAGGTTCAATCTCCAAGCAGGGCAGGAAAGATGCAGCCTCGACATCTCAGCTGAGGAGCAGGGTATCCATGCAACGCCTGGCGGACAAGCTTAAAAGGACTGTGTGTGCCGTGCAAGGGGTGGCACTTGAAAGCCCACTCTGCCCTCGGAGGAAAGCACGTGCAGAACCCCCATGACACTTGGCACTTCGACTCCTCCACTGAGCAAGTAACACAGCGATCCCCACACAAACCAGCTCAGCCATTCGGCCCCCCAGGAAATACCAGCCAGCGATTCAGGACCAGAAGCTCCATTCTTCCAGAACCATCCTCTGGTACCATCAGAGGCCTTTTGTGCAGCTGGCCAGGGACCAGGAGGAGCAGCCACCCTCGGCCCTTCCGTAGAGCAAGTACCGTCCCTTCTTTGCCGCTCTAGTGGTAATAAACTCTTCTGTGCTTTGAACTCAGCAAATGCTCCTGACGCATTCTTCTTGAATGTCAGCAGCACCAATGTACCCCTCCCCAAGCTGGGGGGGATGGTATCGAGGAGGTTTGTTTTCCCCAGGGAGCATTCTGTCTGCATCCAAATGCTTGCAAAAGAACCACAGGTGGGAAAGATCACCGTTGATCTACGGTGGCCTTTAAAGAAGCTTGAACTGAAGAAGCTTCTTGGATGGGAAGCGAAACATCTTCAAGTAAACAGAAAGTACGGTTGCCTTTTGAAAAAGCACCTTTGGGACAACCATGACCTGGAGGGCTGAGGATCTCCTTCTCTCACCTCCACCTCTTGGCCTCTGAAGTCTAGGGTCCTTCACAGGACCATGCAAATTCAGCACCACCGCCTCAACCTGTCTGCATCAAGGTTTTCTGGAGAGGTTCCCCCAAATACTCTTTTGCCCGAGGATCCCCGACAACCGAGGCCTCCCTCCTTCTGCTCAAGAGGGTCAGCTGCTGCCAAATCCTGAGACAGCTTCCCTCCAAGCCAGAGCAGCCAGGCACTTTAGAAGAAATTCTATTTTTATGCTTTTGTCATTTTCAATGTGACTAATTCCATTATGTTTTTATTACAGTGAGTGAATTAACTTGTGTAAACACATTCATTAGTACTTCTTTGAACACTGCCCCAGCATCTTCCTATAAAGGGAAATGCAGAAATATCTTAAACAAACATCTTGGTTTACAGAAATAAGCCCTTTTTGCTCTCCTTCAGCCTTCGGGATCTTTCTAAGGGTTTTCATTCAGGAGGCGAAAGGGACCAATTAAGAACCTAAGCCACACTTTAAGGTTCATAAAAAGCATTTAGCCCTTTTTATATTTCAAATGACCATAGAAAGGGGCCTCCTGCCATTCTGGGTCTGCCAGGACGCTTCCCCTCCTTCTGCTTTCCCCCCTTTGCAAAAGCCTGGATGGGCACATGCCCAAAAAGGCAGCCGGAGCTTGGGGAGCCAGTTCAGCCCTCCAGCTGGCATGAGGCAGGCGCACTCAGCTCCACTGACTGGCCAGAAGCACCTGAATCAGCCCAGGGTGATTCATTCCGCCGGAAATGAATCCATTGCACTTGGAGCAACTGAAGCAGCTCATCAAGAGGCCAACAGGTGCCTCACAGGTAGAAAAAAGTGCTCTGTATGTTCCAGAAAACAAATGAAGGCAGGGAGGGGTGATTGGAGCAGCTTTTCTCTGAGTCAAAAGAGTACCAGCACGCTATGGATATTCATTTGAAATAGAACTTTTACCAGACTTCACCCCTTCTTACTCTTTATCTTCTCCTCTCAAGATAAGACAGTGTCCTGGGCTCACATGCAAAACCTTCCACATGCCTCTTATTCTCCGGGAAAACATGTGATGGAAGGAGCAGCCCCACACTTGGGACAGGAAAGCTGGAGCTCTATTTACCTGGCTGGGAATTCTGGAAGTCCCAATAGTCAACCCCCCATTTGGGGACGAGGATTGAAAAAGCCTCTGATCTCCAAGCCTTTGATCCCATCAAGAATGCCCTGGGCCTTTCCTGGGAGGATCGGAGGGGCCAGGAAGAGATGGGCCCCCTTTCATCACCCCAAAAGAGAGGCAGGAGGCAAGCACCTTTCCCTCTCCTGAAGAGCCCAACCGCTCGCTCATGGAAACCAGGTTTTTAAAAAGCCAGAAAATGTGGCTAAATGGATGAGAAATCACAGAAGATCCATGATTCAGAACAAGAAGCCCTTGTTGATGCTCAGCTCTTGTAAAGTTGGAAATACTTTGCACATCCTGCACTGAGTCAGTGGGACCAGCTGTTGCTCTTGGGTAGGAGTACGTGAAGGGAGGGGGAGGCATGGGGAGACTGTGAAGCAAGGGAAAGACTACCCTTGACTTGTGGCTGGCAGATGTGAGATTTCATTGTGTTTTGTGCCTGTGCAGCACTTAGATCTGGTTCAATATTTGATCCCTCCAGATGGGAGAGCATGGTCCATCAAGATAGCACCTCGCATTGGGGAAATCTCCTTCTCCTGTGGCAGCAGGATTCCCCGGTTGGTGGCTACTCTTGCTAGGAGTTGATCACCAAGCCAGTTCTACCTGACCTTGAAAGCAGGATCAGACTGCCAGGATACCCACAGGTGGGGCTGGGCAGGAAGCATCCCAGCGAGAGCGGAGGCAAGTTTGTTCCGTGTTGCTCCGGCTATCAAAGAAACTCAGTGCCGAGACCTGAGGGATCCAGAATCCAGTGAGGCTCTGGCTGTAAAATGGAGCCTAGCCAGTTACCCTCATTAACAGCACCGTTGCCATCTTTGTTGTTGTTTTGCTGCCCGCAATATTTGGCACATGTGACACCACTAACTGCAAGCTGCATTGGCTACCACTGTGAGTCTGTGAGGCGATTCAAGGTCCTTCTCTGTCCCTTTGGAAGTTCCTACATGGCTTGGGGCCACCTTCTTTCCTCTCCGGTGGTTTCTCCCATCTGACCAGGCAGGAGAGGCCTGTTGCGGGTTCCACCAGCCAAGAGGGAAGAGGAGCCTTTTCTGCTGCGGCACCTGCTTGCCGGAGCCTCTCCCTCCAGGGATTTGGTTGGAGCTCACCTTGCTGGCTTCTGAAAGGCCTTGGAGGTCTGGTTCTGGGCCAAGCTGGGGCCAAAGTGTGTGCAGAAGCCCAGCCATGGCTACCTCCAAGGCCTTTTATGACTTCAGCTGCTATGTGCATCGTTTTTAAAATTATTTTAGTAACTGTACTTTATTTTAAATTTTTACACTGCCCAGAGTCACCTATGAGATCTGGGCAGCCCTATAAGCAGGATAAAGAATAAAGCACAAATCATGGCTGAATGCCCACCACTCAAGAGACAGAACCTGGAGGGCAGCCCCGCACTTCTCCACCCAGCCAGCGGGTTCCGAAGCTGCTTGCACCTCGCCGCCGAGCCGTCCTAACCCCGAGCCAAAGCAGCTGAGCCTCCAACGCCCGGAAGGGGACCCGTCGGCTGGCCCTCCACCCACCGGGCTCCGGGCAGAGGCTTCTGCAGGGCGGCTGCATCCGGGCCGCGCTCGCCAGTCGGGCAGCTCGGGGTCCCCGGCTGGAGCCTCTCTGGCCAAGGCAGCTCCGGCACGGAGGGCTCCGGCTGCGGGGGGCAGAGGGGGGGCGATCCTTCTCCTGGGGCAGTCGCCCTCCCCTCGCCCCTCTCGGGGTCCCGGCAGCGCAAGCCTCGGCCCGCGGCGGAGCATCCCCGGCCGCGTCACACACACACACACACACCCCGCCTCACCTGCGCGTCCCCGCGCTCGTCCCCTCCGGAGGGCGCTTCTCCCGCGCCGGCGGCCTCCAGGCGCATCGCCCTCCCGCTCCGGCCGCGGGCGAGTGGCCGCCGCGGGCGCGCCCGGCGTCGTCCAGCTGGAGGAGGGGCGTCCGGCGGCCGCGTGGGGGCTGGCGGCGTCCCAGGCGATCCCCGACTTCTCCCGGCGTGGAGAGGCTGCCCCGGTGACTCTGCGACTGCCGGCTCAGGTGGGGCGGAAGGGCCGGGGAGCCTCCGGATGCCCGGAATCAGCTGCTCCCTCCCCCAAGCTGCCTTCCCGAAGGCCCGCCCCGCCCAGGCCTTGGCCCAGAGCCCCGTTTCATCCTGGCCGATGGGCTCGCGCGCTGGACTCCGCCACCCGTACGTTGCCCGGGCCTTTGAAAGGGGCCTGGTCCTGGCCGAAGGACCCCCTTTTTGGTTCAGCACAGAAGCGGCGAGAGGGGCTTCGGGAGGCCCGGAGCAAGTCGGCTTCTTCTGGTGGCTGGTTGCGTGCGGAGTCAGCCAGGGTGACCCACAGCACATCTTCCCCACCTGATGCCCCTGCCTGGATAGCTATTCTGGGGTCAGGGATGTTTCGTGCTATGCCCCCCCCCCCCTCCGCCGCCAACTCTGACCTAAATGGAGCTTCCTTATGTAGCATGACACGGCTGTATATTCTGCAATATTGGGACTGTCGATGAGTCAACAGCAGGTCAGAGGAGGAGCCGCTGTGGGACAGAGATGACAGCTGCTCTTTAAAAATTATGATTTAAATCAAATCCACCCTGAACCCTGTCCATGGCTCACTTGTCCCAAAGAGCAAACCAAGCCCCAGTTATTTCATTGGTCAAATTTCTTGGCCGCACATCTTACTGCAGGGTAAGTTATGGCACTGTTAGACTGGCACGTTCAGGTTGGTGGGCCTGATCCATTGGCCAAACGTTCCTCAAGGAGAAAGGAAGGGCGAGCCTGTGTTTTTTTAGTAAACACACACAAAATAGCCCCAAGAATTATAGTACAGGAGCGTTCTAAAAATACATATTAAAAACAATGCAATCTCAAATAGCTGCAGTAGGCATCCATTGACCTGGCAATTTGTTTTTTTAACTTGAGCTTTTAACAAATCTTTCAGAATTTCTGATGGGCCTGAGAAATAGAGGCTGTAGTCCCACCAGATGAAGTTAAATGGTTTGGTGTAATTTTGTGTATGTGGGAACCCAGCCAGCCATTATGGGACCAGACAAAAAAGAATGTACACATTTACAACCAGTTTTAGGATTTTTTTAAAAAATTGTGTAATGATTTCAATGCAGGGTGTTTGGGTTATTTTGTCTGCGTGGTTAGCCTACAACACGTGGGAAATCCAGAGTAATTGCTAAACACCACACCCCATTACCCTGTTTGGACAAAAAAACTGCGCACCGCCTGCTCACCAAAGCAGCGCAATCAAAGTCAGCCGGAGGCTGTGAGGCCGCTGGTGGCCAAGGAAGCGTGTCGCTTCCTTGCGTTGGTCCCGCTCCCCTGGCTGTGCATTTACAGGAGGAGCGCCGGCTCAGAGTCCGGGAGCGCTTTTCCAAGGGATAGTGTTCCAAAGAGGGCCCTGAGTGCTCCGAGCAACAGCTGGGCTCTGTCTCGGCGGCAACAGGGTTTCTTTTTTTTTTATTATTTTTTATTTTTAAACAAACATAACATAAAACCATCTTCAATTGCAAACAGTGTGTCGGTTACAAGTCTTTTGTGCATCATTCACCAAATTCATAGTTTACAATTTACAATTTACCTAAATTCCCATATCATCGATCTATTATATCTATATATTATTATCCTCATTAATCATTATTTGACTATGGTTATTCCTTCCCTCATTTATTCAAAATATTCTAAGATTTGAGTTAATTTTTATTTTATCATTCATTTCATTCTCTTGAATCTATCCAATGATAATATATTTTTATGTTATATTTCACATAGTTCTACAATTCTTGTATTGTGAAGATCTCTACCATATTTCATTTCCATATTTTTTTATCTAACTATTGATAAAATAGGTCCCATATCTTATAGTATTGTTTATCTTCTTGTCCTCTAATTTCAAATGTCAATTTGCTGATTTCAGCACATTCCATTATTTTCTTAATAACTTCATCTTGCATTGGTATTTTCTCATTTTTCCAATTTTTAGCAAACACAATCCTAGCCGCTGTTAATACGTTCACAATCAGATATCTCAGCCCTCGGGAAACGAGCGCTAGGACCGCGGGGCAGCCTGCCGTCGGGCGCCAGGCGGGAAAGGCGGGATTGGGCGCGGCCGGAAGTGGCGCACCGGAGGCGGCCACTTCCTACCGGAAGCCATACCGGGGCGATGTGGTGGCGGGGGGCGCGCGGCGGGGCGCCCGGTGAGCGGGGCGGGGCGGGCGTTGGTCCGCGGCGGCGCTCCTCTCCTTCTCCGGCCGCGTGGACTCGGGGCGCCGGACGGGCCCGCGCGGCTCTCCCCCGCCTGGGCGGCGCTGCACCGGTCGGCGTGGCTGCGCGGGCTGAGCGCGGAGGAGGTGCGCAGAGCCCGGGAGGCCCGGCCGCGGAAGAGCGCGGCAGCGGCCAAGGCCAGGCCCCAGGTAAGCCCCTTCCCGGGCGGGGCGTCTGCCGGACGGGGCCCCGGTCGAGGCGGCGCCTGACTTGCTTTGTCCGCAGCTGAACGAGCGCGCCCGGGAGCGGAAGGTGCCTGTCACGCGCGTCGGGCGGCTGGCCGCCGTCGGAGGTGAGCGGGGGGCGGGAGGGGCGGCTTCTCCCGCGGCTGCTGCTGCTTCCCCTCTGGAGACGGTGGCCGCCGCAGCCTCGAGCTCCCCGCGCTGCTGAGCCTCCGCCCCGACCCTCCCGCGGGCTCCGGGATCGTCTGCCGCGATGCCCGGAGGGGGGTTGCGGAAGGCCGTTTGGGGCAGCGAGCCTCCCGACGGAGCCCGGTTCGGGGCTCCCTCCGCCTCCTGCGCTGAGCTGCCTTTGCGGCGATCTGGGTGCCGGCCGCTCCCCTCGCAGGCTGAAGGCCTTGCCCGCTCCTCCCCTTGCAGGACTGGCCGTGGGGCTGGGCTTCGGGGCCTTGGTTGAAGCGGTGAGGAATTCCCTCCGGGGGGACCGAAGCGCCACCGGTAAGAGAGGCCGCCTGGGTCCTCGCTGCTCCTGGGGCTTTGGGGGGGGGAGGGGAGAGTGACTCTGATTGGACCAGAGCCTGCAGCAACCCAGTGCCCATGCAGGCCCCCTTTGGGGGGAAAGAGCCCACCCTGGTGAGTTTGGCTCCGCAGTGCTTGCCTCCCCGCAGAGAGCAGCGTTTCAGAAGCCAACGCGGAGCGGATTGTCCACACTCTGTGCAAGATGCGAGGGGCAGCTCTCAAGATCGGCCAGATGTTAAGCCTCCAAGGTGGGGATGGGGCTTCTCTGCTCCCTGGAGCAGCTGCATCTCAGCTGGACCAGCCTCCCATTCCCACGTCTCTGACAGATATCTCTCATATGGGATAGGGGGTGGGGTTGCAGCCCAAATTCAGTAGCCAAGCACTGAATGCTTTCTGCTTTCCTGTCGCTCCATATTTAGCAAACTATATTACTTGCCATCTGTTGCAAACTTTGTGGCAGGTGGGTTTTATGGGGACCAGCCCCCCAGTAACCCTCCGCTCTCCCCACAGACAACTACTTCCTCAGCCCCCAGTTGCAGCAGGTCTTTGAGCGTGTCCGGCAAAGTGCAGATTTCATGCCACCCTCGCAGATGATGGTGTGTTGCTGATGTGGAGTCGGGAATGGTGGTGGTCAGTTTTAAGCCCTTGGAAAGTTCCAAGTGGTGGACAGGATGGAGGGCAGTGGCAGCTAGAATCTGGTGGCTTCAGACTCTGCAGAGGAGGGTCTGCCTGGGCAGCCATCGATGTAGCTGTTTGCTGGCTGGTTGACCTTCAAACTCCACCCCACCCCAAAAAAACTGCTCTGTGGGATCCTCCCCTTCCAGGGGGTGCTGTCCGAAGAACTGGGCACTGACTGGCGTGAACGGGTGGCCTCCTTCAATGAAATGCCTTTTGCTGCTGCCTCTGTGGGGCAGGTGCACCTGGGAGTGCTGAAGGATGGGATGGAGGTGGCAATGAAGATCCAGGTAAGGACCGTGGAAAGAGCCCAGGAGGGGAAGAGGTGGGAACCATCGTGGGGTGCCCTGTCCTGCCCCACTTCTAACACCACCTTGACCTCCAACCCTTGTCCTTGCAGTACCCTGGAATTGCCCAGAGCATCCGGAGCGATGTGGACAACCTCCTGTCGGTACTCAGGATGAGCACAATGTTCCCAGCAGGTAAGGGAAAAAGGTGTAGCGTGGGATACATTTCTCGGGCTTCTGACTGGCATGAGCTGAGTCTTGGGAGGAGGAAGAGCTCCCAGAAGCTCAGCTGTGGTCTTGTCCACATCCGTGTCCCTAAAAATGTGGCTGCTGGGCTTTGAGCCTCGTGCCCCTGCGAGGAAGGCGCTCGCCATCTGTGAGGAGCCAGAAGGGGGTGGGCACTGGGAAGGGCAGAAGGTGAAGTTGGGCAGCCCTCCACTCTTCCTTCGCCAGGTCTGTTTGCAGACAACACCCTGCAAGTCCTGCAGAAGGAGCTGGAGAGGGAATGCGACTATGAGCGGGAAGCCGCCAGCACCAAGAGGTTCAGGTAGGCTGTGGGAGCCTTTGGGCCAGTGGCCTCGTGACACTCAGTTAACCGCTGGCTCTTGCATGGGGTTTCCCCCATATGCTGTCCCTGCTGGCCTCTTGGGCCTCAGAGGCTCATTGCCCAGGAAGGGGCTTGGGGGAAGGGCTCAGGCAGGGGTCCCAACAGGGCTCTCTTTCGCCAGGCAGCTTCTGGAAGGCGACCCTTTCTTTGAGGTGCCAGAGGTGGTGGACGAGCTGTCCACCAAGCGAGTGCTGTCTATGGAGCTGGTGGGGGGAATCCCGCTGGACCAGTGCCAGGAATTGGGCCAGGAGGCTCGCAACGAGGTAAGGGCTGCTGGGCAGGATTTTCATCAGAGCGGCGAAGTCTCCCCTCGTGGACCCTCCTGCCCATGACCCACCAGCTGCCTCTCTTCCCCCAGATCTGCTCGCAGATCCTCCGTCTTTGCCTCCGGGAGCTCTTCGAATTCCGGTTCATGCAGACGGACCCAAACTGGGCAAACTTCTTTTATGACATGGAGAGACGCAAGGTGGGCCTTCCCTCGATTCCAGACGGGCTGTGGGGAGAGGCAGCCCTTCTATGGGGGGAAGACTGTTGTTGCTGTGGTCCTCAGCACTGCCTTCCTTGCAGGTCACCCTGCTGGACTTCGGAGCTAGCCGGGATTTTCGCAAGGAGTTCACTGACCACTACATTGAGGCAAGTCCCGAGTTTCTGCCCAGGCCAGCCAGGCGATTGTGGCAGCCTCGGGGAGGGAAGCAGGGCAGGCCCCTCCCTGGAGGCCCCCCTTCACCACACCCCCAGGTTCCCTTCTCTCCCTTCATGGAGCAGGTGGGTAAGGAGCCCCACTGTGGGCCGGCTTGCCCCATTGGCACGTTAGGTGCAGGTGCTGGAAGTGGGCCACGGGGGGGGGGGAAGGAGAGGAGCAGGGAAGGTCTGAAGGCTGTTGTCTGCGTCCAGGTGGTGAGAGCCGCTGCCGATGGCGACAGAGAGAAAGTGCTTCAGAAATCAAAGGACCTGGGATTCCTGACTGGATTTGAAAGCCAGGCGAGTTGGGCAGTGGGAAGGGAGGCCTGGCTTTAAAAGTGCTTTTGGGGGGCAGAGACGGTAGCAGTTGTTCCCCCTCCATGAGCCAGAGGAGCTCGCTTGCCTGCCTTGCCCCTTTGGGAAGGCAGGGAGGTTGCACCCACCGCTGACTGCAGCTGGCCCCCCTTCCAGGTCTTTGAGGAGGCCCACCTGGACGCAGTGATGCTCCTGGGCACGGTCTTCTCGGGCCCGGGGCCCTTTGACTTCAGCGGCCAGGACACAACCCGCTGCATCCAGGACCTGATCCCCTTGATGCTGAAGCACCGTCTGTGCCCACCCCCAGAGGAGAGCTACTCCCTGCACCGCAAGATGGCTGGCGCCTTCCTCCTCTGTGCCCGTCTCGCTGCCACCGTGCCCTGCCGGGAGATGTTCGAAGAGGCCTACAGCCAGTACACAAGCCGGGAACATGCTGCCCATTTGGCAGTGGAGCAGGGGGAGACCCCTTCTAGGCTGGGGTGAGGGTCTCGGCCCACATCCACTTGGTCACGGCTGCTTTGGCACTCAGGTAGCCCACTGTGTCTGCAGGGTCTTCGGAGAGATTAGCTCTCTGTAAGGAGTGAAGAGAAGGGGGTCGGTCTCCCGTCCCCAGCTTTCCTCCCCCAGGAAATCCTGCTGTTTGGGCTGCAGGGGCCGAAAGCAAAGCCTGCCTTCTCTCTGCTGCATTTCTGTGGGAAGCATAGAGGGCTGCGGGTCTGTCAGTTGCCCCACAGGGAAAAGGAAACTGACTCCTGGGCTGCAAAGGGAAGAGAAAATGGCCGGACCTTTTGTGACTCAGGCTGCACTCAGCTGTCAGTTGCTTGTCCGGGTGTCCCATTACACAGCTCTGGATAAACAACTGCTCTCTCGATGAGTTGGGATATCACTCCCATCATCCCCAGCCAGCACGGACCACATTCTGGAGGAACTCTACAGGAGAGCAGAGCAGGGTGTCCAGGCTGCCCTGCCAGAGGTGCTGATGGCTCCCCTGCAGGAGCACCAGGGACTGGCTGACCAGGCCCCCAACTCTCAATGGAGGGGGAGGGAAGGAGCCGCCTTGCCTTCGATTACAGCCCTTTCCCTTCCTGCCGGTTTGTCTCTCAATACCTTTTGTGGTGGCTACTTGACCTCTGGGTTTGTGGAAGGCTGGCCAGGAGCCAGAATAAAGACAACTGACCATCTCGGTGGCTGTAGATCAAGTGGGTCTGAGCCACCCCAAGGCTCCTCCACGGGGGGGCCCAGCCTTTCTGCGCCTTTCTCCTTTTTTGAGCCCTTGGTTCTGAGTATCATGAAGAGCAGTGAGAAGGGGAGAGAAATCTCTGACATCCCTCCCCCCTTGGGGAGGGCTGAGAGGCAGGTCCAGAGTGGCCCAGGGGAACGTTTCCACACGCCCATGCTGGTGCTGGGAAGGCAGCTGCTCTCTGGGCCTGCAGGGCCTCGGGAAAGGAAGTAGGGGCTGATGGTTGATTGGGGAGGGCCCCCGGCTCCTCTTGGCCTCCCTGCTCTGAACTTTGGGGAGCAACTGTTGCCTGGCAGGGAGGCCCACAGCAGTCGTTCATTTCCCTCCATGCCTTCCCCTACCCAGTCAGCACTAGACTGCCAGCGTGGAAAGCAGATCCCCTGGCATCATCTGGGGTGCTTTCACCTTCTACGTGGCCAGATCCACTGTTCGTGTGTCCAGCACTTGGAGGCCGGGGGGGGGGGGGGGGCTCTCAGAAGCACGCTTGGGGCCTTGGGAGACGAGTGGGACTTCTCCAGGTGTTGCCGGGCTCGGTCCTTTTCAGTTCAAGCAGCCAGGTGGCATTTGCCCACTGGGGGCTCTGGCATCATGAAGTCAGCCCAGGGGGAGCCACAGTTTGGACCAGTAAGCTGACTTTGCTGCCTCCGTTTCTGCTGGGCCAGGAGCCGATTGCTACTCTTGCAAAGAGGAAATTGATGCATAGTTTGGTTCTTGCATGAGAGATGGATCTTGCCGTCGGTGTCCATGTTCATTTGCCGAGTTTTGTAACCTTTAAAAAGTCCATTTAAGAACTATAAATATAGAATTCAACCCGGTTCCATTTCAGTGTCAATTCAGCATAAATCAATTATTTGTTCCTGGAGAAAACTCTTCCGATTGTGTTTTCATCCTGGAAATTGCTGCTTGTGAGGACAAGAAGAGCTTTCTTGGAATGAAGCCTCTGAAGCGCAAAGCCCCTTCTGGGAAGTTTTAAGCAACCTGCGCGCACACTGGTTAGCACAGCCGTCGCAGCTGTGGCTTCCAGGATCAGCAGTGCAGAGCAAGATTTCTCTGGGGGTCCCAAGTTGGTTGGGAATGATGGCTTATTGCTACATATGCCAGCTGCTTTAACCTGGGTTGTGGGGCCCTGACAAGCCAGGAATGTGGGTGGGGTTTCTGCTCAGGCTTTTTTGGGAAGGCAAGATGGACTTGAAAATCGACGGGGGATTTTCTGGGGGCAAAAATAGCCTCCTGGGGGGTTTCCGTTCCCAATCGCTTCCTTGGGCTGCACAGCTGATCTGGGGTGTTCGCAAGCTCTTCCGCTGCCTGGAAACTTCCTGCTTATAAGGGGGAGCAGGCTGGCCAAGGGGGGACTGCCCACTGTGTTTGAGGAGGCTTGACGGGGGGGGGGGTGTTGGAAGTGGCATCCCTCTTCCCGGAACCACCCGTGGCTTCCATTGCATGGAATCTGGAAGGGCCTGGCTCACCCCACCCCCACCACTGATCACTTAATGGGCTGGCAGCAAAGCCCTGCCGCAAACAAGTCAGATCGATGGGGAACGCATTGGGGCAAGGCAGGGGTAGATACAGCAGTGAGCATTCTGGCCCCCCTCCAAGTGGCAGGTTTGGGGAGGGGGAGCAATTGGAGCCTTGGCTCTGGCTGCCTCTTCACTTGCTCAGCCTTGGAGGCATCTAAGCCTTTTCTGGGTCAGGCGGCCTTGGGCCTTTCCTGAGGGGGGCTATGTGGCCAGAGGGGCAGAATCTGCCCCTCCTCTATCACCGGCCTGAGTGATCCCCCTCCCCAAATTATGAGCACTTTGGTATTCTCTGTACTGGCCCTGTGCACTTCCTGGCATCCAAGAAGTTTAGGGGAGACAGTGGGCAAGGATAAGTGGTGCTGGCAAAGAGGTTGCTTGGCCTAAGTGTAGCTGAGTTTTGTGCACGCTATCTTGATTTGTAACCATGGTTAGCCTTGCAATGTGCAAATCTTAGCTTATTCAATAAACGACAGTCAAACCATAGCTTGATGGGTAAATCCAGTTTTCACGCTGCCTTGCTCCTTAAAGGAGCCTCACAGATCAAACTGCGCCAAGTTGCTGCTTCCAAGGAAGCCGATGGCTGTTTGCTGAGGGTTTGAAGCCAGCATCCATTAACCCTCATGATGGAAAGGCCATCCTTGACTGCCCAGCCTTCTGAAGCTCCTTAATGGCCGTAAGGTACTTCAAAAGACATTCTGGGCAAAGACTCCATGAAACCTTTGTTGGGCTTTTTCTCTCTGGGCTTTTCACAGCCTGGGCGGGGTCTCCCGGGTGTCTGTTTTGGCCCGTTCAGTGGGCTGGTCTTCTGCACAACTTCGGAGGGAGGTTGCAAGTGGGTGGGTGTGGAGAGATTACACAACACATAAAGTGCCAAGGCCTCACTATTTTTACTGTTAATTTTCCTCCTGAGTATCTCCTTGGAGCTCCAAGCCTCTCTTCTTTTAAGAAAGCTGAAATGCGTGCTTTTTATGGGAGATGTCTAAGAGCCCTTGCGCTGTACCGCCACATCCCCCTCCCCTCAGCAATTCCTGGAGGCTCTTCCTTTCCAGCTTTTTTTTTTTTTTGGTAAATATTTTTTATTTATTTTTTCAAATTTAAACATAAAAAAATAACTTTCAAGAGCAAAAATCTCGATCCGGTCATAGATGGTTACCATGCTTACATTCCTTTCACAAGCTCAATTCACAATTTCCATTACATCTTTTATAAATAAACAAAAAAAGAAAAAAAGAAGATAAAAAAGAAATTCAAAATTTAAGAAAAAACCAATTTTACCTCAAATTTAACATTTTCATCTATATAAATCCATTATATCTATCCAAAATTAGTTTCAAATTCACTTTCACTCATTTTTACATCTGCATAACAATTCTAAACATCTTTATTCTTCTTTACCTTATACAAGTCATATCAAAATATTTTTTACAATATTCTAACCTCTTAAGTGTTTACCTTACAATTTTATCACCGTTTATTCTTAGTTTCAATTCAATACCACTCCATTTTTATTATATTTTATAAAACATTTTATCTAATTTTAATCCTTTGACCCTTATCCTCGAATCAGTTTACCTTAGTTTTTTTTTTCTCCCAGTTTACATATTACACAGATTTCTCTCAAAGGCCTATTTTATTTACTCCAATTTCTAATATATTTTCCACTATATCTTCCTCTAATATTTAACTATGTTCCAGCTTGTTCTATTTGATTAATTCTCAGCTTGATCCCCTCCAAAACACCAACTATTTAGTTGATTTTAGAATAGTTCCTCAATCTCCTCCAACTCTCCTCCTATTTGTTTGACTGTTTCCAGCATTTTGTGGACTGATTTCCAGCATAGTCTCATTAACTCCCTCCATTGTTTGGCTAATTTCCAGCATAGTCTCCTCCAACTCTCCTCCTATTTGTTTGGCTGTTTCCAGTATTTTATGGGCTGATTTCCAGCATAGTCTCCTCCTTGACTCCCTCCATTGTTTGGCTGATTACCAGCATAGTCTCCTCCAATTCTCCTCCTATTTATTTGGCTGTTTCCAGCATTTTGAATTAATTTCCAACGTATTTCCACCGAGTCTCAAACTCTTATCTAGTTGGTATCCATCCCACACATTTTAACTGTAATATAATTATCTGTTTTATAACATTTTTCCATCCTGCTCTTTCAATTTAAATCTCAGTATATTTCATAATAGTCATCATTTCCAACTTGTATTACCTTAATTCAAGACTAATCACTAGCATCTGTGTATCTTGTATTTTGTTCAATCAATCCTTATTCATCAGTTTAACAGAAAGCTGAAATGCGTGCTTTTTATGGGAGATGTCTAAGAGCCCTTGCGCTGCACCGCCACATCCCCCTCCCCTCAGCAATTCCTGGAGGCTCTTCCTTTCCAGCTTGTTAATCTTCCCCGTTCCCCGCTGGGTAAGCCTGACTCCTGGATTTAGGATTTAAGAAACAGGCTACCCACTCTCTAAACTTTTCATCTGTTATTGTTCCTATAGCACCATTTCTGCTAGAGGCATTTTCCAAAGGCAGCAACTCATACATCTTGCCCAAAAGAGGGCCTACAAAGGGTTTTTTTCTTTCTGCCCAATACATCATGGCTCTGAGAGGATTTAAATATAAAAAATACAATACAAATCCAGAATTTTGAACAATAAGAGATACCATTCTTGCAAACCGTTCATCCCTGCAAGGGTCCTGTTGCTCAGTGTAGCCCAAGGAAGCTTTTCTGGGCCCCTTTGAATAAGGCCAGAGAGGGGGCATAATGCCAGGACGCCTCCAGGTAACCATTACAGCTTACGGAGCTGTTGTGTGATGCAGGCAGGCCTGGGAATGCCAGGGCAACAACGTTCTGAACCAGCTGAAGTGCCCTTCAAAACAGAAGACATTACAACTGTCTAAATGCAAGGTGATTGATGTATGAGTGACAGTCTGAAGGATCACCCGCTCCAGCAATGGGTGCATTCAGTGAATGGATGGCACAGCTGCCTCTCAAGAAGGAGCTGCGGGTCTATGAAGGTCCCCAGAGTGGTAAGTACCCAGTTCAGAACAAAAGTTGGTCCAACACCCACAGCTAATCATCTCCGAATTGAGCTCAAGTTCCCTCCCAGCCTCCAAGCCCTGGGACAAGACCTTGGTGGCAGCGGATATCCTGGCTCAAGAGGTACAATTGGGCAGCATCAATACCCCACCTCTGACAGAACTGGGTTTTGATCATCCATGCCTTCCAGGGTGCCCTGAAGCTGTAGCTGCCTCAACTTCCTTCTCCGGGAAAGGAGGAGTGGGGATGGGGATGGGGTGAGTTGTTTTGGTCAGATCTGCAGGTAGAATGGCCCCCTTGGAAGCAACTCCTTCCTTCTAGGGACTGAGGAATGAGTCGGAGTTTCTTCCGAAGTCCAGTGGGCAAGGATGTCCTCCACAATTTCTCTCTGGCAGTGATCTGGCCTTGTGGGCTCCACCTGGCTTCCAGGTTCAATTCCTGGTTCCTTTGCCCTTTTGTGTTTTCACCAGCTGGTTTTCCCAGCATGTTTCCTCCTGACCCAATGCTCGCTGGGAGGGGAGCGCTTCCTTGCTGGCTAAGCAGAGCCCCCGCCCCAAGGTTAGAGAAGGAGGTACTTTCTGGGTCCTCCTTGAAGCCCCTTGGAAGCCTGGCTTGACCTGCCTTCTGGTTTTCCTTGCAGAGGCGGCCCGGCTCCTCCCTGCCCAGCCCATCAGGCGCTGCCAGCTGGATTTCATTGAAGCCTCCTTTCCCGGAAAAGAAATCACCACGGGGGGGGGGGGAATTTTCCACTGCAAGGGTGTATGAAAGGGGAGAGTTGTTAACCGTTGCTCTCCTCTGTGCTTTGAGAACAGAGGAAGCCCTAGATCCCTGACTGGGGGAGGGGAGCAATCTCCTCGACCCATAGATGCAGGTCATAAGCGCCCCTGAGATCCCCGAAGTCCCACATCCTGCTCTCCTAGCCCGTCAGCAGCATCTTCCCCAGAGTGGAGACTCCGCTTGTAATACCCAGACTCCGGAGCGCTCCACCCACCCACCGACCCAGCATGTGCTCTGTGCCGGCCCCTTGAACACTCGGGAAGGCGCAGAGGGGGCTCCTGCACGCAGACTGATCCCCTTCCCTAATAGGGGACTCCCGCCCAAGAGCCTCGCCCCAGGACAACGGCGCCTCCCCGCTGCCTCTTCTCTGTAGCGCCGGCTGGCTTTTCCTCCCAGGCGGCAGGATGTCGGTCTATCAGCCGGCCTGGCTATTTCTTGGCTCTCGCAGTTAGATGAGGCAGCATCGTTGGTTCTCGCGGGAAGGAAGAGGAGCGGCAAGCATGTACAAAGTGCCGCCGGCTTCGGAAAGGCGCCGCTTTCTTTCAGGCAGGGAGGCGCCCTCCAACGCCCGGGCACCCACCGACAGCAGGAACCGGGCCGGGCCGAGGAGCGAGGAGGGGGCGCGGTCTGTCTTGCATCCTCCGGGCCCGGGGCGTGGCCAGGCGGGCTGGAGTCTGTCCTCGAAGGGAGGGAGGGAGGGAGGGGGAGGCGCGTGCGTGCGGCGGCGGCGGCAGAGACGAAGCGGGGTCCGCGGGCGGACGGAGCAGCAGGGGCGGCATCGGGCCCTTCCTCGCTCGCTCCCCTTGGATGCCGAGCCGGGAGGAGGATCGCCGCTACCACATCCAGGTGAGGACGCTGCCCGCTTGCGGGGACCGCCGGGGAAGGGTCTCTCTCCGCCTTGACGGCCCCCCGAGCCCCGTTCCCCGGCCGCATCCTGTCGGGCGCGAGGGCTCCGAGGCGCGCTTCTCACGGAGAGGAACCCCCGGCCCAGGAGCCCTCCCCGCCCTTCGCTGCCTTCCACAGAGAGCAACCCTTTCCGGGTTGCCCAAAGAGGGTCGCGGGGAGGGGGCAGGGATCGCATCCCGACGCCCCCGCGCCTCCGCCCAGGCGCGCCGGGAAGGACTGGCTTTCCATCCTTGCGAGGCGGGGACGGGCTATCCGATCCGCCCCCCCCTCTCGCCCCGCCACACCTCAGGCTGGCCGGGAAGCTCCGGCACTGGCTGCCCCACCCAGCGCTCCGGTTCTGGCGCCCGCCATCCTTCTCCACCCGCACCCAAGGGGGTACGATGGAGCAACCCCCAGCCCCGGCACCTAACTTACCAAACGGGCTTGCGGGAAACTTTTCGCCCTACCCTCCCTGCCCCCCTTTCTGAGAGGGGCTAGTGAGTTCCCCGCCTGGCTAGCGAGGTTTTGGGGGTGCAGCTCAAGATGCTGCTTTTGCTGCATTACTGGGAATTTCCAGGAACGGCGCTGTGTGTGTATGTGGAAGTTTGCAAGAAATTGGGGGGTGGGTCACAGAGGGCAAAGCCTGAAGATGAGGCTACCAAGCAAGGTCTCTTGAAGTGGGGAGAATCAGGGGAGGAGTCTTCGTTTTCTCTGTTCTGGATGGTTTAGGGGAGATGGTTTCTCTCCCGAATTCTTTTGGAGGGGGGGTGATTTCCTGTCTGAGCCAGTCCCTTGGACCTACTCAGGGAATGGGCTCCATGAATTATGCTGATCTGCACCCTTAATACATTCTGTGATGTGCTTCCCCACAACGACCCTTTTGGAGAGCAGCCTTGACGCAGAGAGGCTGGGTGGGCTGCAGGTTTAGCCCCCACCTTCACTGCCCCCCCTATCTCCCAGAGTTTGCATGGTGGGGGCTACCTCCAGCCCCTCCACCTGCCAAGCCCCAGTTCTAGGCAAAGGGGCCTGCTCAGCTCCAGGAAGAGAATGGCTCAAGTTTTCCTGGCTTGAGACAAGTCCCCACTTCTCCCTCCATGCCTCCATCTCCTCTCCTGGGAAGCTGCTGCCTCCCACAGGACTCAGCCTGTGAACGCCCCATTTGCCTCCCCATGGCCTGGCTGCCTCAGCTATTTTAAGCTGCTTAGGAAGTCTGCCTGGTCTGCTTCCTTCCCTCCAGGAGACTCTTTTCCTGGGTGGGGCCGACAGAAAGCTCCGTCGCATGTTCAAACCAGGCTTGGGGGGGGGTCTCCCTGGCGGGCTCACTTGTGGTCAGCCTTAGAAGAAATGAGGCTGCATCAGGGACTGACCAACATCGGGGGGGTACAGGATGAATGAGGGCCTTTTCAGGTGAACATTGGGGAACCCCATTTTGGAAAAAAGCCATGGAGAAAGCCAGGTAGCATAGCCCCCCCCAACACCCATAATTTCCTGGGAAGGAAGAGGGTGAGTAGATCTAGAGTTCAGGAAGAGGGTCCCAGGCATTGGACGGGGCCACCACTCCAAAAAACCCCTCCCTGTGCAAGAAAAGATTCCAGAGCGTTCTTGTGCTGGCCCCAGCAGGGAGATTTGTTCAGATTCCCTTCCCCAGCAAAGCTCTGGTGGTTCCGATGAAGGGCACCTCCCTCCCACGGGGGGCATCTCTTTGGGGGGTACACAGGCAGAGGAGTTGTTTCTCTGTCGTCGTCCCCCAAAAGGTGCTGCTCCCATCATCTGTAGTGAGTGGAGGCTGGGGAAAGCTGTTAGAGCTCCAGTTGAGTTGGGATCCATATAGCGGCCAGGGGTGAGGGTCATCCTTGGGGAAGAAATGCTGTCTGGACTCTGCCTATTGCTCAGAGGACACCTGCTCATTGCATATCCTCAGCCTCAGGACCTCCCTGGGCTAACCCAGGCAGGGAGCTTCTGCACACTGGGATGCCGTCTCTGGGTCTTGGCCTGAGGAGGTGGCAGCCAGAGGGGCCAGCGGCATCTTTGGGATCCTTTTTCATTCCTGACACTGCAGACCCGCCAGGCGGGCTCTCTTGCCAGGAACAGTTTGGCCTGCAATTCCACCATGGAAAGGCCAGTGCATTGGCAGCCCACAGGAACGGGTCCACATTGGGTCTTCCCAGTCCTCCTGGCATCTCTCGGGCCAAAGGGATGGGCTCCGGCTGATCTGCCAGGTCCTTCCAGAGTTTTCCCAGAGGGAGCCCGGGTGACCCAAAAGCCTTCCCTACTGGACAACCCTTTCCCAGTTGCAACTGAGTGAAATCCTGGGAGGGAGAGAAGAACGCTGACCAGGAGGCCTGAGTAGGCCAGGACAGGGCCGGCTGGAATTGGGGGGGGAAGCCCACTGTTTCTCTGGAAACCCCCATGCCCTATGTGGGAGACCTGTTGATCTAGGTCACACTTGCGCTCTCCACACTGCCAAAGTTATAACATGATGGGGGTGGGGTTCCAGGGCGAGCCCCAGACAAATGGGGGCGCCCACCCAGGATGGCCTAGAGAAGATTGCATCTTCCCTCGGCTCCTCTTGGGGAAAGCAGCAAGCAATGCTGTGGACTGGCTAAGAGACAAGGAGGCGGGGGGGGGGGTTGCGCCCACCTATTTTTAGTGTTCTCATAACACCCAAAAATGACATGCAGTTTCACACAGACAGCTCTGTGTGTAGCTGGGTAACTAAAGTCCAGCCATCCTGCCCTGTGTCACTACTGCCCTGAGCTGGGCACTACCCTGGGGTTTGCGAAAGGGCTGGAGGGGAGTGATGGAAAGGAGGGCCCGTCTCTCCTGGTGAGGCAGCCTCTACACATGGACCCCAGCACAAGCAGGTTGGCTCACGGCCTGACAGCTGCACTTGCACACAAGGCCAAGCTCACCTTGTTTCTTTGGGGGGGGTACTGTTTTGTGCAAGCACCCCCATTTAATTAGTGGGGTTCAATAGTTGACCAAACCCTAAAAACAGAATGACTCAGGAAGCAGGTTGTGCAAATGTAGTCAGCTTTGCATTCGGAGGTGCTGCGCCTGCCTGTCTCAGGGCCTGCCAGCCCCAGAGGGGAGGGAGGGAGGGAGGGAGGGAGGGAGAGAGAGGAAGAGAGTGAGGGTCTGACTGTTCTGAGGTGTCCACCCCCCCCCCCCCGCGCCTGGCCACCTTCTTCCCTGGCCCAGCCAGGAAGCACAACAGAAGCTATCAGGGTGCATAGAGCTTATCCAGCCCCACCCCACTCCACCCCACCCTCACATACAAACAGGCTGTTCTCTGGTGCAGGAGGCCATAAGCTCTCCTGGGTGAGGACAAGCAGCAGGCAGGCTGGGGAAAGGGCCCCTCCTGTTTCCCCCTCCTCGAGGCTTGGCCTGCTTTGCAGGCTTTTCTGCACTGCTAAAATGAGCTGCCAAGGGCAGGATTGCAGAAGTTCCCTGACTCCGCTTCCTCCAAGAGATCCCCAGACTCCCTGGATCCTTCTGCCCTGGTCCTGATCACCAGGGAGAATCTCTCTCTCTCTTCTAGGCTGCTCCCTCTCCCACCCTCCTTCGTTCGCCTGGGAATGAGTCCCATCTGCCCCCCATCAGGGCCTGCAAACCCTTCAGCCGCTTGGGTGTGCCAGGCCGCCAGTGGCCGGGGGGGCATTCTGGTGGCAGCTGAGAAAACTTTCTTGGCCAAATGTTTGCCTAGCTCCGGTGCAGCTGGTGCGCTCGATGAGGAAGGGGGAGGAGGGCCGGGACACACACAGCTGTTGAGGGCTCCCCCAAGCCATTCAGGGGCAGCTGCTCGCCTGACGTGGGGGCCCCTCTATGTTGCCCTATTGTTCCCACCAGCTCCAGGCAGCTGTTGTGTGGAGAAGTTTGACTTTGTTAAAAGGCCATCTTTAAACAAGACCTCATCCCCCTCCCCGCAGACACACATCCCCTAACCATGTCTACGTCTGGGCCCCTTTGTGTGTCTCCCCAGCGTTCCAGGGGCTTCGCTTTGTGGCCATTGTGTGGGGCACACGCTCTGCACAAAAGAGACCAGGCTTGGTCTGCATTGTGGGGCAGAGTCCCTTTAATGGACTGGACCATCTGTGAGCTGAGGGACGCCTGCTGGATTTCGGCAGAAACTTTCCTGTAGACTGGAAGAGTTTGCAAAGGTGAAACGAGGCCGTCCCCTCAGCCCTCGATTACATCTGCCCAGCCAGATTGGCTTTAAGCAGAGTCCGGGCCTCAAGGAAGCCGCACGAGGGGGGCTTTTCGCCCTTCACTGCAGGTTTTCAAGACAGCGACACTGGCAGGGAGCAGGAACACAGGGGGGACAGAGATGGGGTTCTACCTGCCCCCCAACATTGGGGTGCCAATGAAGCAGCATGCAAACTAAGGGGCCCCCTTCTGAAGGGGCCAGGATGCCGCTTCTGAGACCGGCCGCTGTTTCCAGGAGACAGGAGAAGGCGGCAGGGGAGCGTTCAGCTCTTTGCATCTTTTGCATTATCAGAGCGTGACTGAGAGCCCACCCCACCCCCACCGCATGCAACGGCTCCAAAATGGAATGGGAGAAGACTCTCTGCCTCCCCCACACTTTATTTGATGGGGATGAGGTGTGGTGGTCCAAGCCAAGGCAAGTCTTTCTGGTGGGATCCAGAGATTGATGTAGGGCTAAAGCAGGAGAAAATAGGGACAAAAAGGGCTGGGGGTTTACGACCCCCCCGCCCCCCGAATGGGCTGGGAGGTGACAGAGGAGAGATTTTGCAATGCCAGAAGCTTCCTTTGGTCCTGAGTTCCCAGGAGGCTGCAGCCCTCTGAGGAGCCTGAGAGGAAAAGGGGGAAAGTCTCCTCCACTCAGCAGGTGAACTCTGCTCCCACCTCACCTGGCAAGGGCTGGCTGGGCTGTGCCTCAGGAAGCCAAAGGAGCAGAGCCCAAGGTTAGGCTCTGCCCATCCCTGGCAGGGGTGCATCCGTGGGGAGCCGATGCCCCGGGGCCCCTTTTCCTGGGAAGAGCATCTTCTATTAGGGCTTAAAGACATCCGGTGGGAGGCCCAGGGGGGTGGGGCTGCCCAAGGACCTTAGCCACCAGCTCAGGGTGAACTTGGAGCATCTCCACCCCCTCCCCCCAGCCAAAGAATATGTCCCCATTTCTGACATCCTGATGAGGAAAGGCTGGCTCGGGGTTTCCTGGGCAGTCCAGGGTGATACTGGTCAGAGGCCGACTGTCCTGGGTGCCGGAAGGAGAGTCTCAATGAAGCCTGGGCCTGCCTGCCAGGGCTGTGCGTGGCTCCTTCCCTGGAGGGCAGCTGGGCTCACCTGCCCTCTCCCACCTCAGGCCCGGCAGGGGTGAGCAATGAACAAACTGCGGCAGAGTCTCCGCCGCAAGAAACCATCCTACATGCCCGAGGCCAGCCGCCCCCACCAGTGGCAGGCCGATGAAGAGGCGGTGCGTAAGGGGCGCTGCAGTTTCCCGGTGCGGGTGAGTAGCTGCCCCTTTCCTTCTTGGGCTGGCCCCAGCGCCTTTCCACAACCCTCCTAAAGCCCTGGCAGTACCTCCAACCCTTGTGGGAGGGCTGTGGGGGGCAGGGAGCCCCTTTATTTGTCTTGCAGCCCCAGGGCTCTGGTGATTGGGGTTGAGCTGGGTCCCCTCGATTTGTGCTTCGCCCACCAGTGCGGGTGGTCAGATTTGGGCATTCTGGGCAACCCCACGACGTGGCTCCTGCTGCTCTTTCACTTCCATGGCACAAAGATCAGGTCCTGTTTGCTGACTGCACCCCTTCCCTCCCTCCCTCCCTCTCTCCCTCCCTGCAGTACCTGGGCTACGTGGAAGTGGAGGAGTCCCGAGGGATGCAGGTGTGCGAAGAGGCAGTGAAGAAGCTGAAAGCGGTGAGGGTCCAGCTGGTGAGGAGGGGGCTGATGCCCAAGGAGAGCTCTGGCCAGACCGGAGGCTGCGCACACATTCCGGGCTCTGAGCAGTGGGAGTCCAGGGGGCTTAAGTCCAGCTTTCTTCTTTGACTTTTTCTTAATTCAGCCTTTCCTAGTGGGGGGCCCAGATGGCCGCAGGGTCTTATTGGCCATACAGAATCATAGTTGATGCTGGACCCCCTCAGTGCCCAGTGGGACTTCCTGGCCGGATGGCGGGGGAGTTGTGTCCAAAAACACCTCTTTGGTCCTTGGGTGACTCATCAGCAACTTTGCACAAAATATTGCCGGGATTTGTCTTCACTCCATCCATGAAGCCAGTTACTCACCCAGGGATCTGAATTCCCACAACATGTTTGTTAAGGCTGACCTTTGGCAATCTCAGCATGTTGTGTAAGTGCAATGGTTAAGTGTGTCGTGCCATCGCAGTATACTACAAAACAAAGTTGCTCCTTCTAAAATTTTTTAAAATAATTATTGATGAGTTTTAAGGATTATCTTCAAATCACAAGACTCAAAAAGAGCAGGCAGAATTTATGCTTTACTCTGTGAAGCTGCCGTTTGTATGAATTCCAGCAGAGGAAGCCGAGGCATTGATTAGTGAAAAATAATTTGATGTACGCAAGCTTTTATATAAAACCATTGTTTTGCAGAGGGGGTGGGCAGGCACCCTTTGGGTGGGGAGGGGCTGCACATCTCAGCCCCCGAATCTCCCAGAAGGCAAAGAGCGTTTTTCCCCTGGGGGGGAGGGATGGAAATGTTTCCACTGCAAACTGCAGTGTTTATAAATAATTTGCCAACAAAAATAGAGAGGCCTGACTAAGAAGGCCTTTTAGTCTTTTGAATAATTTAGCTAATTAATCCGAGGCACAGGTTGCAAGGGGCACTTTGATTGCTTGCTCTTCATCCAGGAGTCTCCTCTCTTCGCTTCTACCATCACAAGACACTCCCACCCCCTGGCTTGGACTGGGGGAGCAAGTTTGCAGGCACAAGGCTTGGTGTGATTCATCCATGTAAAGTGAGAATTCCCTGACACAGACCCCATCCACCCAGGAACTGAACATTTGGGCATTTGGCACAAAATTCAGTGGCCCCCACCCCGGTGCCAAGGAAAGCAAAATGACCTGCAGGCTTCTCTCCTGCTCTCCCCCCCCCCCCGCCCTCAGTGGGCCTATTTCTGCCCAGAGGAGTTTGGAGAAGGAGAGCGCCTGGGGGCAAGAGGGCTTGGGAGGTGGGCCCAGGCCTGCCCTTAGTGGCCCCTGCTGATGTGGTCCTTCTCTGTGGCCTCCACAGAGCGGCCGCAAATCTGTGAAGTCCGTGCTGTGGGTTTCAGCTGATGGGCTGCGCGTGGTGGATGACAAGACCAAGGTAGGCATCTGGCAGTGGGGAAGGGCAGCGTGCCAGTCCGAGGGTGTCTCACCTTCTCAGTGCCCAGAAATTGCTGACCTTGACCACAGCTGGGCTCCAATTAAGTGGGAGGGGCATGGCAGGAGGCCATGCCCCCCTCCCCTCACTTCCTCCCCCCTTGAGCCAAAGCAAAGCGGTTGCTCATGGCAAGGTGGGAGTGGGGGGATGTCCTTCCTGATCTGGGTGCAAGCTACAATGATGAAAGTGTCCAGAGCATGTGCAGACTGCTCCCCCCACCCCAGGACCTGATTGTGGACCAGACCATCGAGAAGGTTTCCTTTTGTGCTCCGGATCGCAATTTTGACAAGGCCTTTTCCTACATTTGCCGGGATGGCACCACCCGGCGCTGGATCTGCCACGGCTTCCTGGCCCTGAAGGACTCGGTGAGTGCTGGGTTTCCTCCCTGCCACAAGGGCTGGACAGTCTGCTTCTCCTCCCGGCCCTCTGCCCCAGAGGAGAAGCTGCCCCTTGCCTAGTGGGTGGTCAGGATGCCCTGCAAGCCCCTCATGGATCTGAGAAGGTCTGGTGGATTGTAGGGCTCTTTCGAAACGCTGACTTGTCAGTCAACAAGGGAAACTGAGGCAGACTGTCCCATTCTGGAGTCACCCTTCTGTCCCTCTCTGGCTCTTCGGTCATCTTTCCAGACCCAGGAAGGGAAGGGTACACCCTGTTTGCCAGATCCTTCCCCACCCCCCATCAGAACCCCATGTTCACTCTGCCAGGGGGAGCGCTTGAGCCACGCCGTAGGCTGCGCCTTTGCCGCCTGCCTGGAGCGCAAGCAGAAGCGTGAAAAAGAATGTGGGGTGACTGCCTCCTTCGATGCCAGCCGCACCAGCTTTGCCCGGGAGGGTTCCTTCCGACTACCTGGTCCCCCGGCCCCCACCTCCCGCCCCTCTGGAGCACGGCCCCCCCAGGATAAGAAAAAAGGTAGGGGGCACCGGGGCATTCGCGTGAGCTGGCACCCCGGGCTGCAAGCCTTGTGCTGGGGCTGCCCCATTGAAAGATATGGAAAGACCGCTGGCTGTGGATGCCGGGTCTCTGTCTAGAGAGGTGGGGACTACTTCTGGGGGGCGAGCCAGTCTGATTCTCCTTCTGCTCTACTGCTCCCCTCGGATGTCAGGCGAAGGGAGCTGCTCTCTTGTGTTCCCTGAACTCTACAATTGGGGTCTCTTTACTCTCCATGTGCCGGGAACAAGCCGGGATCAAACTGTATTTGTAAGGGTTGACATGATGACTTTCCAAGGAGGACAGAAGCCATTCCGAGAGACTCGGCACCCTGACCTCCCCCTGGGGCAAGCTTTGCTCCCCCGCGGGGGACAAGGAGGGGGGAGGGGGCTTGACCGGCTGCTGGGGGCACTCCAATGTACAGCAGGGGCTTTGGGGGAGCGGCACCAGCAAGAGCTCCGGTTTGTTTCCTCTTTTGCAGTGGAAGCAGCTGCCGCCCCCTCAGCCTCAATCCCAGCCCCCGCCCAACCCGGCAGCGCCTCGCCTCCTCAGGGGGCCACTTCCCCAGAGGAGAAGACAGAGGCGGGGGGGGCGCACGCCATCCCGCGCCGCCACGCCCCCCTGGAGCAGCTGGTGCGGCAAGGCTCCTTCCGAGGGTTCCCCACCCTGAGCCAGAACTCCCCCTTCAAGAGGCAGCTCTCCCTCCGCCTCAACGAGCTGCCCTCCACGCTGCAGCGCAAGGGCCATGCAGACAGCAGTGCAGGTGAGGCGGGCTGCCTGCCAGGGGCAGAGGCCATTTCCGGGGCCTGACACTCGGTGCCAGGGAGGGAGGCAGGAGCTACTGGCAGGAGGGAGGCCATAGGGGCTGTCCGGTCCAGGGGAGAAAGGGGCAGAAGGAAAATGGGGGGGGGGGAACAGACGCCCCAAGCAACCAGCTGCATTGAAAGTGGGACTTCTCCCTCCCTCTCTTCTGCCTGTCTTAGAGGCGGAGGCAGCCCCCAGCAGGGACTCGGATGGCATCTCGGCTCTCTGCACTCAGATTGACACTTCGCTCGCCCAGCCAGCTGGAGAGCCCCCTGCAACCCTCATGCCTGTGGAAGGGGGCAGCACAGGTACAGCCAGAAGGCCCACTTTCCCTGTGCTGGGGGTGGATGGGTGAGTGGAACTTTGGAGGCCTGTTTGGGAAGGCCACTGCTTGACCTTTGTATTGCCCTCTTCTCAGGATCCCCTTCCTCATGGAACGACCCCCAGGCCAACTCCCTGTTCCAGCCAGGACACAAGAGGACCCCCTCAGAGGCAGAGCGCTGGCTGGAAGAGGTTGCCAAGGCTGCCAAGGCTCAACAGCACCAGCAGGTGCCCTTGGCCACCCCCTCGCTTCTGCCCAGCTTTCCTCTGAGCTATGAGGCAGCTCCCCTCCCCACAGGCATCTTTGCATCTCCCCACATGCCCCCCACTTATGTGCCTGTGGGCACTGCCTACGTGCCTGCATTGCCCTTTCCTGCCATCCCCAGCGTGCCCGTGGTGGGCATCACGCCCTCCCAAATGGTGACCAATGCCTTCTGCTCTGCCACACAGGGTCCTGTTACAAATTTGGGAGTCAAGGCCAACCCCTTCCCTCAGGCCCTCCTGGACCCCCCTCGGCTCAAAGCCAATGGGACTGTCTGGCCCTCCGAGCAAAACCCCCCAGGGATTTCTGCCCCCCACCCCGAGCCCCCTGACCCCTTTGAAGCCCAGTGGGCTGCCCTAGAGTCCAAGGCTCCCACTGCTGCCTCCAACCCCTTTTCTGGTGACCAGCAGAAAACCTTTGAAATAGAATTGTGATCCCGATTTTTAAGGTTCCCCCTTAGCACCCCATCTTGCTAGGCCAGCTTGTCTAAATCTTCGGGTGGGGAGAGCTGGCTGGGAGCAGCACTTCAAAAAGCAGCCAGTGGGGACCGGGAGAGCTGCCCCCAAGCGATGTGGGGAGCCACGCAGGAGCTGCTGAAAAACCAGTTCCTCTCCCGCCCAGGCCGAGAACGGGTGGCCAGTTGGAAACCAGGGTAAGCAAGAGGCCTTCCAGGCCTGCCACAGCCTCCAGAGAGCAGGGGACAGATGTGGGGGGGGGGTGTCTCTGCTCTCTACCCCCTCCTTTGTTCAGAAGCAGCACCAGAGTGTCTCCGTCTTTGTCAGTAACAGCGTCCATTTTTCTTTGGGGTGTCCCACTCTGTGCATGGCAGGCCCCCTCCTCCCTGGGCAGCTGTCCTCTCCTCTTCCCAAAAGGGGGGGACATCTTTGTGGAGCTGCTGGGGAGGCTCTGGGTGCCTCTACTCCCCACCCCCCAAAGCTGCCTGTGGTTTGGCCTGAAGCTATGAAGGAGGCTCCTTTCTCTCCAGAGGCAGAGGGACCCTTCATCAGGCTTAGGTTGTGATATGTGGTGCACGTGGGGGACCACAAACAGGATTAGAGTTAGGGTACTACAAACCCTCCCCCAGGGGCAAGAGATTGGATTAATGGGAGATCCATGATCTTCTTGTTCCTAGAGAGGGGGGGCAAAGGGAGGAACTGGCTTTCCTCTCCAAAACTTAATGGGGGGGGGGGGCTTGGTGGAATGGTTATTGCAGAAGAGGTGCCCCCCTCCTCTCAGTTTTGGCTTGGATGGAGAAAAATTCTTCAGGTTAATCTTGTTTTTACATATTCCCAATGTTGGGTCTGGCAGGGTACTAGTGCTCAAATCGCAGCGGGAGGGGGGGGGACAGGACATTCCCGTACATTTCAGGGTGATGCCTGGTCTTGAGAGGCTCCCCTGGCTTCACCTCAGTAATCCAAGCATGGGGAGTGGGAGGTGGGGAAGAATCCCTCCGAGATGTAAAGGCTTGAGAAAAATTTCTTTCCTGGAGGACCTCAGGGTCACTGTTCAGGAACAATAAGGCTGAGCGTTTTCCCACAAGACAGCCCAGGGTTGATCTTGAAGGGGCAGCTGAAGGAGAACTTGGGGGAGGGTGTACCTTTTCCAGTGGGACAGCCAGCTTCAGGCAGGCTCTTGAAAGCAGCTGCCTGGCTCAAAGGCAGCAGCCCCTCCCACAAGGCTCCTTGGCCTCCTCAGCCCCCCCTCCAAAAGCAGAACTGCCCTTGCTTCTCCCCCACCCTTTCACCTTGGGCGAGCAGAGAAGACAGAAGTTGAGGAACAAGGCCTCTCCTGACCAGGCTGCCTGGAGAGTTCCAAAAATGTCGGGGGGGGGGGGGGGTGTTATTTTTTATCTTATTTTGAAACTTTTTGTATTAAAGAATCCCACCTATTTGTATTATATAATAAATAACAGAGCCAGTAATATAATATCCCAGTGCAAAGCTTGTATCTCTTATGGGGGGGTTTGGAGGGGGCAGAGGTGGGACACCGGGAGCCTCTCAGCACAAGAAACAAATGTGGGGAGGGGCTTCTTGGCTTGGACCCTTTTGCAGCCTCTGCAGTCCTGTCTGGTGAACCAGGAAGGTCAAGCGGTGGTGCCTGCAGACCACACACCCGGGGTTTTGGTGCCCCCATGACCAATTTTCTGGATTGGTATGCCAGGACATTCTGCTGCCAACTGATGGTGGCGGCTGGAGTTGCTGCTGCCAATGGTGCCCACAAACGTGGATGGGAGTCTTATCGCATGCCCAGCCTGGTATTGGTTTCTCAGGCCTGGCCCCTTCTCCACTTTAGCAACGTGTTAGGACCCTCCCGCGGGGCCAGGCGCAACACAGCCGGCGGGGGGCGTCGCCTCTGAATCCGGAGTTTTAGCGCAAATTGAACTGGAGGCAGGCTGGCTGCGGGCGGCAAGGCTTCAAGGCAACGGCCCCGGGACCTCGCTAGGCCGCCTTAAGGGCGCCCCGAGCGCAGAAATCCCGTTTCTCCGCTGAGCGGCGCGGACGAAGGAAGAGCGAAACCGCCAAGCGGAGGAGCGGCCAGGCAGGAGGCGCCCCTTCACGCGCGAGGCAGCCGGGCGGCCGAATGGCTCTCGGGAGGCGAGGCGCGCCAGTCGCCTTTTGCAAAGAGATGCCGCGGGCGCAGACCTCCGCCTCTCACCTTGCGGGTGTCTGCCCCGCCCCCCAAAACCTGCAGGGCTCTTGTACGAACCTCGCGAGGGGAGGAACCGGCAGCCACTAGGAAGGAGGACGCTTATGCCGAGCGTGGCGGGGGGGGGGGTCGTCGCCGTCCCTCAGCCGGCGGCATTCCTTGAAGGAGTCGGAGGGCGGATTCCTGCTGGTGCCAGGAAGCGGGGCTGCCGGCCAGGCCTTCGCCCGGAGGGCAGGAGGCGGCTTCCCGGTGGCCAAGGCTCTTCTCTGCGCCCACGCAAACGGCGAAGCGGCAGGAGGGGCGCTGCTCTGCCCACCGGCTTGGCCTCGGGGATTAGTGACCGGCGGGGCGGGAGGAGGCTTTGCCCCGGCCCCAACCCATACAGCGGCTAAGGGCCAAAAGAGGAGTGGTTGAAGTAGCCCCTCCTCCCCGGCAGGTCCTTCGAGGGCGTTTGCGGCTCAATTGAGTAGACCAAAAGGGGCCTGAGGAAATAGGGTGGAGGTCGCCGAGCGGGGCAGAAACTGCGGGGCTGCTCGACCTGGAGCGGAAAAGCTCTGCGGTCCCGCTGCCCCTTGACCCCAGATATTTCATGCCTGGAAGCGCTCTGCACATGCTTGGGAGCACCCTATCGGTTCCGTAGCCAGGGACGGTGACTTAGTTTAACTCCTGTAGCCTGCGCCGACTAGGTGTTGCCGCTGCCGATTCGATATCCCCGGATTGCGGCCTTGGCGGTCTCTGCTCCGCGCCGAGAGCCCCGCCCGCCCGAGCCGAAGCCGCGCTGCAACCGGCAAGGAAGGGCGGCTTCTTGCAGCAATGCCATTTACAGTGAGATTAATCCCTCTCCCATTTTTTTAATATCCTCCCTCCCTCCCTCCCTGTAGAGGTGGGTCTCCCAACTGTCAAACGCATGGCCTTGTGGGAGTTGAAGTCCTCTTGTGACAGTTGCCTGCTTCCCACCCCCAGCGGGTAAAGCGCTTGCAAAGGAAGGAGGGGAAAAATATTAATGCCAAAAAAGTGTCTGCGTGTGTATGTGGAGGAGAGAAGTCCTCTGTAAGACCGAGACTACATTCCCCATGGTGCACCGGGCTCAAAGGAGCTGGACTGTGATTGGCCCCCCTTGCTGCAAGCTGCTCGAGAATGAATAAAATTGTACAGTATATTCCGATGTGAGAGGTAAAAGGGGGGGGGGGCTGGGAAAAAGAAAAAGAAAGAGAGAAAAGAAAGGGGGATCCGTGGCTTCTCCCACCAGCCCAGCCAGGCTGGGTGAGGCATTTTCTCCCGTATCAAAATGGCCACAGCTGTGCACAAGTCTATCAAATGGTGAGTGCCCCACATCTGGGGGGTGGCACGATTCCCCGGCAGGCACGAGGGGCAAGGATGCAAAATGGGGGGAGGGAGAGGACTGGAGTCTCCCTTCCCTCCCCTCGCGCGGCGGGGGCTCAGCCGTTCCGGCAGCTGTTCTTGGCGAAAGGAGGAGGAGGAGGGAGGGGGCAGATGGGGGGGCGAGAGGCTCGGTCTGCCTGGTTGCTGGCAGTACAGATGGGCACGGGGAGGGCACTTGGGGCTGGGAGGCATCTGAGAGAGGCCCCCGCGGGGATGTGACTGCGCGTTCGGCGGATCGGCACCAGCGTGGGCTGGTCTCGGCGTCCTTCCCGGTGTCCCGCGTGGAGGTCTGTAGGCACGCGTGTTGTATGAGGGCCAGCGGTACAGGTGTGCCCGAGGAAACAGGTGCCGGGGCTCTCCCCAACAGGACGCGACGGCGAACCCAAGCAGCAGGCGGCCCGACTGCCGGGGTGGGGTCCGCTACTGCTCTTTCCCCCATTGTTCGGTGCCGGAGTTGCTCAGCCTCCCCGTGGGAGGAACTGAAGGCATCCCGCACCCCCGGTCACTCCTGGGCCGGGCTAGCAGATGGGCAGAGGCCCGCTTGATGTCATGCCCCAGCCGGTGCCTTCGAGCCGAGACGCTGCCTGGCCAGGAACAAAGTGCCCGGATCCCTTCTGGGGTGGGGTCTCTCGGGTTGGTTTCCCAGGGGAGGGGACTCTTCCAGGGGCAAATGGTCTCCTCACCCTTTGGGTCCCGGGCCAGCCGTGGCCATCGCCTCTTCCTCTTTGGGACCAGCTCTGTTTTCCCTGGACGGTGGGAGGGAACACGGGGGTCCCATGCCCTGCCACCTCTAGGGGCGCGGGCTCTCTCCACGCTGCAGCGGGCGGTAGCCTTCCCCAGCCCTTGCGGGGAATCCCTGGACCCGCTTTCTCGGCTCCCGGCAGCTTCTGACCCGAGGGCTGCTGTGTGAGCCGCGCCGGGCGGCCGAGGCGTGCTGGCTAAGGGCCGGGCCTTCTCTTGCAGCCTGGGCGAGGATTTCTACCGAGAAGCCATCGAGCACTGCCGTAGTTACAACGCCCGCCTGTGCGCCGAGCGCAGCATGCGCCTGCCGTTCCTGGACTCGCAGACAGGGGTCGCTCAGAATAACTGCTACATCTGGATGGAGAAGACCCACCGGGGCCCAGGTGCGGACATGCCCGCTGGGCACTGTACGTAATGCTGACCCTCCCCCAGGGGCCACAAGAGCCGAGTGCCTAGCTGGGGGGAGGAGAGAGAAGTACAAATTGACTTCATGAGGACTAGGAGCCTGAAACTGATGTGCAGAGAGGCCCATAGGTGGGCATCAGTTCTCCTTCCTAAGTTCCGTGGGCATCAGGATGGGCTGAGTTCAATGGTGGAATAAGAGCAGAGAGAAATGCAGCCTGCCTTTAAAGGACTCCCCTCATGCCAAACACCATGCCAGGAGGCATGGCAACCCATTTGCCCTTCAGCTTCCCCCCAGATACCATGAGGCTGCTCCACTTCAGGGGCCTGGCAGAGCTGAAACTCCTCTGCCAACCTTCAGATGCCAGGGGAGGGAGGCTTGCCCTCCCTGCTTTCCTGCCAAGTTCAGGAAAGATTGTGGGCGTCTCTCCTGCAGGCCTGGCACCCGGTCAGATCTATACCTACCCAGCTCGCTGCTGGCGGAAGAGACGGCGGTTGAACATCCTGGAGGACCCACGGCTGCGGCCCTGTGAGTTCAAGATTGGTAAGGAGCTGGGGGGCTGGGGGGGCAGAGAGTGTTGCCCTGGGCAGGTGCCGTATCTCGAGCAGGCCTTCTCTGCAGCTGCCTGGCAAATAATGGCCGCTGGGATTCTGAAGCCTTCAGAGTGGTGAAAGATGCCAATTGCCAACCAAGTAAAACAGACCCGATTCGGGTTATGGCTAAATGGAAACTCTGGAAAGATCAGATCAGAACTTGGCTTTGAATCATGGTTTATGAAAAGACACATCAAGTGCTTGCCAGGTAAGTGGGCAGCCTTGCTTAGAAGCGGTGGGCAGATTATTTAGTTATTAAACAAATTTACGGAGCTGCCCATTCCTCAGAAGGAGCACTGGTCACCAAACAAAATTAAAGCAGCTGCCAGTGAGGAGACCATTGAAAACAGTTCCCTTCCTGACAACTTTAACTCTTTCCTGCCTGTGGAATTGCTGCCTGCAGTCTCTGGCCTCCCATCTTGCACAGGTTGAGGTGATCCTCAGAGCTTGCAAAGCCCTGGACTAGCCATGGGCAGGGGATTCCAGTTTGCCAGGGGTGGGGGCAGGGCAAAACTGCTTTTCCCCCTCAGGTCAAGCCCTTGGGGATAACTGTGTGTGAGGAGGAGGAGGAGGAGGATGCCCTTACCTCGGAAAAGGAAGGGGCCAGAGGCAGGAGGCCTGGGGGGCGGGAGTGAGCAGGAGCTTGTGCTATTCTGGAGGTTCTGGGTGCGAATTATGCCAGGTGTTACTCTGGGATGAAGCATCTCCCTGGCAGGAAGCAGCAGCTGGGGCCGGTGGAGGGGAGGGAGGTGGTAGTGCCACAAGGAAGACCAGAGGAGGGGCTCCTTCTGTCTGACCCATCCTCCGCTTTCCCCCCAGATTGTGAGCCTCCCCTGAAGAAGGAGGCCTCTCTCCCAGAAGGGCCCGTCCTGGAGGCCCTGCTCTGTGCCGAGACGGGAGATAAGAAGCCGGAGCTGAAGGAGGAAGAGCTGATCTTAGACTGCCCGGTGAGGGCCGGGATCCCCACCCCCCAGGCCCTCAGGAGTCCTCCGGGAGTAGGGCGGTATAGAAATTTGATAAATAAATAAAGGATGAGGGAAGAATCTGGGCGGTCTCCTTGCTGCACCACCCCCCAGCTTCCTGGTTTGAGTGTCTGCAGGCCCTTCAGCTGCGCCTCCCCCGGGGCCTGGGGGGAGCACCCTCTGATGCACCCCCTCCCCTTTCTCACAGAAGGCTCCTCTTGGCGAATTCCTGCATGATTTGGACCCAGAAGATCTGGAGGAGGACGTCCCCCGGCGGAAGAACAAGGCCAAGAGCAAGGTGAGGCCGGCCTCCACTGGGCAGCAGGGCGGGTGAGGTAGTGGGGATGTCTGGGGCACCTTTGGCTGACAAGAAAAATACGTCAGGCGTAATAAGCCTGAGCCTTGCCCCCCACATGCTTCAGAGCCATTAAATTTGCTTTGACCAGCTCATGAAACCCAATATGTTTTCTACATCTTAGAAAATATTATCTTCACCAATGAGAAAGCTGGAGAGAAAAAGATTGCTTGCTTTCCGACTATTTTCAGGCAGGGTCGAAAGAGAGACCCCCGTCCACCAGTCGCAGCTGTTTGCTGGGATAATTGGCAGAAACTCCAGCAACAGATGCAGTCTAGCTCCAGGCTTTCCAATCAGGAGGCAGTGGGCTTCCTCAGGCCACCTCACTGGCTGCTTGGGGAGGGCCCACCTGACCGAAAGGGGCTACCTCAGTCCACGGCCTTCCGCCACAGCTGCCTTTGGGGCTCCTGGAGCCTGGGGGTGTCCTTAGCTGCTAGCCTGGGCAAGGGGGGAGGGCCCCCACCAGAGGGGCTCCTGGCTAGCAGTCACCTTGGAGGCCTCTGCCAACCAGGGCAGCCCCTGAGTTCCTTCCTCCTCACAGCAGGTGGCACATCAGATGGCGCCCCCACCCAGGCAAAGACCCACAGTGGGGTGGAGGGGCAAAGAAGAATAGTGGGAAGGGGGGGCAAGGAAGACTGGGGGGCTGCTGCGGGGGGGGATCCAGAGCCCCTTTGTCTGGCACAGACCCCCGGAGAGCAGTGAGGGGAATTCTGGCACGGTGCCTGCAGTTCCAAGGCTGTTCCTGGGTTTTGAGGAGGGCTCAGTGGGAAACAGAGAGTGGGACCCTCTCCGATCTGTGCCCCCACTAGAGTTGCTCCCAGTCACCATGAAACTCAAAGCAAAATGCCAGAAATAAAAGTAGGTCATTTTGTTTAGGGTACAGAATTGATTCCAATCGCATCCTCTCAGCTGTGTCAGAAGCTGAAAGCACAGTGGCCAGAAGGGGGCAAGGAGCCTCTAGCCAAAAAGCAGGGAGGGTGACAGCACAGCTGAAGGTGGGGGTGAGAGACCCCCCTCCCCAAAAAACTCAGAGACGCTTGTGCAGGGAAGGTCTACCATGTGTCTCGTCTTTCCCCACAGACCACCCACCAGTGCTCATGAGGCAACTCTAGAAAGTTGCCTCCGTTTAAGAGTCCTGGGAGTGTCTCACTGCCTTTCTTCCCCACGCAGGCCTACGGGATCGGAGGGCTGCGGAAGAGGCCAGAGGCGGCCCTGATGGAGGACCGGGACAAGCCCTACGTGTGTGACAGTGAGTGCGGCTTCCTTCTGGGAGGGTTGGGGGTGATTTCTGGGCTGAGGCTGGGGGGGGGTATTATGTGGGGCCTGTACCACCAGGCTGACTTCTGTCATGAGCCCCCATGGCCACCCGATGTCCCTGATTAGAGGCTGTGGGGGGAGGAAGGGGGAGCGGGCTCAGGGCGGCCAGGAGAATGACCCCGTAGGGCCTTCTGGGGGCACCCTTGGCAGCTTCCCAAAACCACCTAGGAGAGAGGAGAAGCCTGCAGTTTCCAGGATGGCAGAGAAGCTGGGCTACCTTGGGATGCCTCCTCAGCAATTTTCTGGCCTTTTCAGTCTGCGGGAAACGCTACAAGAACCGCCCTGGGCTCAGCTACCACTACACGCACACACACTTGGCGGAAGAGGAAGGCGAGGAGGGCCCGGAGCGGCACACCCTGCCCTTCCACCGCAAGAACAACCACAAACGTGAGTATCCCATCCCGTCCCATCCTGTCCCCCGCTGCCCTTTGTGCCAGGGTTGCAGCCTGCCTGTAGCCCCTTGAGTGGGGGAGCCAGCCTGGGGTGCATGCTAAGGCCAGGCCAGGATGCAGCTTCCCAAGTTGGGTTTAAAGGATGGGAGAGTCTCCCAGGGAGCCCCCAGAGGGACAGCAGCACAACTCTTGGGGAAGGGGCCGCAATCTGCGGCCCCCGCCTTGCACAGGGAAGCTCTCAGCTCCAGGGCCTGCCAGAGTTCCCAGCCACCCAGGAAAGCCCCTGGCCCAATCTCCATCCCTGCTGCCCTTCTCTCCTTGCCTTGAAGGGTGTGGAGGTCCCAGCTTCCTTTGCTGGATGTTTCACAGGCCTTCCTGTGGGGGAAACACCCTAGACGCCACCCCACCCACGAAGGAAAACATCCTACACCCCAGTGGAGCTGCAATTGCTGTCTTTTGTGAAAGTGCAGCAACTGGAGGTGTTGGACTGCGGTGGGGGGGGTCTAGGTTCCCAAAGTTGGCACATTTCAGACAGGCAGCCACTTCACCCTCCCAGAAAGTCCCCCCTCCCTGCTCATCCGCCACTGAGGGACGGCTCTGCTCCGAGAACCTCCCACCCTGATGCAGTTGCCATGGAAACACGGTGGGCGAACTTGGCAGGTGGAAGATTTCCAGCTTGGGTTTATCCAAGAGTGGGGGGACGGGTCTGGGGGAGACTGAGGCTGGTTGGGAATGGGAGCTGGAAAGGCAAGGAGGTGGGGGGGAGCATTCAAGGTTGCACACATATGCACGTGGAAACCTCTGCCTCCCCAGGAAAGCTTGGGGGCTGAGTGTGCAAAGAGATGCCTGCACAGCTTCGGAACAGAGCTCAGGCTTCTCCGCTTGTCTTTCTGTGTGTGTGTGTATGGATGAATTTCAGGGAAGGGAGAGGCCAGATGGGGTGGAAGAGCTTTCCTCTGAGAAGGCTGCAAAAATGGGACCCCCGTTCCTTTTGGGGAGGAGGGGGAGGGGGAAAAGGCTCTGCAAGTGGGTGCCCCGGATGAAGCCCTCTCCTGATCCCTTCCCCAGACCTGAGGGGAGGGGGAGGGGGAGGGAAAGAGGCCTCCCCCTCCCTAACAAAGACATCCCCTCCCCAGTCTTGGTGGTTGCCATGGAGATACCAGCGCCGTCGCTGGAGCAGTCTGCACAAAGCAGCCCGGAGGTTGGGAGAAGGGGCTGTTTGGAGCCGCCGTCCCTTGAGAAAATGGGCCGGGGGCCTGCTGCCTCCCCCCCGCCTCGGCCGAGACCTGCCTTTCTCTCTCCCAGCGCCGGTCGTGGAGTCGGTCGCTCGCACCGCCTGGGCTGCTTTTCGCCCGAAAGCTACCTCCCGCCCCACGGCCACGGCCCACGGCCCCCCGTTCTTCCCCAAAGCAGCTCGGCCGCTCTTTCGGGAGATCCGCTTCCTTGCTCGTTCACCTGCTCGTTCTGACAGGCCAGAGGTCCGGAGAAGGCAAACGCCCCTCCCAGGCTTGGTTCCCCGATTCAAATCAAATATATTCCTTTATTTTTTTTTCTTTTCTATGCTTATTTCCCTTTTTTCCATTTCTTCTTGCCATTTCTGGCTTTCTCTAGAGTTTTACAAAGAACTGAACTGGGTCCCAGAGAACCAGCGCAGGCACACAGGTAAATCCCACAACAGTGCTGAGAGGTTGGAGGCGTGGGAACGTGGGGTCTGCCTGGGACCCCCGTGCGGCCTCCCCTCCCCTGTCAGGAGCTTCTCCAGAGTCGTGGGGAGGGTGAGAGGAAGCGCGCTCCCACCTGTCTGTCCTGCGGCCAAAGTCTCCGTTTGGGATCATCCTCCCAACTATTCCGGGATCCTCCGAAAAGCGGCAGGGAAGGGGAGAGAGCGGAAGACCACGGAAGGGCAGCATTTTCTCAGCCACGCAGGCGGCTTCCGTGAGGCAGTTGCGCGATTGCCATGTTTTGCGATGTGCCCACCTACCAATGCAGGCTGCCCGAGGAGTGCCTGGGTGGCAGTTGCTGGCAGAAACCTGAGCTGGGCGCGGAGGGGGATGTCTGCTCCCTTTGGGTCTCTGCAGTGCACAGCCAGGTGCTTGCTAAGCACCCGGGCGCAGGAGGCCGGAGCGAGCGTCTTCCAGCCCCGGGAGAGCCGTTTGGGAGTGAGCGAGTGAGCGAGCGAGCAAGCGCGCTTGTGGCCGGCTGGATGTGGCGACCCCCCTCGGCGGGGTGTGTGTGTGTGTGAAGACAGAGGGGCGTGTGGGTCCACGCCTGATTTCGACCTCTCCTTGCTGTTTTGCAGCTAAGAAAGCTCCGGATGGGACAGTCATACCAAATGGTTATTGTGATTTCTGTCTAGGCGGCTCCAAGAAGACTGGCTGCCCGGAGGACTTAATCTCCTGTGCTGATTGTGGACGCTCAGGTGAGCCGGCTCAGCCTCTGGCCAAATGGCACCTGTGGGCATGATGCAGCAAAGGAGTTCGGGGTCTCCTGGGGACCCATGAGCCCAAAACTTTGCTCCCCCTTTTTTGAGGGAGGGAATAGGGTGGCAGTTGGGAATTTGGTGGCTACACACAGCACAACGAATGGGGATTGCTAAAGCCCTGCTAGGGCTGGCATGTTTGTGGCTTGGCATGTTGAATATGCCCAACACTTTTATTGGGTACATGATCGGATGTATTTTCTGAAGCCTCCTTGCCACCGGTCAATAACAAAGTGATGCCCAACCAGCAGAGTCCTTTATGCCCAGTGGCAGGACTCACCTGTGGCTCAGAGGCACCACTTGAACATGAGGGGGGGGAGCAGGGATGGGTTCTACTTACCTTTACTACCGATTCACAACGGGGCTGCGCGCGCATGAGAGCGCTCTTCTGCGCATGCACAGAAGCGTTCTGATGACATCAGGGTCAGTGGGCAGAGCCTCCCGCCAGTTTTACTACCGGTTCTATAGAGGGGGGAGCATCCCTGGTCCCTGCAGGTGCCTTAAGGTCTTCTGCTGGTGGGGTGTGGAAAAAGCCGTAGGGCCTGGCTTGTTAGGACGGCTGGAGTTGGGGTTTTGTGTGTGCGACGGTCTTTCCCCAAAGCTCTTCCAGCTTCCCCTGCTGGACGGCTGGCCCTTGGAGGCCATTCCGGATGGGAGCCCAGCCTCGCAGGTCGTTGCGGAGGCAGCTGCCCACCTCAGAGGCTGCTGGTTCTTTCCCCCCCCCCAGGGCACCCGTCGTGCCTGCAGTTCACGGTGAACATGACGGCCGCTGTGCGGACCTATCGCTGGCAATGCATCGAGTGCAAAAGCTGCAGCCTCTGTGGCACTTCAGAAAATGACGTAAGTGAGCTGCTGCTGGACAGCAATCGTAGCTTCTCCGTTCCCCCTGCAGGGTTGCCTGGAGTTGCCCACTGTGGCCTGCAGAAAGCGTGGCACTTTCCTAGGCCGATGGCAGGCTGTCAGGGCGGCCATGGGGGGGAGGGTTGCTTCCCCTGCCCCTTGAAGCAGCATCCCAGATGGATGAGCCTCTCAGTGGCAGCCCCTTCTTCCCCCCCAGGACCAGTTGCTCTTCTGCGATGACTGTGACCGCGGCTATCACATGTACTGCCTGAGTCCACCGATGGCTGAACCCCCTGAAGGTAAGAGACCCCCAGCCAGCTGGGGAGGGCAGGGAGGGGACTCCCTCTGCTGAGAAGGCCAGGATGTGATCCCCGGCTGCTTTGGCTTGCAGGGAGCTGGAGCTGCCATCTGTGCCTGAGGCAGCTGAAAGAGAAAGCCTCTGCCTACATCACCCTGACCTAGGCTGCAGCCTCAAGGCCCCCCCGCCAGCCTCAAGGCCCTCCAGGGGGCCTGGAATTGTACTGCAGGCCATGCCCGGGAGCAGTGCAGGACCTTCACTCGTCACTAAGAGGAACATCGAGGTCTGGCACCCAAAATGTTGATGAGGCTCCTGTAGTGGGGACTGGCACTTGCCACCTCCTGGCTCCACCTAGGCCACCCCAATGGGGCCAGTCCACACAAAGCCATACGCCGGGGGGAGGGACAGAGACCAGCCCCTCTGCCCTGGTGGGAGTGGGGGGGGGAAGCTCCATCCCTCCAGACTGATGCATGTGATGAAATTGTTTGCCTTTGCTTGCAAGTCCAGAGGCTGGCTACCTGGAGGGGAGGGGGGCATCCTGGCTGTGGACCCCCTTCCTGCCCATGGGAGCAATGTGCAAGGCCTTTGACAAGAGTTGGGACCAGCCGGCAGGACGGGGGTTGGGCTGGGGGAGGGAGAGCCAAGAGCAATGGGGGGTGGTAACCACTAAGCTGTTGCAAGGCTGAGGGGGGGGTCTATTTATGATTTTAAAGGTGGGGGGGAGAAGAAAGTTTTAAAAGGGCAGCCTTGAAATAGGGTGGGTGGGCTACTCCAGGGACAGAAACGCCTGGGAGCAGCCAGAGGCCTGTGGGGGCCTTGCCCTGCCAACCTCTTGTGTAGCTGTGTTGTTCCGTTGCCTGCAACTTTTGTGTGCTTGGATTGTTACGTACATTAAATGTGGTCAGAATCGCTGCCTTTGCCTCTCTCTGCCCCACTTGCGACAATGGGAGGGCAAATACTGGCCGGGGGTGGCTATCGGAATGGTAGCCCCTTTCCAGCCTCGGTCAGGGTCCCCCAGGCACCCTGACAATGGAGAACCTGAACATTGAGCCCCTCTAGGAGCTGAGGTTGGAGGGGATCCCCCCTCCCATCCGGAGCTTTGCCTCCCCCCCAAAAAAGTAGGCTGAGATTTCCAGAGTATTAGAGAATTTATTTTACAAAAACTGATGGTCCTCTCCATCAGCAGCTTTAAGACAGAGCAAAATTAAATAAAACAGATTTGATCTGCAAAGATTCTTATAAAATTAAAAACGAACACATAATACAACCGATAGACATGAGGAGCTGCAGGAGACATCGTGCCCACAACCGAGGAATTCTTTCTAGAAAGTGTGTGTGTGTGTGTGGGGGAATCCTTAGGATACAAATTCCAGTGAGGTCCCACTACAAAATTAAAAAAAACCTAGGAAGGTTGTGGGGTGGTGAGCCCAGAAGAGAGGCAGTAGGGGGCCCTGGCACTGGTCTCCCCCTGACTCACCCAGAGAGGGAAGTGGGGATTCCTGGAGAGCCCCTTGGGCTCATCCGCAAATGGCTTCCCAGCACTGGGGGCCAAGAGGAGACAGAAGCCCCTCTGCCCACATGCAGAATTAAGGCTAGAGTGGAAGGGGAGGTCGTCCGCAGCCCCAGTGGTGCTCGAGAGAGCCAGCTGGTGCGTCTCTGGCCGGGAGCCCTTTCGCCTCCCTTTCTTATTTCCCTGAAACCCTGGCAGATGGAAAGATGAGGAAGGGGGAGGAAGGCTGACCCCTGGCAGGTCTGGGCCAACCCCCGGGACAGGATGTGCTTCGCATAGATCATACGCTGGTTTTGCAATGTGAAGTGTGTGTGGGGGGAGAGAAATGGTCCAGGCCAGCTGCTCCAGGTTGTCGTTGGCAGAAGCCTCAGCCAAAGAGGGTGAAGGGCCCCGCAGGTCACTGAGCAGGACAGACACCCCCCTTTTCTCAACCAACACCCCCTTTGGGTGGAAGGGGCCCCTGTAGTGGAGACAACAGAGCACCCTCAGTGTGCCCTGCTGCCAGCCAGGCCGGCCCAGCAGAGGACTGGCACAAGGGTAGGAGGCGAGGCAGGAAGCCCTCACATTCCAGAGCAGACACCCGGGAGGGCCTGGGGGGTGTGTGGGATGGGGGGCGGATCCCCCAGCCAGGAGCCTTCCCCTGGGCCTCTATGGCTTTGTGCCAGGACAGGGTCCCATCCCTGCTGCCACTGGAAGAAACCAAGTGTGCTGAATTCAGTTGCATGCACAGAAATGCAATTGAAAAAGATTACAAACAGTACCATTGATACAAATATAGTGTTTTATAAAGAATGTAGACATTTAAACTTTTTTTTAAACTTCCTGAGGCGCTCTGCATTCCCTAGAAAATAATTTAGTTGTTAGAAAGTGCTGAGAAGCTTGGCTGGACTTGGCCGCCCAGCCTGTTGGACACAGACTGGCCCTCTGATGGTGCTTGACTTTGGTGGGGGGGGAAGCTTGGCTGGCCATCTCCAGCCAGGGCTTAAGGACCCCTCCTGTGTCGCAAGAGACCCTCTCTCCAGCCGAGGCACAAAGGGGGCCATGGGGTCAGAGCCCAGCTGGCAGACAGGGCACTGGCAGCGTACTCTCCAAGGGAGCCCCCTGTGCAGATGCCACGCCTGTTCTCCCTCCGCCGCCGCCCCCCCCAGCTGCTCAAAGCTCCTCTTTGTCGACGGCGCTGGAGAAGATCTGGGCGAACTTGCGCAGCTGCTCGTTGGCGGTCTGGGACTCCTCCTGCAGCCGCTGGTTGCTCTGCCTGAGCGTGGCCACTTCCGCCTGCAGCACCACCTTGTCCTGCTTTTCCTGCAGAGGCCAAGAAGGAGCAGGGAGTCCCAGGCCATGCAGAGCCCGGTCCCACCTTCACAGCCTCGTCCCTCCCCCTGGGGATTCTGCCAAGCCCCCCCAGCTCCTTACTTTCTGCAGGTCACTGTGCAGCTGCTTCAGCATCGCTTCCAGGTGGGAGACCTTTCCTGTCAGATCCGCCGGCAGCTGCTGCTTGCTGCAAGAGCAGACCGGAGAGGCTGTGACGCCAAGCCCACCCGGGGCTCCTGGAGAGGCTCTGCCAGGGGCTCCCCCGCCCAAGCTGTCCAGAACGAAGGCCGCACACCCACACCCCAAGCCCAGGGGGGAGGGGAGGGCTGAAGTCACATGGAGGTGGGAGGAGGTACACCTGCAAGGCGGGGCACCAATCTCACCCAGACTGACAGGCAGACCTTGGTGGTCCCAACATCCCCCCCCCAAAACATGACCTTCCGTGAGGAAGTTTTCTCACCCTCTTCTCAAAACATACGTCTGCCCCCCCCGCCCCCTGCTCACCTTAAGACAGCAGCAGTATGTGGCGCTGGCTGCCTCTCCAGGCTCAGATGCCCAAGGCCGGGGCTGCCAGCCGGTGCCGCATCTGGGCTCAACATGGCCTCATGGAGGGAGAAGAGGGAGACAGCTCTCTGCACTGGGGGTGGGGTGGAGAAGAGGGGGAGAATCTGTAGGCTGTCAGGCGAAAACCTGCAGGCCCCGATCGCCCAAAACTGGCACCGCTGCCAGGGCAGAGAGCCATGCCAGTCAGGGCTCATATGGCCTGGAAGGCAGCCCCCGCCCAGGTCCTGGAAGCCCCTCTCTGGGGCAAGAGAAACATTTAAGGGGATGGAGCACCACTTGCAAGGCCATAGACATCCCTGGGTGGTGGGAAGGGAAGGGAAGGGAAGGGAAGCCCTGTTTGGAGAGTCCAGGCTGAAGGCCCAACCTAGCCCCTAAGCAGCAGCCCTCCCACCCACACCCTGGTATCCCGGCAGGCCTTCTCACTGTTGGCTTCCATGTGCCACCGTAGACTCCAACTCCGAGTTCAGAGAATTCAGCCCAGCTGCCCCCATCGCCCCTTGCCAGCTACACTCTGCCTTGCCAGGGAAAGTAGCCCAGGGCCAACGTCCCCAATTTGCACAGAAAAGAGGCAAAGCTGGCATGAAGCCCATGTGGGGAAAAGCCCTGCTGAAAACTCCATCATCCACCCTGGCACAGTGGCCGGTCTTGCCCGGTCTTCTGCCTTTGCCTACCTTTCTGCTGGCTGACTGGGCAGCAGGAGGAGGAGAAGGCAGCACCCTGAGCCCCCGTCTCTCACCATGACTTGGGGAGTCAGCCCCTCCCCTTACCCAGCATGCCCTTGCCCAGAAAGGTGGTGTCAGCTGAAGGCAGCCAACAGACCTGCCAGTGAGGGAGACACCTGCCTGGGCCAAAGAAGGAGCTGTGCCCTGACATGCAGGCTGCCTGCATACTTCCCTCCAGAGGGGGCAGGCAGGTGGCGGGCTGGGGATGGGGTGGGGGGAGGGCAGACTGGCCAAGAAAGCTGTGGCACCGCTGACAAGCAACTACCACAGCTCCTGCTGACACCAGCTCTACCATCCTGAAATTGGGGGCAGCCGAGCATCTGGGCTGGAGGGCAAAGCACTTTGTGGATGCTTGTTCCCCATCGCTCTGCATGAAGGGTTTGCTCTCCCCCATGCCATGGCGGGGGGTGGGGGAATACATGGGCAGCAAAGAAAGCTAGGAGGGATCAGGGCTGCCCAGGGAAGGCAGAGGTCCCCAAAGCACGCAAGGCTCCCAACAGCCAGCTGGCTCTGGGGCCTGATGCCAAAGTCCTTTCCCGCCTCCTTGGAAGCAGAGCTAGAGACCCCGTTCCCCTTCCTGGGCTGCCGCGTCACCTGCCTGGGGAGGAGGAAGGAAGAGGGTGCACGCCCTTACCTTCGTAGGCCTTTGCGGCACTGACCAAGCTTGACCACTCCAGGCCTGCGGCTGTGTCCGGCAGGGGCATCAGGGCGGGGTCAAGGCACCGCAGGGACTGGTCGCGCACCTCGGTCAGGGAGAGCTCAGAGGCAGAGACGGTGCCTGCAGAGAGGGAGGAGGCCCCCAGACCCATCAGCCAACCTATGCAGGCAGCCCTGCTGGTGGAAACGGGTCCCCAGGCAAGCTCCTCCTCCTCTGGATGTTGGGGTTCCCCCTGTACCCTAGGAATGTCAGGGAAGACAGGGACCCCCATTGCCTGCCTGCGACCGACACTGCCCCCCCCCCACTCACCCTTCTCCAAGGAGCCCCCCCGGCCGCTGCTGGCCGGCCTCCGCCCAGGAAGGGTGCTGGTGAAGAGCATGTCACTGGAGAGGGGCTGTTCAAAGCAGGCGCTGCTGGTGAAGGAGGGGTCTCGCCGTCCGCTGCATAGACTTTCATCCGAGAGGGTCCGCTGGAGTGTCTTCTGGGGGGTCTGCGGGGGAGAGTGGAGACCTTCTTCAAAGACCCAGCAAGTCTGTGTCTCTCAATTCTCCTCATCCCCAAACAGTTGGACGGGATCCCTGGGAAGCCTCTAAGTGGTCATCTCCTCCAGTGCGTAAAGGCTGCCAAGACTCGATCCCACCAAGAGGCCCAGGGGAGCATTCAGGCACCAGCCCCTCCCCTCAGCTCACTCACTCAGCCCCTCCCCACCAGCTCACTCAGACCTGGAGCTCTAATGGGGAAAAGCCAGTGCGAAGCTCTCAGACACATTTATGCCCCAGGTTCTAAAAATGCCCCCCTCCAGCAGATCCCCCTTCCATGGAGAGGAAGGCGGTTGGGGGTGGGCGCGCACCAGCTCATCCTCCTGTTCCAGGCTGGTGGAGTCCATGATGATCAGCTTCTTCAGGTCATCTTCGATGGTTGACTTGTGGGCCTTGCGTGGGGAGCGAAGGTCTCGCAAAGAAGCTCGGAGGCGAGGCTGTCCAAAGACGTTCCTGGTGCTCAAGTCAATTCCTCTGTGGGTACAGGGGCGGGTCAATCACACTCCTCAGTCTCAATCAGAAGCCTTCACGCCCCCCACCCCCAGACAAAGCAGCTGGCCATGGCACCACCCAAAGCAGGGCTCACTGCTGCCCCCTGCCGGCGCTCACTTCTGGGACTCTGTGAAGGGAGCTGGCCTAGCCGAAGCCTCGGAGCTCTTCTTCCACCCAGCGGGTTGGGGCCTAGCACTCCGGCTGCTCTGCTTGGACAAGAAGGACTTGGGCACAGAAGCCGAGAGCTGGGAAGAGCTCGCCTGGGGTCCAGGAGCCGCCTGGGAGCCGTCTGCAGGGGGGGTCTTGTAGACCTGGATGGGGTAGCTCACCCTGGAACCACTGGGGCTGAAAGAGAGACGGAGTCTGCGGATAACTGGGCCCCCAGCTGCCCATGCAGGGGCCACTCCCTCAGCAGCACCTGGGGCATCCTGCCCGTCCCCCTGCTTGGCCCTGGACACACGGCACCTGCCTCTCTTGGGTGGGGAGGGAAGAGCTCCACCCCAAATCCAACCCTGGAAAAATCAGGACTGGAGCTGCTATCAAGGACAGGTCTGGCCCCGAGGCCCTCGCCATTCACCTAGGAGGTCCCTCCTTCTGAAAATCAGGTCTCATCTTGCAAGACGCCCCCGGCGCCCAACAGGCCTGCAAACCCATCACGTGTTCAGGGTCCTGGTTATGTTGGGGGGCAGCAGTTACCTGGCCTGCCAGAAGGGCTCTGGGGCGCTGTTGTTTCCCCCCCTGGCAGGGCCGCCAGCGCCTTTCCCAAAGGCCCTGGGGCAGTAATTCCAGCTCTGTCTGCCCAAGTGGCCAGCGGGCCAGGCCACCTCCGTCCTCTTGCTATGGCCTTCGGGGAGGGCGGGGCCAAAGAGAGGTGAGGACACAGGCACTCGGTCGCGCCGGATGGATGTGGCACCGCTGGCATCGATGCCGCTGTTGCTGGAAACCCCGCCCTTGGCCCAGAGCTCGGGTGCGCCGTCGCCAGGATCGGCTGGGTCGTCGCTGTGGCCACTGGAGGCGTTGCTGGAGAGTGTGTTGCTGCTGGAGGTCTGCCCCTCTCCCTGCAGGGGGAGGGGGAGTCAGCCACTCGGACATGAAGGGAGGTACCCAACAGGCAAGCCCCAGGAGCTCATGCTCACCTTGGGAGGTTGGTCTGGGGAGTCCAGCAGCTCCCACTGGCCTGGCCTCTTGTTTCCGGAAGCCGCTGAGAATCTGGAAGGGCCTGGCATGTGCCATAGCAGCTCTGGCAGGGCAAGGAGAAGGGTTAGGGGGAGCCGCTCCTTTGGGGCCTCCAGGTGGGAGGCGATTGGTTTCCTGCTTCTCCAGTCCCATCCCTTGGCTGGAGGGCTGGCCTCTGCCAGCCCTCTTTTCCTCCACCACCATCCTGGGTGAGGCTTCTATTACCCAATGCCAGGCTGTAGGAGACAGCAATAGCAGCCTGCCCTTCTCAGAAGCTCCCGGGGTGGCCCCAGGAACCTGCCGCCTGTCCGGCCCCATGCTGGGAAGGGCAGCCCTCTCTGTGCCCAGGGGGACATGGCTAGGCTTCCCCTCCCCAATGCCTGGCAGCTTCAGCATAGAGGCCACTTCCAAAATCTCAGCCCAGGCACACCACCAAACCCCCCTATGCCCGCCATCCGTGCTCACCAGGCTTGAGCCTCTCCATGGTGCCTTCCTGGCTGGCCAGCCCTCTGCCGGATGAAGAGGAGTCCCCGTTCGGGATCACCTCAGAGGGACAGAGCGTCTCAAAAGGCCCCAGAGGCCGCAAAGGGACCACGTATCTGTGCACAGAGCTGAAGCAAAACAGGGCAGCTGAGAATGCCACCGACACAGCGGGAAAAACACCACCCAGCCCATTTGTTAGCAGGTTTTAAAAATACCAGGCTTAAAGGAGGGAGGGAAGAGGGGCACAGGAGCGGAAGAAGGAAGCCAGCTCCTCCTGCACTCGGCTCCATGGGTGGGCAATGGAGGGGCATCCGGAAGGGGTGGAAGGCTAGGCCGAAAGGCCAAGCCAGACCCTCGGCTGGAGCAATGCAGCACAAGAACCATAGGTGGCACCCTGGGTGTGCATCAGAACGCCCCTTGGCAACTGTCCATGGCGTCTGAGGGGGCAGAGAGAGAGATCTCCCTCCTCCCTCCCTCCCCCCTTCTCTCATTAACAGCCTCTCTTGAGGCAGAATCGGGCAGGGTCAACATTTCGAGCCGACAGACCCCGTTTGCAGCCCAGAGAGGATCTTTCCCACTCCAAGCCCCTCTACCAACGCAGCCCCTTGCTACTCCCCAGAGCAAACAGCTCAGGCAGGAAGCGGCTCCCACCCAAACAGCCCAGGATGACAAAGAGACGGCTGGGAGTTGAGCTCTCTGCATTTCCTGGTTTGCCCCTCTTCCTGGTGGGGTTGCAAGGTCTGTCCCAGCGCGGCCTCTGGCTGCTTCTTTGAAGGAAAGCCTTCCCCCCCCCCCAGCCCTGCAACTGGAACTGGAGTGGGATGCAAACTGCTACGCAGCAAAGAAGCCCCCCACCCCCGGAGCCAGGCGCTCTTCTGCTTCTCTGGAACAAACCCTGCATCTTTGCTGCCAGCGGGCAGCACCTTGCTCAAAGAGAATCCGCGGGATGGAAAAACAGGCTGGTCAAGCGGGCGGGACCCAGGGCTTGGGCATCCACCCACGTACCTGTCCGGTGAGGGCTTGTACCAGGCGAAGGAGCCTCCTGAAGAGCCCGGAACAGAGAAACTGCCTGAGGGCTGCCGGTACGACTGGCTCTTTTCTGTGCCACTCTGGGAGGAGGAAACGACACGGGGGGTCTCTGGGAAGCTGGCGGGCCTAGAGAAAGAGGGAGAGCTCTGAAGACTGGGCCCACGGCTGCCTGGCCCACAGTCGTGCCCAGGAGTCATGCAGGCCTCCTGCGGGGCCATGGACCGAGGCAGAAGAGGGCCATTGGCCAGGCTGCATCCGCCAGAGGCCACAGCAGAGCACACTCTGCAAGGCTCCAAGTCCCAAAATTCATCCTGGCATGGAGTCTGCAGGCCAGGCCAGGAACATTGGCTGACAGTCATCGGAGCCCAGGCTCTCAGCGAGCCCCAAGGCCTCCCCTCCTCCTCACCTTTTGCCATGCAGAGGCTGGACCTGGCGGTAAGGGGTCAGGGTGCTCTGCTTTGGGGTCCTGGTGAGGGACTGGGACTGGCCATGCCCTGGCTGCTCAGCCCATTTGGGGGGCTGGGAGGAGCCTTGGGTGGCAGAGCCACTCCACTGCCAGGCTGAGTTGCTGCGATACGGAGGCCGATAGCCCCCAGGCAAGCTTTCGGGTTCTCCTCTGGTCTCCATCGCGCTCACCTTCAGGGACTCGGCCCACCCCCTGGAGAGAGAGAGAGAGAGGGAGGGAGAGGAGGGAGAGGGAGAGGGAGAGAGAGAGACGCTCAGGAGGCGTCAGGAGGCGTGCAGAGAAGGGTGCCGGGCAGCTCCGTGAAGAGAAGTTGCAGGCATGGAGGTCGGCCTTCCTGCTCCTGGTCCTGCCTGCCAGTCGCCCACTTCAGGACCTGCTCCAGGGGCACTGCTGTCCCCCTGAAGACCCTCAAGCATTTGCTGACACAGCCTACCTAGACCCTTGCCCACGAGGCCCTACCATGGGCTGCTTCAGGTGCCTGTGAGGGGGCCCAGCCACTGCGGTGCCTGAGAGGCGGGCATCGTTGCCCCCCTGCCCCTAGTCAAACCTTTGGCCAAGCAGGTTCCAAAAGCGGCCTAGTCTGCAGGAAGGGGGGCAGCCCTGGCAGCCCCCCTTTCTCAGGTACCCTGTGCTGGTGGGGGTTCCTCCACCGCTCACAACATGCAGTTCTTGGCAGACGGAGCCATCTAAGCCGGCTCTGTAGCTGCCAACACGGGAGATGCCTCAAAGCCTGGGGCAACCTCAAGCTTCCAACCCCCTGCCCAGCCACTCCCCCAGGCCAGGCCTCGCTACCTGCCACCCACCTCCCCGACTCCATGCAGCAAAAAAGCCACCAGATGGCCACCCTCCAGCCCAGCTGCCAGGCGGAAGCCAGCTCAGTGCAGGATCCTCTCAGTTTTAATTGAATTCGGTTTTAATTGGGTTGTTTTAAATTTTGGGCCAAAATTATTTAATTGTTTTTTAAACTGTTTTTTAAATTTTATATGCTATGTTTTATCTTGGCTGTACACCGCCCTGAGTCCCGCAGGAGAAGGGCGGTATAGAAATAAAATAAAATAAAATAAAAAAATAATAATAAATCCTACCCTGCCTATCCTAAAGCTGACGGGGAGGGAGGGAGGCGTTGCTGGAAGCCACTGGATGCCTCCACTTGCTTTGCAAACCACACCTGGAAAACCAGATAGGAAGCTGGGAGCTGGGTGGGGACTCCTCCTCCTCCCTTCTCTTAACTGTGCAGGTTTCCTCTGGAGGAGACAGCAAGCGACTCTCAGGCAGGAAGGGGGGACGTTCAAGACAGTGGAGAGGAGTGATAACTGGAGAGTCAGAAGGAAGCAGGGGAGGGCCAAGCCCCGGCAGTTCCCCTTCTGCACGGCCTACTGGATTTTAAGCCTGGATGCCACCCCAGGCCTGAGAGGCCCACAGGAATCCTTGGCCTCTGGGCTTGCCTCCCTCCACACGCATTTAGCGGCTTCTTAAGCAAGATCCAAGGCAGTGGCACCTTGACCTAAAACGAAGGCAGCCCCACAGGCGGTCAGAGCAGCTGCACTCTGAGCCCCAGGACTCCCTCAACCCCTTTTTTTGACCTGAGGAGCTATCGGCCGGCCTGCCTCTGTTTCGCTCCAAGAAGCAGCTGGGATTCCCAGCAGCTTCCCCCTCTGAGCCAGGGGCTTTCCCGAACAGCGGCCCAGATGCCCAGCCAGCCCCGGTACCTGCCAGAAGAGCCGCTGGTGCCACTCCCTACCGGCTGCCGAAGCCACAGTCATCCCAACAGGATCTGCCCAAGTGGTTCCCCTCTCAAAAGCCAGCTGTCTTCTCCCGGGGGTCCCAGACCAAGAATGGACAGCCACCACCAAGAGGGGCACCGCAGCCCAAGAGAATCAACCCAGCAGAGTAAAAGCCCTTCTCTGAGGAGCTCTAAACTCCCACCAAGGCCAGGAGCCAGGAGAGCAATGTAGAGGCTGGTAGCCTTGGGGCTTGGCAGGGAGCCTGAAGGCGCAGAGGCTCACCTGCGTGGAACACCATCCTCGTGTGGTGGAATCACCACCACTTTCACAGTGACGGAGGTACGCAACCAGTCGATCATCTGGTCGTGGGTGAGGGTAACTACAGCCACCTTGCATATCTCCACCAGCCGGCTGCCCTGCCGCAGGCCTGCCTGCCAGGCGAAGCCGTAGTCCTCCACCTCGGCCACCGTCCCGTCAAACTTCACATGGAAACCCAGCTGCCCCAGCCCGTTCCTCCGCAGGGTCATCTCTACCGTCTCGGCACCAGAGGTCATGACCTGGGTGAAAGCATACAACCCCGGGCGGGGTCAGAAATACCAGTTTCCACTCAGGATGGTGGGGGCATCTTAACTAATCAGTGGGCAGGGGTGCTACTGACCTTCAGTCTCTGCACAATCTCTTTAACATCTTCAGGATTATTCTCTGGGGCCTGGACAAAAATGTGGTCCCCCCGTCCATAGAAAATTTTGAGGCTGCAATTGTCTGGCGTCCAGCCAATCACATCTGCGCAGAAGCAATTGAAGACGACTTCTTTGGTGGCCAGGTCCAGGAGGGCCATGAACTCATTGGAGATACCCAGCAGGCACTCGATCTCTGCTCCCTGCGAGTAGTCCTGGGCCAGAACTCGCCAGACGAGGGCCCCCGCACTCTGCTGCTCAGCCCCGGCCCGAGCCCTCATTTTTTCCCTCTTCTTAGAGGCCAGTGAGATCAGGTTGAACTTCCCCGTGGAGTCGATGGGGGTACTGGTGACGCTGTTCTCAGCCAAATCCTTCAGGTACTCGTGCCGCGTGCGCGTGGCCATGGTGTGGAACTTGTCCGACTTGTGTGCGGCATTCTCGGCATTGATCACCTTGGCGAGCAGGAAATCCCGGAAGACATCCGACTTGTGGAAGGTGGCCTGACTGGGGATGGCTGGCCCAAAGGGGGGCACATCCTTGGAGCGAGTCACTGCCACACTTGGGACATGGAAATGAAAACACAGGCCTGTGGCTGAGACTACACAGGCCGCTGCCAGGTTACTCGGCCGTTCCCTGTGGGCCAATCCCAAGGAGCAGGACCGAGGCCCACTTCAACCCAAGGGCCCAAGATCGGAGGATCAGCTGCCCAAGAAGCCGGAGTTGCGAGGATCACCTGCAGCCCTGATCTGTCGTCCAAGAGAGGCCGCCTAATCGGCCCGACCTCTGGAGAGCTGAAGGAGTCCACTGACGCCAGGATGCAATCAAGGCCCGGAGGCTCGCCTCCTCAGGTGGCCAAGCCCAAACTCTGCCCAGACCCGCACCCTTACCTGTAGCGGACGCTCTCTGTGCAGGGACTCTGAGCACAGACAATGATGAAGACGTGCTGGAAATGAGAGCGGATGTTCTGGGGGGTGAAGGGCAAAGCCCCCGGCTCCTGGAAGATGATGGTGACGATGTCGTTCCCGATGTGTCTCTTCCGCAGCAGCTGGAAGGAGGGTGGCACTTGAGAGCCTGGGAAGGAAGCCTGGAGCCCAGCCAGCGGCTTGGGAAACCAGAAGGAAACATGGACTCCCTCCCCAGTGGGATGAGGGGGGGTCATGGTGCAAAAGAGAAATGGCCAAGACCACTAAATTGAGCCCCACAATTAGTGACAACCCCACAGCTCAGTATGCGCCATGTGACCCCCAAGGCCAGTCTCCTCTCTCCTCTGAGCCAGGCCCCCACCTGCCGTGCCCGGTACCTGCTGCCTGTTGTTGGGGGTGTAGGGAAGCATCGTGGAGACGTGGAACATGATCTCGTAGCCCTGGTAGGTCGTGTAGAGGGAGTGGGTGCCAGTGGAGTCGGCTGTGAGAGAAGCAACAGGGAGGACTCAACAGGGTGGCTGAGTCCCTCAGAGGACAGATATGGTGCCAGCAGTGTGTCCCACCCTACCAGCCCCCAAGCCCCCCTTGGCAAGAACTTACTTTTGGTGTCTAGCTGTGCAGCATATTTGCGGAAGCCCCTCAGGCAGACCTTCTCCCCCAGCAGGGCCAAGAACTCCTCAAAGGCCGGGCCTGCCTCCTCGTTATTGTACATCTCCTCCTCTGAACTCTGGCCAGCCTTGCAGTACAGGACACCCACCTTATGTTTCCGGCAGAGCTGGGGGGAAAGCAGGAAGAGCCCCCTCAGAGCTAGGTGGGGTCCAAGGGTTAGGGTCAGGGTTCCCAGTGACTCTTGGGACGGGGGCTCTGGGAAAGAACAGGGCCTTCCTGAGCCACAGGCAAGGTGGATGGGCAGGCAGGAAAGCCTTCCATCACCACCCAGGTTGCACCCGTGGTGCTTACTCCTTGCTCGTCCAGCTTCCGCAGCTGCTCACAGACTTGGGGCACACTCAGAGCCAGGCGCAGGCAGTGCATGTTCAGCTCGGGGACCACATGCTCCAGCACGTCCTTCAGGGGGATGCCACGGACGGTGCCATGCTTGGTGGTAGTGGGTGTTGCGTCTTCTAGGATGGCACCACGGAGGGTGGTCAACTGCAGGGCCCAGAAAGAGAGGCAGGAATGACGCTTGGCCCGGCCCAAGGGCCACCTGGACTCCCCTCTTCTGGCACAGCATAGCAGAGGGCTGCCCACGGGAGGGCTCCCTCTTGTGCCTGGGGCCAGTGGGCCACATCCTCTACACTGGGGCTGAGCGAGGACAAGAAGAGCCATCAAGCCAGCCTCAGAAATTTCCTGGACAGTCTTCCAGAACGGCGCTCTATGCGGGAGAAAGAGCTCTAGAGAAAATCCCTAACCATCGGACAGGCTAGAAGGAGCCCAAGGCTCCATCCCTGCACTATCCAGGACAAACGGCTTTATCTCTTAGCCTCACTCCCAGCATGCAAAAGCCCAGGAGACATTTTTATCTTACAACAGGAAATGTGCAGGAGCGCCAGCCCACCACATTCAGAGAAAAGGCCCCTTGGCCCTGGAATGGACCCACCACCCAAAATCCAAGATGCCGCATGGAGACGGCAGCCCCATTCACTACTTCAGACAGTTTGCCAGGGTCCAACGCATTCGACCCTTGGTCAAAGGGACAGTTAGGGTTTTCAGGGGGTACGAATAACTCGGACTGTCCTTGCAAGGCAAAAGCAGCCCTTTTGGGAAGTTTAAGCTGCAGGGCTAAAGGGCCTTTGGTGTCTCGCAGGGCCCACAGGGGGCTCAGGCTGGCCTTCCTTCCCTTTCAGTGGAGAAGTGCTGGGCACAGCAGACATGCTCCTCCCAGGCAGGAACTGGCACTGCCAGCTTCACGGCCAGGCCCTCTTGGCGCTGCCATGTGCTCTGCTGGCTCGGATGGACTTGCTTCACAAATAGCTCACGTCAGACAGAGTCCAATCTCCACAGGCTGTGCTTGCTTACTTGTGGCACCTCGGACTAGCAACTCCACCATTAAGCAACACACAACATCACGTCACTGGACTGACTTATGATGGCATTCTATCAGTCCTGGCCGCGACCGTTAGATGAGTCCCATCTGATTGTGGCATCCTGCGCTCATGTGATTGTCTTTTGTGACCTCCTGCCAGCTTCTCCAGCAACTTTGCTTGCTGGAAGGGAGCAGTGAAGGCTGTGAATGGCAATTGTGGGACCCAAGGCTGCTGCGATGTTCTATTTAGCCAAGCACTTAAGTCACTATCTTGTGACCGGGGGACACTGCAATGGCCAGAGTTACAAACACCCATACGTCTCCCCATTCAGGCCACTGTATCTTCAAACCGTCACTGAACAAGTGGATCACTTGTATATTATAAATCAGTCAGACCCCACCTGCTGCCCAGACCCCACCCTTTGAGGAGGGCCAGGAGGACAGAAACTGCCTGCTGCAAAGAAGATGGACCTCAGCCTTGCAAGAAATCCAAGGGGCCAGAAAGAGAGCCACCATCATTCCAGAAGGGAGTATGAGCGAGGACAGAACTACACCAGAGATCCCAGCTGAATGTTGCAGAAAAAGGATGAAGATTACAAGCTGTCTGCCAGGGCACATGCAGTTGCTGGTTCCTTTCCTAGAGATGGTCAAGCTAGGGAGGCTTCAGTATGGAAGGGGGACTCGACACCCGGGCTACGGGGACCCCTTTTTGTTGTGGGATTCTAACTCTCAGGCAGGAGACCCTCCCACAGAAAGGATTAAGGCAGCCTCTAAGCTGCATCCCCAGTGACTAACTGTCCTCCTGATGTCCTGGTAGGACAGCAGCCGAGAAGACCAGAGACCCGTCTTGGATGATTTTCCTGCCCCTTGAGCTTCTCCGCACTAGGAGGAGGTATATCTCCCAGCTAGTTTGGGAATTAATGGGGATTAAAGCCCAGGGACTCTCAAGAGATCTTTTTAAAACCCACCATGTCCCAAATCCTGCAGCTTCTGCCTCACCCACTGCTGCCGAGCTGCAGGACCTCCAGTGCCTCCGAGCAACAGCAACTTACCTCGCTGGTGCGAAAGATAATCCTGTACTGGTACTGAGGCCCGTAATCCCGATGGTCCTCCAGCTTCTCACGCCTGATGCTGACTGCCACGGGGCCCAGCTTCTCATCCACCCCAAAGTAGTTAAAATGTTCTGATGGGGCAGAGAGGAAGAGGGGGAAAAGACTTAGCTGTTCATCCTGCGCACCCTGCCCTCGACTGCCCCATTGTTCCAGCCATTGTTTACCAATCGGCAGTGATGCCCACCCACTCCAAAGCTCCTCCAGCAAGGCTGAAACCTGGCTGCCCAACTAAGCCAAAGAACAGCCCCTGCAGCTGAAGGGACCGGAAGGGGGGGGGGAAAGAGGTGCACCAGGGGAACCGAAAGGAGAAATTTGGGATTGCTGTCTCCATTCATGTGGGCATATTCTGGGATCAAGCCTCATCCTCAACTGCCCACCTCCTCAGGGACCACTCACCCTCTAGCACCCCAAACGGCAAAGCCCCAAAGTGCCAACCTTTGCCAGAGAAGTAGTCCCTGTAGTACCGGGCACCCAGGTCCACGTGCTCAATGCTGTAGTGCTTCAACCGGCTGAGACTGCGCTGCAGTTCCTGTGGCGTCTCCAGCACAGAGATGCTGGCGTTTGTACAGTAAGGGGCAGGGGTTGTCTCCGCAAAGGCCCCCTCTCCACAGCCACCCATGGAGGCAGGTGAAAAACTGATGTTGCGCTCCCCCTCGCCCCCAATCTCGTTGCGGAAGTGAGGGCAGCTGAGCAGCAGACTGTTGCTGCTGTTGTCCCCCAGATCATGCTCCAGATTCTCCTTGGAGTTCAGGTCCTCAGGACTGAAGAAGGTGCTGGGCACATCCAAGCCGGCCAGGCTGCAGACGGCAGCAGCTGAGCCTGCGGAGGCAGCCGAAGCCCCTGTGGTGGTGTTCCTCCGCTGAGCCACACAGACCCGTCTGGCCACCACCTCATTCAGGTCAAAGAGCAGGCTCTGGACGTCATAGTGGGCCAGGCCCTTCGGGCACAGCCAGCCCCGGCCCGCTTCCTCCGCCTCCCCCAGGGCCCTGCTGCAGTCTCCCTCCACCCGGCCACTCCGCAGCTTCCGGAAGATGGAGTCCCCCCCACCCCCCTCTGCCCGGAGGCCCTTCTTGCGGGGCTTCTCCTTGGGGTGAAGAGGCAATCCTGATTCTGCCTGGGCCTCTGCCTTGGTGCTCTTGGCAGTATGGAAGGGATCCACCAGCCGCTGCCGCTGCCCAGTCACTGCCTTCCCACTCCGGAACTCCTTCAGCATCTCGTAGAAGCTCTGCTCAGAGAGGCCTTGCGCGTCGATGGAAGATGTGCTGCCATACTCACGGAAGAGGGGCAGGCCGCCAGCCAGCCGGGCTCCCCGGGGCTCCATTGCGGCTTCCAGGTCACACTCGCTCAGGGTGACCTCACTGTTGCTCCTGTTCCTCAGCGCCAGGAACACCCTGCCAGGAGAGTGCGGCCACCCATCTTGGAACTCAGTGTCCTTAGACCTCCTCCGAGCCAGGCGCCGGGAAGGTTTCGGCCCCAACGGGAAGGCAGCCTCTCTAGATGGCTGCCCGTTCTGAAGCTCCCACAACATGGGGCCCGGGGCCTCTGGAGCTTTGGCAGCACTGGGGGCAGCTGGATCCTTCAACCCTTCTCTTTTGGGAGGCCAGTCGGCAATCCGGGCCCGCACCCCCATTTTTGGCACAGCAGGGGTTGTGGTAGCTGGTCGCAAAGGAGAGGCATCATCCACATGTGGGGTGCAGCCGTTCTGGGACCAGGATCCTGGAGAGGAGTAATCGCCCCCTGTGGGGTCCAGGCCCACCACATCGCAGCTTTCATGCACAGGCCGATATGCTGTCATAGTCTGGGCTGGGCTCCCTGCAGGAAGATGCTCTTCATCTCCATCGGGACATGGGCACACCACAGCCGGCGTTGGGGAAGCCTGGAACAAGCTGAGACAGCTCAGGGCAGCATTGCCCCCAGCCTCTCCTCAAGGCCCAGCAATGGAGAATGACGACAGCAGCTGAGCTTCCATTATTCCAGCAATATGAATCATTCTGAGAGAGAGGGAGAAACAGCATTAGCCTTGGCCCTCTGGGGCAAAACATGGGGCAGGCCTACTTTGCTGCTGGGGAACAGAGCTGGGAATCTACTCTTCTGCAGAAGCCAAAATACAATGTAATATGCTCTATGCTGGGCAATGAGGAAGTCCAAACTCCCTCAGATTTGTTTTATCCGGGGCAGCACTCGCCTTGCTAAGCAGACGGGGGGGGGGGCTGACTTTGCCTGGAGATTGTGGTGCCCAAATTCCCCCTAAATCTGGCGGCCAGAGGATTACCTGTGAAAGTCCTGAGACAGGCTGGGGACCGCCTGAGTGGCTGCTCGCCTTTGCCTGCAGGGAGCAAAGCATTGTGTGTTTTATGTGTGAGTGTTTGTCAGCCATCCTTGTCTACTCATTTCTTTAAAAGATTTGCATAGTCACCTATTTTAATCACAACTCGAACAACCCACCACCAGGTGCCCCACCGGACACAGTGGGGCCCCAGACATCTCCCTTAGGGCAGAAGGGAAGGGGGCAAGGGGGGGGGTCTGGGTTTGCAGCCATTTCTTAGGCCACCTGCAGTGGGGACCCAGCATGGAGCACTTCGGCTCTGCTGCCTCCACGCCTCAAGCGATGGAAGAGGCAGAGGGAGGAGGAGAGGGCAGCCCTGAACCATGGAGGAGAAAATGGACCCCTCCCTCCGAAAAACAAAATGGAAGTGCCATCTCTTGAGCGTCAGCCCTGCACTGCAAGAAGCATCCCGGCACCTGCTGCTGGCTTGAAGGGTCCCCTGTAGGAGTGCAGGAGCTGCCCTGCCAGTGCCAGACACTGCCAAGGCAAAAAAAACTGTGTTCCTGCTGAGCCTGTCCCCTTGCCCCCACCCCACCCCCCTGGAGGACATCATGCTACAAACGCTCGCAGAGCAGGGGGCTCCTGTGTCCATATGTCGGTCTCACAACATCCCTGAAGCTTATGGGGAAACATCCAGCTGCCCCAGCCTCAAGAAAGGTTGGCAGCCGCCTCAACATTCTGTGTCCCCTCAAATAAGCCTCTCCTGGCCATTTGTGCTCCAGAAGCCGTCCTTGAAACACTGCAGTGGAAGGCCAGCCTCCTGTTGGGCCCCAGCCACATCTCGCTTGCACAGCCCCCCCGCCTGACCCTCTCTGACATGCCCCATGCTCAGGAACCCGCAGGCGGAAACATTGGGCACCCTTGACTTTTGACCCTTGTCCAGTGCTAGACAAACATTTCAGACTGATCAGAGGCTCTTTAGCGAGAGCTCTGGCTTTTGGAAGCACTGCAGGCCGGGGAGGGGCAATACACGCGCGCGCGCACACACACACACACACACACACACACAGCTCTGATGCTGAGGTCCAGAGATGTCCAGAAACTGCCACTGTTCATGCCAGGCAGAGCTGGGTGTTTTTCTCCCCTATCAAAGGCTGTGCAGCAGGGGGGAGTTTCAAAACCCTTCACTACCGGTTTTTTTGTGGGCATGGGCATGCTCGCGTGCAGCCACAATACTTCTGCGCATGCGCAGAAGTGTCCGGGCAGGTGGAGGAAGCCTCCCACCATTGCTGAGCAGAGCGCTGGCCTGTCCGGGCTCCAGCAAGAGCAGCCAGTAGCCCCAGCTGCCCTTGCCCAACCAGGGGGACAGATAGGAGCCAGGAGTGCCTTGCAGCCCGGTCCATGCCTTGAGCTGAAGTAAGGGAGCCCTGGGGAGCCTCCTGCCATAGCCACAGGGTCCCAAGCACTGCTGCCCAACCAGGCAAGCCAGCAGCACAGGCTCAGGTGCTCAGACCTGAGGAGGCAGCAGGGACACGTACAAACCCTCATTGAATCCTGCAGCTGAAGCATCTATTCCCCCCAGGAGCCCTGCAGAGACTGGGTCAAGGAGAGGCATTCTCTGGGAGAACTTTGCTTTGGCCATGCACCCCCCAGCAGCTGCAGGAGAGCACACCCGGTTTGCCTCCTGGGCAGCAATGGGGGCTGTTCAAATGGCTCTCAATTCCTCCTGCCTTGGATTGGAAACCTCCGTGCCAGCTGCCCCCCAGAAACCAAACACTCTGCCCACCTCCAGACTCTTCCCAAAAGGCCTTCACCCAACTGGACATATGTGCATGTGAAAGTCTTATTAACTGTTTTCAGCTGCGTGCAAAAATGACCAATGATTCAAGTTTCTAATACTCTCTCCAGGAAGAGAAGCCACCAAAACCTCTGCATGGAAGAAAGTTTCCCACACATTTTCCCTGGAGACCGAAGCAGACTTCCTATTCGGGTGCAGTCATGCACAATCTGCACAGAGCCCACAGTCTGGCACATGTCACAGCACTTTCCTCTGACGGAAGGTTGCTCAAAGGACAATGGTGAAGAACTATTTTGTATCGCCACAGAACCAGGACAAGAAATACCAGTTGCACGTGCCTGAATTTTATTTAAACACAGGAAATAAGATCTGTGCCTAAAACTCTTGGCCAGCTGAAGAAGCCCAACTCAGCCAACTGACTTCCACATCCTGGTGGAACCTAGGACTGCAAAGCCCATTCCTTAGGGAGCTACAGCCTCCTTTCTGGGCTCCTGTTTCTAGGCAGAGTGCACAATGACACACTCATGCTGCGCTTCCTACAGTGACATTTTCTCCAGTGCTGGAATACCTCAAATCCCGTGGACCCACATGCCCGTGGTCACAGGGTGCTCAGGAAATAAAGCCGCAGGCTGTACCTCAGTTTTTCCACTAAGCAGGCCCCTGGAAGCCAGAAAGGAGCCAAAGGAACATCCAGAGACTGAAGGGGAGAATCCAGGAAGGAAACCCCGAGGCACTAGCCGTTTCCCACAGGGGCATCTCTGGCCATTAAGCCACCATTGGACCAGCCTAGGAGGATCCCCACCACTGCAGGACCATCTCCAGGGCTTCTTGTCTGACAAAGCCACCCAGAGTCCGTGCTGGTCAGCAGGCAGCTGCAGCCCCCTTTAGGTCCAACCACCTCCCAGAACTAGAGTTGCTCCCGTGGGGGCAGAACCAGGCTGGCAGCACGCCCCATCCTGGAGTGGGGCAGTGGGGAGAGCCCAGTCGATTCACTAGAACCCGGAAAGCATTGGCTCCTTTCGCCAGCTGGTCAGGAGAGCATCTGAGGGGGTTCTTAGAAGGAGCAGAGGGCAGAAAGAGAAGATGTGGCACCAAGGCTGTCCTGAGTCCATGCATGGAAGGAAGCCAAAGCTGGCCTGCATCGGAAAGAGGGAGTCGTGCTGAACCCAGTTCCAAGTCAGGTTTACCTCCTCCCACCCCTAATCCGAATTTGGGGCATGAGGCACCAGAGCAGTGACATTCAACAGCAGGAAGGATCAGACCTGCAAACTGGCAGGCAGGCAGGCGTGTGGACAGCTTCAACTGCTTGCCAGCTCCCTGGCAGTGCACCCCACTCATTACAAGTCCCAGACAGGCTGACCCAGTGCCTTCTGCTCCTTCCCACCGATTCCTCCCCAGGAGCAGACAGGGGTCACTGATCAGAATTGTCTTGGGGGAGGGGAGGCTTTTGAAGTTGCATCACAGGCTCCTCCCACCGACGGTTTCAAGGCAGCTCCGGACTGCAGGCTAAAGAACATGGCTGACGCTTGGCTTTTCCCACTGGCTGCTTTTGGCCACTGCACAGGCTCTTCCTTTTGCTGCCTCACCTGCGCAGAGCTGCGAGGCCACTACCTGGGGTGAGCCAGAGACTGCTTCTCCCTCCGATCTTGGAGATGCTGGAGCCTTTGAAGCCCAGCCCCTGGGGAAGCAGTTCAGCACTTCTGGGGTGATCAGAAGAAGTAGGGAACTCCTAGCAAAGAGCCCAGGGGTAGAGGGTTGCAGGTGGGCAGGTCTCAAAGGTGCACCGATCAGGATCAGGATGTGGCCTTAATGGTTCGCTATTGGGAAAGAGCAATTGTTCTGATGACAGCGTGGACCAGCTGAAAAGGGAAACACCTGTAGCATTTCAGGAAGCCAACCCCATAGGATGAGGCGGAAAATGTGAGGAGCAGATCTCAGGGGCATCTGCCACTTCCACTACCCAACCTAACCCCTAAAGCTGTCCTGACAAAAGCTGTTCAACTGCACCCCGAAGCCTCCAAGCAGCCCACTGAGGGCTCCCCTCCAGGAATTGGGGGCGCTGACTGAGCCTTCATGTCTGCTGCTCTGAAAGAGGCCCCTTGTAGCTTGCTTGGGGTCCCCTGGCCACCTTCAACAAGAGGACGGGGGGGGGGGGGGGAGCCAAGGAGCATCTCACTGGGACCTGCATTTTATATACTCCTGGAAGAAGACAGGAGTCCTCAGCAGACTTGTCTGTTTATTAAAGTTTGTTAAACTATATAGTCCTAGACCAAACACCCAGAAGTTAAAAAGTCCACTGCAGAACACACACTCGTCCAAAAGCTGTTCATGCCTACAGTTGGAGAAGCTGTTCTTAGCTACCCCGGTAATCATGGATTACGTAGTGTAGAACTGCTGAACAAGAGAAGTCGGAAGAGTTTGCAATCGGAGGAAGATCGACTCAGCTCCCCAAAGTGCCCCCTCCCCCGGGGAAGAGAAGAGATTCCCCTGCCGAGCTCTTGGCACTCCAGGGTTCCCTTGCAGGTGTCTCACTGCTGGACTAGGGAGCGTCTTTGGCGCTCGTAAGAGCAGATCACTCAGAAGCAGGAGCTGCTCTCTCGGTTTCAAAGGCCAAGCAGATTTTGTGAGTGGTCAAGCAGAAACCAAAAGCCCACAACCCTCTCCCTGAGAGAACTCCATGAGAGGAACAGCGCTTTCGTTCTTGATTCGGAGCTGCCCAGTTTGGCGTAAGAGGAGCGACCACGTAAATGGCTTAAATACCTACACACAGCCCCATAAAGAGCCACCACCCAAGCCAGTGTTGATGAGAGCAGAAGTAACACAATTCTGTCCTGCTAGCATTCTATCTAGGCACCACCAGCCTTCAGACACGGCTCCAGCTTGCCCCCAGGTGACCTCTTGCAGTGGCCATCAGCATATGGATGACAACTGACTGGAGGAGAGGGGACCCTCCACCTTCTCCATCTAAACTGGCCTTCCTAATCTAGTTGGCTGCAGCAGTGAGCAAAAGAGGTCCCAGACACGTTAGAGGATTACTGGGGGGGTATTGGTGGGAGTGGGGATAGTAACAGGAAGTTAAAGAGCTGGCTCTGCAAGTGGGGGGGAGGTACATGTTGTTCTTGGCTAAGACAGTCATTGGGACCAGGAGGCACGACATCATGAGATACATTGACTTACGACAGTTGTTCCAGTTGCCATTGTAAAGTGAATCCCATGCAGTCATTAAGCGTGAAGTCACGTGATGGCCACTGGCCACACCAGCCAGCTTCCCCATTTTGCTTGTCAAAAGCTATAAACTGCAAATGACGATCACGTGCCCACAAAATATTGCAATTCCCACAGGCACCCAGCGCCCAAATCAAATCAGGCAACTGCAAGGACGCTGTGACGGCCACAACTTCAAGGAACGGTTGTAACTTTAAATGGCTGCTAACCAAGCATTGTCTGCATTACAGAAGATCCAGTCGGACCATGCCAACCACTCAGCGTTCTGAATAACATCCCATCTGCAAAGATCTCTGTGCTGGGCAGAAGGAACCAGGCCTCCTTGAGTGATCTGGCACAGAAAACGTTTGAAACAAATTGAATCAACGTCTATGTTTGGGGTTTTAAATGAGGGGTCCCGGCTACTGTTTTGCAGTCCAGACTAGCATCCGTAATTAATTGCCCTGTGAATTTTGCTACATTCTGCTGTAAAGATTTCCACCCGAACAGAAGGTGGGATTCACAAGAACCCAAAGTCTGAGCTGGAAACAGCTTGCAAAGCTCTTGGAAGCAAAGGCAACTGTGCTCCAGCACCAGCTGACTGAGCGATCCCAAGGCGGCGGCGGCTTACGACACCCACGCATTTCCTGTAGACTTCAGTTCCTGCCCGAAAGGGGCTTCGTGCCACCTTCCCCACAAAAGCCTTTGCGGCCAGACAAGCGGTGAGTAAAGACCCCGGAGGAATCTGCAAGAGGGCAGGCTGAAGAGTGCTCACCCGTCCTTAAAAGTCAACAGATGTCTTAGCTGATCTTGGTTCAATCAGATCTAGTCCAACTGGACCCACCTTTGTCCACGATAAAGGTCTAGGCTCGGTAATCCTGAGGAAGAGGAGGAGGAGGAAGAGGAAGAGGAAGAGGAGGGAGGTAAAATAAGAGGGGGAGGAGGAAGAGGAAGAGGAGGGAGGAGGAAGAGGAGGAGGGAGGAGGAGGAAAGAGGAAGGAGGAAGAAGAGGAGCAGGAGGAGGAGGAAGAGGAGATCTAAGACTCTCAGCATCTCTCCATCTACAATGAGCCGCAGTGGTGCAGTGGTTAGAGTACCGTACTGCAGGCTACTTCTGCTACCTGCTGGCTGTCTGCAATTTGGTAGTTCAAATCTCACCAGGCTCAAGGTTGACAGCCTTCCATCCTTCCGAGGTCGGTAAAAGGAGGACCCAGATTATTGGGGGACAGAGGCTGACTCTGTAAACTGCCTAGAGAGGGCTGGAAAGCCCTGTGAAGCAATATATAAGCCTAAATGCTATTGGTATCGCTAGCTTCAAAGAGAAAAGGAGTTCTTTCCCGTCAGCTTAAATTGCTCAATCATTCTTCATATACCAGCTTCAAACTCCACCCTAGCTGAAGGAATGGGGGGGGATCTCCCCCCCCTCTTATATACACACACAAACACAAGATCACAAATGGTTTAGAAAACCTCCTTGCAAAACTTCAGTGCCACTCGGGAAAAGCATTCCTTGTCCAGAAAGACCAAATTAACCCTCCCTGCATGCAACTAAAGGGGGGCTGTCAAAGCTAAGGGGGGGCCTGCTCCCTCTCCAGATCCTCCTATCCCAGGCTTGGCCCTACCTAAGGAATAGGAGGCGAAGGCCCATGGAGGCTTCTGAGCACAAGGCCGAGCTGCTTCCTAAAAACCACCAGGCGGGTCTCTGGTGCAACAGACAGGCACACTGTCTGGGCAGGAAGAGGCAACCAACATGGCTCCCATCAGCCCCAACCACGGGAGCTGAAATGTTCTCTCTCTCACATACACACACTCCAAGTTCCAGGGTGCCTGCCTCCCCCACAAGAACCAAGCCCCACTCCAACTCACAGAGCTCTGAAGAGGGGCAGAGAGGCCCTAATCTCAGAAGCCACCCACAGACCATGGGCCCCACGGTGCCCCTTCCTCTGCAGACTGGGTGGATTCCAGAGCAGGATTTGCCCTTCGGAGCGCAGGACACATGCCTCAAACGCTGAGCACTTCCAGCTATCCCTCCCCCCACCGGGTAGAGTGCCCCAGAGGCTCCGGATGGTCTGCCCACCCCACTTCCAGGTGCTTGAGCAAGAATGCGGGCAAGGCAAACACAGCCAGGACTGGCTATTTGTTTAAGGGAGCGATTGTTGCCTCAAAGTCAAATAGAAATCTCCCTCCGCCTTTGTTTTTATCAGGGCAGGCTTGCGCTGAACAGAGACGTCCCGCCACGTGGTTTCTCCAGCGGACAGGCCCACTTTTCAGGTGCCACCTGGGAAGAGCGCGGGAGGCACCTGCTCTGTGTAGAAGAATGGACTGGGAGGAAGCCTTGGCATTGCGGTTTTCTCAGGGCCACCGCCACACGGCCAGCAGAGAACCACTGAACCCTCTGGCTGCCCCTTTCGTGAAGCACATGGCCTGAGAGGACTCCGAGCCACATCTCAGGAAGCAGCCACGTTGCTCGCTGCCACGGTCCAAAGGCCCCGCCATGGGCGGGCTCTGTTCCTGCAGGGATCTCTAAATGCCTAAGGTGGGATCCAAAAATTGTCCCGGCCCAGGAATCTTCTGAGTTACCTGCTGGGCAAGTTCAGGAACAGAAGCTGCTCACCGTGGAAGACATCTCTGGGACAGGCTGCCACCCACAACCTGCTACAAAGTCAGGGCTGATCCCAAAGGGCGTAGGAGTCCGCCCGTCCGCCAGAGGGTGGGAAGCGGCTGCCTTTTGGCTCAGGGTCCTTTTGGGCTATAGATGGCAGTCCCAAACTGAGGCTGCTCCCCGCCCCCCCAAGCAAGGAGACAGGGAAGAGATGGGCTGGCCTCAGAAACTCCCATGATGCCCCCAGAACTCTGGGCCCGAGACAGGGAAGGCGAGCCAAGCCTCTGGGTGGAGTCGCTCTGAGAACGCCCCTTCTAACTGCGAAGGGTCCTACCCTTCCTGAAAAGTTACTTCAGCAGATAAAAGGGACAAAATGCAGGCTCTCTACCCAGGCAGCAACCCAAATGGTAAACTGGGTCTGTGGCAGAGAGGGAATGGGGGCTGCTCTCTAAAGCGCCTGGAGGTTTAGGATCGGTTTAGGCGCTGCGGCCTCCAGCCGCCCCGGGGATCCGGTCCAGTCTCAAACCCTGGCCAAGAGGTCCCCCTCTAAGGGCTGAGCTCAGGGGGAATCGGAAGCCGGGCCTGGGAACTAGCGGCAAACTGCAACACCCATCCTCCTCTGCCCCGCGGAGACAGCCTCCCGCATCCCCGGCGCCGGGCGGCCTGGCCACCCCTACCTGGAGGCACCGCCGGCCCCCAAGCTCTCCCGGCGACGCGCCAGGGGAGCAACAGGAGGGCGGCCGCGCAGCCCGCCGCGGCTTCTCATGCGAGGGGCGGCCGGAGCGTTTTCGGGAGCGGTCCAAGCTCGGCCTTGCCGGCCCAGTAGCAGCGCCCCCGAGGCCGCCTTGGCACCTGCCGCCAGGTGAGCCCGAGCCCGGGGCGGGGGTGGTCCCGACGCTTCTCGGCCCTGCGCTCGCCGGCCCCGGACGCCATCCGCTCCCCCTGCCGGCCCGGGGCGCCCACCGAGGTCGACGGGGCCCCCGCCCGGCCCGCTGCAGGGGCGGCTTCCGGAGCACAATGGCGGCCGGGCAGCTCCGGGCAGGAGCCGCTTCCCCCGGGCCGGCGGGGAGGTGGCCGCCGCCGCCGCTTGAACTCTGGCACCAGGGAGCCCCGGCCGCCCCCCGCCAGACGCCCCGCAGCCCCGCGCCGGGGACCCCAGGGCGGCTGCAGCGACCCCCTCCCGCCCCGCGCGCCGATCCCGCGGCCTCACCTGGCGCTCGGCGGCGGCGGCGGCGGCGGCGAGCGCGGAGCACCCGGAAGGAGGGCGGGCCCGCGGAAGCCCCGCCCCCAGGACCGAATGCGCCAGCGCCGGTGGGGGGAGGGGCGGCCGGTCCACCCGACGGGGGCTGCGGCTCTGCTCTCCGGCCGGCGGCCAGGACGGCGCCCCGTTTCAGCCCCTGCCCGGCGGCGGCCGTGCCCGAGCCGATGCCCGGCGGGAGAAGGAAGCGGCGTCCGGCTGCTGCAGCAGGGGCCCAGCCGGACGGGACGGTCTGCCCTCTGGGCTCCACGCGGCCTTCCTGGCCGGCCTCGGGGGGCTCCCTCTGGGTGCTGCGGAGCTTCTTTCCCTCTCCCCTCGGTGGCGGAGGATACGAAGGAGCCTCTGCTTTCCCCCAAGGTTCCGCCCTCGCCGTTAGGTCGGGTCCCAGGCGGGTCACTTGGAGGATGCCGCTCCCGACGCTTCTGCCTCGGACTCCGCCCCTCCGCCGCCCAGGAGCGGGAGCCGTTTGCAGACGAGCAAGGCAGGCGCGGGCTCCCGGTCAAAGGGCCGCCCAGTGCAGGGCCCCAGTTCTGTCCCCTGGCCCTGGATTCCCGGGAGGAGCCCGCAGCTCTCAGCCAGTAGGAAGGCTGCGTTCTTGATCTGTTAAAGCAGCCCCAACCATCTCTCGTCCTTTTTCCTTCCTTTTGGGATACAAATATTTGACCAGTGACCATCATGGCCTCCCAAACAGAGCATCCCATTCAATGGAGTCTCTCTGGTTTTGCAAGATGATACAGAAAAAGCTCCACCTGAGCTGAAAAGGAAGATCCCATTGCTACTTATAATCCTCAATAAGGTTGCCCAATTGTATGGCTGCTCTGGGCAGCTTAGTCGCCTCTTTCTGCCCACCCCCACCCCCCAAATCAGGAGGCTCCACAGGGGCTCCTTGCCCATTGGGCGGAATGCTGTGATGTCATAAAGCCCTCCTGGGATTCTCCGGGGATTCCAAGGCTCCAGGCAAGTAATTCCTGGTCCTCTGGGCCTTCCCTCCCATCCCATCCCATCCCACCCCCACTTCATCCAGATACCTCCCATCAGGACTCCCCTGGGCAGTGCCTACCAGCCACCACCAGGGCCCCTCCTGCCAAAGGCCTGTTTTCCTCCAAGCCGAGGTGGAAGCACCCTGCAACCATGGGGGAGCTTAGCTTTTTTTTAAAAAAAGAAAGCTCTAACCAGGATGGTGGTCTCTGGAGGGGAGACCCTCCATAAATCCCAGGACTGAAAGGGAGATTGGGACACTCACAAAAAGCTTCTGAAAAGGAGAATGCTGGCTGCCATTGTTTTGTCAAGAAAAACATCAAGCAGTTCATGGCACCCTCAGCAACCGAGCCCCCCCGCCCCCCTCTCCAGAGGCCCTTCTGAGCTTGTTCTGCTTTTCCCTGGGGCTGGCTGGGATCAAGCCACTTTCATGCAGCTTTTTTGCTTCAGAACCCAGCAGCTGCTGTGGTTTATAGCCCAGCCATTATGGCTTCTTCCACAAACCATGGTGGAACTCTATGAAAACTGAGCTGATGCCCGCCATCCATATTTCCCAGGCTGCTACCAGGGAAGGTGCCAGCAGAGACAGGATGCTGAAAGGCCCCGTCCGTGTCGCCCCTCAGTGGAAGGAGCTCCAGAACCAACTCAGGGGGAGGCTGGAGCTGCAAAAGGTGAGGGTCCTGAAGCCAGTCTGGGAATCTTCTTGGCCCAGAGTGGGAGAGGGCCATGGGACAAGGTGGGGGATCAAGACCAGAGTCTCAAAGAATCGGATTTCTTGAAAAAGAGGATAAAGGGGGACAGAATCCTGGGAAGGGGATTCTTTGACTGTCGCTGAAGCGATGGGGAGGGTGCCCCTGGCCTTGCTGATCCGGGAGAGGGTGCAGCTGTGTCAGCAGCCAGCCATCCCCCCCCCCTTTCCCAGCCATACTGCTCTGGCTTCTGCACCTTGCTCGGTGCTGTCCCCCCCCCCACCTTGCAACCTCTCCAGCCCCACTCTCTCTTGGTCCAGGCCTTGCCAGAAGGGGCAGAGGGGATCCCCTTTCTCCTGAGTGACAGGCCCAGCATCGTCTTCCGGGAGAGCTGCTTCCCCAGTTACATGCCGCTTTTCTGCTACTACGCAACCGAGTGGGGGAACTTCTTTGCCTCGTTCACCTGGAGGAGGGCCAAGCGAAGCAGGGTGAGTGCAAGGAAGGCCCTGCCCCCAGCCTAGAAAGAGGCTGCCCCAAGAGTGTCCAGAGGTTCTACTGCTGGATCAGGCCAAGGCTGCCTGCAGGCCACGAGCCTTCGGATCTCTGCTTGATCAGAGCAGGCTGCTTTGATGGGCTCTTGCCAGCCGTCCTCTCCCTATCAGCACGTGGAACTGTCCTGGCCCTGGCGCTAAAAGGGGCTGCTGGCGTTTGGGTCTCCTTGGTTCCGCCTAACTGGTTTAAAGGAGGACCCGGCTTGTCATCCCCCATCCACCACCACCCGCCTCCCCCTGCCCCCGTGCCTGAGGACGCTCTGGTTCTGTGTTCTCCAATCTGGCTTGAGCTACCCTGAGCCATTCAGCCTTCCCCAGCCCAAGAGGAAACCGGCCCTCTGTGCCCCAGTCCTGCTGGTCAAACAAATCAAGTTCCTCCTACTTGTGCCCAAAGATGCTCAGACTGTGGTGGGATCCTCTTTCACAGCTAGACAAGATCCCAAGCCCCTAGCAGTGTGATCTCCGAGATCCCTTTTCTCCCTCTGAGCTAAGGCTCCCTAGCAGCCCAACTCTCTTTTCCTAGCCTCCTGTTATGGGCCTACTGCAGGCAGGGCCGAGGAGGAAGGGTCTGTCCACTCTGTCCATCCAGCCTCTTCTCTTTTTGCCATAGAAGTCCAAGCAGCGCTGGGTTGAAGGGCTTGACGGGGCAGGTGGGCACGAGCCTTGAATGGAGGAAAGGTAGCGCTTGCTCCCTGAACGGCCACTTTTGCTGACTCTTCCTCTTTCCTGGCAGGTGCGTGTCTGGAGTTATAGCATGGAGGACGAGAGTTCAGTGACAGAGAAAATGTACACCTTAGATGAGCATCCGGGGGTCCTCACCATCACCTATGTCCCCCACGTGCACCTCTTTGTGGCTTACTGCGATGACATCCACTTTCGCTTTTTTGGGGACCACACTCGGGACTTCAAGCTGCTCTCCAAGATGTCTTCCCCCTATTCGGTCACCAGCCTGTGCTACAGTCCTGAAACGTGTGAACTGATTTCTGGTGCCATTGGAGTGGTGGCTTTTTGGACCTTTTTGATGTTGGAGGTTCCCTCTATGAATGTCACGCAGGAAGTATGTGTTGCGACTGGTGAGTTTGTGCATTTTCTCAGGGTGGAGCAGGAGCGGAGGATGCTGGTGGCCCTTTGCGAGAACATTATTCGGGTATATGACTACCAAACCAAAGCCCAGATCCGCACCTTCCAGATGAGCCAAGGCGTCTCTCTCACTTGCTGTGCTGCCTATTGGCCGCAGAGCTTCCTCTACACAGGAGACCTGGCTGGGGATGTCAAGGTGTGGAACTTTGATACGGGGACCCACGTCAACCAGTTCAAGGCCCACCAGAGTGCCATCAGCAACGTAATCATCCGGATCGCTGTGCACAGCTTCATGACTGCCTCTTTGGATGGAATGCTGAAGGAATGGAACTTGACGACCTGCGAGCTTCTCCGACGGGTGGACATTGGAGAGGAAGTCTTCCAGATGCAATTCCTCAATGAGCAGACTTTCTTCCTCCGCACCCAATATACCTTCTCCATCCGTACAGTCAACAATTTCTACCAGCTCTTCAACAGAAGCAAATCGACCCTCAAGAGGTTGGTGCGTGTACAGTGTGGACCAGACAAGGCCCGCATCCTGGCCACCACTGAAGATGGAGTCATCCGATTCTTATCCCCTGTGACAGGAGAAATGTTGTTTGTTACCTGGCCCTTCCAGCTGCTAGAAAAAGCTCTGGACTATGTTTATGACCCAGATCGAGAGGAACTCTTGGTGACAATGGGAACAAGTGACATCTACGTGTTGGATACTACCAAGAACCCTTGCCCAGCCAAGTACATTTTGCATACTACAGACAGCATGGACGACAAGGTCCTGTGTTTGGCCTACAGCCGTCTGGACCTAAATGGCCGGACCACCAGCTTCATCTTCAGCGGGTTCAAGAGTGGCAAAGTGCGCTCGGTCACTCAGCAGCTTTATCGAATGGGCAGTCGCAAACTGCACGATGGCAATGTGGTGGCCCTCAGCAGTCTCTCAGGCTTAGGGTACCTGTCGTACCATTCAAGGGAAGCCTCCTTCCTCTGCTCCTACGGACTCGACGAATACATCATCCTCTCGGAAGTGATCTTGAAGAAGAACAGCCTCCTGGAGGTGCTCCCTCTGGTCGTCATTCCCAGCACCAACTGCAGGATCAACATCCTCCTGCTCATCCCCGGCTACATCTGTGCCTTGACGGAGCAGAACCGAGTTCGGCTGTGGCGCCAGGCAGCCCTGGTTCCTGGCGAGAAGAACCCCTTCTGGAAGGAGACAGCAGCCATGCACTCGAGCACCATCACCTCTTTTGACTACTGCCACACCCTGGGCATATTGGTGACCGGCGGCTCGGATGGCTCCGTGCGCATTTGGGACATCCTGGGGAAAATGTTGGTTGACTTTGACACCACCCTCAAATTCAGCCGCGTATGTTTTGCAAACCAACGGGGGGACCTGGTGGTTGGCTGCAGCACGGACATCTACTTCATCTCATGTGTTACGTACCTCCCAAAGAAGCATCTCACCAGTCTGTTGACCCACCGTGTAAGGGATGATGTGGTTGAATATCCACTGCCCTTCCTCCCCCGCTTCCTTCTTACCTTCGATATTGTTTTTGTGCCCAAGTAAGTGGTTCCATTGTGTTTTGGTGGGGTGGCTAAAATTATCTACCTATCCTCTGTCTGTCTGTCTTTCTATATCTATATATCAGTCTATCTTCTATCTATACCTACCTATCATCTGTCTATCTTCTATCTGTCATGTATCTGGAGCTTGTTGGCTTAACAGACATTGGGGTTTTAATTTTATGGTGCTGTATAATTTTTTTCTGGAGAACATCTGCCTTTGCATATTCCAGATATCTGCAGGTTTCTGCTTTGTGTAGTGGTTTTTTCCCCCCCCACACCTGTACCAGTTGGACAGTGGACGCAAACCACCTCTTGGCCAAAGGTTTTCCCCACATCCACTACACGCAAAGTGCTTTGCCTCAGTGTGACTCTTCCAGAGCTTGGCTTTTTCACAGAAGTTCTTCTCGTATATCAGACACTGAATCGTCCCTTCAAGTTTTTTACTAGCTCAGTTTGAGCTTCGAAGCTTTTCCTGGGATCATTGGGCTGGAAGACCCTCATCCTTGCAGACCTTTGGAGGGTTAGTCCTAGATCTCAGTGGGCTCTCTGGCTCCAGAGCAAAGTCCCTTTGCCTCTGCTTCTGATTGGGTTCTTCACAAGCAGGAAGAGCCTCAGACTGGAGGATGAATAGTTCAATGAAGGTGTCGATGCTTGTGGAATTGCCAGGTGAGATTCCCCTTCAGGATCAGTCAGTTTCTTCTTTGCATCACTCTTGCTTCTTGAACCTGTAGCCCAGCTACATTTTCATGGATTTAATTCTATGTCTGCATCCCAACCTAAGTAATTTTTATTAATATGGGAAGTAATTAACTTGACCGGTCCAATTATTGTATCCATACTCTGAGTTTAATGTGGATTTTCTTTGCATCATAGATTTACTTAGCTTTGTTTAGATCTACCTATCTTGAGAACATTGTCCTCTCTCTCCGAGTTAACAGAGCACATCCTGTTCAGGATGGGTCTTCGATGCTTGAACTCTTGAAAGACTTACTGAGTTTCATTGAAGAACTCCAACATAATTTGCTGACCTGGGATTGAAATATACTGTTGAGTCTTCTCTGCGTGATACCCAGCCCAATTGTGGGGAATAACCTGATCCAGCAGTTTCATATTGATCAAAAGTAAGGGAGGAGAATGTTGAGTCCATGACATCCCACCATGGAGGAGGCTTCCACTGGCTCTCCTCTCCCTCCGCTGGCCTCTTTCTTTGGGCCTGATGATGGCCGTGACCATCTCATCTCCTTAAATTCCCAGGACTGAGCCAAGCCTGCTTGAATTGAGATTGCAGAAGTTCTGCATGGACCAAACATCCTGGGATCCTGTCTCAGAGAGGGGTGACCACCAGGTCAACCACTGTCTGCACCTCTTATCCATCATTCCTTAGTTCCTTACCACTCACCATTGCCTCTTTCTCTAGCCAGCATCTTCCTTGGCATTTCCATTTTCCTGTGAGTTCCCTTACCTCGTTCATGCAATAAACCATCTACTTGGTTAGATTGTAAGCACTCATCCGTCTGAGGTCAGATTCAACTGAATTGCTCCAGAGATGGTGGACCCCTTGTGGGTATCATTGTTCAATGCTTTGGAAGAATCAGCGGCAGAAAGACAGCCAGTCCCCCTGACAAGGGACAGCTGTTTTGGCTGCCATCCTTCCCTGCCATCTGGCTGTTACCATACTTTTAAACAAGCATCCACACACAGATATCCTGTTTCCTCTTCCATGCCAGTAGACCACGAGGGGCAGGAGCACATTGTGGGGCTTGCAGGTTCCTTAGACACAGTTTCTGCTTGGGGACTATTTTGGAGAAGGGACACCAGGAAGTTTGTGGACACCTGATCCTTTTAGGGTGGGACTTTAAGATTGGGACTTTGAGCACTGTTGGGGAATCAAACCGGGAGATGGCATGGCCACCTTTTGCAGTCTGATGCCCACATTTGGGCTATGAATTCTGGGAGTTGTAGTCTAACTTACCTATGGGCAGCATGTGGGCAGCTGCTGGGGAACTGCTTGAGAGGTCAGGGGTGATGTGCTATATGGTTAAGAGAAAGAGGCGGCTTCTAATTCTCATGCACCACCATCCTTCGTTGTTCAGGTACCTGCAGGTGGGCAAGCAGGCCAAGAAGTTTGAGCGGATGGAGCCCCTCACCAACCACAAGGAGGTGTTGATCGAAAAGGGTGTGGCCAAGGTGGTGGAGTTCGTCGGCAGAGATGTGAGCGTCTTTCCTGGCCCTGATTTCTATGGGCTGCCCCCGCCGCCCCCCAAGGAGACACTGCCGGAGTTTGCGGTGGAATACCAGCTCATTTCACAGCCCACTCTCGGGCCTTCTCTGGAGAAGAAACTTGCTCCCCCACCGCCTTACCGTGGCCTCCCGCGGATGGTGGAACACGTCCCCTTGCTCCAGACCCTTCGCTTCCAGGAGGGGCACTCTTGGCCGATAGCTCCTGATGGCTATGTCCCCAACTCAGTCATCCGGGCTCAGCTCTTTCCCAAAGGAACTCCCCCCGATCTCTGGTGCCCCTTGCTGTCAAGCCGGGACCCCCTGCCCAAGAGGAAGCTGGTCAAGATCCAGATGCCGGAGTGGGACACATCCGAGGTGGTGGAGAAGGCGCGGAAGAAAAAGGCCCAGAAGATGAAGCAGACGCCCTCGGCCACCAGGGGCCACCGGGACTTGCTGGCAGAGATTATGACCAAGCCCTGGCTGAGGCACAAGCCCAGCGACACCAGCCTGCCCTCCGTCATGAAAGCCATCCTCAACCTCATGGACGATGTCCCTTACTCCACCTACCTGCTCTGCACCTCCGCGCTGGTGCAGCTTTCCGAGTCTTACACCCTGCCCTCCTCCATACAGGAAGTGGCCTTTGAGCGCCTCATCCAAGACACAACACACAAGGAGGTCAGGGCAGGTGGGACTGGGGCACCTCCAGGGAGGTCCTCGGTTGTCACTGTCCACGTCCTCCTTGGAATGACAAGGGGGGGGGGGGAACGGCAGTTGGTAGGTGAGAGTGGAGGAGGCAGTTCTTCCTCCCCCCTCCAGCCCAGGATGGACGCACAATCAGAGCCAAGTGACAATGTAGGGGGAGGGGCAAGGAGGAGAAGGCAGGAGCTCTTCACCTCCCAGGGAGAGGCAGCTGCTTCTCAGGAGCTGCAGGGCTGGCAACTATCTAGCAGGTTGGACAGGAACATCCAGAGGTGACGATGTGTGTATCCAACCTTTCTCTCCTGCCCTTTCCTTCAGGGGTTTGAGGCAGAGGGAAGAGCAGCTGGCTCAGGTGGCCCGGAAGACTTGAGAGCCGCTCGGGGGCACTTCCAGAGGCTGAGGCTCCCGCCTTCAGCACCTGCTTATTCTTTACCCAGCTTTGTTATTTAGCCAGAATTACTGCAGCCAATTAAGCTGCTGACGGAGCATGAATCCTTGTAGAAGTTGGCCTGAGCCAGGTCCAGGTCTAACTCTGACCATCCTGCTTCAGCTCAGGTGTCTTATTTCCTAGGTGAGGATGCGGCTGGCGGCCTGGGAGGCCTTGGGGAAGATGGATCTCCTGGGTGAACAAGAGGTGGTACCCCTGGCTCGGGCCCTGATGGATGAGAACAGGAAAGTGCGGGACCTGGCCCGTTCCTTGCTTGACTCAGTGGCTGGCATCACCGACAAGTTTGTCCTGAAACAGGAAATGCAGCGGCTGGTGGCAACAAGCCTGGAAGACCTGTGAGTCCCTTCCCTGCCCTGCCTGGCTAGAGGCAAAAGATGTGTCCCTGTTCTCTCTGTGTGAGAACCAGGCCCTTCTCCTCCTGCCCGGGAGCAGGTCCTGGAAGGGTCTCTTGCCTAACCTTGCAGTGGGCGATCAATCTGTGTGGCCGATTCCCATCAGATGGCCTTTAACCCTGAAGACCCACTGGGGCAACCCTCAATTCCTGCTGCAACAGCAAAAGGGCGGAGACCTTTGCCTCCACCCTGGCTTTCAAGCACCCCTGAGTCTTCTGCTTGGCCCCTGTGAGAAACAGGCAGGAGTTGGGCTCAGGTGCTCTCGGACTCATCCAACAGGGTGGTCTTATCCTTCGATGTGGTTCTACCTCTCTACCAGGTAGAGCGTGGGTCAGGCTAAGGGGCTAAAAGATGCCGCCCCGCCCCCCCTGAATGGTGGGCCTGGGGCCTTTGGGGCTGCTTTCCTCTCCACTCAAGGCAGGTCCAAAAGAGCTGCCAGAGGTTGGAGCTTCAATATCTGGACTCAGGGCTTTGGGGACCTCAAGGGTTGTCCTCAAGGAACTGAGCGATGCCTGTTTTTCTGTGGAGCAGTATGGTTTCCAGGGTGGGGAAGGACCCTCCCTCCGGACCGCCTGCCTTCACACGGGTGTCTCTGCCTTTCCAGGAGGGTGCTGAGCCAGAAAGAAAGAGCCGCGTTTCCTCGCAGAGTGCGAGCGGCCGGCATCGTAGCTGACTCGAAGGATGAAGCTGTCTATGCCTTGACGGAGGGCACTGAGAGGCTGATGACCTGCGTGGAGAATCAGCTGACAGCCAATCTCTTCCTCATGTCTGAGTACCCACCGCCAGAGGCCCAACTCTTGGGGCACCCTCCCCCTTCCCGGCGCAGGCGCATCTCTGGAAAAGCAGCTGAGGAATACGGAGAGCCAGAAGGGCCAGAGGCAGGCCAGGCCCGGTGGCTGGGACTCTTTGGCCGCTCGGGCAGGAAAGAGGCTGAGGTTCGAGGTAAGACCCCCTTGTGCCTTGGGACCAGTGTGGCTTCCCTGCGGCCCCCCACCCATGAATCTTCCTGTGGGGCCTTGACGCCTCTAAGGTCAGCCATTTGTGGCCATGCTCCGGCAATGTCAGAAGGCTGTTGGGGGGACCCCAAAACATCTTGTAGGCTCAGAGCCTGGATCCCAAGGGAGAGCTCATCTTGGTTTTGCTCTGATGGGGGACAATACCTACATTAATCTTCACACAGATGCCGTAGATGAGATGGATGGTTGGAAACCAGGGGGTTGTGGGGGTGTCTGCTTCTGGCGCAGGCGGTAGTCTTGTTATTTGCACCGTCCCTCCTTCCTTTCATCTTCTCTCTCCAATTGCCCCACAGCTACCACTGAGGAGGCCAAGCAGACCTCCCCCAGAAAGCTGCCCCGCATCCAGCAGGCCCGAGGGAAGGGGGTTGCCATCATGCCATCCCCTGAAGTCCCAGAGAGCAGCAGCAGCAGCAGCCCCAGCCAGCGCACCACCAGCACCAGCGGGTCCCCCACCACGAGCAGCGGCAGCTCCAATACACGGGAGCTGCGGGCCGCCAAGAAGGCGCAGCGTGAAAAGGAGAGGCTACGGCACCCCAAGGTCCCAGCCACCTCTTCCCAAGATGTCCACAGACTGAGGAAGCTGCGCAAGCGGGCCCAGCCCATTCTCCTGCAGCGCCGAGACACCCGCACACAGCTCTACACGGAGATGCTGAAGAGCATGAAGGTCCGGAAGGAGCAGTCGGCACCGGCGGTGGTGGTGCCTCCAGCGAAACCCAAGGCCGGTAGCAGCCTTATACAGGCCAAGCCCAGCCCTGTGGAGCCACCCACGCTGCCCCCGGGTCCTTCCGGGCCCGCCACCAAAGGCATCCTCATCGATCCTAAGCAGCAGTATGCGGCCAGCAAATCCAACTGGCGCAATGACCTCTACAAGTTGATGATGCTACGCATCGCCCCCTCGGTTGAAGGGCGCACCGTAGGAGAGGACTTCCTTGCCTCTGCCCGAATTGCCCTTGCTGGCCAGAAACTCTCCTGGGAGCTCCTGACCAACCTCAGCCAGGCCCTGCTCAGCTCCCAGGAGAAGCTAACCACAGAGACCCCCGCCTGGAAGAAATACATGGATGATTTCATCAAGCTCTCCCTGAAAGAGTCGTGGCTCAAGTCTTCGGTGGAGAGCTTGGAAACCGTCGTGGCCGTGAGGACAGCCGGAGACATGCCCAGCAGCTCAGAGACGGATGAGCTCAGTCAGGATGAGGCAGAGAAGGAGCTGCAGGAGGAAGCTGAGGAGAGAGCCACTGTGGCGGAGAAGAAGAGGCTCCAACAGCGTGGAGCTAAAGAAGGCAAGCTACTCCAAGTGGCCTCCGAAAAAGAAGCGAGGCGGATGGCTAAGTTATCCGAGAAGTGGGGTGCCAGAATGGAAGACGTTTCCAAACGGAGGCAGGAATCAGTGGCCAGGGCCAGGGAGCAGGAGCTTGCTCGGAGCAAGGAGCAGTTGCCTGCTAGGGGAAAAGAGCGGGAACATCTGGAGAAGGAGAAGGAGCCCTCTGGAGGCAGAGCACGAGGAGCAGAATCTTTGAGGCGGAAGGAACGGGAAGCTACTGAAAGGAGAGGAAAAGAAGTGACGGTGCACAAGGCCGGCCAGCCTGCAGGCAAAGCAGAGGAGGAGGCAGAGGAAGTGGAGGAAGCAGAGAGGAGCCAGGAGGAGCTGCTCAGTGTGGAAGAGCTGCAGAAGAAGCCCCTCCTAACGGACTCCGAGAGGATCCTGACCCAGTTGTCGGAGGACACGCTGAACGAAATGAGGACAGAAGGCAAGGCCAGAATAATGGAGGAACTGAAGGCTAGAGCTTTGCAGGAAGCCCTGGAAAAGATAAAGAAGGGAACCCTGGCTGAAGCCCGCCAGATAGCTCTGGCCGAGGCCAAAGACCAGGCATTGCTCGAAGCCCGAAAGAAGGCCCTGGTGGAAGCTTGGGAGAAGGTGTTGGCAGAAGCCCACCAGAAGGCGCTGGAGGAGGTGATGGAGAGAGCACTGGAGGAGGCAGAAAAGATTGTCCAGGCTGAGGGATTGGAGGGGAACATGGCGGAGGAAAGGCTGCAGGAACTGGTGCTGGTAATAGCTGAGGAACTGGCCAAGGAAAGAGTCATGGAATTGGCCATGTTGGCTGAAGTAGAAGTAGATGAGGCCAGAGTTCTGGAGTTGGCGGAGGAAGAGGCCATAGAAATAGATGAGGTGAGACTTCTGGAATTGGCTGAAGCAAGGGCCCGAGAACTGGCTGAGACCAGGGCCCAAGAACTGGCTGAAGCCACCATGCTGGAGATGCCAGAGGAAAGACTCCTGGAGCTGGCTGAGGTAAGAGCCCAGCTGCTGGCCCAGGTGAAGCTAATGGAGAAGCAGCTGGAGCAGGAAGAAGAGGAGTGGGCTGAGAAAAGGGCCCTCTTCTTTGACAAAGAGAAGGTGGGCTCCCCAGAGGCCCTGGATGACAAAGGCATTTGGCTCCTCTCTGAAGACGAAAGAGAAGCCCTGGTGACCCTGTGGGAGATGGACCAGGCTCCGGAGGCAGAGGCTGAGCTGACTGCCCAGGCCCAGCTGCTCCTGGAAGTCCTGACTCAGCCAGAGAAGCTGCAGAGGAGGGATTCCACCACCTTTCAGAACCTCTTCCGCGTGGCATCCCTGGTCAGGGTCCCCTCAACGGCACACCTGCAGGAGATGGTTGATGCTCTGCTCCAAAAAGCCGAGGACCTGCTTAAGGAAGCTGAAGAGAGGCAGGACTCCTTGTCAGAGGAACAGCTGTCTGTGCTCGGGCGTCTCAAGGAGGCGGTGGAGGCCCACAAGCCCTGGAATGCCAGCCCCAGGCAATATGGCGCCCGAATGAAGAGGCTTTTTAAGTCCGTCCTGGCTGTGCTGCAGGCCAGGAACCTAAAGAGGCGGCTGACCAACAATGACTGGCTGCAGGGTTGGCAGTGGAAGGTGGAGAAGGCCTGGACCCAGGAGGAGCGCCGGGAGGAGCGCCCGGAGAAAGACCAGAGAGCCTGGCTGAGGAAGAAGCTCAGGCTGGCCTTTGGGAAGTTTCAGGCCGAGCAGGAAAGGGCTCAGCAGGAAAGACGGGAGCAGCAGCGTAGGGAGAGGTGCCTCAAGTTCAGATCGCGGCCCATTGTGCTGGGCTTCCCGGAAGGGGCAGAGGGGAAGGAGGGCAGGGTACAGGAGCAGGGGCAGAGGGAGGAGGAGTGGGGAGAGGGCCTGGAGACGGCCAGGCTGAAGTCATCCCTGAGAAAGGAGAGGGCAGCAAGGGACCATGGGAAGCTGACGTGGTCAATGGGCCAACAGTGGGAGAAGGCCTGGCATGCCTTCCTACAAACGGAGGAGCTGAGCCCGGTCCTGGCTGCCCCCCAGCCAAAGGGGTACCGCCTGCCCAAAGACTCTCTATACAAGACGACCAAGCCCACCAGGCGCCTCCATCGGAAGATGCTCCGGCGGGGCGGCCGGCAGCACATCTTCCGCCTGGACGAGGCCAAGGGGGTGGACTGGGAGACCTTCATGGGGCTCTATCTCTCCATCGCTTCCATGAAGGAGGAGGGAGTGGCAGCTGCCGCGTGGCAGGAGCAGGCAGCCACGCTGCTTGACCTCTATGGCATGAGCAACCCGCTGGTGCGGGCCATGATCCAGCAGCTCCTGGTGGGTGACCATCGCCAGCGGAAGTACGTGCCCAGCAGCTGCTGGAGACTGAAAAGGGCGCAGGCCGACCTGGGCCAGAGGGTCCTTTACGAGATGATCGTCCACTCTGCCCGGCTTCAGCTCCCACAGCCCGCCTTCCACCACGTCATCCCACTCAGCTACCAGAACAACGTGCAGCCCTTCAAGATGCAAGGCGTCACCCATTTTGGCCCCCTCTACCTCAAGTGGAAGACCTTCTTCCCCAAGGGGAAGCTGCCCAAGCTGAGCCTCTACGTGTATTCGCATCCCTCCTCGTAGCTTCCTGCTCTGTCCGCGTGGATCCCTTCCTTCCCACAGAAGCTCCGTTTTGCTTCTTTTCTTGCTTAAAGGATAGCCTCAGAGAGTTCAGAGATTTTTTTTTGCGGGGGTGGGGTGAGCAATTTATGCAAACTGTAGAATAAATTAGTTATTCAGGCCATCTGTCTGGATCATTGTTTTAAGTTCGCTTGCTTATTTATTTAATTATTAGTTCTCTGCACCAAGCAGAGACAAGAATGTGTGTGTGGGGTGTGTGCGCTATTAATATATATTATAACGTATACACTGAATCAGGTCAGACATCACCTTCTTGGGCTGGATATTCATAGGGATGGGGAATATGAAATAAAAGACTAGCAATGGTCCCACTCTAAGCAAAACAAGTGTAGAGACATCACACGGAGCACAAAGGGAGCTATTTTCATTGTGGTGTTTGTGACATGCGGCTGTTGAAGCCAGACCACCAGAATGGCTGGGTGAAAAATGGTCACTGGCTTTGAGTTGCACTCCTGGAGAAAAACCAAAGAACATTTTGGGCTGCGGGAAGAGCAAATCTCACATCTCCAGAACACGCAGCGGTCTGGGCACAGAGGCCTGAAGGCGCTGCCAGGAAACCACAGCCGAGACCGTTCAATTGAGTGACCGGTCCCAGGAGGCAGCCAGCAGAGCGCAACAATGCTTCTCACATTCGTGCTTACCAATCCAATGTTCCTCTGGAGGGGCTTGGACCAGTTTGTTTGGGATTAATGTACATTGTTCAACTGACATTCTTGTTTTCCTAAAGTAGCCGTATGAGTTTCACCTGTCACACTCCATATATTAGACCAGGGGTGAGTTCTACTTACCTTTACTACCGGTTCGCAACGGGGCCGCTCGCGCGCACGCTCTCTCTTCTGCGCAAGTGCAGAAGCATTTTATTGATGTCAGGGTCAGTGGGCGAAGCCTCCCACCGGTTTTACTGCCAGTTCTATAGAACCGGTGCGAACCGGGAGCAACCCACAACTGTATTAGACCCATTCTTTTCAAAACATCATACATTATTTGAGAATGACTATTTCCAAGCAACCTTACTTCAGGATCAAAATGATCTTCAAATGTACCAGAAGAGCAAGCTGGGGGCACACAAAATCTGCTAGCTAAAATATTACTTTTAGAATAGATCACTATTCCTCCAGATAAAATTTTACAGCACTGCTTTTCTCCAATTATCTCACACCATTCCTGGTTGACAGATCCCTTTGCAAAAAACAGGCAAAACTTAAGAAATTCTTTTCCAAATTCGGTGGCTCAAAAATTATTTTGCCTGACAAACCCGTAAAAAAATCTTGGGAAGGTCCAAGTGAAGGCTAATGCCTGCAAAATCCTTCAGGGCAGTGACATCTGCTGGCCAAGGATCCTTCCTCACTGGCCGCTCAGCATCCTGAAATGGAATACCAATGGCTAGATAATAAAACATGGAAATGAAATATGAAATATAAAATGAATGTTAGAATATAATATGTGAAAATATTTTTTTTTGGAATGATAATGCCATTGTTAAATAAATGACAAATGAGAATAATGGTATAAAGATATATATCAGGTTGATAATATGAGAAATTAGATAATTAGTAATTAGTACAATATGATTATAGGGAAGAAACAAGGGATTTGTAACCGATCGACACACTGCTTGAAATTGTAATGGATGAAGGATGTTTTATGTTTTGTTTGTTTAAAAATAAAAATTTTTTGCAAAAAAAAAAAGGCATCCTGCAATGGAAGAAAACAAAGGAATAGCATCCAGGAGACCCACCAGAGCAGAATCTACTGCCTGGTCTTGCTCAATAAGCTTAGATCCTTTAGATCAGTGGTTCTCAACCTTCCTAATGCCACGACCCTTTAATACAGTTCCTCATGTTGTGGTGACCCCCAACCAAGGGTGGGTTCTAAATTTTTTTACTACCAGTTCTGTGGGCGTGGCTTATTTTGTGGGTGTGGCTTGGAGGTCATGTGACTGGGTGGGCATGGCTAGCTGGTCATGTGACCGGGTGGCTATGGCTATATGTATAGGGACTTCTCAGGGGGCTGAAAAAAGTCATTTCTGACAGGTCCTCGCACTTATGACCATCCTCACATTTATGCCTGTGCAGCATTCTTAACAACCATGTCACTCATTTCACAACTGCTTCTCTTCAACATGGTATAAGATAGGGCAAAAAATGTAAAATGTGAGGACAGTCGTAAATTCGAGGACTGGTCAAAAGTGCGAGGACCAGTCAAAAATAACTTTTTCAGCCCTCTGAGTAGTCCATATGCATAAAAGGATACAGCAATAGAGAGGGATGAAGGAAGGGAAGGGAAATTAGAGTAGGAGTGAAGGTAAGAGAGGGAGGAAGAGAGGAGGAGAAAGAGAAAGAAAGGAAGTAGGGAGAAGAAGAGTGGGGGAAGAGAAAGTAAGTAAGAAAGAAAAGACAGGTGGTAGGTTTGAGGAGAAAGATTGCTGTACAATAAAAAAGATGAAAGGGAAGAAAGCCAACCCCAAACAAATATAAAGATATTAAGATAAAGAATGAATTGTTAAACTTTAAAGAATAAAAGAGAACAAATAGCAATAAATAGCAATAATTAGAAACACACATACAAACATACAATGTATTTTCTTTGAACAGAGTATTTGGCCGATTCACAAATTTAAACAGTTGTAGGAGGTTAGCACCCACCCCTTTCCTAGAAGAATGAAATATTTTGGGAAATATTAAAAAGGCAGAATATTATATTTCCCTACCTGGATGAGAAATGGAGAAGCATATTTTACAGACAAAGCAGCTCCCACCTTCCTGCCCCCCACCCTTTGTTAATGGGCCAGAGGCAGAAAGTCAATCCTTTGTCAAAGGACATTTGCAACACAATAGCAACAGAAACTAACACAATGGGCCCCATCAAGCCATGTGATCCTGTCCACCATTAAACCATCTTTCCAAGCAGTCTCCATGTTTCCAGTGTCTTTTTCCCCACTTGGAGCAGACCCCAGAAGGATATTTCTTCCAACACAGTATTTAGTCATTTCAATTAAATTTACAATTTCTATATTTCCTTTTTACCATATTTATTCCTCATCTATTTTTTTAAAAAAACAATATTACCCTTCATCCTCATCTCTAATCTTAATCAAATTCAATTTTTCCCTTCTATTCTATATTATACCCCTTCGCATTGTCATCTATTTTTATATCCATCCTCACATTGGTTAATTATGTAATACAGTTGTTTAATACAAATTCAACATTTTAATATAAATCAATTAGTTATATAACTATCTTTTTTGTATATTAATCAATATGAACATGAATATTCCAATTATTTCCATGCAATCCAATTTCTTACAAATCAATTAATTATATTTACCAATAATAATAAACCAAATAATGTCTCCCATATATTCCTCCAAACCACAACTTAACCATTTCTGCTTTCAACACAATATACAATTAATAGTATCTCAATTATTACAATTCCCTAGTTAAACAGAGCTTTTTTTCTTTTGTGTTTTAAAATCTTGAACTCTCCTCTTTTGCCCTAAATTTCCCATTGTTTGCTGTTTTGCACCTACCTTTTTTGGTGCGGAAAAAGAAATCTCTCTGCCTCATTTTGTCACGTTGCAGCCTGCTTACTTTCAATTTCACTTTTTCAGCATAGCTAGGGGGAAAAAAATCTGCTCCAGGAATTTACCTCTTTGCAGCTAGCTCTTTGAAGCCCCGCGGCAAGAATTTAAAGTTTTTTTTTCCTCTAGCCATCAGCTGGGACTCCGGAGGCAGCAATAGATTGGGAGTGGGCGGGGTAAGCGAAGGGCAACCGGGCGATCCAACAGAGGCAGAGGGTGAGGGTGAGTGAAGGCGTGAGGGGGGGTGAGAGAGGGCTTTGGCAACCCCTGTGAAATGACCGTTCGACCCCCAAAGGGGTCGCGACCCCCAGGTTGAGAACCGCTGCTTTAGATCCATGATGGCGAAACTGTGGCACGCAGAGCCCTCTGCTGGCACACATGCCATCGCCCCAGGCCAGATCTCCGTGGCATTTCTTTTGTGAGCTGCTGTTTCGTCATTTGCAAACGACGAAACAGAAGCTGACAAAAGAAAAAGATCTTACTTCTTGCTGCGCTGCTCGTGTTGGGATACCCCGCCGGTCAACTGGTCTTCAGGTCTCTGCTGCGCATGCACACCTTTCAGTTTGGGCCTGCGTGCGCACACAGTTTGGGCACTTGGTGTCTAAAAGGTTTGCCATCACTGCTTTAGATGCTTTGAACAAAAATTACAGGACCGAGTTTGTTGTCACTTACATTGTACTGATTATCTGTGTTGATCTTTACATGTTAACCAACTGAGATATTGAAGTCTTAACTAACCAATACATTCCTATTACATTCTGTGATATTTCCAAATTCCCTATTCATTCACTTTGTCTTCTTTTTCTTTGAGCCTGTTTTTCCTCTTTTCTTGTTTGCGTTTCTTCTTTTTTTTCCTTCCTGAGGAATGGAGAAGGAAGGAAGGAAGGAAGGAAGGAAGGAAGGAAGGAAGGAAGGAAGGAAGGAAGGAAGGAAATGGGTGGGAGGCAAAAGAAAGGAAAGCCCCAGCACTCTCCTCCTCCCTCACTGCTGCTGGCCCAAGGGCCGTTGCCACCTCCTCCTCTCCTGGGAAATGGAGGACAGGGGCAGCGTCAGGGGCAGCAATGGCCCCATGGTTCACTGCTCTTCTCCAGTCCTGGTTCCACCTAGAAAGCCCACCGGGAGACAAATTAGGACTGTGGGAGAGGATGGGGGCAGAGGCTTGCTTGTCTCTGGGATCTGTCTTCCAAGATAAGGTGTGCCTCGCATGCCCAGCTGCTTCCCTGCTTTTCCGTGGGGTCTCCAAGGGGTTCTGCGTCTCAGCCACTGCTCACTTTGCCCTGTGATAAGTCCTTCTAGTCAATAACTCGGAAGGCCCTCTATCCTCCCAGGCCAATGATCAAATCCAGATGGGGGGAGGGGGAGGGACCTGCAGCTGAAACCTCAATATTTGTGACCACCTCTATGGAGATTCTGTGTCATCCAGGTTGTCTCAAACATATTTTTTCAAAAGGCAAGTGGACTTTGTTTTTTCCTTAGGGAAGAAGACCTTTCCTTCTCATCCAAGAAGCTTCCTTAAGGAAAAAACGAAGTCGAGTTGGTTTTTGAAAAATGCATCTTTGACATTTGCAGACCACCTACCAACCCCTCCCAAATGCCAACCAAGTTTTTTTTTTCAAAACAGTTTTTTATTTTTATTTCTCATACACATTTACATGTACAGTCATTTCCATCATTTTTCATTCATCTTTTCTTTTAACTTTCATTTTTACTTTTTCGGGACTGCTCTTTTACCCTTTACCTTTACTCCAACCTTTCTTCTTCTCCTCCCCTTTTCTTCCTTCCTCTTTCTCCTACTTCCTTCGTTCTTCCTACTTCCCTTTCTCTTCCCCCACTCCTCTCTTCTTCCCCCCTTCTAACCTTTTTTGCTCCTCTTTCCCCTCCCTTTTCTTCCTCACCAACCAAGTTCTCATTGTTGTAAGGAGTGCCAAATAAGAGAGCGCTGTTCTTGGCAGCCCCCTCCCCTCTCCCCCTTTCAAAAATACTGGTTCTTGCCAGACTGCTAATTGGCCACTTACCACAAATGTTGAGCTGCAACCTCCTTCGGATTGTGAAGGAGAAAAGCGGGGGTTAGAGGCTAGAAATAGCAACCAGCCCGCTGCCTCTGGACAGCAAAGAAGCGCGAGCTGCCCGGCGAGAGGACCGGGGGCCAGGCAGGATGAGAGGGGGCCTCAGGTGCTGCCCGCTCTCCACCTGAGAGGGAACCGTGGAAACTACGAATCCCAGCATGCCCCGGCCTCCCTCTCTCCCCTCCCCCCAGCCTGCCTGGCCGAACTTGCACAGCAGCAGCGGGGAAAGACAGGAAAACAAAGCGGGCGGGGGGCGTCAGGGAGGCCGGAGGGCCAGTGAGGGAGCGCAGGCGAGCGTGCGGCCAAGTGCAGCAGTCGGGGGCGCGATCTCGGCGGGCCTCCGCCTTCTCTCCCAGGCACGATGCTTGCGGGGACGGCTAACGGGAGGGGGGATCCGGAGGCTGGGCCGCCGCCACCGCGGGGACAGCTGCGGATAGAGTCCCCGGCAAGCCGAGAGAGGCCCGGGACCGCGGCCGAGGACGCCTAGACTGTGGTATGGAGCGCACCGCGGGGGCTGCTCCTCGGCCGGTGTAGGGCGCCAGAGCCAGCGGCGGTCGAGCAGCACGGAGCCCGGCCAGGTGGGCGGACGATGAGCAGGTGAGGCCAGCGCGAGGCAGCCCCCCCCCCCCGCGCGCCCAGGTAGCTGCCCGGGTTCTCCCCCACACACACACACACCGCTTTGTCGGGCGAGGGGAACGTGGGGAGAGCAGCAGCCGCGGAACCGAGAAGGTCCCACACCCCGCCGGCAGTCTCGGGACCCCTCCTCCGCGTGGTCGGGCGCGCCGTCCTGAGCTAGCGCCGCTTGTCCGTGTCTTGCTCGGGGGATGGCGCCGCGCAAATGTAAAGCCTCTTTCTTTTCCAGCCGGGACTGGGATGGATGCCCTCAGATGGGCTCCAGGCAGGCGGCCAGGGCCTGGCCTCGCGGCTTGGCAAAAGACAAACAGAGGAGGAATCCGATTCCTTTGCAGGGGCTGCAGCGCCAGGAGCGGATGCTTTTCCCTGGACCTTAAGAAGATTCCCGGGGCAAAGAGTTGGGCCCCCCCTCCTTGCTGGGAGGATGCGGCCTCAAGAACCTGTGCTGCCCCTCCCCCCCCCCCCCGCCTCCCCAGGGCTGAGAAATGGGGCCTTGGCTTGAGCTGCTGCTAGCCTCTCAACCTTGCTGGCTGGAGGCAGACTCTATGGAGCCAGGCTGCAGTGGGCCCCCCAGGATCTGCCCACTGGCCCCCCAACCCCTTCTGGACAGCTGTCTTTGACTACAAGGAGCTGACCCCTGGACCAGGGAGAACTAGTGGAGGTGCTGTCCAAGGGCTCCACTATCTCAGGGGACAAGGGCTGGTGGACAGGGAAGCTCCAGGAGAGAATGGGGGTCTTCCCCAGCAATTACTGTCCAGCGACCCTAAGTATGCCCAGGTCCCCGCCCCCTTTGAAATCCCCGGGAACTGGAGCTGGAAAAGATCATTGGTGTAGGGCGCTTCAGCAGGGTCTACAAGGGGCTGTGGCGAGGAGAAGAGGTAGCCGTGAAGGCTGCCCATCAGGATCCAGAGGAGAAGCTCACTGTGACAGTGGAGAACATGCGCCAGGAGGCCCCGCTGTTTGCCATGCTGTGCCACCCCAACATTATTGTGGTGAAGGCAGTTTGCCTGAGCCCTCCCAACCTCTGCCTGGTGATGGAGTATGCCCGCTGAGGGACCCTCAACTAGGCCTTGGCAGGCAAGAAGGTCCCTCCTCACATCCTGGTCAACTGGGCAGTGCAGATTGTGCAGGGCATGAGCTACCTTCACCAGGGAGCCCTGGTTCCCATCATCCATCGGGATCTCAAGTCCATCAACAGTAAGTCACCTGGGCGGAAGGCCTCTGGTGTGGGAGAGGTTGTATTATTTAGGTCCCCCTCCCTTCTTCATGTTTCAGCCTCCTTGGTCTTCCCAAACTTTCTCCCTTCTAGGCAGGCGGCTCCACTGATCCCCAGGCCCACAGGGGTTTGAGCCCTCCAATGACTCTCCTCCAGGAGTTGTGGGGGCTCCAGCCCTGCAGGCTTTTAAGGAGGGATTGGACAACCATTTGTCCAGAATGGTCTAGGGTCTCCTGCTTGAGCAGGGGATTGGACTGGAAGACCTCCAAGATCCCTTCCACTCTCTTATTCTGCCTGTGACGTTCTGTTGCTGCCAGTGGCCCAGCAAACCGTTCTCTTCTCTCAAAGCATGGTGGCTGGTACCTACTCCTAGTCACGGCCAGTTAATTAGTAACTCACTATTTGTTGCCATTTCTCCCTTCTGGCTCTGAGCACCTTGTCCAATTGTGTGTCCTGCCCCCCTTCCAATCCTCCCTCTGGGTGCCAAGAGAGGAGGCCCAGAGGGCTGGGCTGGGCCCCATCAAAGGGCTCTGGTGACTCTGAGCCTCTGTGCGAACCAAAGTGTCAAATGCAGCCTTGGAATAGATTGGATGTTCTCTAGTATGTATGTATGTATTTTTTATTTATTTATTTATTATTTATTTATTTATATCCCTCCTTTATTATTTTTGTTTACAAATAACTCAAGGCAGTGAACATGTTCAACACACCTTCCTCCTCCTCCTATTTTCCCCACAATAACAACCCTGTGAGCTAGTTGGGCTGAGAGAGAGTGCCTGGCTCCAGGTCATGCAGCTGGCTTTCTTGGAGAAGGCAGCACTTGAACTCATGGTCTCATGCTTTCTAGTCCCTAACCACTAAGCCAAACGGGCTCTCGGTCTTCTGGTTGCTCTGAAAACTCCCCCTCCCCCCCCACCCCGGTTGTTTTGTGGACATGGTGTGATGTAGAAAAGCTTCTTTGCTAGGACTGCTGCTCCCGATTGAGCAGACTGCAGCCACCCCCACCCCCATCACGGGGGCAGAGCCAAACCCAGCACCAAACAGAGCCTCCCCACAGCTGCTGAAAAGGCAGTATTGATGCTTGTCAGGTGCCTGAGGGGCTCTCCCCCTATCCCTTCAGTTCTGAGCTTGGAACACATCGATCACGAGGACTGGAGCCAGCACACCCTCAAGATCACTGACTTCAGCCTGGCATGAGAGTGGCACAAAACCACTAAGATGAGCACAGCTGGCACTTATGCCTGGATGTCGCCAGAGGTCATCAAGCATTCTGTCTTTTCCAAGAGCAGCGATTTTTGGAGGTGACCGGAGAGAATGGCAGGGGAGGAGGACACCCCTTTTCTGCAGCAGGGCAGAACTGGGGCGGAGGGGCTCTTCTCCGGGGGAGACTCTGCACAGCCTCTTGGTCCGGAGTGGTGGAGCAGAGGTTTGGGCCACAAGGGCCACAAGCCACTGATGCCCACAAAACTACGCTCTGGGTCAGGTGCCCAAGTGCTCTTTTGCCAAACGAGTAGGTGGATCCCAGAAGGCTGTAGGGCTCAGTCAGATGGGGGTGGGGCAATCCAGTTTCCCAGCTGGACATAATGGGGTCTGCCTGCCGCTGTGTTCATGTGCTCGTCCATCTTCCCAGGTTTGGGGTGCTGCTCTGGGAGCTGCTCATGGGCAAGGTGCCCTACCGCGAGATTGGCACCCTTGCAATGGCCTGTGGTGTGGCCATGAATAAGCTGATGCTGCCCATCTCCTCCATGTGTCCTGAACCCTTTGCCCACCTCCTGGAAGGTGAGAGAGAAGCTCTCAGCTGTGGAAGGGCACTGCCAGTTCTGGGAGGGGTCTCCCTCTCCCTACCATGCAGGAAAGGGGAAGGGCAGGGCAGCCCTCTTCCTCTGACATGGTCCCTTTCTCTGCCCCTCTCTATGCCAGCTGCTGGTCTTATGTCCGTCTCTGAGGCCAACATCCAGTATGCTCTTGAATCCACTTGGCAGTATCCACCTGGCAAAACTGGGCCATAGCATTTGAGCCCCCCTCCCCTCCACAGGGGCTGCCCTCACACATTAAGCCTCACACTTTCCTTGGCTTTGCTCTGCAGAATGCTGGCACCCAGACCCCCATGCCCAGTTGGACTTCCTGGGGTAGCTGGTGGCCATAGAGCAATCATCCCTCTTCCAGATGCCCCTGGGTCCTGCCAGTCACTGCAGCAGGACTGGAAAATGGAGATTGTGGGGCTCTTCCATGATCTGAGCACCAAGGAGAAGGTGACCCCCCCCTGGTTTAGGTCGGGCAGCACTGATGGAATTCTAGGGGAAGGGCTGGAAAGCTGCCCAGCGGCATGTGGTCCTTCACCCTGCGCCCCTGACCTAGGTGTGCCCCTTGCCCCCAGGAGCTGGGAGGAGGAGCTGCTGTGGGCCATGGAGGAGCACCGGACACAGGAGGTGCTGTGCCGGCGGGAGCAGGAGCTGGCCGAGTGCGAGATTGCTGTGGTGGAGCAGGAGCTGAGCCTCCTGATGCTGCAGCTGGGCCAAGAGAAGCCCGGATCAAGAGGCAGAAGGGGCACTTCCAGCGCTCCCACCTCCAGCTGTGAGATGCGAACCACATCAGCCTCCCTTCAGGTGAAGCCGGGGTCATCAGCCCCTCCACCCTGGGTGGGAGGTAGGCAGGAAGCAACCAGGCAGCGGCGGCTGAGTCACTTCTCTCTCGGCTCGTCTAGGCTTTGAGCACAAGATCACAGTGCAGCCAGCCCCCAGCCTCGATTGGTAGAAAGGGCTAGCGTCCCCCAGCCCCCCAGGGAGGCCTAGCCTCATCCCATACCTGTGGGCCATTCGCTGTGAGTCCCACAGCCACCGGATCTGCTCTGGGAAGGCGCTGCAGACACCTGCATGTCAGGTGGAGCAAATGTTTCCAAGGGACAGGTGGGAGAGACCCAGGAAGGGAGCCACCACAGGGCCCCGCTTGTTATGCTGGGAGTCTGGCAAAGTTGGCTTGGCCATTTTGGAGGATGGAGGTTCCATTGATCGAAAGATTCCTCCAGTTCAGCCAATGCCCTGAGGACCCGGTAGAGCTAGGACTCCCTGAAGCCCCCGGGGAAGGTGATTGGAGTGGTGCCAGTGGGGCAGAGGACCACCGCTCAAAAGCTGCTTCCCCATCCCTGGTTTTGCAGTGACCCCCTTGGACGGAAACCAGATGTGGGGCCGAAGCAGCTTGGCCAAGGAGGAGGAGCCGGTGGGGTCGAAGAAGAAAGGGCGGACGGGGGGGGGGGCAAGCTCCACAGTCCACAAACAGAGACTCGGTGGGAGGACAGATATGGGGCCAGATGGCTCCCTGGATGGCACTCTCCCTTGCCGGAGAGGCTGGAAGTGAGCAATGGCATACCGAAGCTGCTGGGACAGGACATCCTGTGTGGGACAGCCTGGGATGGCCATGAGAATGCTTTCCTCACCTGCATAGGTTGAAGTTCCTGGCCCAAGGCAATAAACAGTGGTCATCCAGCACACCCAACTTGGGCAATTCCCCCAAGCACGTGCCCCTGGCAGTGGGCTTTGCCAGCCTCGTGGGAATGCTAGGCTGCTCCCGTGTTCCCTCTACCCCAAGAGCTGGGCTGGAGGATGTGGCAGGCAGAACCACCTTCTGCACCCCTTTCCCCAGCAGCCGAGAGCCGGTCCCTCAGGCGCAGATCTCTGGGCATAAGCAGGGTGCCTCGGAATGGCTGCATGGTCCTTTTGCAGCCCTTAATTTAAGGGCCTGGGATAGTTGCCATGGATTTGGTCCCGCACTTCTTTGCAGTTCTCCTGTCCCTGTTGGACTGTCCAAGAATGGAGGTCCAAGTTGGGTTGATCAGCGATGATTTAAATGATTGATGTTTCCAAGGTGGATGAACCGGAGCAGGGGAAATCTCAGTGGAGGCTGGAATGAATAGGGGCTCCTCACTGTGCTTCCTTCCCCACATCTCAGCTTTAGCAGGACAGGGTGGGGGAAAGGGAGTGGGGTGTCTAGAGCTACTCCCTGGGGAGCTGTGCCGGTCATGCCACAAGATCTGCCTTCCTTTTCCTTTGCCTCCCTCAGAAGAGCTCACCGAGAAGGATGGCAAATTCCAGCCATGACCAGCCACTCTTGCTCCTGGGACCCTGGCTGCAGCTGCTGCCATCCATTGCTGAGGAACCCAAGCAGGCTTCAGCCACTGGGCATCGTGGCTGCCACAGTGACCTCGGCCTGCTGGGCTGCACAGTGATTTTGGCTTCCGTCATGCTGGGCATGGAGCTGGCCGAACTGGCAGGCGATGGGCTGAGGCTGCCCCCACCTCCTGGGCCACCCAGCAGCATCACCCTACTGCCCCTTTCCGACTGCAACTCCACCAAATTGCTTCTGCCCTCTGACATGGAAGATGCCCCCCTGGACGAGCAGCCCTCGCCCACAGAAAGCCCCGCCTGCCTTCCCCAGTGGAGTCCCCTGGTGGGCATGGTGGTGGAGAGCTTCAAGAAGGACCCCTGCCAGCCACTCGCCCCCACCCACATGAGTGCCACACAGGCCCTCAGCCAAGCGTACCGCTGGACACCATCCGAGGGAGCCTCCCAGCAGGGTCCTGGCCATACAGGTGGGCATCAACTGCAGGCAGGGTGCAGGCTAAAAGGACACGAGGCTGATGACCGCAGAAGTTAATCCTGGGCATGGAGGGGCTGTTGGCAGTTCAGAGGCTAAAAATGAACCACCTGGCTGCTTTAAGGCAAATAACTCCGTAGGGAGTGGAGATCGACTTCCACACAAAGCAGAGCCCTCTTCCTCCCCCCCCCTGCTGCTGCCATCTTGGCTTTTCTCCCTCCAGGCTGCCAGGAAGCCCTGCCTTTTCCAGCTTCCCTAGATCCTCACTTGCTCACACTGTCCGAGCCGCCAGCCAGGACACGCAGCAGTCCAATCCAAGTGCCACTGCTGTGCAGCCTCCGCAGACACTGGCCTTTGCACCCCAGCTTGGACCGACCTCACCTGGACCCCTGGAAGTTCATCTCCCTGGGCTGAATCCCGAGGGCAACCCTCTCCCCAGGAACTCTCGAGTCCCGCCAGACCCTTCTGGACATGGATGTGGGCGGGCAGCCTCAGGACAGCATGGTGGCCCTTTGTCAGGCTCAGCCATGTCTGTGCAGCCTGCAGGCTGACATTTCTCACTGGCCCCAGGAGGACCTTTGCACCCCAGGACATCCTTGGGAGGCTGAGGGAATGGGCTGGCTTTGGGATCCAAGGTCCCTGAGGGGATGCTGGGCTGACCGACCAACTGGAGGCTGCTGGATTTTGGGGCTTCATGAGCTGAGCTTCTGCGATTGATTGTTTTTAAAGAAAAGGTATGTTTGAGAGGAGGACAGTGCCTACCTGACATGCTTTTTCTGGGTTCCTGCCTCATTTAAGAAGGGGCAAATGCCATTGTGCGATGGCACCTTTGCCCTTGCTCTGAACAGCAGTATCAGTATTGCATGATCTTCCTACAGGCTTCAGCCTCCAACAGCCCTGCAGGATAGGCTCACTCAGGCGACTGAAGAGCTCCAAGCCCTTCCCTTTCTGCCCCCCCTCAAGCTTTCTGCCCCATATTTGTCAGGTGAATTTAGATTTCTAAGCGCAAAACAGAAATTGGTTTCACTTTCCAGGGAGGCCTCTGAGCCCCCCTAAATCAAAGAGGCTTTCCTAGGAAATAAAACAGAGGAGCTACAGCCGAAGCTCACAGGGCCTTCCAGAGAGGGGAGCGTGGCATACCTGGGCAGACCCCCTTAGCCAGCCTTCTGTGAGAAGGCCTCCCCATGCCAAGTGTAGATCCTGCCCCGAGGGATGAGATGGCTACACTGAGGCAAACTGCTCCAATCATGGCAGGATAGCCAGGAGACGCCCAACTCCCAGATTCTGAGTGCGTAGAAGGGCTGCACCTTCACCCACACACAGAGGAAGCCTGGCTGCCTTTTCTGAATGCCTAACCCCAACCGGGGCTTCAGCATCACAGAAGGCAGCAGTCAAAATTGGGCCTTTTGCTAGTACTTGCAAGTGGGGGTGAAGGTAGCCAGGAACTGAGGAATGGGGAGCAGGCCATTGATAGCCCTTCTCCCAGTTAGCATTGCTGTCCTCTGTATGGCCCTGGCACAAGGAAGCTGCACCCCATTTCTCCCTCCCCAGCCAGCCCCAGGGCCCTTCCTGCATGTTTGCCAGAGGGTGAGGACCAGCCTGTTCCTTCAAATGGTTTGCTGTTTGGCTGAAGAAACCTCAATTCACAAAGGAGGACCAGGGGTGAAATGCTCCCGGTTCGGACCGGATCGCCCAATCCAGTAGCGATGGCGGCGGGTGGTTCGGAGAACTGGTAGCAAAAATCCCTGCCGCCGACCCCCCCACCCCGCCCGCCATGCCCAGCTGAGCCACGCGATCATCGGAGGCTTTTTTTTTTTTACTTTTAAAAGCATTTTTTCTTCAGCTGACAAAATGCTTTTAAAAGTAAAAAAAAAGTTGGCCATGCCCATCCGGTCACATTACCCTGCCCAAGCCACACCCAAGAACCGGTAGTAACAAATTTTACATTTCACCACTGGGTCTGCCCAAATGTTTTTTGCCCATCAACACTAAGAGGAGGCTCGGTGGGAAGCCCGTGGCAGCCCCTCTCTCTGGAACTGATTTATTTAGGTGGTCAGGAACCACTTTGTGGATCCAGAGGGATTCTGAGAAGCTGATCATCTTATGGCACAAACCAGAACCAGAGCCTGGGTTTTAGGGCCGCGGAGGGGAATGGGTTGTAGACAGGAGGGGGACCAACCAGGCAGGACAAATCTCCCCTCCAAGGGCTACCCAGAAGCAATTGGGCAGCCAGAGCAGAAGGGGGGGGGGGAGAACAACAACACAAGTTTTTTCCTGCCAGGTGAAATCCTGAGTGTGAGGAGGAAAGAAGCAGCAGGTGCTCCTTCCTTCCTCCCTCCCTCCCTCCCTCCCTCTCTAGAAAACCCTGCTGCTCTTTGCGGGGGGGGGGGGCGCCAAGGGGAGTTCGGGGGCTGCTCCATCCACTTGGTCAAAAGAATGCTGTGTTCACCCATTCGCACGGGGGGGCGGTGATGGCCATAGCCCCAGAACCCTCTGGCTGTTCCCTTCGCTTTTACCCCTCTCTCCTACTTCCGAGGAAAAACCTCCAGGACCAGGATCCGTGAAAGGCACCCGCGCCTATCCAGAAGCCCCTCCTTGGAGCCTGTCGAAGGTCCCGCTTGCGCCCGGCCTGTCGCCTTTGTGCCCTTCCCCACCCCAAGAAAGCACTCATCGCCCCAGAGATGTTTGGCAAAAAGACACTACATTCTCCAGCCCGCAATCCGGGTCAAGCTGTCTCTGGAGAGCATCGCGGATTCCCGGATCTTGGACGCAGCTGAGACTTGGATCAAGGCCCGGCCTGGCCAGACGGGAGGGAAGGAGGGAGGAGCAGGTCCGTCCTACGCGGTCACCTCCTTTTCGCGCTGGTGGCAGCGACTGAGCTTCATTTCCGTCAGCTGGATGTAGCGGAGGACGTTGGTGTCTGGGGGGGGAGGGGCCGTGAGCGGAGGGGGGGCTCCGGCGGATGGGAAGTGCCCCCCTCCCGCTTCCCTCCGACGCGGCTTGGCCCCCTTCTTGCCCGGAGCTGGAGCGGCCGGGACTCAGGGCCAGGGTCCCTTTGCCGCCTGGCCCTCGGCCCGCCCAGAAACCCACCTGTGGGCTGGCGGCCCTTGGCCTCCTTCAGGTAGAGCAGGGCCTTGTCGCAGTCGCCCAGGTGGTAGAAGGCGATGCCCGCGCGGTACATGGCTTTGAAGTTGCCCTTCTCTTTGGCCAGCACCTTGAGGCAGTATTCGCGGACTCGCTCGTAGTTCACCAGCTCCGACTGCAGGAGGCAGGCTGCGGGGAAGAAAGCGGAGGGCACCGACACACCCCGAGCTCGCCTTCCCTGCTTTCACATGCGGCGGGGTGAGACTGAGCCGCCCCCGAGGGATCGCCCCCACCCCCCGCTGCGCTTGATCCAGCCCGGGGCCAATGGGCCCCTCAGGCTGCAGCAAATGGGGGGAGGGGGGAGGAGAGCTGCTCCCTCTAGAGACTGCGCGCGCGCCGCACTCCTTCTGCCCAGCAGTGAGGCTATTGTAAGGCTCCCTCTTTTTTCCAAGATTAACTCTTTGGGGTTAAACTGGGGTGGGTCTATTTCTTCTTCCTCCTCCTCCTCCTTTGTCATTTCTTTCTTCTCTGAGACAAAAGCACAAAGTTGTCGAAGTTCATTTTGGGCTACAAATCCCACCTGAAATGACCCAGCTGAAGGCTTCCATTCTGCACACCAAGAACGCAACCGGAAATGCAGCTCTAGCGGCCTCTTTCGCTTCTCGAAGGGCTCGTCGTGGCTAAAGGGTCCACATGACACGGGGGACCCAGAGGAGACCTCGCGGTGCTGCCAGTCGCTGAGAAGGCCCCCCATCCCGCACCGCTGGTCTCAAAGCAAGGACGACGGGCCGGGAGCCATCGCCTGGCGCTTTGGGGCGCGGTTGTGAGGCGGGCGGGCGGGCGGGCCGGTCAAGCAAGGGAACGTCGCTTCAGCGCTGAAACGCCCCGGGGGCCTTTGCGGCTCTTTGGGCCAATTGGGCGGCCTCGGCCCATCATCCGGGGGGGGGGGCTAAAGGCACAGGGAGCAGCTTGGCTCCATTGAAAGGAATACCTGATGACATTAAGGGGAAAAGGCTACCGGAAAAAAACATGTTTAATTGGCATTCAAAGACCAAGTGGCAAAATTAAGTTCGGCGGCCCCTTTTCAGGCTTTGCAGAATTCCAGTTGGCCCCAAGCAGCGCTTCCCTGGGCGTCGGCAGGCAACAGAGGCCCCTTCCACGGTGCTGGGAGCCGCGTCTGACTCTGAAAGGCTCTCTCCAGCTGGGCGGGCGGGCGAGGTCGGGTCTTTCTACTCCCGGCCTGGGGCCAGGACTACGCGGCTTCCTCCTCCCTCCCACCTCGGCGGCGGGGGCGGGCTCTTACCAGTCAGGCTATCGTAGCACTCCATCTCGGTGCTGTCCGCCTGCTCCCGCTGCTCGGCGGACAGGCGACGCCAGGCGACCAGCGAGCTGCTCTTCGCAGCCGCCGCCTCGGCCTCCCCCTCGGCGGCCGGCGATTCCAGTCCCTTCAGCTGCAGCAGGGCTCGGTGATACTTGCCGATGGCTTCGCGGAGCTTCTTCTGCTTGTAGCAGCGATGCCCCTCCGCCTTGAATTCCACCGCCCGCTGGAGCTTGGCCTCCAATTCCACAGCCGCGGCGCAGCGGGCCCGACAGTCCCCTCTGCCCGTGCCCAGCACCAAGGAGGCCCCGCCGGCCTCCGGGCAGCTCTGCTGGTACGGGCTGCGCTCCTCCATCCCCGCCTTCACTGGCCGAGACTCATGCCTAGCCCAACGCCTGCTTCCGGCGGACGGGGAATTGGCAGAGAGGCTGGGCGTAGAGGGAGGGATGCGGGCAGAGCCACGAGCGCAGCTTCAGCACCGCGGATAGCGCACTAGCGCATTGTGGGAAACTCCTCCCGCCTCAGGACAAGGAGCCTGACCTCGCAGGGCTCGGGACCGAACCGGGAGGGGCGGCTCCAGGCAGTTCCCCAGTGGGTGGGTGGGCTAGCGCCTCTTGCCTGCCTCGGACGTGACGCTGGAAAAGCGTCGCCAGCGATTTGCAAGCTGGACTCTGGATGGGTTTCCCACAGTTTGAAGAGAGCTGTGTGGTCAGACAGCTGGCTAGGCTGAAGTTGGCTTGAGAGGCATTATGAGGAGCCAGTCAACGGGGTGGGGGGGTGTATTAGCAGCAGCACATAATGGAGGGCTCATGGCTACTAATGAACGAATGTCAAAATGGCTTGTAAGCTGCTTGGAATGTCATTGGAGTGGGAGAATTCAAAGCCTGGGATGCCCTCCGGCATGGTTAGCTGGCAGCCACAGCAGCAGCAGCCACCCCCAGCCCCACACTGCAACTGTCTCCTGGGTCCTGCCAGCTCCATGGGAGGGAGAAGCACACCATTTTTCTGACCTCAGAAGCAAGAGTGTCTTCACAAAAATAAAACACTTTATTAGACATATTAAGTCCCTTTGCTTACAGTCTCTTTTTTGTTTTTAGTCATTGGGGGCGGGGGGATTGTGCAAGACTCAAGACCGCAGAGAGAGGGTAGGATAGACAAATGGACCAGGATGAAATGGGAAAACTTTATGTATGAAGGAAGAAAAGGAGAGAAGGGGTCCCCCACCCTCTTGAGCCTAGAGTCACACCTGGGACAATGCTTGGCTTTCTGCACTCCCAGTTCAAATGTTATCCCGGCATCCTCCTCCTTCATTGGATGGGATCCCCCAGGAAGCGGCTCAGGAACTTGGAGGCAGCAATTGCAGGGTTGGTGCTGACACAAAGCTTCTGTGGTCTGGAGTATTTCAGGAAGATGGCACGAAGGGAGGCGTTGGCCCCCTGCAAAACTGCCTTGGCCATGTACGGGAAGACAGCCAACAGCTCGGCCTCACTGTGAGGAGAGAGGAGCGGTTGGAGGGCACTTACTGACCGAATCCATCCTTGGTCGGTTACTGTTCAAATGCCCCAGTCTCTGCGGTTGTGGGGACAGCCAGGGTCCTGCCTCACTAGGCTGCAGCTGACCTACAGAGTGTCCTGAATGGGGCACAACTGCACAGATGTAACCAGGCATCCCATGGGGCATGAGAAATCTGGTGCCATGCAAGAATTGGGGCAGCAGCCACACCTGTGGTTCCCATGCCCTCTGGGCACATGAAGAAACATGCAGTCTCACATCCAAGAGGTTGTGCTTTAAAAAGCTGGGAAATGAGGGAGAGACCCCAAATTATTTGCACCTCTGCTATTTCTCATTGACATTACCTTCGTTCCTTGCTCATCATACCTGTACACATGGAACTTTGGAAAATATTCCTGAAGCACATCCATGTCTTGGATTCTGGCTTCCCATGACAGCCGGTGTGCCAGAGACAAAGCTGCAAAGGACAACTGAGCGGGCTCAAAGCGCAGGCAGTCCACCTCCATCAGAGACGCTTCCAGGAAATAGAGGGCCAAGAACTGGACCTGAACAGGCATGGGGAAAGAGGGAGAAGAGGATGCTTGCTGCCTCCCCCGCACACTCCAGGACTAAATCACTGCCGGGGGGGGGGTCCTCTGGGTCCGCACAGGTACATCTCTCTCTCTCCTGCCCTCCCACAAAGCCAGGGACCTTGACCCAGGGATCGCTTGGGAACAGCAATTGGTGACCCTGCAGCTGGTTCTGGGCCCTGGCCAGCTCACTTGGGGACCTTTACCTCCAAGGTGCAATGGGCCACTTCTGCCAGGAGGCGTAACAGGTGGATGGGATTGGCGTAGTGCAGCTCAAACCTGAGTCGGGCTAGGATTTTGCGTTCCATTTGCAGGAGGTCCTTTCGGCTGCAGGAGTTCTCCATCATGAAGCACAGCTGGGCTGGCTGCAGGAAAGGAGAGAGCAGCTCGGACCTTATGCCAGAACGTGGTGGGGCCTTTCAGAGAGGCCCAGATGTCCTCCTCTGCCAGCCGCAAAGGCAAGAACCAAGAAGGGCTGCTGGAGCAGAGCAAGCGAGTTGCTTGGGTTGCCCGGTCTCTGGAAGGGCAATAGACATGCCCAAATCCAGCTTTCGCACTCTCACCTCTGGACAGGTGTGCTCCTCCAGTTTGCATGCCAGAAAGAGGCAGGTGGCGCTGAGGAGCTGCAGGTGAGGGATCCTGACCTGGCCTGCTCTCATGTAGCAGTTCATGAGATGGACGGCCAGGTGGAGGGTCTCATCAGCCAGATTCAGATACTCCTGGGGGGAAAGGAGCAGTGGTAAGGGGGAACTCCCCTCCCACGTCTAGACCCAACAAATCTGGCCACCCCAACCCAGTACTTACATGCACTTGTACCAGCCAGTCCACCAAAAGGGCTCGCATCTCCACTGTCACCGACCGCGGCAGGTCAAAGCCCTGGAAGGCATACGACGGTTGCTTCCGCTGTGAACAGTTCAGAGCCAAGGGTTGGGCAGTGCCTGGCCGCTGGCACAGTGTGCCCATTGGGCAGGCCAGGGGAAGTAGGTGGACTAGAGAGACGTTCCCTGGAATGGAGCTGAGGAGCAGGCAGTGTTCTGCTCTGCTCTTCTCCAGTGCAGGGCAGACTCCTTGGCAGCCCTATGCTCCCTGGCCAGGGGGTGTATGTGGCACACACAGCAAGAGGCCATAGGTAGCCAGCAACCCCCAAGTGATGGAGATTTAGGCTCCCTTGACTAGGCAAAGACGCCATCAGAGGAACCCTGAAACCTGGGCCAAGCCAAGGGGGTCAGTCTCTGTCTTACAGTTACCAAGACTGCTGATAACATCTTCCTCCATTTCAGAGGATAAAGCACCATCCTGGATGCCTTAATTGGATTCCTGCAGGGAATGCAGCAAGCCGACTCTCCCGCCTTCACCTGCTTCCCCAGCAAAGAGTATTCTGGATGCACAATGCCATTGGCATCCAGGCCAGGGGTTGCCAAAGGCCGGGTGGGGTGGGGGCCTCCACTGCCAGTGCTCACCATCAAGTTGCTAAAGATGTCAAAGGCATACTCCCTTTCCAGGGCCATGTCCATCCGCAGCATCGCTTGGGACAGCTCCTGCGCAAGGGTTAGTGAGGCTGGGACCACTGGAGGAGAAGGGGAAGACTGGAACATCAGCAGGGCTTCCTTGCAATGAGGGGATGCCGGCTTGTCACAGAGCATGGTGCAAACATAGGATTATTCTCCTCCCCCCCCCCCACGGAAGATGGACTCCCTTTGCTGCCCTCCAGGGCCCTTTTGGGTTATCAGCACCTCACCTCGCTCTCTCAGCAAAGGAGCTTCAGGCAGGGCTTGGGGGAACCCCTGCTTCTCAGCCTCTTTTTCATAGCTTTCCAGGCCTTTTTTCTGGAAGAGGAGGGGAATCGGGCAGCCAGCAGGAAGGCAAGGCTGGGGACGGGGTGGGGAGAGCTACCTGCCAAAATAAAGCCCAAGCAGCTGCCTCCCCACCTCCACCCTTTGCACATGACCTGCTGTCCTCCTTCCCAGCCTGGAGCCCTGGAGGGCTCGAGGTTGCCTCCTGCTGGGTCCAATGCTGTTCAAGGGCAAGATTCCGGGCCTTTGCCCCACCAGGGGAGCCCACCCGCAGAGCTCCCTCTTGCCAATCTCATGGATGCAACCTAATGCTTGATAGAGGCACCCTAGCTCCACCTCCTTCCCTGGCCAGTTTCTGGTGGTCCTATTTCACCCAATCCCCCTGGCAATCTGACAGCTTAAAGTATTGAGGGGAGGGGGGGCAGGATTTGGGGATTTGTTCCTACCATACTGCCACAGCTCAGGTGCAAAGAGGCTGAAACATGCCTCTTGTGCTGTCCCACAAAGGAGGAGGTGGCATTAAAGTTGGGCTGGCCATCTTCTCTCCCTTGACCAGCTGGGTCCTTACCAGTGGCCCCCCTGCAGCCCCAACCTTGGGTTGATTTCCCCCAGGATTGATTCCTGAGAGCACCCAAATAATTTCCAGATCTGAAGCTTCAGGTTGAGGCTGCCTTTCCTTCCTCTCTCCCTTCCCACAGCTCTCCTCTGCAGGGCCAGGAGCGACCCACCTTCCCAGATGCTTTTTCGGTGCTCTGGCCTTCATTGCTCTTGCTTTTCAAAGGCTCCCTTTTCTCATCCACCTGAAACAGAGCAGCATTACTGAAAGAGGGGGGTCGTTTAAAGGAACACACAGCCCTCCTCAGAGGTGGATGCAGCCTCATTTTATTAGTGAACCTTCCCAACTGCCCCAGAGATGGCAGGCATTCCACTGGCATCTCCCGAGTTGGTGGGAGTGTGAGTCCTTGCTCCCAAGTGATTGAGAGGCTGCCTCTGCTCCTCCTTCTCCCCCAGTTTGAGGAACCCAGAGGAGCAGGGGGTAACTTTGCAGCTCAGACAGAGGAGCTACTGAGGTCTGTTTGTAAGGGATGCCAAAGAATTCCTCCTCCAGATTGCCAGAACTGGTAGTGGCATCTTTGGTGAAAAATAATGGCCACAGATCCTCTCCTAGTGAGAGGACAAGAATAGTGTTTCTTCAATTATCGCCCTCTGCCGCCCGACCCCCAACAGCCCAGGCTGCCTAGGGCACTTACTCAGCTTACAGTCTGCCCCACAAACAAGGCCCCTACCGAGAGTACGGCTCTTTGCAGCAGCAGCAGCGTCCAGGGCCTCCTCTCGGGGCCCGCCATGACCTTTGCCCGAACACCCACAAGGTGGGAGGGAGCTCAGAGCACCAGAGGATTCCCAGCTTGGCTAAATTAGGGCTCATTAGCAGAACAAGCCACCAGCGAGTGGAGCAGGAGGGACGTTTGGATGTTCCAAGGTAAGATAGAATATAATATTACAGGCTGTAATTTTAGGTCGCTTTTCAAAACCGATGGCGGAGTGGAAGGGGAAGTTACACCGAGAACACATTTCCTGGAAGCCAATTCCTGGCATGCCGCCAATTCCTGAAAGGGGGGCAGGTGGGGGGGTCATTGCCTGATGCTTAAAGGTTGGAGGGACGATGGTGGGCCTGGGGCAATTCTGGGGGTGGCTTACTTTAGTGCCTCTCCCTTGGCAGCTAGGTGGCTATTGAGCAGTACTGAAGGAAATAGCCCACCATTTAAGGGAGGGGGCTTAAATTGCAAAGATTTAAAGAAGGCGAGGAAGACAGGGACAGGTAGGTTTTGCTGAAATTCCCTGGATAAAATGTTCATCTTTGCGAAAATGAGGTAAGTGGCCTTCCTCAAAAGACCACGGCTACCTAGGATTGAATTTGTAGATAACTATAATGAACAAGAGCTTGGGTGTTGCTTTAAAATTGTAAAGTATTATAATATTAAATAAATTTTAAAAAGACCGCATAACCAAGAAATAAAATCTTTTATTGCTTGTACCGTACAAATCTGAGGGTGGAGGAAGGCAATTCTGTGGTTTACCAAAAAGGGAAAAAAAAGCCTTTCCAGTTTTTGTGCTTATCAGCCACATTTACAAAAACACTCCAGCAAACTTTATTTTACAAACGGAACTCAGGATCTCGAGCCAGCCCTGTCTGTGAAGGGCCAGAAGTGCTGCTGATTTCCAGCAGTAGGGAAGAGAACGGGGAGAAAACGTACCGCAACAGAGCGGGCGCTTCACTCTAATCTAACAGGGGCAACATTAAATTAGTAAATCTGAATTAGAACTACAGCAAACAAGAAAAAACTATTCTTTTCCCAGTCACCCCAATCTTCACCGAGATCCTACCCAGCCCTGCAAGTCCAGCAGGGCACAAGAGTTCCTCCCCAGGAAGCCGAACTCTGAGCAGACCCAAAAGGCTCAAGGAGGCTCGGGGGCTGCCGGCACTTCGGGTACGCTGAAAAGGCCACGTGGTGGTCTGCAGCAGCCAGGGCTCACCCTCCCACCCACCCCGCTCTCAGAAGGCTCTGGCCAGGAGTGCCCAATGGGAGCCACCCTGCAAGGCAAACAGGCAGCACCAGGGCAGCCGACTGGGAGTCTTGGAGGTTGCATTCACTGGGGGAGCCCCTGTCCTCTCCCTCCAATTTGCCACAGGGCTCCTCAGGACATCAGATCAGAAGGGCCTGCTTGAAGGCTCCGCACAATGGAATCGTGCAACTGCCACTGGCTGCCTGTAGGAGTTGAGACACAGAAAGCCAGACAGGGCTGCCATGGATGTTTGCAGCCAGGTTCATGCCGTGCCCCCCCCCCCGCCTCCCAGTTTTGTAGAAAGACTCGCAGTGGAGCCCAAAGCAATTGTGGAATTGGCAGAAGTCCCTGGCACAGGCAGGTCCCCAAAACCCAGGAGGCACAGGAACCCCAGGTCTGCTAAGGTCAATAGGAGAGTCAGATAGAGCAAAGGTGAGCTCAGGGGTTTGCTATCCTCTGGCCCACCAGGTGGCATCCTCCGGTACCTGCCCGAAAGGTGACATAGGTGCGCAGGAGGGACTGCTCTGGCCTGCCAGCTACACAGCTGGAGCAGCCTCTTTCCCTGAAGGCCTCCCACTCTTTGCACTGGGGGTGGGTGGGGGGCTGCGGACTGTTAGCCAGCTGCAGGAAGGTCCGTCTGCCTTCCAGCCATGCTTTTCAGAGGACCACAACCTCCTCTTTAGCAAGGGGGTGGTGGTGTCTGCCTGGGTGGCTTCTGGGCCCTTTGCAGCAACTCAGCTGAGCGGCGTCTGTGCTCTGGCAGAGTCCGAGCTCCTCCAATCTGCTTGGCCTGGCCTGCTCCTTCCCTGGTCAAGCCACATAGGGGACAAGGCGAAAGGCAGCCGGATAGCAAACCTCCCTTCCTCCCAAGGCAGGGCCCTGCAGCCGTGGGAAGAAGGGAGGAGGCCTGCCAGGGGGCTGCCATCCCCACAAGGCCAGAAATGGGAAAGGAAGGCAGCTATCTTCCACAGCTGAAAATTGGGAGGGAAACACTGCCAGCCCCCCACCCCACCCCGCTCCACAAGGGCATCCCCCTTCATAGGAACTAATTGGCAGGGGCAGCTGGGCCCAATCACTCCAGCGAGGGCCACTGCTGGGCCTTGCAAAGAGCAGCTGCGGACTGTCCGGGGGCAAGAGGGTGCAGCTGCCATGCCCAGCACCCTGGTTTTCGTTAGAAAAGGCCACTGTTCTAAGTGGGGGCCAGTTCCCCGTTATTTGGAGGGCAACTCAAAAGTTCCTGTTAACAGCAGCAGCGCCCCTGGAGGTGATGGGGAAGCCCACCAAAGGTCAACAAGGTAACAGTTGCCAGGTTACTGACCCCAAGAGCACCTGAGTGCTGGCCGGCCAGCCGGCCACTATCCCACAGACACGGGGTGGTGGGATTTCGGGGCTCTGCCCTTCTTAGCACAGCCTTGCAAGCCAGTGTTAGGGTCCTCCACACTCTGGGGTTCAGGGTGGCACCCCATACATGAGGCAGCGATCGGTCACCCTGCCTTCCACCGACACGATTTGGTGGCAGAGTGCAGCCCTCAGAAGCCAACCAAACACGCCAAAACAATTTCCATGTAAAACTCAGCAGTGTCCCAGAGGCAAGGGAGAGAGGCTGGTGTGTGTGCGTGTGTGGGGGGGGGGAGGGGGGCAGGGTCACATGGGCACAAGTGAGCCAGCTGGTCCTGATTGCAAGGGCCGACATGGCAGGTCCAGGCTCGTCCGCTTGGCTCCCAGAAGTGGGAAGGTGGGATCAGCCAGATGGGGTGCTCTCTCCCCACCCCAAGTCCTGGCACTCTCCGGGTGGCACTGCAGCCCTACTCCCGAATGCTGGCGGAGTAGGAGAACTGAGGGAAGTGGGTCCGCTGGTCGGCATCCAGGGGATCCACGCAGTCGTCTGTGGACAAGAACATCCCGGCCGGGGAATTCCCAGTGAAGCCAGAACCAAAGAACTAGATGAACTCCCCCCCCCCACCTGCCTCCCAATGCAAAGCCCCCTACTCACATCGGTCTGGTGGCGTAATGGTGATGGACTGGGCTGTGAACTCGTCATCAAAGTACCGCGTATCTATTTCGGACGTCACTTGGGGCTTGAAAGGGGGCATGAGCTGGAGGGAGAGAGCCTGCTTAGTTCGTCTCATGGGTTGCAACTCCCCCTCCCCGCCTCCCCATCCAGGAGCCCCAGAGGGGAGAAGGGCAGCAGCAGCTGCATCGCAGAGCCTACCTTCTTCTGAACCACGTCTTGCCAGTTAACAGCAGCAAAGAACCGATGCTCCATTACCTCCTTAGCATCATTGGGGCCGCCCCCCAGTCTGGCAAGAAAAGGCTTGGTTAACAGCTTTCTGTGTGCGTGAGTGTGCCCACAGATTCAGGGGGAGGGCAAATGCCTGTTTGAGGGAGAACCAAGTCCTTTCGGGAAGACAAGGAGGGGGAATTCCTCGGGATGGGGCTGGCAGCTCTTCCCCCCCACGGCTGCACCCCAGAACCTCCTCACTGTATATTCTGCCCAGAGGAGGGCACTCGCGTTATACGTGCATTTGTGCAAACTATGCACTAAGCGTTTATTTCAATCTCTAAAACAAAGATGTCAACTGTAATTTATTCCAAACGCTGGATTCATGCCAACCATGGCTTGGCCTTTGAATCTGATCAAGGGACACACACACACACGCTCTCTGGCACATCCAGGAACCCAGCCCAAGGACCCCTGACCCTGACAGCTCGGCCCCTCTGCTTCCCAAGCGAAGGCCCAAGGCCAGGCTGGTGCTGGGAGGGGCAGTTGGGAACTCCCTCACCTCTGCTTGGGGTCTTTCTTGAGCAGGCCGGCCAGCAGGGCCTTGGCTTCAGGGCTGAGGGTGCGTGGGAAGCGGATCTCCTCCAGGAGGATCAGCTCAAAGAGGCGCTCATGGTCCTGGCTGTAGAAGGGCAGCCGGCCGCACATCATCTCGTACATGACTACACCCAGGCCCCACCAGTCCACGGCCCGCCCGTAATCGTTGTCCTCCAGCACCTGCGGGGCAAAGGGCAGGAGAAAGATGAGACACGCAGCGTTTGGCAGCGGGGGCTGAAAGCCATTCCACCTGCCAGCCTTGGCCCCCTGCGGCCAAGGACCCGCCCTTCCTCCCATACCTCTGGGGCCAGGTACTCCGGTGTCCCACAGAAGGTCTTCATGGTAGCACCATCGGAGATGCCTTCCTTGCACAGCCCGAAGTCTGTGATTTTGATGTGCCCGTCTTTATCCAGCATGAGGTTCTCCAACTAAAAGGCACAAAGGCGGTTGGGCCCTAGCCGAGGGGAGCCTCCCCACCCCCTGCAAAGCTGACCCAGGGGCCACCCCTTTCGACCCTCATCTCCACCTTGATGTCTCGGTAGACGACGTCCCGCGAGTGGAGATACTCCAGGGCAGAAACGATCTCAGCCCCGTAGAAACGGGCACGCTCCTCCGTGAAGACGCGTTCTCGCGAGAGGTGGAAGAACAGCTGGAAGGGAAGCGGCCAGGTCAGGGGGAAGGACCCAAAGGCCGCTCCTGCTTCCAGTGAGCGAATAACAACACCTCCAAGGAAGGGACTCCTGGCGGACACCCACCTCCCCTCCGTTGGCGTATTCCATGACGAAGCAGAGGCGGTCGTTGGTCTGGAACGCATATTTCAGGGCCTAGAAAGAGGGGCAGAGATTTCCCTCACAAACGGCACCTCCAGAGAAGCCGCTCCCTGCCCACCATGGCCCTGCGCTCTGAGTAAAATCAACCCCAGGCTTGGCACACAACTCTACTCTTCTGCCTTGTGTTGGGAAGAGAGGGGAGAGGGAGAGAGACGAGGAGGAGGAGGAGGAGGAGGGTATTTCAGAGGCTCTTTCACCTGAAGCCTCAATGTGGAATTGAGCCGGCCTCAATCTGGGCCCCCAGATTGGGGCAGGACCCCCAGGCTTTTACTGGCTCTGGGCGCCCTCCCCCTCCTCAGCCCAGAAGAAAAACCTACTTCTGGCTAGCAGGGAAGTATTCCAAAGCCCTCCTGGATCAACCCTTGGCATGTACCGTGAGAAAGGGGTGCCTTGTGTTCTGCAGCACTCGGCTCTCCGTGACGGTGTGGGCCACTTCATCCTTGGAAGAGAGAAGAGGGTCTTCACCCAGCACACCTGGCAAGTACCTGCCCTTCACCATTAACCCTCCCAGCCTGTCTCTCCAGGCTCCAGGAAAACAGCAGGAATGGCAACCCTTCCCAGGGCCGGTGAAGAGGAACAGCTGGTGGGAGTAAAGACATGCCTCCCCACCCCCCATGGCTGAAACAGGCAGCGATCCTTGGCTAACTTCTCTGTGTGTGGTCGGATCCATTCTTCTCTTGGGTGGCAGAGGAAAGGAGCTTCCCAGAATCAAACTGTCTGAGAGCTCGTTTCTTTCTCTCTCCAGGTGCAGAAAACCCCTGATTCTAAAGGGCTTCCCCACCACCAGATTTTCTGAGGAAGGACCATGGGTCAGTCCTCTGAAGGAGAGGCCGGCGAATCCTACCCTAGGAGACTCCTGCAGATCTTGAGTTGGCTTGGATCGGTCAGGGTGGGGCCTCCCTAAATGTCTTCCTCTGGCTGCTAAGCCTTGGATGGGCCCCCTCCCTGGCCTGCTCTTGGGCAGCAGCCCTCTGGCTGGTCCCCCAAAGCAGCCTGTTGCTGGCCTGGCCAAGCCTCTCCACTCTTCCCCCCCACCCTGAGGGGCTGGAGCTTCCGCCCACCTTGGCAATGATGACCTTTTTGCGCAGAATCTTCATGGCGTAGTAGCGCCCTGTGGCCTTTTCCCGTACGAGGATGACCTTCCCAAAAGTGCCCTTTCCCAGGAGTTTCAGGTAGTCGAAGTCACTCATGGTCTGGCAATGGAAGGCAGAGAGAGAGAGAGAGAGAGAGAGAGAGAGAGAGAGAGAGAGAGAGAGAGAGAGAGAGAGAGAGAGAGAGAGAGAAGAGCTCCTTGCCTGCCTGACCAAAGCCTTTCAGGTAAAATCCCTGGCCGTAATTTGACAGCACCCCTCAACTAGCCAAGATCAGCGTCCGTCTCCTTCCCGCAGACCCGTCTCGCTTACCGCCTTAGTTCTGGCCTTGGTCACCGCCACTTCCATTTCCTCGGCCCCTGGACTGTCGCTGGGGGAGCCACACTTGTAGTCCATCCTGTCCTCTTCCGCCTCCTGGTTCTTTAAGCTGTTGGCCACCATCTGAATGGCCTGGATCCATTCTTCCCTGGGAAGACGCAAACCGGCACTCAGGGCACCAAGAAGCCTTAAGAAGTCTGCCAAGGCAGGGCAGCTCTATTACAGGGCAGCCAAGACAAACAGAGGTGGCAGCCCCAGGCAGGAGATGCCACTGCTGGGTAAGGGAGCCGCCACGGTCAGGGAAGCTAGGCATTTCTGGTGCCCAAAGAAGACTGGGGTGCAAGAGTTTGATGCGGAACTACATAGGACGGGAAACACCACCAAACAGACCACCCACCACTCCAGCCAGCATCTGAAACTGCAGCTGCTAGTGGCGGTCGAAATGAGGCCTCGGGGCTGTCCACTCACCTTTCCTCTGGAGAGTCCACGTGGAACGTCCGCTCAATGACCGTCGTCCACTGCAGGCAGCGGATGATGAATGTGTTGGGGCGCGGTCGCTCGGCTTTCATCAGCTGGCATTCTGGGGAGACGGGAGGAGGAGGAGGAAAGGGCCCCCAGGTTGGAGTCTCCCAGGGAGCCTTCCTGGAAGCCCTCTCAGCCCCTGCCCTTTCAAGATGGCTCTGGCCTGGCCCAGGTCCACTGACCAAGATCTACACAGGCTCAGACAGGGCAGCTTCCCCCAATGCAGAGAGGCGAAGAGGAAGAGGGCAATGCCAGAGTACCCGTTGCTCACACACCCAAGTCACTTGGCAAGGTGAGGGAAAATCCTGTCACCATCCCTGGAGGTCTGGAGAACAGCCCGCCCACCTTTTCCAAGCTAACCTGGGCAACACACCTGCCACAGAGAAGTTGTTCAAAGGGGGTGCACTGTGGTCAGCAGCTTCTGGCTTCTCCTTGTAGCCGATGAAAGAGCCGTCGCTTTTGAGGAGGAAGTATCGGGGCCTCCAAGTTTTGATGTATTCCCCTGGAAAGGCATTCTGGGGTTACCCAGGGAGCAGGCAGCTTTTGTTCTGCCCCCCAGTGATTGAACAGGGTAGGCAGGCATAGAGGTGTGACCAGGGGTGAAATGTAAAATTTGTTACTACTGGTTCTATGGGCGTGGCTTGGTAGTGGTGGGGGTAATGTGACTGGGTGGGCGTGGCCAACTTATTTTTTTTAACTTTTCAAAGCATTTTTTCTAATGCTTTGAAAAGCCTCTGTCAATCAGGCAATTCAGCTGGGATCGTTAGAGACTTTTCAAAGCATTTTTTTAACCACCTCTTTGTCCAAGAGATTGCAGAAAAAAATGCTTTGAAAAGCCTCTGACGATCCCAGCTGAGCCACACAATCATCAGAGGTTTTTTTTTCACTTTTTAAAAGCATTTTTTTGTCGGAAAAGGTTGTAGAAAAAATGCTTTTAAAAGGGAAAAAAAAGCCTCTGATGATCGTGCGGCTCAGCTGGGCATGGTGGGGTGGGGGGGCGCACAGGGATTTTTGCTACCGGTTCTCTGAACCACCCATCGCTACCAGATAGGGCTTATCTGGTCCGAACCGGGAGCATTTCACCCCTGGGTGTGACCCCATCAAGCTCCACATTTGGCCCAACACCCCTCAAAGCCCCCATCTGGCCTAAATGTTGGAAGAGGAACAGATCCTCATATGTCACCTTGTCAGACCAGCTGAGGCTTCTCTTCCATTGGCTGGAGAAAGAGCTTCTGTGGGTGGGGAGGGGGGGATAGGGGAGGCCTCCTGCTGCTCCAGGGCAGGAACCCTCCTGGATTCTGGCCAGGGCAGGTCAGCCCAGGCGAGAGCTCTTTTTTTTGGGGGGGGGGGGCTGCTCTCCTGTCCAAGCCCCCTTGGCAAAAGCGGACTGAGGCTTGCCACAGCTGTGTCTGCCACCCCTCCAGGCCACAGCAGGACCAAAATAGCCCCCAGCTGCGGTCTATATTTGTCTGTCGGAAACAAGGACTGGACGAGGAGCAGCAGCTCAGGGGAGGGGGAGGGGGAGGGGGAGGAGACCTGCCTGGTGACAAACAGCTCATGCCAAGCCACCTCCAATGATTTGTTTTGGGTTGCCCTACAACCATCGAGTCCTAGATGATTGAGACAAGCCCCTTAAGAGCACAGACTACAGAGCTGGGTCTTCCCTGGGCTGGAAGAAATGCAGCCCAGTAGCCCCTCTCTGGGAAGGCTGGTGGCTCAGCAGACTGAAAGCATTGTGATTAACACCAGCTGCCTGCAATTACTATAAGTTCGAATCTCACCAGGCTCAAGGTTGACTCAGCCTTCCATCCTTTCTAAGGTAGGTAAATTGAGGACCCAGTTTGTGGGGGCAATAAGATGACTTTGTACAAATATACAAAAAGGATGAAGGCTATTGCTTAACGCATTGTAAGCCGCCCTGAGTCTCCGGAGAAGGGCGGCATATAAATCAAAAAAAATTTTTTTTAAAAAAAGGCTGCTCAGGGCCTTCACCAGCTGCAGCCAAAGCAACGAGCATCCCAACTCTCAGGAGCGGCTTGCAGCCCAGGGGAGAGGCCTCCATTGGGGGAGAAGCCCCGCTGCCAGCTCAGGGCCTCCGACAGGGCAGGCGGGGCACTGCTCACCTCGCTTGTGCAGCCATCCCTCCTTAATCACCGACACCTCACTCATGTTGCTGCCACCACGGGGCACAGAGAGGGGCTGTTGCCTGCCAGGGGGGCCAGAGGTGGCCTGGCGACCTGCAGGGGAGAAGGGAATGGCTGCCGTCCTGAGAACATTCAGGGTGGCCATCCTGAAGCCCTGCTACCCACTCAGCACTGCAGAGCAAACTCGGCTTCTGAACACTTTGAAATTCTTGATGAAGCCACAATCGACACCAGCCTGGCTCTCCCCCGCCCCCCAATCCCTCATCTGCACTGGCCGGTGGCTAAGATCCATGACCGATTGAAGGCCACAGGGCTTCCACTAGCTCCCCTTGACCTCCCAGTCAGAGCCAAGGCCACGCAGCCACACCCCACGCGACCCTGGCCAGCAAGAGAGGCCAGGATAACCAAGCAGGATGCCACAGACTTGCCACGGTCAAGACCGGGGACCTTCCAGAAGCGGCTTGTTACTTGCACGCTTCGCACATGGCTGCCTACGAAGGGTTGGCTAAGCTTGGATCCATCTCCATAAGGCAGTTCTTATTCCGCTGGGCTCCCAGAGCGAGTCTGACATGGATAGGCAGAAAGCTTCTGTGGGCAGAGGAACAACATAGAGAAAATGTCTCCCAAGGGCAAAGAGGTTCAGAGAGGCAGCACCACCAATAAAGATGCCAGGTGATGAGGAAGAGGTGACAGAGCTGCAGCTTCTCCAGCAGGCAAAGGAAGCCAGGTCTGGAGCCTAAGAGCCCCATGTCACAAACCAGAGGAACCATTGGAGCCGTCTTATGGAACAGCCTACAGACACAGCGCTTCTATGGGATGGTACCCGGCCTCCGTGCAAAGACCCCCAGCAAAGGGGGAACCCACCACCCGTTCACTGGCAGCCTGCTCAACTGGCCAACAGCTTGCACTGTGCAGTCGGGAAATCCTTCTCAATGTCTAGCCCATAGGTCTGCAACCTTAAACACTCAAAGAGCTATTTGGACCCATTTCCCACAGAAAACACCAGGAGCCACAAAACCCTTCCCGTGCCTGGCTGTTTCTTGAGCGGCCCCAAAACTAGCGCATGTAGTTGAATTAAACGTTCTGTTTTTTTCTGAAACTTTACTTTTCTTGGATTTATCCATGGTTGGCCTACCGGGGGTTGAAAACTCAATAAATTGCGTGCCGGTGGGTGTTGCACATTGGTGGTTGTGACGCATATTTTGAGTGACAGGGAGCCGCAGCAGAGGTGAAAGAACCACATGCGGCTCCAGAGCCACAGGTTGCTGACCCCTGGTCTAGCCTGACCCTCCTTCCTTGGTGCTGGTCCCTCCTTCCTTCTAGGGCAGCAAACAGCAACACCATTCCTCCTGGGCTATCACCTCCAGAGGCTGGAAAAGTATCACAGCCCCCTTTTTTGCACACTAAACACACTAAGTCTAGATACTTCTTTCCAGCCTCCTGTCTTGACAACCTGGGGTTTGCTATTATGCTTTTTAAATAGTGGTGCCCCAAACTGGCCAGTCTGTATTAGGAGGACCCAGATTGCTGGGGGCCAGATGCTGTAAAGCACTGTGAAGCAGTATAGAAGTCTAAGTGCTATTATCATCTGAGTAGGGCACGATGGAGTGAAACAACCACTTTCTGTCATCTGCCTCCTGTGCCCTTTCCCGATGGCTGTGGCTGCTTATCTCCTTGCCCCAGTTGGAAGACTCTCCAGAAGGACGTCGCGCAGTGTGCTGTTGCTACAGCGGCTGAGAGTGGCAGGGACAGCGAGGGAGTTGCAATAGAGCTTTGGAGAGTCCATTATGGAAGACTGGAAAGGAATGGATCAGAAGGCTCAGCCCAGGCTTGGGCAAAAGGACCGGAGGCTCCCCTCCCATTGACTCTGCTTCTGCTGATAGCCAGAAAAAGAGCAGAAAGCTAAACTGGCCTCTCCAGCCAAAGAAGCCACGTTGCCTTGTTTCCTCAAAGCACGCAGGCAAGGTAGGGCAGCCGGCTGGAATCTGCCCAGGAGACAAAAGGCCTTTCAAATGGCAGAAGGCAGGGACCGGACTGACGCAGCGGCTCAGCATTACATCAAGTGTTACGCTTTTACACGCCACCTCTAGTTGTAAGCAAGTTGGGAAAACTGAAAGGACTCTGGTCGACAGGCTCTGATCACATATGGCAGGAGGGACACAGGATGGCGGGGAAATGCCTTCCGCCACCCTAGAAATGAACTGCTAAGGAATAAAATGCACCATCTGTGTAACTCAGTGCCTCAAGAAGCCAAAATGCATTAGAAGTGGCCACGGCCCCAAATGTAGCCAGGGCAGCTTAAACATCCACTTTTCAAGCCCATGTCCTGCTGCCCTGAGATGGAAGGGCTTTGAGTCAACGCAATGTTGCAAAAGTGACTCTCCTGGAAATGGCACCTGCCAACTCTCCCAGCAGGAGATCAGAAATGGGATGTGTGTGCGTATGGTGGGCAGGGCTAGACTACTGCTGCCATGCCCCCCCGATTGACATTTAGGCTGTCAGGAATCCCCAGGAGGGAGCAGCATCGCCTTACCTTCTGGCAAGGTAGAAGGGCGGATACGGAAACATCTGTGGGATGCACAAAAGGGATGCCTGGGGAAAGACTCGGGTGTGAAGGTTCTGCACGCTCCTCCGCAGTGACAGCGATGCGGAAGCTCTGCTTAGAACCAGCAAAGCCCCTGGGCGGGCAAGGCAACTGCCACCTCTCAGCTGGCAGTCTCTTCCTTTGCACTGGCTGCCCCCCACCGGCCCCACTCCGCTCATGGGTCTCCCCTGACTTCCAAAGCGGCCAGGCCAGGCCTGAATCCCACGCTGCTTTGGGCAGCAAGGAGGTGAAGTTCGAGGCCTGAGTTTCTGCCCACCTTTAAACAAGCACCAACTCGCCAGCCTTTGTGACCGGGAGCCCTCCTAGTGCAAGACATTTGTTAAAGAATTTGCACTGTTTGGCCTGTTTAAAATGAACGTGCTATTTGCCAGAACCCAGACTTTCTCCTGGAGCCCCCTGGGGTGCGGGAACTAACCCCCTCTGGAGCGACCATCCTTCAGCCCCATGGGGCTGCGGTGGATGGAGCCCGGGAAGCCCGGGGGGTGAGGGGGGAGAGAAGATGTGCCAGCCCACTGGGCCTCCCCCGGTTCCCCGCACCATTCCCCACCCAGGGTTGGTCAGCCCGAGAGTCCCAGGTCTCCCGGGAGCCTCCACGGCCCAAGCCAAGGGCCAGCCCGGCCTGCGGTCCCGCTGAAACCAGCCCGGGCTGCGCGGGCCGCCTCGGATCCGTCTTTGCCAGCCTCCCGGGCAGCGCTGGCCCCCCTGCGGGAAGGGAGCGGGCCTCAGCGGCCGGGCGGGAGACAGGCGGAGCGCCTTCCGGGCCCGGACCGAGCACGAGCCGCGGGGGCGCGCGCCGCCCTCCCCTCCTCCGCCGCGCGGCCGACGGTTCGGCCTCCCTCCCACAATGCCCCGCGCGCGGCCGCCCGGCGCCGGCGCTCTCGGCCAGGCGGCGGGGCCCGCGGGCGTCGCCCCCGCCCCCCCCTCACCTGCCGCCGCTACCGGCGTCCCCGCAGGGCCATCCTCAGGGCTGCCGTCGCGTCAGGTCCGACGGCGCCCGCGCCCGGAAACCCCGCCTCCTCCCGGCCCGCACGCAGGAAGGGCGGCCGGGACGCGAGAAGGAACGACAACAACCCTGCCGCCAGCCAGCCTTCGCCGTTCTGCGCAGGCGCGTTACCGAGTCCCGGCGCCTGCGCAAACGTCCCCTCGCACATGCGTAAAGGCGAGACAGGCGCTTCTGCCGCGGCGCCCGGCAAAGAAGAGTCGAGCCACACCAGCCGAGCGGAAACACCGTTTATTGTGAGCGGTCGTTCGCCGGCCCGGCTCGACGGCTGCGCGGCCGCGGTACAGCTTGAAGCGTCCATCATCCCGATGTACAGCGACTCCAATTGATAAACCCGCTTTCCAGCAGCGAAACCCCGATAGGCGCCTCCCGCTAAGCCCACGTGCCTGTAGGCGGTCTCAACTGGCAGCCTGGGGGCAGGGTGGCGGGTCACCGAGGGAGGAGGAGGAAGGCAGCGCTGCTCCCCCTTAGCACCCCCCCTTCCGCCCCGGTGGCTCTGGGGGATGTGCGCGGGGATCCAGAAACCTCCCCCCCCCCACCAATCAGGAGACGGAAGATCGTGCGTGCCCCAGATCCCCCCCACCCCCGGGAGATCTTGCCAAGGCGGGGGTGGAGGCAGATGACTTCACAGGTCTTCTGAAAAGGAGATTGTAAAAGCCAGAACTGGGGCTTTTTCTGGTGGTAAATAGTAGGGGCCCATCAGTGCCAGGCGCCTTCCTTTTCCTGGCAGATCTACCTCTCCTTAAACTTGCGATGCCCATCCATTTCCTAAGGCCAAGGCCATAGCTGTGCTTGCCCTACCTCAAATCCTATCAGCTGGGGGGGGGGGGTGGAGCAGAAGGGTGTGTGCCTGCTGTAATCCAGGATTCCCCCCCCCCCCCCACTGATGGACAGCCGAAGCCACAAGAGGGGGAGCTGGGTGGAGAAATACTCACTGATCCAGAGATGCCAGCCACCTTCAGCATGGCAGGTGAGAGAAGAGCCTCAAGACATTGGATATGTGCGCTTTAAAAAAATGGGTTTGCTTTTGTTTGCTCAAAAAAGGTCTAAGAGGGAATGCGGGTACAGCCATTTGCACACACGCACCCCCAATCTAAGAATATCTTAATTCAGGAGTACAGCAAAAGAAACGGAGCTAGATCAGTCAGGGATCCTGACATGTAAGACAAGGAAGGGCGTTTCTCAACCGGAAAGGAAAGGAAAGGAAAGGAAAGAAGGAAAGGAAAGGAAAGGAAAGGAAAGGAAAGGAAAGGAAAGGAAAGGAAAGGAAAGGAACCCAGAACACTACCAGACCCGCCTTGCCAATTGCACAGCTCCAGCATCCACTAAAAGATGTCTGGCACCCAGTCAGTTGCCCTTCCTGGAATGTGGGTGTTCCAGGATCGGCAGATGAAAGCTCAGGACAGAGAAGGGAAAAGAAGGAAGGGACCGCCTGTCTCTCTTATGGACACTACTTCCTAGGAAAAAGCAAACACCTGCAGAGAAAAAACAGAAGGTGTGTTCAGAGGGCTGCCCAGAACTCCTGGCTTTCTCTCCAAGGCCGCCTAAGCGCTCGCACCCTGCCAGGACTGGGCTTTTGTGTGCCTCAACCATGCGTGGCCCTAAGCAACTCTAGATGAAGTGCTGGGAGAGCCAACCAAGAGCTTCACAGAAGCAGACCCGCATCAGCTGCGGAATGCGGCCACCCGCTCACATCACAAAGGGAGCTGACAGGAGAGATGAACACACACACTCGCTTGCCCTCCTCGTCTGGAAGCTCCCTCCAAGCGGGATCCCAAGCCAGGCTCACACAGTCTTCCTGCCCAGCCTCTTAAAGACACTGACAGTGCCCGTGTGGTCCATCTGAGCGCTGGGGGGCTCTGCAGGGCTGGAGCTGCTTACCTTGGAGCTCCCTAAAGTTCTCTTTATGGTGACTCGGAAGGAAGAGTCCGGCCTGCTCCTGGAACTAGTAACACTGCTGTCCTGGGCCTCAAGGAGTTTCAGCGAGCGCTTGCCCAGTCTCTTGGCCACACTGCCCGGGGCAGGAGACAAGCCCTGCGTCTCTTCCTTGGCATGAGTGGCAGGTCCAGCCACACTGTTGCTCCCCCGTCGCTGGATTACAGTGGTGACGGCATCAGCCGCCATCTGCCTCGCCTCAGAGCTGGTAGCTTTGGCCTTGATGGCGACGCCAACTTTGCAGATCTCCTTGGGTTGGGAGGGTCTTTTCAGCACTCCTGCATACTGCAGCACAGAACTGTCATCATCGCTGTCAGCCGCTTTGTCCTCCTGCACGTCCCCCAGCCGGCTGAACACTCCTGTGGGCTGTGGAGAGACAGAGCAGAGCTCAGTGGCTGGATGATTCTGTGTACCTCTGCTCTGGAGATGAAGCAAGCATCACTCCAGCAGGCCAAGGGTACCACTGGCCTTGCACTCAGGCAAAGAATTGGGAGGCATCTGGCAGCACCTTGCCTGGCTGTTTAAAGCCATTAGTTCACATGCAGAGAAGGAGAGAGGAAGACCATTTGGTGGTGCAGATGTGGGATCCAGAGGAGGGTCCACAAGTACCACAATCAAGCAATTAGAATTGGCAATCAAGATACTGAAGTGGTGGAAAGCTTCTGCCTTTTAGGATCAGCCAACATGAAAGAAACAAGCGGTCAGGAATTATGCTACAGAACAGCATTCAGCACAGCAGACACGAAGGCTTGGAAAAGGTCTCATGAATGCAGCCTATGGCTTTAAAGGTTAGAACTGTGCAAGCCACAGTACAGCATTGTCTGACACATTGTGAAAGCAAAAACCAGGACTTTGAGGAAGCAAGAGAGAAAGGGCAGAGACACTTTTGAATTTTGATGCTGAAGAAGATTCCTGAGGATGTCACAGATAGCAAGAAAACAAATTGATGGCTAATCAAATCCATAATTCACTTAAGTATAAATGACCAGACTCTTAAGTATGCTATTTTGAAGAGACCCAGCTCTCTGGGAAATGATCTGATGCTGGGAAAGGTGGAAGAGAAAAAGACAACGACCAGTAGCCAGGTGGAGGGACAACAGTAATGCGGCACCCTGGGAAGAGCTGAAGTTCCAGGACAGGGACAGACAATTGTGGAGAAAATCTATCTAAGCGAGTGACAATGATTTGATGGCAATCACCATTATCACAGATAAGAGATTGATGAAGTCACATCAAAAAAATTCAGGCAATCTCAAGATCTCAACACACACAGTAGTGTGTTATTGCACTAGGTACTTGTGATCTGTCTCACCTGTGTCTACATAACCAATCTTCCCTTCCCACCTCACCTGTTTAAATCTTATCTCAGTGTAGCCCCTCATGCATCTGAAGTGAGCTGCAGCTCACAAAAACAATCTTTTAATAAAATCTGTTAGATGGAAGACTTTACCAGACTTTTAATTTTTGCCACCAAATGCATATGCTCTATTCCTAAACGTAGAGAATCTCTACAGACCTCTACTCCTAAAATGAATTTATACCATAGTGAGTGTAAGGGGGTAGCTGACATGGCATGGTTGTCTTCCTGACACGAGCGACTGCTGCAACCTCCAACCAAAAATAGTTCATGACAAGAACCTTCCACCATTTAAAGCTTGTTCCTTCACAGCAAGATCTCAGAAAGAAAGAAACTGCAAAAAGCAGAACCAACCAACCAACCAACCAACCAGAAAAGTCCAGTGCTGCTGTGTCAGAAACAAGACCCCCAGGCAAAGAGTCTGCTTCCCTGAAGGAACCTGCTATAGCTGTATTCTTCAGGGAGGGGCATGCTAGGACAGGCCCCATTCAGGCATGGTCGGGGAGCCCAGCAGATCAGAACTGCCACCTCCCACCCAGGGCACCTGGGTCAGCACCCGATACGTTGGGGATCACTGAGTCAGTGGAAAACACCAGAAAGGAAAGTAGAGAAACTGCCATCAACTGCAAAGAAGTTGCAGTTGATACAACTGCACCCTCACCTTGTTTCCTATGGCCATCTCTCCACCGGTCTCTGCACCAAGCCGGTCAAACACAGAAGTTCTTTGCAAACCTGACAGAGAACACAAACATGGATGCATACAACATCTGCACTATGAAATGAGTAGAAAAGGAAAGGCTTTTCCCAAAAAAACAATCGAGCTACAGATTTATTTTTTATTCCCCTGCCTCCGTGCTGCTTCAAAAGAGGCTCTTCCCTTCAAGAAAATGAAGGAGATGTCGTGTCTCTCTATAGAAGGGAGACAAGGAGCAATAGATACTCTCAAGGGAACCCTGCCTAGTATAGCGAACAAGACCAGAAAAAGCTCAGTGACCAAAAAAACCTCCCATTATTACATAAAAAGATATTTGGTTTGAACAAATGCTCTTAATTGGCCACTTTTGCTTGATGGCCTGTTTGTCCTGATCAAAATTTTGTTTTTATATCCTTACCCCCACTTTCATTTCAAGTTTCCCACAACCTCCTTCCTTTGAAGAAGCAACCCCCCACCCCCCCCAAGATAGCTACAGTACCTTTTGCTGCCTGCTGCTGCTCCAGAATCTTCTTAGTCCTGGGAGTGGTTCCTTTGGGCATGTGGACAATGTACTTCCCTTCCATCTCTGCTGTGACGCGGCGCCGCTTCACTGGGATGGCGGCATTCTCAGCCCGAGGAGCGCAAATAGCTGCCACAGCAAAGAAGACATAAGCAAGCAAATGCAGTTCAATGGATGCTCTTGTACTGCCTGCAAATGCCACAAAACGCTTTCCACCGCTTCTGCTCAGGAGCCCAAGCAAGCACAGCCATTGGGATGTGAAAAGAGAAATTGCTCAGATTCTTGAGTGGCCTGTTCATTTTTGGCTCCAGGTCCTCCAGCTGAGCAGCTCAATTCTACCTTTGTGGAAGCAACAGAAGCCTAGACCTTAATACTCTAACCATGAAGGGAGAACGCCCAATTACGGCATGGGGAATAATGCTTAATGTGTTATACAAAAATAATATTTTACTTTTGTTGACTTCCATAAAAGTTGCAAGTGTTTTTAGCCTATGCATTTCCTTCTCTATACTCTCGCAGCAGGTAAAAACAATAAAAGTATCTCCAACCACCACTGATTTATGAAGGACAGCTGATGCTTGTAGCATTGAGAACATGAAGCCCTCTCCCCTTTCCCTGCCCAGCAGGCTTGGACCCCACCAGCATGGAACATTCCTTAAAGTTCCTGGCACCCTCATTAAAGTGCCCTGAAGACAGGATTAATGCCACACAGGGTGCTGCACAATTCCTAGCCCAATAACTCCCCAGCAACCAGCAGCTTCACCTTGCCAATGAAAGGCTGAGACTAAGAAAAGCTAAGCTTCTCCTCAAATGCAGCATTCCGAATTCATCTCCTATCCCACTCCTCAGAAACAGGATTGAGCACCACAAAGGCAACAGCTGCACACAATGGCAGTTTTGTAGGGACAGCGATGCCACTTAGAACAGAAGTTGCCAGCAGAGAAATACATTCAGCCATAGATTTTTAAAATTACCTGCTTTGGTGTTTTTTCCAGCCATTTTGTTGGATACGGTGATGGAGATTTTGGAGGCACTGGTGTCAGACCTCCGAACAGGAGTAGAAGGTGGAGAGTCTCGGCTTAAACTGTTGGCAATCATCCTGGTGGCAGCTGCAGAAATTGGTGAGATCACAACTGTAAAGAACAGCCACCGTGGAGGTCTGGACTCCGCTGAGACTCTGCGATCAGCAACACAGGCAACCTGTACTCACCAGTATTAGCATTCCTGCGGAGTTCAGATTGCAAAACAGTTTGGCTGGAGGCCACTGACTCTGTTGCAGCTTTGCACATATCCTGGAGGAGAAAATGCCCACAATAATAAAGTGATCATAAGCAGATCAGGAGACTGGACTCATCTTCCCCAAATACACCAAAATGGCCACCAAACCAGAAGAAATGCATCAAGCCCCCAGATTAAAATGTTGCATTCTGGAGAAAAGGCAGCTTGAGGAACAGCAGAGCCTCAGATGCAAAAATGGCCTGTAGTTCCTGAAGCATCTGTGAGTTTTAGCCTTTCAGAATTTCTTCGCTCCAGAGCTCGAAGACTAACAATGTCTATGGGGAGACAGGCCTAACTTCAGAAATTCCGTGTGCACTGTTAAGAGCAGTCTCCTTGTACTAGGCCAAAGATTATTTGGCATCCCCAGGTAACAATCTTTTTTTCTTTTTACAATCCTGTAACCCCTTAATTTTGAGTAGAGTTGGGGTGGCTAAATGAAGCTAAGCCTTTTTTTTTTTTTTTTTTATTTGATTTATATGCCGCCCTTCTCCGGAGACTCAGGGCGGCTTACAATGCGTTAAGCAATAGCCTTCATTCTTTTGTATATTTTATACAAAGTCAGCTTATTGCCCCCACAAACTGGGTCCTCATTTCACCTACCTTAGAAAGGATGGAAGGCTGAGTCAACCTTGAGCCTTGGAGAGATTCAAACCAGCAGAAATTGCAGGCAGCTGTGTTAGTAACAGGTTGCACTAAACCACTGTACTATCAAGCCTTTACTGGCCAGATGCCCTTCCTGATGCCTACGTGGAGTTTGCAGCAGATATTTTCTCCTGGCCCCCTGAGAAATACCTGCTGCTACCTAGGACTCTCAACCTTCTGAATGGGAGGGGAGCATCTTCACCACCAAGCCACCACGCCATTCCCCCAGGTACAAATTCCAGAATTATTAAGACACCCCAAAAGCCCTACATTTATTGGTCTCCAGAAAGTTCATCCTGAAAACCATGACTCAATAAATGTCCGAGGCCTCAATGTATGAAGTAAAGCAAGGATGAGCAACAATTACACGGAACTTACCTGCCGATATACCACTTTAGCATGCTTCAGAATGGCAATAATATCGCCAACTATCGTGATACCCAGCTCATTCATGATCTCCTTATTGAGGTCCATCAGCATATTCTTCTGGATTCTGCAAGGACGCAGACAGCAGTGGTCAACTCTATAAGCCACAATTCCTTGTTTTGACAAGGTCCTAAGAAATTCTTTAAATGAAGTGCTAGATGGCTCCATCTAGAAGGTATAAAGGCACTTGAACCCTGTCTTGGAAGCGTGAACATCATGGACATTTTGTCATAATATAGTATAGCCTTTATTGTCATTGTACATCATGTATACAATGAAATTGGTTTTAGCCCCACTGGTGCAATCCATGACAAAAAATACAACTTAAATAATATAAAGAATAATCCTTATGCAAGTAATTAGGGGGGAAAAGAAAAAGAGAGAAAACGTTTCCACGTGTGCGTGGAGTGATTGTGGTTGTGTTTTAAGAGTGACAGCCCAAGGATAGAAACTATTTTTAAACCTATTTGTTCGGCTGGCTATACCTGCCCGATGGTAGAAGTGTGAAGAGACACTGACCAGGGTGTGAATCATCTCTGAGTATCTTCGTTACTCTGCTAAAGCAGTGAGACCTGGCGATATCATCCAGTCATGTTAGAGGGTAATCAATGGTTTCTTGTGCTGAATTGATCATTCTCTGTAGTGCCTTCCTGTCCGCAGCAGTTAAACCAGCGTACCATACTGTAATTCAGTATGTGAGGGCACTTTCTATCGTGGACCGATAGAAACAGGTCATCAGCTGTTGTTCCACCTGATTTTTTCACAGGACTCTAAGGAAATGAAGTCTCTGTTGGGCCTTGCCAATCACGGGGGACGTGTTGTTTTTCCAGGTGAGATCTTGACTAATAAGCATTCCCAAGAATTTAAAAGAGGAAACCCCCTCCACAGTCCCCCTCAATATACAGTGGAGCAAGTTGCTCTCTGTGCTTTTGGAAATCTAGCACCATCTCCTTTGTTTTACTAGTATTTAGATGTAAGTTGTTATTTCAATATTCAACATTTCCCATTATGGAGAAATGGCTGGAGAAGTTAACAAAATTTTGCCAAAATGGATAAACTGATTTATTTTATCAGAAAGAAGATATTGCCTAAATTTATTAGTGACCAGAAGCTTTTTATGAACTTTTTTTGTTGTGTGTGTGTGTGTGTGTGTGTGTGTGTGTGTGTGTGTGTGTCTGGATAAAGATGAACTTTTGATTTACAGCTTTAACTAGACAGGGTAAATTATAGAAGGAATTATTGAAAAAAAGAGTAACGATGTAACTTTAAGGAGAAAACTTAAAATATTTGCACTTCTAATTGCCATGAAGAACACTGGAAGCTACCCTTTTTTCCCTTTCCTTGAGCTTTTTCCTTTCCCCTTGATTTCTTTCTTACTTTATTTTAGTCTACGTTAATTCTTTACTGCTTGAAAGTTTCGATCCCGGCAGGGCCAGGAAGAGGCCCCGGGACCCGGCGGCCGCGGAAGAGCCACTCGCCTGTTATCCACGAACGTGACGGCGTAGTTGACCGCGGGGCCCGGGGGGATCCCGGCTTCCTTGAAGAACTGGATCCACTCCGAGGTGGCTGCGGGACCAACAGCGGCGTTAACCGGGCGGGGGGCCAGCGAGGGAGGGCCATAGCGACCCCCCCAAGTAGGGGAGTGGGGAGAGGAGGGGGCAGGGCGGCCCCCCCGCGCCCACTCACCCATCGTCACCGACGCCATCGCGCTGCTCCAGGCGGGGCGGACGGAATGCCTGCGGAGAGCGACACCGCGTGAAGCCGCCGCACGGCTCCCGGGGCTCATCACCTGCCGGGGCCCGTCCCCGCTCACCCCGCTGCCCACAGGCCGCACCGGAAGGCGGCGCTGCGTCACTTCCGGCGGCCGCTCGGCGCTCCGAACCCTCCCCTTTCCCCCCCCCCGCGGTGGGCCGCCTTCGCCGCAAAGAGAGCAACGCCCCAGACAGACAGACAGACAGACAGACAGAGAGGCTGAAAAACGAGCCTTTAATCGCCCAAAGCCGTGCCTGGACTCGGCGGGTCCAGCAGGCGGGAGGAAGCGTCGTCGCCCCCCCCCAGCAGCTGAGCCAGCGGAAACCTCCCCCTCCCCCCCCCTCTGCCCATCGGGGGTGGGGGGGGGTGGGGGCCGGAGGCGAAGGCTCCTCTCCCCGGGCCGCCAGGCAGGGCTCTAGCGGGCGCCGCAGAGAGCCTCCCCCTGGCCCTGGGGGTCCAGCTCCCGGCTGTATCTGGAGTTCCAGTCCCGCTCAAAGATGCGCTGCAGCTGCTCCCGGAGGGTGGCTTGGTCCCCGGCCGGGTTCTGAGCCACCACCAGAGCAGAGCCTGCGGTGTGCAGGAAGTAGTCCCCGGACCAGTTGGAGGTTCCTGCGGGGAGGAGGAGCGATGAGGAGGGATTCTCGGGGCCCGGAAATGACTCCTGTCTGGGTGGCCCCTCTGCTCTTGCCCCATCTGCTGCCGAGAGCCCCCCCCTCCATATATAGACACAAGCACTCCGAGGTGGGACCAGCAAGCCCTTCCTCTTTGCAACCTACTCTCCCCCCCACCAAAAAAAAAAGAGAAGCTCCTTTTTCTGGCAGGAGCTGCTACCGCTTCCTCTTTCCCCTGCCTGCTTCCCCTGGGCCTTCCCAGTGTGTGCTGACCTGAGCTGTCCCGACTTACCGATGTAAGCCACCTTGTCTGTAACCATAAACTTGCTGTGGTTCACTCTGGCATAGGGGATCTTGCCCTGCGTCTCATTTGCGGGCACCACAAAGAGCCTCTGGGGAGGCAAGGGAGGCAAGTCGAGTGAGGGGCACTTGGAGATGGGGTAGGGAGAGGGCTTGTTGGGCTGGTGGGGGGATTCCCCCCCCCATGCCTGGTTACTTGCTCAGCCACAAAACAACTACCACAGAGGTTTGTGCGGGACTGCAAAGGGAAGGCCGACCCCTCATTTTGGGAACAGGAGGCATCTGTCTCCCTGGGCCTGGGAGGCAGGACGCCATAGGGCCCCTTACCACTTCCAGGCTGTAGTGGGTGCGGTTGTCCTGCAGGGCAGCCAAGGAGCGCAGGAAGGGGAACATGTTTGGCTTGGAGTGTCTCCAGCAGCCAACCAGGAGGCGGAGGCGGACTCTCTTCTCGTAGGCCACTTTCCGGAAGTGGTCATCGATGGCTGGCCAGAACCTGAGGGGAACAGCAGGGCTGGAGTCAGAACAGAAGAACAGAGTTGGAAGGGACCTTGGGAGATCCTCTAGTCCAGTTGCCCCCAACCTTTTGGGTACCAGGTTCTGTGGAGAGAGGTTTCTCTGTGGACCGGAGGGGGCTTGGTTTTGCATGCTGCCTGTATCCTATATGGCAGCTCCCTATCTGCTCCCAAGAGGAGAGTCTAGTGATGCCCAGAGGCATCTAACGGTCCCCATTGGAAACAAGTAGCACCCGCTCCCAGCCTCTGTGGGGCTGCTGTGAGGGAGAGCACCTCCTCAAAAGCTTGGGATGATGTTCCCCCACTGCTACTTTCCTCTGATTTACCTCCTGGGGTGGGAGAACTCCATGGTGGGCAAGTAACTCATCACGGACACATAGACAAACTCCTGGGCCCCTTCAATGATGCTCAGCAGGGACTGGAGATCGTCTGTTCGCCCGGTGGCACACAAGGCTGGGGGGGCACTCTGGGCAGCATAAAAGAGCATCCACCTCAACATCACTATCACTAGCAAAGCAGGCAAAGTCTGCCCGGAAGGCAGCAGGCATTCGGACCCATTCAGTGGTGGTGAGCTGGCACCTCCCAGCCCCCCTCCAAGAGCCCAATCTGGCTGGGAGCCTGGTCTGCCCAGGGCTGGGGAAAGAAGCCCTCTCATTTTGCCAAAAGGAGGGTGCTGTGTTTTTTTTCTGGGCAATAGCAATCCAGCTGTGTTTTGTGTCTCTGCTTGGGCATGGGAAGGGCTGGTGGGAATCTAACCCCAATCCATCAGAAGGGCTATTCTTGCTGAAGCCTCTTAGCAAAATGATCATTTTTGCACCTTGGAGAAGATGTTTCTCCCACTGAGGGTGATCAGAGGGTCCCATGAGCAACCTGGCAGCTGTTTGGAGCAGAGCACTTAACCTTGTCCACACACAGGTCCTCACCGAAAAGTAGACTGCAGCCTCTGTGCCATTCAGTTCCAGATCCAGGGGCGTCTCCTTGTTGTAGGTGGTGGAGTAATTGGCTGGCCAGGGTGATGGGATGGTGGTGTTTGGCAGCCCAAGGGCCCAGTAGGCCTCAAACATCTTCCCTAAGTCCTGGGCCAGACAGCTGCAGTTGTAGACAGCTGCCCCAAGCTCCTTCACCTGGCATCAGAGAGGAGAATGGGTCCAGCACATCTGGTTGCTCTCTTGTCCCCACATGGGACACAAGGAGCTGCAGGCACATAATTCAACAGGTGCACCCAATATCCCAGTAATGCTCCAGAAAAAAAAAGGGGGGGGCTTCTGAATGACTCAAAACCCCAAGAAGCCATCTTGGCTGCCAGCATACCAAGTCACAAAGCAACAATTTTGTTGGGACACCTAGGCAAATTGGTTTTGCCTGATGGTGCCAGGCAGCCTGCCTTCTGGAACCTTTAGAAAGCCTTCGAAGAGGGACGAAGAATGCCTGCAGAGTTGACCCTACAGGAGACACCTAGTTGCTCCACCAAAACCCTCATCAGGAGCCTCAAGGTTTGGGCGAGAGAAGGCCAGACAGGCTGAGCAAGAGGGCAATACCTGTGTAAGGGCACGCCAGTCCATATTTGCACTGCCAAGATAAATGTGTAGCTGGTCCACAATCCAGAATTTGGTGTGCAGGACTCCCCGGGTCAGCCTGGGTAAGTCCACTTGGCGGATCTGGGCCCCTGTGTGTTTAGAAGCAAAGACCATGGTTGGTCTGGGCTCCTTTGACTAGGCTACGGGTTCAGCATCTTCTCTGCCCTAATTAAGGGCCAAGCAGACATAGAGCCAGCAGCAGCAGCAGCTACAGCTCCCCATTAACTGACTTAAGCCTGCTATGGCAAAAACTCACCACTCTCCTCAAGGAGCTGAAGGTCGGTACTGGGCATCCGGGCAGAAGGCGGGTTGACCGCTATCCGCAACGCAATCCCTCGACTGGTAGCATGCAGCAGCTCGGTCAGTATTTCCTCCCCCTGATGGGTCCAGGTGGCAGCAGAGAAGTGACGGAGATGGGGTGAGCAGGAGGGAAACCCTTCCCACCCTTGGTGAGGCCCCCTCACCAAGGGGGCACGTGATGCCCCAAATGCTACCCAACCAGCCCTGGCTCAATCCCTAATGGCCCCTCGGATGAAGCCTGGGCCAGTAGAGCAAAGCAGGCTTAACACGCTCATTGTGTGCTATACTGTTAGCTGCTGCTGAACTTGCTTTCTCACATGAGAGCCGCACACAGCAGTTCTCTCCATGTCCTTGGACAGCTGTCAAAATGAGAAAAAGAGGCTCTTTGCTCTCCCTCTGTAGCCGAAGTCTGAACCAATGGATGTTCCACTGCCCTCAAAGGGAGCTTTGATGGACTGCAAGGCCACGCGTGGCTCCACGCCTGTGTAATTAGCTGCCTGTTTCATGTGGGTTTGGCCACAGTCCCATGTGCTAATCGGCATCTGCCTCTTGGCCAATGTCAGCTCCAGACCCCTTCCCTTCTTAGCAGCAAGTGCCTGCCACACACCTAAGAAGCCTTGAGGTTTGAAGATGGCCGACAGATGAAAAAAATGATCCGTTGTTAAAACTAACCAGTGGGACTAATGCCTGGGAGAGGTTTCACTGAGCTGGGACTTTACACATCTGTGAAGTGCATTTGGAAATTCTGAGAACTGTAAATTAGTATAGCCACAGTGTCCACTTAAAGGAGGATTCCCAGGTGGAAAAAGCGGTCTTAGACCAGACCTGGCTTCCTACAGCTAAGAAGAGGCTATTCTAAGCCCAACGCCAGGGAGTTATAGATCACAGGCTGGGAGGGGACCTTTGGAGTCTTCTAGTCAGCCAGCTGCCCGGGGCAGGAACCTTAGACTGTCCTAGACCATTGCTTGAAAACCTTCATGACTCCAGGAAGCTGGCTAACCCACTCTGTCCTAGTTCTCATAGTCAGGAAATTCTTAATCCAAGTCTGGATCTCCCTCGGTCAAGCTTCCATGCGTTGGTCGTCGTCTTGCTCTCATGAACTCTGGATTAAGCTAAGGACCCATCTTTGGCCGGGTCTGTGGACCATTTGCTGAGCCACGGGATGCAGGACCTGCCCTTGGGCTTGATCCCTCCTCCAAACGTGACTCTCACCCTCCCTGGAGATGAAGTCTGGGACTTCTGCGCTCCTCCCCTCACCTGGCTGGCTGAAGGATCATGGGTATGGGTGTCCTGGTTGCTGAGAGTCCAGTAGAAAGAGGCGATGTCCACCGAGCTCCTTGCGTTTTTCAGAAGGCTTTGCCAAGTCTCAAAAGTGGAAGGGCTGAATGTGCTGTTGTCATCGTATGTCACTCCCTCAGGGATGCTCTCCACCAGCACACTCCTGAGGGAACAATTGGGTGTTTATGTGTTTCACAAGGATATCACATCACACTGCAGACTCATTGAGCCAGGAAGCCCCATAACCTCTATGGTGTCCCAGGAAGGCATTCAGTCTGAGGGATTTTACCCATTAGCCAGCAGCAGTAGAGTCTCCTAGCCTTATCTCTGGGCATTGCCCTACTCTACTGCACGAGGGGGGAGCCGTGGGGCTAGTGGGCTTCTGGCATGCAAGCACGGGGTGTAGGCACTGCTATACACATGTGTTTCTCCAGGAGGAAGTTGGTGAGGCAAGGCAGTTCTAAAAGAGTCCCAATTTCCCTCCCAGGCCCCTTGCCCGGCTTCTCGTATGACCAGGCCCTTTTTCCTGGAAGGACCACCTGCGTCTTTGTTCTTCACAATACTTTTTGCAAGTGGACAAATGCCCAACAGAACTGAATACTCTTCTTCGCAGTAAAGCAAAACCACAAAATTTTCTGATGGAGAAGGAGCATTTACAGCAGGCCATGACATGACATCCCACTACCTGAAGCTAGAGCCCAAGAAAATCACAAGCAGAGTTCATACCTGCACGAGTCGCTGTATCTGTGATCCACATGTGGGACTGATGCCACATGCCCTAACGTGGCCAAACCGTGCAAGGGAAAGACGAAGGAGTGGACCACCAGGGCCACCACCAGCACAGTGGATAAAATGGCCGTCACCAGCATACACTGGAAATCCCAGGGCAGGATGGACGTAGATTGGCTGGGTGGCTCTGCAGGATGCAGCCTGGAGACACTGTGACAGGGCGTCCCCAGTGCAGAGCCATGGAACTGCAAAGGAAGAGGGGAGCTCAGTACCACATTAGCCACAAATACCCATGTGCATGGGAGGGGGCCAGTGGCCTGGTGGGCTCTTGCTGCTTTGCTTTCATTACTGGAGACTCTTGGGGACGAGCAGAGCTGTTCAATGTCTGCTGACCAACCCAGCAATGTCTGGAAGCAGCCTGACTGCTGCTCAGGCCCCCTCAACTCTGGAGAGGGAAACCCGGCTTGCAGGCCGCCCAGACAGGTTGCTGGCGCCCTTGCTCAGGACCAATATCCAGTGGAGAAGGGAACAGGTAAAGCAAACAAGGAAGATGGAGATACGAACTGATCTTCCCCAGGCAAAAGGGGCTGAAGCATTTTAAAGCCCAGAACGAGAGATAACTTGTGGAAAAAGCTCAGACCCTTCTAAGGAAGGGGGCCCAGCACAAGCAGACTGGCAAGATTTTGTTCTCCTAGCTGGTCTCAAGCAAAATAGTTTTAGCCTTCCTTCCTGGGAAGTTGATTTCCTGGTGCGGCCTGACAGCAGGACTGGGTGGGCTTAATGCCTCTCTTTCTTGCCCCCCTCTGGGTTTGGCCCTCCCATTTGAAAACAACAAGAGAGATGCCACCGCAGGTGGAAGACCCACCTGGTGCAGAGTCTGGCTGGGCTGCTCGGCCAAGGGCAGCAGCTCCTGAGGGCTCTCCAGTGTCTTGAGCTGTGAGGAAGGAATACAAAAAAGTTTTCCACCCTCAGGAAAAACCCATGGGGCAGGAACAGACCCACTCCAAGCTACCAGCACGGACGTGGCCATGGGCCAGCCAGAATCCCACATGAAACCTCTGAGGGGAAGATTCATTGGCTTTCATCAAGCAAACAGAAAGCAGCTCTGCACTCACCTCAGCACTATTTGCTTGGGGGGGGGCTGCATGGATCTCTTATTTGCTGAAGTCTTTGCCCCCCCTTGCAGATTAACAATGGGGTGCCTCAGATGTCATCACTCCGCAGGCAAGAGAACCCCACACAGCACAACCCCACCCCTAGTGCGGCTGAGAGACTTTACCTTCTGGTAAGCAACCGAGGGCTTCATTTCCTCAGATCTTCCTGAGTGGGAAAGAGCTTCAAGGAACCTGTGAAGGGCACAGGAAGAAAAAGGCGCTGCTCAGGGCTCTGTGCCCACCCTGGGTCACAGTGGTGGGGGCCAATAGGAAAGGATATCAGGTAGAGGACTTGTCCTGCTGGAGGCTTAGCCAGGACCGGTTTGTCAAAGCCTGCCCTTGAGCACTTTGGTCATGGAAGCAGTTTGGGAAGTGAGGAGGTTGAGCTTCGAATGTGGGTGCTGCCAAGGAGGGCCAGCCAGACCCGAGAAGACACTCACAGGCCTTGCAAGGCTGGGAGGCTGCAAATCAAGGAAACTTGGGCAGGAATTCTGGGGGGCTCCTTCTGAGGTGAGTGTGAGGGGAGGAACTGGGCATCTGTGAGGCACAGCAGAGAAAGGCAGGGTGGCCACTGGATCCTTAGATTAGTGTAACATCCAGGGCTGCATTGGGGCTCTGTCCCAACTCAGAAGTCAGGGTTTCCCTTCATTCTTGGCAAAGATCAGACCCTTCTGGCCCCAGAGGAGGGGGGCCACTCAGAGGAAGGCTCTAAGGCTAAGTGATGCCCACCATCGCCAGCACAAGCAGATGCCAGGACTGCAATGGCAGCTCATCGGGAAGGCAGCTGAAGCCTCCCTTTTACTCATCAGCACTCCAAAATGCAATTAATCCCAAGGATGTACTTAAGTTCAAAGAAAGACTGAATGCCAAGGAGCGGCCGGAAGGGGCGACTTGTGCCAAGCACATGCCAGCAGAAACTAAGGGATAGCCTGGGCCTCCAGACTGCAGAAACCAACTAGGCCCAATTCCACATTGGAAATTTCTTTTGCAGGTACCAACCACCCTCAAAAGAAAAGCACTTTTCTAAACCAAAGAGAAAGTTAATGAACATGATCCGCCACAGGCTCCTTGTGATCACACCAGGCAAAGGCCAAGCAGGTTATAAAGCTTATATACTTTATTATGGTATAAGCCCAGGTGGAAGACTGGAAATCTACCCCCTCTCCCATGAAGGGCGGGCTTTCCCAATGTTCAACCCACCCCAGCCCCCTCCCCAAAGCAGGCCCTGGGGGGGAAAGCGGCGGGGAGGAGCCGCCTTCTCAAAGGGGCACCCGGGCCGAGCGGCTCCGCCAGGGACTGGGCTCCCGCCGCCGAGAGCACCAACCGGCCGCATCCGACGCCGGGCAGAGCTCCCTCCCTCGCAGACGCCGGCCCGGCCCCGCCAGCCCGACTTCCCCGGGCCGCTTCAGAGCGTGCCCGCCCTCGCCAAGCGGCTCGGAGCCAAGGCAGCCGCCCGGGCAAGCCGCGGCGAGACCGTCCCTCCGACGGCCTCAACGGAGGGAGGGGTGGGGAGGGCTCCTTGTCTCTCAGCCCGGCTGCCCTCCCGGGGCTCCGAGCGGCTTTCCCCGGCGAGCTGTCCGGCGAGACGCGGCTTCGGCAGCCCGCTCCGCCTCCAGCTGTTGCCCGGCTCCTCGGGGGGGGTCTCCGTGCTCCAGCTCCGGCGGGGACGCAGACCGGGAAGGAAGGCAGAGCCGGAGGCAAAGCGCCCACCGGCAGCATCACGCCGCGCTGCCCACGGAGCGGCCGACTCGGGGGCGGCTGCCCACGCCACGCGGGACGTGCCAGGCGCCCCCCACCGCTTCCGCTCGTCCCGTCCGGACCCGCCGCCCCTCGGCCGCCCCGCGCCTACCGTACCGCGGACAGCTTGGCTTCCCGGGCAGCCCGACGCGCTCGCTCGGCCCTCCCGGAGCAGCCAAGCCCCGCCCGCTGCCAGGCTGGTTCCATCCCTCCGGGGAGCCAAGAGGGGGCACCCCCCCACCCCGCTGGAAGTGGCTCCGCGGAACCGGCCCGACCGGCGGCTTTCGTGGGACGGAGGCGGAGCAAAGGCGGCGAAAGAGCCGGGCATTCCGTCTGGTCCGGCTCGATCGCCCCCCCCTTGCCCTGATGGTAGATCCCTCCCGCTTACCGGGAATCCTGGGAGTTGAAGTGCGGCGCCGCGCCCGACGCTGCCTGCTTGCCTGCCTCCCTGCGCCGAGGTTGGCGGCCGATGCCTTCTTGCTCGCCTCGGCGGCGGCCCGCCACAACCCGCCCGCCGCGAGGCTGCAAAGAGCCGGAGCGACTCAGGGGGCAGCGCCGCGGTTCGGCTCTTTGGCTCCTTCCGCGGGGGGCGCCGTTCCTGGCTTCTTCGGCTGTTGGTCCCGGTGACAACTGGCCCGTCCTTTGTCCCCGGGGCAGCCCCGAAACGCCCCGGCCCACGAGGGCTCCGGGCTGCCCGGCACCACCAGGTGGAATGAGGAGGGGGCAGCAGAGCACGTGGGGGGAGGGGGCTGCCCGCCACTTTCAGAAAGCCTCCCTCCGCTTGACCTTGTGGGTTCTCGGAGATCAGCCTCAGGTGTGGCGCCCTCTCCTTCCAGGGTAGGCCTTGCTTGCTGCCCTGGCCCTCCCTCCCTGCAAGACCCCAGGCTCTCCTTGGGAGGAGGCTGATACTCCCTGCGGAGCAAAGCTTGAAGGCCACAAGTCGGGTGGGGGTCAGCAGGCAAGTCAGGGCGGAAGCGTGGAGGGTCCCTAGACAAACATGCCCTCAAAGCAGTCTGTAAATGATAATGAGTTTATTAACGATGCAACAGGTCAAGTGCCACCTGGACACTCAGGGGAATCAGTGCGGCCTGGGTGTGGTGCCCTCGGCTCCTGGAAAGACCAGTGGGCTGCCTGTGGTTGGTCAGAGCACCCCAACTCCATCACCCCCCCCACCCCCCCACCCCCCTCCCGCCGGGTCTGCCTTGGCCTGCCTTCAGGGCTCCGTACAGCTCAGTAACAGCAAGATGGCGTTTATTAAGTAAGTGGGGCTGGGCAGCGAGGAACAGTCTATATATTTAATGTCTAGAAAGGTATCTGTCCGGGCCTCAGTGGGCCATCTCTCCGCTGCGCCTGCCCTCTTCCTGGCCGAGGGTCCGGGGCTAGTGGTGGCTGGCAACGTGTTGCAGGTAGGGCTGCAGCTGGTGGCGATTCCGGGGGGCGTGCAGCACGGCCTTGAGCGGGACTCTTTCCATGCCGTGTTCGGCCAGCCACTCCTCACTGGGCAGCCAGGGGTTTGGCCCGGGCAGTGGCACAGCCGGTTCAAAGACCTCTGACTGCCCGTGCTGCCAAAGAGAAACAGAGCATTACTGGGGAAGGGGGCCCGGGGAGCGGCTGAAGTGCTCTGGGCAAGGCCCCATTCAGAGTCGGAGAGGCTGCTGGGGGGGCTTGGGTTCCTGGAAGCGTTTTTGCATCATCTTCCTCTTCTTCAGTCTTGCCAAGATTGATTGGTTTCTACCCACCCACCCCCTCTCCAAGCTAGGGAGGGCTGGGCTGGGCTGGCCTGCTGGGAGGAGAGCACTTTGCCAAGCTTCATGGAAAATGAAGAGCTACAAAGGCCATGGATGGGGGTGTGTGCATGAATAAACAATCCAACAAAAGACCCCCTCAGGGTAGTTGTGGTATGTTCCTTTTCTCCGAGGTGGGTGTCCATGCTGAGCCTGGAATGTGCAGATTCTATGATTGCCTTTGCAGCCTGCTACGACTCCCATAACTCCCTGCAAGCCCACTGGGGGTGGAAAGAGGCCGACTGGTCTCGGGCTAGGACAGCCAGTGGGCCCTCTTGGCTTTGGTGAGGGGCTCCTGAGCTGGACCTGCAAGGATGGGGAGGGGCTGAGCATTCTTCCCCAGAGACGCTGCTCAAGAGGGGTGCGAGCATATGCGAAAAATTGCTGTGGACTTGGGAGACTGAGGCAGCCTCATGGGTGGCCTAGGAGAAAGGAGAGAGCCAACCCCCAGAGCGACAGTATTGGTGTGGAGGGGGGGTACTGCAGACCCTCCCATGTCTGACTCAGTCCTCTGAGGCCCCATTCATGCCACCTCAACCACTGCCTACACTCCCTTGTTATGCCACCAATCAGCTCAGGGAGCTCCTTCTCTCCTTTGCAGTTTCATGAAATCCAGCCCCCTGCCTAATGTGTGGCCTCCTTTGACCATCCTTGTTACCTGTGTGGTGGGTGAGAGGACCAGGCCTTTGGGGTAGCTCGCCTCCTCCCGGGCACCGGACTCTGGCAAGGAAGCGGCGCTGGCATTGCTCTCCTTCTCCCAGCCGGGGAGGTCTTCTGGGGTGTACTGCCCCAGAAGAATCAGATTCTCAAAGGTGGGGTCTGGCTTCACGTGGTGAGAAGCCTTGTGGTGTCTGGGGCTGCCGGGCCGGCTTCGGTAGTAGGCTGGAATGGGCTCCTGCTGGGCCTGCTCATGGCGCAGCCGGAGGCTCTGGTGGGCCACTCTGTGCCGATTTGCCACCGCCTCGGCCGGGTCCGGGAGGGGATCATAGCCTCCCCCGCTGGGCCCTTCACCCCACACCTTTAGGGGCACCTCCCGGCTGGCTTCGGCAATGCTGAGCTCGTCCATCTGGCTAGTGGTGCCCTGGATGCCGTGGGCGCTTTCCTCCCGGCTGTAGAAGTGGTCCTCGTCCATGGCACTGTAATGTTGCGTTTCCTCCTCAGAAGCCTTGCCATGGCTGGGCAGTGACTCCCGGAGGCTCCTCAAGCAGAACTGATAGTACTGGGTGAGGTCGTAGTTCTGCTTCAGGGGTTGGGTGGAAATATAGGGGTGTTTCAAGGCTGCACTGGGGGTGATGCGCTCGTGAGAGTCCCAGGTCAGCATGCGTTTAATGAGCTCCACCATGCTCCGGAGGTCAAAGTATTCAGCCAGGGCTTCTGTGTCCGGGTAGATCATCTTGTGGACGTTCACTGTCTCCATCTGGTCCAGGGACTTGAGCACGTACTTTCTCCTCTCCACAGACTTCACTTTGGTGTCAGCCAGATACTCCGCCGGGGTTTTCAGCTGCCAGGAGTTCACCACCTCGGGGTGCTGGCTCCTCTTGAAGAAGAGGTGGGCCTTTCGGGCTGCATTCAGGAGGGTGGGTCTGGGCATGCCTTGAGTCTCGCAGATGTACCGGATCTGGTCATACTCGTTGTTCCCGGGGTAGAGGGGCCAGCCGAGGTGCAGCTCGGCCATCACGCAGCCCAGGGACCACATGTCCAGCTTCTCGCAGAATGGCAGCCCCAGCAAGATTTCTGGGGCCCGGTAGAATCGGGACTGGATGTAAGGCTCTTTGACGTAGCGCACTTCATTGAAGATGCTGGCTGATCCAAAATCAATCACCTTGACCCGGAAAGGGTACCTCACTTGGTCTACCAACATGATGTTCTCTGGCTTTAGATCAGCGTGGATGATTGACAGCTCTTTCAACTTGGCCAGGGCTCTCAGCACCTGTGTGGTCACTGTGCGGATGTGCCGGACCGGCAATGAGGAGAAGTTGTGCTCTTTCTGGAAGTCGAAGAGGTTTTGCTCCAGGAGCTCAAAGACCAGGTAGAACTTGAGCTCGTCGTGGAAGAACTCGTGGAATTGGACGATGTGAGACTCCTCTGAGTCCACCTCGGACATGGTCTGCAGCAGCTTCAGCTCGTTCTTGATGATCCTGCTGCGGTAGGAGTCATTCTTCAGGATTTTTATGGCGACCATCTCTCCAGTGCTTCGTTTCCAGCTCTTCACGACCTCCCCAAATGTGCCCTTCCCCAGAATCTCAAAGACGTCATAGAAATCGGACTCTGACTCGATTGTGACCATTGTCCTGGGCTTGCCCAAGCTCAGAAAGATGGGTGCAAAGTGGCTTCTTGCAAAGAGAGGTCCGGCCGCCGCGGAGCAAAGAGAATCCCAGCCTCCTCCGGAACAGGAGGTGATGCAACAGTCAGCCAGGTTCCAGAGTTGCCAGGTGAAGAAAGTTCTGTTATGGAGGCAGGGATCCCACTCCCCCTGGGGTCTCCTAACAGCCCCTTCCCTGGGAGGAAGAGCTGCTCCAAGGTAGGAAACCAGCCCAGTGCAGGAACACCTCTGCAGTGCCAGCCAAAGGGTTGCTTTTAGCCAAGGGTGAGTACTGCAAATGGATGGGTATGAAGAGGCGTTTGCAATATGGAGCGGACGTTCCGTGGTGAGTGGAGGGATGTGGTTCTCTCAGAGGAACCCCTTTCACCCCACACCCCGTCCTTATGTTCAAGGGTGTGCTTTGAGTGAAGGGTCTCTCACATTCCTGGAGTATATGCAATGCTCAATCCTAGATTCTTAACGTGGCATCGTGCTCAGAGGATCTTATCAGTTTGATAATTAATTTAATTTAATTTAATTAGGCAGAACTTTATATGGGTACCACACATAATCTTTTAGTGTCCCTGAGGAGAGGACTCCCTCTGTAAAACAAACTGGCTGTAAATGAACACCACAGCTGCCCGCAAGGTCTCCCTTAAGGCCAATAGGAGGGAAATGGTTGTAGAGAGAAAGCCTTGTAAGGACCTGTCTGCTCTACAAGCCCATCAGCCCTCCAAAAGCACCACCAAACACCCGGGAGGGGGCAGAAAACCCCCTTGTAGTTTATGTTCTTGCCCCCCCAGGTCAATTCTAAAGGCACCTGCAGACCAGATGTTTGCCGGCCCCTCACCAGGAGAAGAAGCCCCAGTAAAGAAGCTTTGTTTGGCCTGAGGCTAGTAAAGCCAGCTTGCTGAAGGGCATTGCTCTTGGGACACTATAAAGATTGATTTATGAACGCAGTGCTTTTGCAGATCACTGCACGTGGCCCCAGATGCCCAAAGGCCCAAGAAAGAGCATTGGATCCCAGCTGTTGGCTTTTCTTTCTCTCCTGCAAATCTGCCTCCCAACACCCTATCAAAATGTTGGCTTCCTTCTCTGAGAAGGCACTGGCAGAGATGCCCTCCTGGCATCCAAGATGGAGGAGGACCTGGTTTCTGCTGCTTAGGTGGTGATGGCATTTCCAGCACAGGAATTTGCTTTGGAGTTGGCTCACTTCAGGTCCCCAGCAGCAAGTGACCAGTGCAAGGGCAGAACAAGCCAGGATCTCTGGATGCCGGAACTGACTTTATGAAGTCCCACCTTCAAAGTGATGCAAAAGGGAAGAGGAAGGAAAAGGGAAGGGATTACTGAGTCCTTGGCTACTTTGACTGCTGGGCTGGTTCTGTGCAGAGATGGACAAAAGTGTTGTATCTATGGAGAGCCCAAAGATGAAACATGATGCAAACGTAATGGAATTAGTTCACAGATTAATTTTTATTCAAACCCAGGGTAGAAAACAAGCAGCAGCTGTAGAATGGGCTATCTGAGATAGTGTATCTTCTTTTTCACATTTTAGAAAAGGTCAGTTTATAATTTTGGGAAAGAAGCAGTTATCAGATCTTTTAGTTTTTTTTTAAAAAAAGGCCACTTCAGAAGGCCACGTTGGTTAAACTTAGAATAAAAGATTTCTGTACATTGAGCACATTGAATAATTTTGCCCCATCTGAGAAGAGGGAGAGGCCCCCTAAACTGCCCTTAACTCTCCCAGTTTCCCTAGGCCAGTGCCCCCCTTGGTGCCACAGGTGGGCTATTCCCAGGTTATACCTTGGGACAAGAAGACCACGGGAGGGGAGGGGGTTCTGAAGTGAAGGCAGTGGAAGCAGCCTCCCCTGGGTGGCCCTTTTGTCCCCAGAGGCTCAGCATCCTCCTCCCGCAGGCATGTCTCCCACCAGCTCTCCAGATGAGGGGCAGCATCAGTGTGAGGCATGCCCTGCTCCTGAGTGCTAGACCCTTTTGCGAACACCATGGAACAGCCCCAGCTGCTTCCCCACTCAAAGCTTCTTCCAACCCCCCCTCCCAATTCTAAAGCTACAGAATTAGTGTTATCAAAGGAGCTGGGAGTGGGGATGTCTTCTAATGGAAAAAGGCAGGTAAGTCCTTTGTCTCAAATGCAATCTGTGCCCGGGAAGCAGGGGGCAGCGCCCAACGGGCTTACCAGCTCTGCATCCCTTTCTGGGCTGGCTTCCTCTTTTAAGGCACAGCCCCGGAGCAAAGGAGGAGGGCCGCGGTGGAGGGGCAGTTAAAAAGGGAAGCCCATCAGAGAGGCGGCTCTACACCTGTGCCAGCCAGCCGTCCCTCCCCCTGCCAAGGCATGTCTTCCCCTCCTCCCCCTCGCAGTTAGTGCTGGGCCTTACATGGTGTGAGCCAGGCTGGGGAGCACCTTCATTCAGAGAGCCTCCTTTTCCATGGGCTTCCTGGGAGGGGGCCCTCCCTCCTCGGGGCCACTCTCTGCAGAGAAAGCCACAGCAGGCAGCCTGAAGTTGCCCCCCTCCTGGTCCTGCTGATGCTCGGAGATCTCCAGCACCTCTTGGGATCTGGAGCTTAATGCCAGTTTTGGAAACCTGAACTTGCTGGATGGCTCCCCTTTAGTGGTTGTTTTCAAAGATGTCCCCCCCGCCTGGGACCTGGGTGCAGTTACAGCCTCGGGGGCCAACTCCCCGTTGCGCTTCTTGAAGCCAGAGAGTGCGATCCTGGGGGGCTTGAATTTGGCAGCCTTGAGGGCTGTGGCAATGGTGGCACCGCAGTGGGCTTCCTCCTTGGCCTCATCAGCCTTAACCAGTTTGAGGCTCAGCTCTGGGTCAGTCTCAGCCCCCTTAGAGGGAGACAGGAGTTCCACCTGGGGCAGTGGGATCTTCCCCAACTTGCTCGCCCCATCCTGGAGCAGCACCTCCACCCTCTCTCCCTGGAGCTGGGCAGCTCCCTCGGCCTTGGAAAAGCCCAGCTTGGGCACCTTCAGCCTGGAGGAAGCCTCCTCCTCGGCTTCCCCATTGAGTTCGGTGGCCCACTTGGGCCTGGAGAGGGAGACGCCAAAGGGGGGCCTCAGCTTGAGTTTGGCGGCCTTAACCTGGCTCTCCTCTTCTCTCGCCAGGAGCCCAGCAGACCATTCCTTCTCCTTGGCCCTTCCCAGGGTCAAGAAGCCCCCCTTGGCTTCTGCCTCCTGCCCCACAAGGCCCATGGGAGCCTCCAGCCCCACCCTGGGTAGGAAGAGGCCAAATGTGGGGATCTTCACCCTGTGCCGCTTCCCTGCATCTGAGTGGCCATCTGTCCGCTTCCAGCCCTCCCTGCCTGTGCCTTCCAGATCCAAGGATTCCCTCTGCCACGGGTGGGGGGCCCCCACCTCATATTCAGCATGAGTTTTGAGACTTGGAGCAGAAATTTCCAAGCCAGGGACCTTAAAAACCGATTTCTTCCCCTCTGGCTCTCCCCCACCCACACCCCTCTGGCTTGGACAAATGGTGCTGTCTGCGCCCCACTTGGTGTCTACTGTCCCACATGCAGTGATACCGATTTTGGGCATCTTTAGCATGGCCTCCAGCCCTCCGTCCAAGTCTGTTGCCCCTGCCTCCTTGGCCTCCTCTCCCTTCTCCTGATCCCCAGAGAAGCCAACATCGGGCAAAGCAATCTGGGGCATCCTGAAGGCAGGCGCTGCCTCCTCGACAGGAGGACAGAGGGGCTGGGTATCCAGGCTCAACTCAGCCTCTGGCTTGGAGACGCTGAATGACGGGAGCTTCAGCCTGAATCTGCTCTCCTCGGTGCCCATCCCAGCTTCTGTTTCCAGCAGAGTGGGCACCTTTAGCCAGCCCTCTTTTGCCCCCATTTCAGAGTCCAAGGCATCTGTGCTTCCTCTGAATTTGGGAGGCTTCAACTCCAGTTGGGGGACCCTGGGCAAATCCTCCTCACCCTGCCCATCTCCTGCTGAACCCAAGGCCCCAAATTTAGGCCACTTCACTGAAGGAGTGCCTACTGTGACCTTGGATATCACCCCTCCCCTATCCAAACCCATATCAAGCTCCAGCTCAGGAGCCTTCACTTTTGGGGTGCTGAGTTTCGGCAGCCCCATTGAAGGCATCTTGAATTTTGCCTCTGACTCTTCCAGGCCAAGATCCACCTTGGCTGAAGGCAATTCCACCTCTGACAGCCAGGTCTTGGGAAATGAAATGTCCACCTTGGGCAGCCGTACCTTGGTGCCCAAGGCAGAGGCTTCAGCCACCCCTTCTAGGTCTTTCTCTCCTTCCTTCCCCAGGAACTGCACAGTCGCCTCTGCTTCTTCCTCCTCACCCTTCCCAAGTTTTTCCAGCTCCACCTTTGGCAGCTTGATCTTGGCACCTGTGCCAGGGGCTGCCTGGAGAATGCCCTCTTCTTTACCAGCCATGGGAAAACCAATGTCCAGCTCTAGCGTGGGAGCAGACACCTGGATGGGAGGCGCTCTGGGCCTCTTGAGCTCTCCCTCCTGCTGCTGGAGCTCCAGCTTGGCTGCATCTCCTGCCAGTTTCTCCACAGTCACCTCCCCTTCAGCTTTGGAACTAGGCACAGCAATCTCCACGGATGGCACCTGAACCCTGAACCCAGGGCTCTCCGGCTCTGGGATCAGCCCTGTTTTGGCTCTGGGGGCAAGCTTAGGCAACTCTACCTGGGGGAGGACTTTCTCATCTAGTTCTGGAGCTAGAAGGTGGACCTTCCTTCTCTCTCCTTGGGCCTTCAGAGAGGAAAGCTTCAGCTGGGGCATCTTCCCAAATGGGCCTTTTGGCTTCTCCTTCGGACTCCCAGGGACCTTCTTGGCTTTGGCCTCCACTTCTCTCATCATGAGGCCAAAAGAAGCTATCCTGAACTTGGAAGCCTTGGCGTCCTTCTCCAACATCCTGGCCTCCGGCTGCCCTGTCAAGCCCCCCTTGCTGCCTCGTAGCTTTACCCCCTCACTCTCTAGGGCACCCCACTCTTCCTCCTTGCCTTTGCCCCCAAAGCTCGGTAGTGAGAGTTTTGGCCCTTTAAACTGGACACCGAGAAGTTCAGGAGAGGTTCCCTCCCTGTCTCCGTCAGACCATCCTTCCATGCCATGTGGGCGGCCAATATCCACCTCCACTGTGGACAACTTCATTCTGCTCTCTGTAGTTTTGCCAAGCCTTTCCTTGGGCACTTCCCCTTCACCCTCAAGGGCTAATTTGGCATCTTCTGCCTCTGCTTCCCATTTTGATTTGGGGAAAGAGATCCCAAACTTTGGCAATTTCAGCTTTGTACCCAAGTCGGCAGCTTCTCTGCCCTCCACTCCAGACACCAAAACTTCTGGGCTCATTTTGCTCCAGACTTTGGGGCCTGAAATGCTGAATTTGGACAGTGCAAATCGAGATATTTTTGCCTTGACCTGACTCTCAGTAGTCAACTCTGGGAGACTTATTGGTGGGATCTCTACATTTGGCAGCTTCATCTTGGCTTCTTCTAGGTCAGTCTTTGGCCCTTCAGCGTCTGATGGCCGTTTCTCAAAGGCAAGGTCCACCTTCGGGAATTTGGCTACCATCCCAGCAAGAGCCGGCCCTTCGATGCTCCTCATCACTGGCTCCAGCTCAGGTTGGCTGACCTCACACTTCGGGAGACTGATTTCTACCTCTAGGTCTTTGCTCAGGGTCTCTAGGGTGACCTCCTGGGCTTTAGGTCCCTGCTTAGAAACGTCTCTTTCACGCTTCGCCAAATCCAGCTCTACCCCAAGTTTCGGCAGCTGAATGTCCAGCGCAGGCACAGTGGCAGATGGAAGGCTCAATGGGGCTGGAGGAGCGGTTATCTCAACTTCTGGCTTCTCAACAAAGATGCCCAGCTCAGGCTTTGGCACCTTAGGAAGTTGCACACCTGGCACCTTCATTGCCAGCAAGGAAACATCCACCTTTGGGAGGCTGATCTTTGTTCTGGGGTCTCCTTCTGGTTTCAGCATTTTGACCTGGACTGGAGGCAGGGAGGGGACTGCCTTGACAGGGAAATCAAATTTTGGGAGGGATATTTGAGGCATTTGAAGGTTAAATCCAGCCCCTTCAGCAGCCTCTTTGGGTTTTGCCCTTCCAGAAGGGGCAGCCAGTTCCCCCATGGCCTTGCAAAGATGCATATCCTGGACTTTGGGGGCAGAGATGTCAAGAGAGGGCACCTTCACCTCAGGGAGCTTCACCTGAGTACCACCTGCCGCTCCAGCTGCCTCTTGGCTCTCCAAAGGCTGCTCCCTCAGGGAAATCTCCAGGCCAGGCAGCTGAATTACGGAGCCCTTTGTCTTGTCTGCCTTGGAGCTCCTCGGAGTCCCCAGGCTGACTTCCACCCAGGGCAGTTTGCCTGCTCCTCCTTCTTGGGCTTTGGAGCCCAGCTGGGGTAGGCTGACCAAGGAGACTCTGCCCGAGATTTCAGGGCTGTCCATGCCCGTCTTCCCCTTGGGAAGCTCTAGATCCACACCAGGAGCTACTATGCCCAGAGAAGGCACTGTCCCTCCTGGTCTCAGCTGGTCCTCCAAAACATTTTTTTGACTTTCTCCCAGGGCAGGAGCCTTCATCAAGGGCAGCTTCAGTTCTGCTTCCTCGTCTGAGATCCCAAACTTGGGGATTTTGATTCTGAACCCCTCCCTTTTAGGGGCAGCCTCTGGGGCACACTCCAACCTGGGCAGGGCCAAATCTACGTCCACCTTGGGAGCTGCCACTTCGGCTGCAGGGAGCTTCAGCCCGGCCTGGAGAAGACCTGGGTGAGTCTCCAGCACACTGGCGCTTCCTTTGGGCAGGGCAGCCTCCACTTTGGGCCACCCAAAAAGAGATTCTGAGACCGCGAGGCTCTCACCTTTGGGGCTGGCCTCGAGAGACTCATCCTCAGCCCCCATCTTAGGCAGAGCAAACTCTACTTGCGGGGCTTGGAATCCCATTTCCATTTTTGTCCTGGCTTCTTCCTTGGGCTTCTTTGTTTTGGAAAAAGGCATAGTGAATCGGAACATCTTCCCCTCGCCTCCTCCCCTGCCTGCCTCCTTCAATTCCAGACCAGCATGGGGCAAGCCCATGGCAAGGCGGGCCTCAGCCGCAACTGCTTCCTTGACCTTGAGGTGGGGGAACTTCAGTCGGTGTCGCTTTGTCTCCAGGGAGGACAACTTCCACGAAACACCTGGGCTCGGTTCAGCTATGGCCACCTCTCCAGCACTCCTGGCCTTGCGCAGCTTGGAGAACTTGGGGAAGGAGAACTCCACATCAACCGGGGCCACCTCGGGCTTCCCGGCTGCCAGGTGTGCCTCCGTCTCCTGCAGGCTCTGTGCCACCATCCTCTTCTTCTTCTTCTTCTTCTTTTTCCTTTTCAGAGAGGAGAGACCCTGGATGTTCTGGGAAGAGAATAGAATAGAATAGAATTTTTTATTAGCCAAGTGTGATTGGACACACAAGGAATTTGTCTTAGCGCATATGCTCTCAGTGTACATAAAAGAAAAGCAAGAAGAAGCAAGGGGTTGGTGAGCCTCCCTGGCCAAGAGGCCTGCCTCATTCCCCGAGATCTGAGGGATGCTTCTCCCAGGGAGATCTCAATGGTCTCTGGCAGAATTCCTGCATATAAGGGTTCAGGAGAAAAACAGCCCCTTTTCCAGAGCTCCTCTGCCTTTACGATTAACGGGGAGGAGCAGGGGCTTCCGGGCTCTGATTTCTCAAGCCATCAGGCCTGTCCAGGAAAAGTCAGCATCGGGCTCTCTTTAGGCCCTCTCAGCCTTCCCTACAATGCAAGGGGGCTCCAGGGACAAAACAGGAGAGGGAAAAGGGCCCAACCAATCTTTCTGAAGAGTTTGTAGGAAGCAGGAAGGTTAGGAAGCAAACAAATGTGCAGGCTGTTGGGAAGAGAAATGAACAAACATCCTGCCTCGAGCTGAGCAGATCGGTCTCATCGCCCTCCAGAAACCCCCCGGGGTGCTTGAAGAGGAACCTGCGAGAGCCGATTCTGATTTAGACCCACTCCGTAAGGGGACAGACAAAGTCACTCCTCCTGGTTCCAGTGGTGGACAGTACAAGTGTGAGGAAAAAGCTGCAGGATTGAATCTGGATTCCATTATAAATGCAGCTTGCATTTTAGATGCAGCCACTGCTGGAATTGCCCTTTAACGATTTCTTATTCCTGCAGTAAACTTACTTATCAGAAATATCCCTTCTGGGATGACTGCCTAGGAGACTCCCAGTTCTTGTATCAGCCAAGAGAAGCCCAACGAAAATCACTTCCCCATTTCTCCTCCAAACTTGTTCTTGGAAAGAGACAGCCTCTGAGGACAGCGGACGGATCTCCCCTTGTGCTCCACCTCAGCTTCGGCTTGGGGCTGTCACCTGCCCTCCCTGGGTGGCTGCTGTGCAGAGGAAGGCAAAGTCTGGGTTCCCGGGGGTAAAACACTCAGCGTCACCTACCAGCTTGGCCATCTTGGCTTTGGGGCCTCTCACTTCAAAGACTGTGGCTCCGGGCTTGCGAGAGACGTCTGCGCTGGGAACCACCCGCTTCAGGCAGAAGGAGATTTTGTACGGTTCGGCACACTTGAGGATCTGCAGGGCGTCTTCATACTTGATGTTGTCAAAGTAAACTCTGGCACTCAGGAGCTGATCCCCTGCAAGTTGCAAGATGGGTGAGGGAGGATGTTAAGGACATTGCGGTAGGCTGGTTCCCAAGATCTCTGGCTACCAGGCAACCCATTCTCCCACAGATGCAGCCTTTGAAGTCATAAGAGCAGAAAGGCCTGAGCGGTCCAAAGCAGCCGGACGAGGCAGTGCCCCCTCTCGTCCTGCCAGGCTTGCTGCTGCCAGTTTCTGCCCCCCTGAGTTGGGCCCTTCTGGATCGACCCATTTTATTGGTTTATAATATGAAATACAAAAGCAAATAGCAGGCAAAATAGGGGAGGGAAAAGGGAAGAGAAAAATAGGAGCTTTGATGTTATGTATGTTGATGGCAGCAAAATCACTTTATGCACAAAATGGAAGGACGCTTTAATGCCCTCGGAGGAACGGCTGCAAAAGCTGGTGAAGTTAGAAGAGGTGGCTAAACTGATGACTTTGATCAAAGACAAAAACACAAGTACTTTTGTTTCTACTTGGAAACCGCTTCTGGACTTTGTGCTTGAGGTGGAAAAAAATGAAACTTTGATTTTGAGCTATACTGATTAGATAGATCTGTTGTTATAGAAATGGCTAGTTTATACTATTATGCAAAAGTAAAAAAGTTGAGGTTTGGTGTTACTTCTTATTCTACTGCATCAAAGAAAGTCTTTTATTTCTTTTTCCCTTCTTTGCACTTTTCCTATACTTTGCTTTTGTATTTTATATTATAAACTAATAAAAAGGATTGATCTGAGTTGGGTCCTTCTGGATCACTCACCTTCCTGGAGACTCAGCACTCGCGCAGCTGGAGAGTCCTTGAGCACATCCTTCACAAAAAGGCCTTCCTTCCCTCCACCGGCCACGCTCAGCCCCCGGGCCCCAGCTCCAGCCTCAGTCTCCACTACCATCTCCAGCAGCTCAGAGGCCTCAATGGTCTTCTGCAGAGGAAAGAAGAATCCATCCATCCATTTGTTGCCTTTGGCTTCCTGGGATGGGAAGTGGGGTGTCTACTAAATTTGCCACGTGATAAAAACTGGCTGCTTTGGAGGACTCTCTTTACAAAGCTGCTTGTCAAGCAGGGCAACCTCAAGGAGCTGCAGGAGTGGAGGAGGCAGAGGACAGGAGGGTAATAATAATAATAATAATAATAATAATAATAATAATAATAATAATAATAATAATAATAATTTTATTTCTATACCGCCCTTCTCCCGAAGGACTCAGGGCGGTGTACAGCCAATTTAAAAACACAAGACACAACAATGATTAAAATTTAAAATAATTAAATAGATTTGGCCGGTTTAAAACCCCAAAAATTTAAAATACCCCAATTTAAAATCATTATGTTGATAGCCCGGCCTGGCGGAACAACAGGGTCTTCAATGCGCAACGAAACACCCGGAGGTTGGAGATCTTACGTATTTCCAGGGGCAGTTCATTCCACAGGGCTGGGGCTCCCACAGAGAAGGCCCTCCCCCTGGGTGTCGCCAGCCGACATAACTTGGCCGATGGCACCCTGAGGAGACCCTCTCTGTGGGAGCGAACTGGCCGGTGGGAGGCTATTGGTGGCAGAAGTCAGTCTCGAAGATACCCGGGTCCTATGCCATGGAGCGCTTTAAAGGTGGTAACCAGCACCTTGAATCGCACCCGGAAGACCACTGGGAGCCAGTGCAGCTCGCGCAGGAGGGGTGTCACACGGGCACAACGAGTTGCGCCCATAACCATTGGGGAAGCGTGTTCAGTTGGCAAGTCTGTCTGATAATGGCTGCAAAGCAGAGCCTTCTAACAAAGCTGGCTTACCTGCCCTGCCAGGTACACCTTGCCAAAGCCACCTAGCAACTTCCGCCTGCAGGGGACTTCAGATGAAGAGAGGACCCAGGCCCATCCAGAGGCCTCGCTGAGCTTGGCTCTGTTTGCTCAGCTGAGCTGAGGCTTTCTGGGGCTCATGCCTAGTTTCCAAGGCAAGGTGATCCTACAGGCCCCCCTGCCATTCAGAGGTCCCTTCCTGCAGACCCATTGAAGCTCTGCAGCCTCCCGCCATGCTCACCTCCATTGCAATGAATTGTGCTGTCATCTTGGGGGAGGGGGTAGCAGAAGGATGTGCCCCTCCACTTCAGGATCTCCTCCCTGGTTCGTGCTTTTCTCAGGAGGGCACCCTTCAGCACCACATGAAGCTTCTCTTGTAGGCCTGGAAGGGGATAGTGTGTCTCAACCCCAGCAGAGATTCTGTAGGCTGCAGAGGTGGGAGCATCAGCCACGTTCCCTGCAAGAGTGCCAAGACATCCTTAGAATCTCCTGCCTCCCCCCCCCCCCGGAACAATGATGTCCGAGCTTCAAGAATCACCCCAAAGTAGTCTTGGCTCTCCCTCCTGCCTCCACCTACACGAGAGACCCCCTTGGAACAAATCCTCTCCTCCACTCCCTCCCACCTGAGGCCCTTCAGAGTGGGCCCAGGACTGCAGCAGACAGCACATCCCTCTGCCCACCCCACCCCCACTAGGAACAGGGAGCAAAAACATGATTGCTGGAGGGGGGGCTAAAACCTCCTCCCCATCAGTTGCAAGTGGGTTGTCATGGAGTAGGTTCATTACCCTCCTGCAGGCGCCCATAAGTCCTCCTTGCCCCAGAGCAGTCCAGCCTTGGCATGGCACTCAGCCCCCCCCCCCTCCCCAAAGCTGCCCCTTTTTCCAGGAGGAGGAAAATGTCTCAGACTTTGCTGGGGTGTGTGTGAAGAGCACCCGAAGCCCAGAGGCAAAGGAGCTTCCCTTGGCTCCGGCAGGAAGGCCAGCTGCAAGGAAGCTGAATGCCAGGGAAGGCAGGGCTGCTGCCGTTCCTTCTGCCCCTCCAGGAAGCCTGGCTCCAGCTCCCATCAGTCGGGGCGGAGGGGGGGGCAGATACTGCAGGAGTTGGCCACATTCAGAACCACTGTCCAATTGCCGTTGGCAGAATTGCTCACTGAATCCAGCCTGTTATGACCTCATCCTTTCCTTGGTAGGCTTCTGCCCCCACTCTCAGTGTGGCCTCGTTCTGTTCTGGTTTTGGACAGGTGGGCAGGCAGAGTGAACCCGTTCCAAGATTCTTTGGCTTAGAAAGAATCAACAGAGTTCATGCCTAGGTGGGAGAAGGAGGGAAGCAGGCAGGAGGGGGTGTGGGGCAGGATTGCTGACTTAAAGCAAGGGAGGCATCTTTGGGGAGACAGCAGGTCCAGTTTGGCCAGTATCCGGCAGGGATCCACCTCTGAACCAGTTTTCCAAAAGGGCACTGGTTAAGGGTGCCTTTCCAGGGCTGAGTAAGTCAAAGTGGAGGGCGAGGGGCGTTTTAGGCCAGGACATCAATTACCATCTGAAAAGTGGATAGAGCTGTTCAGAGATAGCAAACCTGGACCTGGAAGCCTCTCATAAGACTCATTCCAGGTGTACCATATTTTTCGCACTATAAGACGCACTGGACCGTAAGATGCACATTAGCTTTAGAGGAGGAAAACAAGAAAAAAAAATCTGCCTCTGCCTCCCAGCATCCATCCGGTATTCATTTGGCTAGCATTTTTGCAGCAAACAGCCTGGTCAGCTTCAGCATGTTATTGCAGCCCCAGCATGTGGCTCGACAGGGCTCCGCTTTGTTGCGCCCACCACCAGTCAATTGAATTGAGGAGATGCTGCCACCGGTGGGGAACACTGGAGCCTTCACTGCCAAGCATTTGCTTGGTGGTTGGATTGGCCTCCCGGAATACTGATGATCAGTTGTTCTAGGCGGTAGGGATCACTGCCGCCTATTGCTGCCATCTATTGCTGCCGTTTGCAGCTGTTCATTGCTGTTCACTACCACTGCTCTTCGCTGCCGCCAAATGGCCATTCGGCGGTGGCAGTAGCAGCAAGTGGCAGCGATCCCCGCTGCCTAGAACAGCTGATCGGTAGTATTCCAATCACCAATCGCTGATCCAATCACCAATCATCTGCTTGTCAGCGAAGGCTCCAGCGTTCCCCAGCGGTAGTGAACAGCGGCAGCAGTGACAGGCGGCAGCGGCAAATGCCGCCGCTGCACTAACCCACTCCCCCCCACCGCAATATTTGACACAGAGACATTTCCACTCACTTTTTTTGGGGGGGGGGACAGTGCATTTTATATTGCAGAAAATACGGTAATTTCTCCTTTCCTTGAGGAGGGGAAGCCAGTGGTTGATTCTTTCTCTTTCTCTCTCCCTCCCTCTCTTCATCAAATTTATTTATTTTTCAAATTTATTTGTCACCAATCTCACAGTTCAGGCAACTCTGCAGGATACATCAAGCTGCCTGGCCTGTGGCTGTGGCCTTAGAACGGGCAGCAGCACAAGGCGTGGACCACTACAGAGTGGTAGTGGCTACAGAGTGGTGGCTACAGAGTGGCAGAAAGAAAACCCTCCGTGGGACTTTTGTTTCCTTTCCTGCTGGTCAGCCCTGGGTTGGGGGCTGCTCTGCTTGAAAGCAGGCTACAACACAACACGTTCTCAAGGTCCCTCTGGGTGAAATGGCACCCTCCTCGCTGGAGTTCGATCCTGACTGGCTCAAGGTTGGCTCAGTCTTCCATCCTTCCGAGGTCAGAAAAATGAGGACCCAGATTGTTGGGGCAAAATGCTGACATTTGTAAATATGGACTGTAAAGCACTGTGAAGCGGTATATAAGTCTAAGTGCTATTGTTATAGTGCTATTGCTATTCCTTGTGGAAACAATTGATTGGATAGAATTTTGCAATGATTCTGCCGTATTTGTACCACACCTGGGCACTTATTTTAGATGTTGTTATTATTTAAGTTTGTATGCCATCGAAAGACATTGGGAAGTATACAAATACTAATAACAATTCTCAGTTATGTTTTAATTTGGAAGCAGCTTGGGGCAGGGAACACATATATGTTAAGACTGCTTGTTATGCCTTTCATCTGGACAGGGTGAGCCCTTGGGAAGGCCACCCCTCCATTCCCCCGGGGCCTCTGGAAAAGAGAACCAATTTCTGCCCCATGGATGCCTTTGGGATCCCCCCCCCCAGGCATCATCAGCAGTTCCTTTCTCGCCTTCCAGCCCAGTCCTGGTGGGGCCCAAGCTGCTGTTCATTTCATTCCCACACTGGACACTGGGGCCCACGCACCTCCATTCCCCAAAAGGTCAGGGCTCCATGCCAGACATTCCCTGCCCAGGAACACAAAGGGGCGCTGAGTCCCAGCCAGGCCTCTGGCATTGCCAGCATTCCAAGGAGAATTCCTCCACGCCTCTTCAGAGATCACTGTGGATGACAGCCCCAAAGGCTCCTTTCCACAGTGACCATTGAGCAGGAGCAGGGCCCAAAAGCAGCCAGAGCAGCCCCCCTCTTCTGACCAAGCAGAGGGATCAGGGAGCCGGGCTGCTGCCTCTCCCTGCTTGCCTGCCCACTGGGGCAACTCGGGACCAGCCTGGGAGGACAAAGGGGACCTGTAGCAAGAGAGGAAAGGATGTAACATATAGCTAGGAGGGTCTTCAGTCCACTGGCTCTGGACAGGCAATCCCTGGCAGGGCTAGGAACGTAGAAGTTTTTGTGGTCACCAAAAGGCCAAGTAGAAGCCGGAGGGGTTGAATGCCTCGGCCAATTGGGCCAGGCCCAGGAGTGAAATGTAAAATTTGTTATTACCAGTTCTGTGGGCGTGGCTTGGTGATGGGAGGGTAATGTGACTGGGTGGGCGTGGCCGACTTTTTTTTTTTAACTTTTCAAAGCATTTTTTTTGCAATTGCAAAAAAAGGCTTTGAAAAGGCTCTGCCAATCAGGCAACACAGCTGGGATCGTCAGAGCCTTTTCAAAACATTTTTTTTAAAGAATTTTTTTATTTTTTAAAAAAACAAACAAAACATAAAAACATTATCTTTCCAAACAATTACAGACAGTGTGTCGATCGGTGACATTTTTGTACTCTTCCATTCTTCAGTTTATCACTAAACATCCCTGCTTGTTTCCATGAAAGTTTTTTCCGCCTAGCTTATTTCAACAACCCATTCATTTCATAATTATTTCCAAATCTTATTCTCCATCCGGTAGCGATGGCGGCGGGTGGTTCGGAGAACCAGTAGCAAAAATCACTGCGCCCTCCCCTCCACCATGCCCAGCTGAGCTGCACGATCATCAGAGGCTTTTTTTTTTTTTACTTTTAAAAGCATTTTTTCTACAACTACTTCTGCTGAAAAAATGCTTTTAAAAGTAAAAAAAAAAAAGCCTCTGATGATCGTGCAGCTCAGCTGGGCATGGTGGAGGGGAGGGCGCAGTGATTTTTGCTACCGGTTTTCCAAACCACCCGCCGCCATCGTTACTGGATCAGGCAATCCAGTCCGAACTGGGAGCATTTCACCCCTGGCCAGGCCTTCCATGGAGCCCAGGAAATAGCTTCCAGCAAGGCTCAACCAGGCCTGGTGGGAAGCCCCTGGAGGTGAGGGCAGTGCCCTGTGCTTCTTTGGAAGCCAACCCACAGCCGTCAGAGGCCTCTTTCAGCAGGAGTCCAAGTTGCCTCTTTGGCAACAGCACAGTAAATCCCTTACACACGTTCAGGGTTGGAAGCCAAGATTCCCCACTCATGGGCAGCAAAATAAAAGTGGACCCAAGGAAGTCCCAGACTGGGCCTGGTGAAGAACTCCTCAGTCCCTGAGCCAGCCGGAGGGAGATGCTGACATGACTTCAGAAGCTCCCATAGTTTGAGTGGAAGAGGCAGCGAGCAAAAAGAATTGGGGGGCAGTCCCTCCCCCCTCTGCTCATGGCTGAGCAGCTGGAAGGTTGGGGAGAATGTCAGGCATTCTGTAGTCTCAGCAAAACTCGGGGGGGGCGGGCAGAACAAGGGCCGAGGCTGCAGTTCCACCCAGCAGAGACATCCCAAGAAAGTGACTCAGCCTCTTTCCCACAGATGGTCAGCCCAGATGCATTTCAGGCACAGGCACCACGATCTGGCCTTGCTAGATCACTGTGCCTGTTATGCACTTGTGCTGGACATTAACCTGCCCACCCATCTCATTCACCTGCCCCTTGAGAGCAGCCTTGCCCTGGCCGGGTGGGGAGACCTGGCAGGTGCGAGGAAGAGGCTTGGCTTTGGGAGAGCAGGTCACAAGCCCAGTCAAGCTGAGCTGGGGGAGTGAGCGCAGGAGGGGTTGCCACAGAGCACACTGAGGGTGGGGGGGGGCTGTGAAAATCAAGAGCAGAACAAAATGCTAAAATTAGTGTCAACTCAGAGTCAAGAGGAGCAAAAATGAAATAAAGAGAACTTACTCCTTCAGGACAGATTGCCAGAATCAGGGGTTGCCCTCAGAGACTCCGGGCCCATTTCTCTCTCTTTCCTGCTGGCTGTGCTAGGGCATTCAGCTCAAGAGAAAGGAGGCTTCCCAGTTTGCCCACCCACCTCCCGCAGCCCAGCATCCTGTGGCTGATTCTGGGTCCCGATCCTGATAAACCCTTCCAGTCAGATGCCCTCAAATCAGTGTCTCCTCCTCTCTCCTCAGCAGGCTAAGGGTGGTCCCGTTTTTAGAGGCCTCCTCTTCTCCTTCCTAGGAAAGTTGGTTGGCGGAACAGGCACCATATGTCCTGGAGAGAGACCGCATGAGCAAGTACAAAAGTTGGAGCTGGGTAAGGAGAAGGGAGGATCAGTCCTCGATCCCTGGCTTGAAAGGATCCCTTTTAGGCTGAGCTGTGAAACACAAAGCCCTCGGGCTCCAGGGATGGCTTCCAATACAGGCCCAGCAATGGGACAAGAGCTGTGGGAAGGGGGAAAGCTGGTCTGAGCCCTTCTGCAAGTCAGGCCCAGGGTGGGAGGAATGAGGCTTTCCCTCTCCCATGCTGGACCCCAAGGACGCTAAAAGCACCTGGGCCCCTCAAAGCCGATTCCAAGGATCAGCTGCAGCCCTCCTGTCCACCTGGTCCCTCCCTCCCTATCTGGGTTCTGGTCATCCCCCAAGAGTTCTGCTCTCACCTCCTCCTTTGCCCCCCTGCAGCCTCTGGGCTCTGCTCCCATCTCTCCTTCCAAAGGACTTTCCTTTTTTTTTTTTTTAATTGAAAAAGTTTTTCAAATACAAATTTTTCCCCCTTTTTTCCTCCCTCCTCCCCAACCCCCCTCCCCCTCCCCTCCCCCTGTGGCTTCTGCAAAATAAAACCCAAATTCATAACAGATTATATAATACTTTACCATCCCTTTGCTCCACCCCCCATACGCTGACCCTTTCTTTCTGATAATATTATTATATCCCCCTTATACTATACATTTCAAAATAACATTCAACTGTAACATTATATAATAACTCCTAATTTAGCATAATAATATTATTATATCCCCCAGTTTAGCAATTTCTACTCATAATCTACCCTTTTCCTCCTCCCCCATACATATATCTCTTAATTCAAATCTTTTATATATATTAGTATAACATTTCAAAGCAACCTTCAACTGTAAAACTATATAATAAATCCTAATTTAACATTTATTCAACTCATAGTCTGCCCATTTCCTCCACCCCCATACATATATCTCTTAACTCAAATCTTTTACATGTATTCATATCTAAACATAATATCCCTTTTCTTAAACTAAACAAAAAGGACTTTCCTTTTGAGACCCCTGTCTTGTCCTCTCCTTTTCCTGCCCCCAAACCAGACAGCAAACATCCTGGCAGCTTTATTTCCTGGCCCCGACAGCAGGGCCAGTAGTGCCAAGACCTTTCCTCCCATTGTTTCCTGGATGACACCCCCCCCAGTACATTCCTGGCACTGGACTGCCCAAGTCCAGGTGGGGGAAGCACTGGCAAGGGCCTTGCCCAGGCAAAGTGGGCTTCCCCGAGATCTCAGCAGCTCTCAGGAAAGGAACCGACTCCCTTCCTGAGTTGGAACACCAATTCTCACTTGCTAAATACAGGAAGAGGAGCTGAGGAGCTTTCCTGGGGTTCCAGAGTTCATGATCCAATGAAACAGGAAAAGCCATCTGCAGTCAGCTAGGAGCTGCTGCCTGGGTTCTGAAGACGCTGCCAGCTCTTCTTGTGTGGGTTGTCCCAAGCCACCTGGACCATTTCGCAACTCGAGAAGCAGCTCCTGGGAGATTTGGGAAGCAGAGCCCAGGTGCCTACAGGTGAGTAGCCCAGCCAGGAGCAGCTTGACCATCCTATCCTAGCTGGTGCTAGGTACCCTGAGACTGTCACTCCAGCCAGGAGAGCCACCCCCAGTTGGTTTTCTACTCAAGAGCAGGAGGGAAGCTCGCAGGGCAGCTCTGAGACCACAGCACAGAGCCACCAACGTTGGCTGCCATTTGGTGCTCGTTTGGAGTCTGCAGACCAGAACTGCTGCCCCGAATTAAGTCAAAGATGAAAAAAGGAAACTATCAATCAAAAGTTGAAAAAGCCCAACCAGCGGCTCTGGGGACATTTTGCGAATATGGAAGGAGAAAAAGCGGCCGCTCTGCAAACTCGAGTTGGGCCAAGCTCAGCAAGGTCCCTCGACCCCACCCCCCTCCCCTGATCCCCCGGCACTGGCTTTTCCCGGGCCGCGGGGCATCCAAGATTCTCCTCGTTGATATCCGAGAGGAGAGGGCTGTCGGGCCGACCGGGAGAAAGCTGAGGGCGCGCCTTCTCCTGTGGCCGGGTCGTGAAGAGCGCGGAGGCTCGGAAAAAGCCGGCGAGTTGAGCCTTTCCCTCGGCCAGCAGATGTGCGACGCCCCTTCTCGGCCGCGTCCAGTGAGCCAGGCTGGGAAGGGCCCGAAGGACGCCGAAGCGTCCCTCCCCCTCGCACAAGACCAGCGCAGTTGTGCAGAGCGAGTCGCTCCGGTCTGTCTCGAGAGGAGCCGCCGGTTGGGGAACAGGGCAAGCCGCGAAGCCCCGGCCCCTTCGGACTTACCCGAGCCAGTGCGTGCGCTGCGCTCCGCTCCGCTCCGCTCCGCAAAGCTCAACTGCCGGTCTGGCTGAAGCGCTCCGGGCGCGGTCCAGCAGGAAGGGGGAGGCTCTGGCCGACCCTCCATCCCGTGGGCGTCCAAGGCGGCCGCGGCGGGGCCAAGGCAGGGTCTGGGCGGCGTCGAGCCGGCTCTGAGGCAGCCCCGCCCAGAGAGAGACGTTGCGACCGAAGCGCCCTTCCGAGCCTCCCTCCGCCACAGAAGGCCCGTCGAGCGGACGAGGCGGCGCCAGTCACGATCTGCCAAGCGGAAGAAGCGACCAGGCGAGGGAAGGGAACTGAAAAACGTACCCAGGGAAGGTCTGGGCATCCCTCGCTCTCTGCAAAGGACCCTGCCGGAGCTGTCGACGTGCATCTTTGCGGGCAGAACACGGCAGCTTCCTGGAAGGCGTCCACATTCAGAGCATCCGAATACACCTCTTTACCCCGGCAGGAGTTTTGTATTTATTGTATTTTTAATCTGTCTTTTAATTCTGCTTCTGCTTACAGTCATGTCAGGTTCACTTAGAAGAATTGTTTCGTAAGGTGGGGGTGGGGTGGGGGCTAAGCAGGCTGGCCAGCAGGGCCTGCGAACCAACCTGTCACCCACTGAAGAAAGATGACATGTGCCAGCCAGGGATGCTGGGGAAGAGTCTCCAGTTTCCCAGTGGGTGAATCTGGGCCTGGCATCCAAGTGAGGCACCAGCTTTACCTCAGCAGCCTGGGCACAGTGAGAGGCCAGGAAGAATTTCTGGGCTCTGCACAGACTTCCACCCCATCTCAGCCACAAGGCTGCGTAGACGCCCTCTTGGCACACCCTCCTCCGATTGGCAGCTGAGCTTCTTCGGAGGGGCAGGACAAATGTGTCCTTCCTGCTCTCTGCTGGATTGGTGCTCCAACCAAGTCACCCAGAAGCCTGCTTGTCGGAAGAACACCATGGGGTCTCAAGAGCTGCCAGGTGGGGTGCATTTTGGAGTGCAGTGGGCCACACAATTTTGGAGAGCAAGATATGTTTGTGGGTGAAGTTATAGCACCGTGATGGCGAACCTATGGCACGGGTGGCACGTGGAGCCATATCTGTGGGCACACGAGCGTTGCCCTAACTCAACTCCAGCGTGCGTGCGTGTGCTAGCCAGCTGATTTGGGGCCTTCTGGGCTGACTGGAAGTCAGGAAATGGGCCATTTCCGGCCTCTGGAGGGCCTCAGGGTGGTGGTGGGGGCGGCAGTTTTCACCCTCTCCAGGCTCCAAGAAAGCCTCTGGAGCCTAGGGATGGCAAAAAACGGGCCTACCGGGCCCACCGGCAACCTTTTTGCCATTGTGTGCCAAAAGCAGGGGGATGTGGGCGGGACATGGGGGGCATTGAATTATGGGCATGGGCACACATGCGTGTAACCCCCCTGTGCTCCCCCGCTTTTGGCACGCGATGGCAAAAAGGTTAGCCATCTCTGTTATAGCAGTTGGGTGAGACTGGAAAACGTCCCCTTGCAGGCACACACTGAGAACCAGTATCATTTTCTGTCCTACCCTCTTGTCCCAAAGATGCCCTTTCCAAAAAGAAATGGGACTTTCTTGGGTTTTTTTCTCTTTGAAAATGGTTTGCTTCTGTTCCAAGTAGTTGAACTGATGAAGCTTCTTAAAAGTGAAACTTTTTTGAAGAAAAAAATGAAGAAAGTCCAGTTGCCTTTTGGAAAAAGCACCTTTGGGACAATCCTAACCTGGATGATTGAGAATCTTCATAGATGTTCTACCCTCTTCCTCCAGAGGTTTTTATTTTTCTTTTCCTTATTATCTATTTGCTTATCAAACCTCTGCCACAATCAAATGACTTTTGGTAACCCACATAGAATATAAAGTTTTTTACGCAAAAAGTGTTTAAAAAGCAGATTGGGTCAGCCTTAGTGTACATTTAAATGTAAACACAGACATCTGTAACTTGCAAAAAAGGGCCAAGGAATGCAGATAGTCCCAAGGTTAAGAACCTCTTGGGAAGGCTTCAGAAGGGGCAAAAGGGAAAGCCCCCCCTTTCTTTGCTACATTCTTAATATCAGTCTGATTCACAGAGCAAGATAAAGTGAGACAGGCTGGCCTTATGTGAACTTCTGTAGCTGCGTCAATAAACAAGTAACTAGTCAAAACATAATTTATGTATTGTTCAGCTGTAACCACCATGAATTCCACTGCAAGGTTGGGAACAGCCACTTTCTTAGAAAATTTAAAGATGGATTTATAACACCAATTATGTATTTATTTATTGTTTTATTTATTGGTTCGATTTTATATGCCGCCCTTCTCCGGAGACTCAGGGCGGCTTTTAATGCGTTAAGCAATAGCCTTCATACTTTTGCATATACCTGCTTAGTAGGCTTTCGGCCCCCCCTAAGCGGTGTTCTTTTTTATACAAAGTCAGCTTATTGTCCCCACAATCCGGGTCCTCATTTTACCTACCTCGGAAGGATGGAAGGCTGAGTCAACATGGAGCCTGGTGAGATTTGAACTTGTAGTAATTGCAGGCAGCTGGTGCTACTTAACAGCACTTTAATCTGCTGCGCCACCAAGGCTCTTAAGACTTATGGGAAGACAAGCAGGCTAGAATCTCCATGAGCAGCAGGAGGAGGAGATCAGGCTGCTGAGCAAACCCAGATCATCCTCTCCTTTTTTCATTCATAGTTGGGTTGTCACTGAGGAAGAAAAACTGTTGGGACTAGATGGGCCCCCCTTGAGCCAACCCAATAGTTCTACATTCTTCGCCTTAAATTGGTGCCAAATCCATTCAGAATTTGTCCTCTGCATGAACCTCCCTATCCTGGAGTTTCCATTCCAGCAATTACTTTGGGTCTCTGCGCAGGGGCTGCAACCTGCAGCCGACCTATGTACTGGTTCACCTTCCAAGCCCACCCCTCACAGAAGCCCCCACCTTGTCCCACAAACTCTCCCTCACTGTTCTGCCTCCTCAGGACATCCATCAGGGAGCTTGTCTTCCTCTTCCAGCACCAAATGAGGAGTTATCCAGTGCAGACCGGAATGCTAACCTGCTCCCTGAAAAAGGTGCCATCCAGCCCAGGGAGGGACTGCTGCCATTGCAGTCAAAACAAGAGGGGAAAGCAGCAGCTGGGTGTGCTTGGTCAAGAGGCTCTTGGGCCTTGGGGGAAGGAAACAAGAAGACCCTGTACCAGCAAAGACCCTCTTCATGTCCCTCCTTCTCAAATACATAGAATATATGCAATTCCAACATGAAAGTGTTGAATTCTTTCAAGTAATTTAACAGGATGCAGCTTTTTCACTTTTTTTAGTACTTGATGCTCATATAAATTACTCTCTCACCACTCTTGACTGCTCAACATGTGGGAGTCGTGTTCTCTCTACTCACATAAAGAGACCAGCCCGGTGAAGCTCCCCAACCCAGGCAGATCAGGAGGGTTCACCAGGAGAGGGGAAAACAGAGGTACCATTCTGGAGAAGACTTGGGTAAACGCTCGCTCTCAAAAGCAGGCAGTCTGGATCCCAAAATCAAAGTCCTGGCATGCCCTCCAAATAAGACAGATCTAGCCCTTTGTGCAAGTAAAGTTCCCGGCTGAGCTCCAGAAGAGGCGCTTTAGGCCACTGCAGAACTTTGCTGTAGCCTACATTGTGACTGAAATTGAAGATGGCAAGTAGAGTACTCAAATTATTTAAAGTTGGTCACTTTTTTTTGAGAAAGCTTCCAAAGAGGTAGCCGTGTAAGGAATTGGGAAGATGCAATTAAGACTTCGTTCTCTGTGGCAGAGGCTCTTTCCCTGAGATCATCAACTCCCATTTTCAGCAGGCAACCAGGGACCACAATTTCCTTTGACGGTGCCCTCATAGTTAATTTAATTTAATTTAATATTTAAATTTATGTGCTGCCCTTCTCCCGAAGGACTCAGGGCGGTGAACAGCCAGAAGTAAAAAACATCAAATAAGTTCCTGCACTCCCACAAGCACATCCATGAGACAGTCAAGATGGTCTGCCAGACCTGGCACCTGCTCCCCAGGTGAACAGAAGGCCTCCTTGAAGTTGGGGAGGCTGGTGGGCAGCCACAGATCGCAGTCAAACATGGAGATGTCAATGTCCTCCAAGACAACCTCCAGGCTATCTTCCAGAAGGTAGCCGCCAGGGCTCGGAAGGTCCAGGGTCCTAGAAGGGCAGGTGTGGGGAATCCATTCAGCCTCAGGGCTGAACAAAGACAGCAGGGGCTTTTGGGGCTGAGCAACATCACTCGAGTCCTCCAAAAAGTCCAGGAAGGCAGAGGAGTCCCCATCGGAAAGGAGGAGGTTGCCCATGGGCGGGGAGAGGGAAGGGGGTGACATCAGCCTCCAGCTGGGCTGTGACAGGTTGCAGGCCAGGGCACTGGGTATCGAGCTGCCCTCAGAAGGGTCCTCCTGGCCTAAAGCAGCCTGGAGAATAGGGGCAGGGCTTGGCTGCAACTCCCCCTGGAAGCGATGGAGCGTGTTGGCCACCAGCACTAGGTGCCAGAGGTTGGGCTCTACAATGCGCAGGCTTTGGTGGAGCTTGGAGACCGACAGGCTGAAGAGAGAGCTGCATGGCGGGGCTGCTGCAGGCTGGGCCTCCTCTTCGGCCCACTTTCGCTTCATGGCGGCCTGTCATCAGCCGATTTCTGGAAAGGAGCAGAAGGGGAGCGCTCAGAGATGCCAAGTGCCAAGCCCGGCCAGGCCCAGGCAGTGGCTCCAGGGGGTCAGCCTTGCCAAGGAGGCCAGAGCGCAGACAGAGCCAGGATTTCAGGCGGCTACTTCAGTGCTACAGAAGCGGAAACCTCCCCAGAGAACCAAGCAAGGGGGGGGGGGTTTCCGGATTTCTTCTCCCTCCTTTACTTAACTCGCCTTGCTGGGCGACCCCAGGGAGGCCGGGCGGCGGGTGAGGCGAGGCGAGGCGAGGCGAGGCGAGGCGGTGGGGGCTGCGACCCTAACCTGGCCGGCTCGTTTCACCCGGCGGTGACGGAGCCCCTGGAGCCGGACTGCCCGTCTCCTCCGCGCGGCGGGCAAGCGCTTCCTTCCCACCGTCCCCCGGCTCCGTTGCGCCGCTGGCCGGAAAGTTCGGCACCTCCGGGAGAAGCGCGCAGGCGGGGAAGGTGCGCAGCTGAGGAGCCTGTCCTGCCCGTCCACTACGGGGGCGCCTCTCCGCCCAGACCCGGCGGGGATCCCCGGGACCCGCTTTCACCTACCCGGCTGCTCAGAGGCCAATCGGCGGGATCTGGAAGCCAATCAGCGGCCGGTACGCCACCCCCCCCCACCCACGGCGTTCCAGGCGAATCTCTCCGATTCGATGAGAGGATCGCTCGGGGCGCCCTGCGTGGGCGGAGGAAACTATCGCGACCAATGGGAGCGCTCGCACGAACGCCTCATCTCCATAGAGTGGGCGGGCGGAAGAAAAGGAAGGAGCCGCGCGCTGATTGGCTGGACAGGGAGCGGTCCCGGAATCTGCCCGGTAGGAGGCGCTGTCGCAGAGCCGGGGCAAGGGCGACCCCTAGAGGCGGCGTTTGCAGCTTTGTCTCCTGGCGTGCCTGTTCCGACCTTGGAGGCGCCGGGCTGAAGCCGTGCGATTGACCCGAGAGAGGTCCGTGGTCCCCCTGGCGGAGAACGAAACGCCCACCTCCTCGGAAGAAGCGTCAGGGGAGGGTTTCAAAAGCACTTCCACTGTTTAAAAGATTTGGTCAAGTGAAGGGCAGCGAAGACACCTAACGCTCGTGCCTCTTTTCCTCATCACATCACAACAACCCTGCGAGGTGGGGTGGCTGAGAGACAAGGACCAGCCCAGTCACGGCTAAAGGGAGGATTAGAACTCACACCTCCCGGTTGCTAGTTCAGCACGTTCACCGCTGCACCAAACTGGCTGTTGTGTTATATGAATCCGTATAATCATGGTTTATGCAATAAATCGTAATCATGACTATTTTTAATTGAATCGGTGTGACGACTAGCTCAGTCTTCTATTTTACTATTCATGAAATCCTGGTTTTTCATGTTTCCCTGCATGAAAAGCAGCGGAGTTATTGCCCCCGACTTCCAGTGTGGCCACTAAATGCCCATCCGTGTTTATTCCCTTGACATTTATGTGCAGGCCCGATCTGTAATCCCTCTTTAGGACCACCAGCAGGGAGCAAGAACCTCACTCTTTTGTCTTTTAACCACAACACGAAGAGAAGAATTGATGGTTCAGGATAAGTAATTATTGAAAACTCCTTCCAAGTCAGTTCTTAATTAGATCCCAGTAATCACATTACCATCCAAAGTTTAGCATTTATTTGATTAGCTGTTTATGCTTTGTATGCTTTCAAGCTGCACAGAACTTTGCAAGCATCAACATGAATTAAGGTTTCTTAGCAACACAGGAGGAAGGTTAGCATTAACCTGGGGATATTCAGTTACTTGCCGTCCAACCTTTTACTACTTCTGATGGGTTTGTTTACAGCTGGATACCTAATTTTCCAGGTGGCCTCCGCATCCAACCTCCTCTCTGCTGATAGAAGGGGCTTGGCTGCTGCCTTCTACTTAGAACGTAAAATCATAGGTTTGGAAGAGACCTTTGAGGTCTTCCAGTCCAACCCCTGCTCAAGCGGCAGACCCTAAATCATTTGTTTTGCGCAAGGGCTTTCCTCGGCATAGCAAAAAGGGCTCTTTGTTGTTCTGCCATGGGAAAGAAGCTGCAGAGCATCGGCCCAGACGGGGGCCAGAGCCCGCCCACCTGTGTTTGGATTCAGGGGCATCTCAGCGCGCAGGGACTGGCCTTCAAGTGGGGGGGGGCTCTCATTAGCACAAGGAGCGGTGGGGGAATGCATCTGAGGCAGCGATTTCCAGCCTTTTGAGGAGGGGAGTCATTCCTTGGAATAATGCCTGGAGAGGTAGACGTTTTTCCCATCATACTCCGATGTGGTCAGGCACTTGAGAAAGAAGTGCCCCAGGTCATGCTTTGAGATGACTCGGGCACCACTCGAAGTGTTCACGGTTACGGTGTAGTTGCCGGTGAGGGGCTGGTCACCTGCAGGAGGAAGAACACCCATTGCCAGAAACCGCATGCAAAGCCCAACTGGGCCAGCCATGCAGCACCTGGCTCAGCCCCAGCTGAGAAATAGCACTGGAAATGGGGCACATTTCTCCATTAGGGGGTTCCGGGTGATACCACTGGTGGAAAATGTTTTTTTGTGCATGATTTTGCTGACTACCTCACACTCTTCCTGCACCCAGATTGACCTGCCAGTTGCCGGCCACTGTGCCCCCACCACCCAGATCTCTGCCTAGGACACACCTGCAATGTGGGGTGGCATGACATAGATGCAGTCCAGGCCTGACTCCTTCAGGATCTGCTGCATTCTGATGTGGTCTTCGGTCACTGGCTGCAGCCTGGCAGGAACTTTGTCCAGGTCCCACATCAGGAAAGCTACAAGAAATCGACAGCCCCGGGCCAAGTCAACCCAGCCCACCTCTTTGCGGGGAGAGGGGGAGAGCGTCCAAGAGCCTTGGAAACCTCAGCACCCCTAGATGAACGGTGAGAAGGAAAGGGCTGTGGAGACCAAGGAAGGCAACCCCCCCTGCAGGAATCCGAGGCAGCTCTGCACACCCCTTGGGGCCCAGTGAGGCCCCCTCTCCTATTTGGTCTGGAGAAGAGCAGAGGTGGGGCCAACATCCCACTGACATTCACTTCTTTCCAACCTCCAAGACCTCCAACTGCCCGGCCAGTGGAACCATTTCTCCATTCTCTTAATTCCCGGAGACCCCCAAGGCAGTTCTTTTCCCCAAGGAAACCCAGGGCTGGCAGACACATGGCCAGGGGGTGGGGCTTCTGACCCTTTGCTCAGCTGGAGATCCTGTCCAGGAGGCAGGAGCACATGACCTCCAGGCTTTTTATGGGACGCCTACCTGAGAGACAGGCTACCACTTTGCTGATGCCGCAGGACTTCATGGCTGCCACGATGTTCCGGGTGCCTTCAGACATCATGGTGGTGGGACCTGAGAGGCAGAGAAGGAAACTCACATGAGCCCAAAGCCTCAGAAGAGGGAGACGCTGGGGAGGAAGTACAACCATTCTTACTGAGGTCATTGCGAGTGCCCAAGATGATGATCACGGCATCCTGCCCCCTCACGGCTCGATCGACGTCTGCCCGGTTCAGCACATCTCCCACCACCACTTGTGCTGGCTGGAGGTCAGGGGGCAGCCGGACAGGATCCCGTACTAGCACTGTCACCTGGTAGCCTGGCAAGGGGGAAGAGAAAACAGCTGGTCAAGGCATCCTCCCCCCCCCCAAGCTCTTGGAGGGAGCAGCAAAGGAAGCCTCAGAGCAGGCTGGTGAAGGCGGCTTCAGCCCTTTGCCCTGAATGGGTTGGCAATGGGGTGGGGGGAGGGAGACTTCAGAGGAGGAATTTCTGCTCCCCCCGCCACTACTGGCCATTGCTCTCACTTGTCCTTCTACTCCGGCCATCTCTATGGACAGAAGGGAAGAAGGAAAGGATTTTGGTGCCGGTTTTCCTTGGCTACAGTCCTCTTTCTGCAAGACTGTCTATTCCCTTTAACGTTTAATTGTCTCCTCAGGTTGTTCAACGTTAAATGGTTTGTTTTTTTAAAATAACTTTAGGTAAATTTTTTCTTGGCTTGTTCACATATTTAAGAAAAAAATTACAGAGGAATCGCTAAACCTGTTAGGCCTGGCAGAATTTTTTGTATTACAATTTTTTGTGTGGTAAACCATTCTTTTTTAGATCATTCTCCTCTAAAGCCTTCTTTTCAAGCACACCAGCCTTCTTTAGGGTTTTTATATATTCAGCCAGTGAAAGGTATTTTATGCCACTTACTACCCTTAAATGGGCCGTTCCAACTAATTCCCTTGTTGTGGATTTTTTTCCCTTTGAAAATTAACCTGAGCTGCTTTGGGCAATTCTGGCATTTTTCCCTGCCTCTGTGCCAAGTTTGAAAGTACAGGACCAACCTCCTCTAGGCAGCTCAGGCTCAGCCCCACTTAAATGTAATCCAAGCCTCCCCCCCCCCCATAGCATTGAAGCTTCCTTTCCCCCTTCCATGGCATCACAAAGGGCCCACGCAAAGGACCTTTATATCTTCAAACTCAGAAGTAGCCGGAGGGCCAGGCCTAATCCTACAATCCACCAACTCTCCCCACCTGGGTTGACCAGCCCAGAGCCCCCCCTCCCCAGTTATGGCTGCAGTGCTCATCCAGAGGGGCACTGGGGAGCCCTTTTCACTTTCTTATCCAAAACATCAATTGCAGCAAGCTTTGCCCCGCCCCTCTCCTGTCTGTCTTGCAAAAGGGGGGTGGGAACACCAGCAATATGTGTCCCCAGCAGAGGTGGACTAGCACCCCCCCACCCCTTGGCTGGAGGAAAAGTGGGGGCAGAACAGCCTCCAGAATTAGCTCAACTCCCCAAGAAGCCAGAAAGTCCCTGCAGGGCTGGCCCCAAACTCTCCTCCTTATCACTGCACAGCACAGGGCAAGCAGGGGGGCGGGGAACGCCAGGCGACTTGTGATAGCGTCCCAAGCGCCTAGCCAGCCCCGGCCACTTCAGCCTGCCAAGGAGACTGGAACACGACCAGAGCTGCTTTGGGGTTCATGTCTGGTGGCATCACCTGCTACACCAAGATCCCATTTCCCGAAACTACACTATGGATTATGGACTCAGTGGTAGCACCAGCACCAGGGGATAACTTGCAGGTGCAGCGCCAACTGGGGAAAGGCATCCTTGATCCGGAAGCCTTGAATCTTGACCAACCCCACTTCGCAAACAAACAACACACAGCAGCCCCCGGGTGCAAGGCGCTCCTCCTTCGGTTCTCGCTCGCAACCCCCCCCCCCAATTGTCAGCCGCTGCGGTGCTTCTCTGGGGAAGCAGCCGTGTCCAGAGCGCGTCCTTTCGCAACCGGGGGGGACGGCGCGGCCCTTCGCGAGTCCCCCGTTTGCTCTGCCCCGCGGGCCGACGCCCGCTGCCCTGCCTCACCCGCCTCCAGGGCTTGCGCCAGGGTGGCCAGGCCAGTCATGCCGGTGGCGCCGAAGATGGCGATTTTCTTGCAGGCTGCTGCAGCCGGGCCTCCGGGCGCGCAACTTCCCTCCATGCCGTCGCCTCCTCGCCGCTCCAGCCCAGGGCCAAAGCAAGCCTTTCCGCCTGGAGCTCCGCCCAGAGAGGCAGGAGCAGCGGAAGGCGGCGCCTCGCCGCTTCGGTTCCCCCGGAGGACCGCAGCCAGGGGCTCGAGCCCCGCGGGCTCGCAGCAGAACGAGCAACCGGCGCGCCTGCCTCCCCTCCCCAGGCTCTCGGGAGAGCCGCTCGCCGGCCCTGGGCGACCGTCTCGAAAGGGGCGGGAGCGGTTGATGCGCAGGGCAAGCCGCGGGATCCAGTCTGAGCCTCCTTGGTCGGGTCGCCTTCCTGGGAATTACTGCCCGGCCCAGCCCGGCCCGGGGTTTGGCAAAACAGGGCAGCGCGGAAAGGAGAGAGGAGGGGCCTTACCCGGAGCCCAGCCGGCAGAGAAAAGCTGCCAGGCTCTGCCGTCGTCCTTTCGCGCGAGCCGTCCCCGCACGGCTCTCCGCTCCCTGTCCAAAGGCGCGGCTCAGCCATGCGGGGCCCTCCGTCGCGCTTCCTCCGATTTGGCGTGGTCGGCTCAGTTACCGGCGAGAGCAGCCGCTGCCTTCTCACCATCCAAGCTGCCGGCCGTTGCTCCGGTTCTTTCCGCCGCAGCCGCGCAGCCGCGGGAGCCCAACGCTGCGCTTCCCCTCGCTCCAACCAGCAGCCGCGGCTCCGGCCGGGGGGAAGGAGGCCAAGGGCGGGCGCAAGGTGACCCGGATCGCTCCCGCCTGCTGCCGCAGACCCGCCCGGGCAGCTCTCCGGCGGCCGCGGGCGGCCGGACCGCGTGTTCCGGGGCTGCTGAGCGGCGCCAGAAAGGCGGGCCGCCGCTCCTGGAAAGCACCCCTTGCAGCGGGCGCGGCGGCTGCTGGAGGGGGGCTCGCCGGCTTTCGGGGAGGGGCTGAGCGGCGCTCCTGGATTGGCTGCTCGGCCAGGACGGCTATAGCGAGATCGGCGTAGCGGCCCCGCCGGCCGGCTCGGCTCCGCTTTGCTCCTGCGCTCATTGACGAGAGCGCCCGCCAGCAGCATCTAGCCGCTGCGGGGAGGGATGAGGCCTCGCAAGTCACCGGTGTTCAGGTGAGGTTGGCCCGGTTGCGGCTGCGCTCGGGGGAGGAGGCCCGAGGGCCCCCCAGGGGCTCCGACCACAAGACCAGGAACGGGAGCGAGGCGGAGAAGAGCCGGAGCCGGTTCTCCGGAAGCCTCTCGGGAGGGGAGGGAGCAGGCCGAGAGTCGGGACGCAAAGCAGATGACCCCCGGCTCCGGCCGCCCTTCGGGGCCAGCCGTCCCCGCAGCAGGCCCATTCCCCAGGGCGGGGGAGGAGCAGAAAGGTCGCTCTTGCCTCCGTGGGGCAGAATCCTTTGGAAGCCTATGGCGGCTGCTGAAGGGCTGAGGAGGGATCTTCTGAACCCTGGGAAGGAAGGGGAGGGGTGGGGGTATCATCCAGGCCCTTCACCCCTCCCTTGCTGAGCCCTTTTTAGCCAAACAAGGCCAGGGACCCGGTTCCTTCCCTGCCAAGGACCAGATGAAACAGCACCTCTCCTTCGGCCTTGCGGTGTTGGGCTCCAGATTCCCAAACCTGGAAAAATTTGGGCTGCATATTTGGCGTGTCCAAATGGGTACGTAAATGATGGCCATCTTGCTCCCCTGCAAGGGATCAGGTGGCTTGCTGGACAGGGGTGTTGCCCCAGAGCCCTCCCTCCACCTCCCTGGGGGCTCGAAGCAAGGGAGTTGGTGCCTTGTGCTCAGTCCCATGTGCTGAGTTCCATCAGAGAAGGCATAAGGAGCTGCTTTACCCACAATCCTTGGCCATCATCTGCTTCCCGGCCTTCCTTGATGGGTGACTCTCGTGAGGCGAGGAACCCCATTCTCTGAGCGGCTCCTTAAGATGGCCAGGCAACCCAGGGCTCCTGAAACCATCTGTGAAAACCCACCGAATGTGGAGAGCCACGTTGCCTTAAATATTGGGGGGGGGGAATTATTCTGTCATACCATGTGGCTGTGGCCTGATGCTATGAGTCTCCCTGAGGACTTTTGCCCTGGCGCAATTCACCCACTCTCACCCACTTAAATTAACCTCTTTAGGATATTCCCTCAGCATCATTTGTCTTTCAGCCTGTCTTCCCCAGCAATAAATATCTATTCCAAGCCGCCTGCTCCACAGAGGGCGACTTTTGTTGGGGTTACACTCTGTCCTTCCACCACTCTCTTCCTACAATCGACTCAGGAGTCAGCCCCCCCTCCCTCCATAATTTAAACTGCAGCTGCTTCTGCCCCAGATTTTTCTCCTGAGGGACTCCCAATCTTCTGAATGGGCCAGACAAGTTTCTAGTGGAGGAGTGGGAAGTCATGGCAGCATGCAGAAGGTTTTGGACACACATACACCTCCAGCTAGTAGGGCAGTCTAGCTGCCTTGAGGGTCTCCAGGTTGCACCCTGAGGGAAAGGGAGAGCTAGTTCAAACAGATGAGCTGTGCCGCCCTCTCATCTACTCCAGGGGACAGCAAAGGCCTAAGCACCAAATTGCCTGCTCTTGCATTGTATCTTTTCTCAACCTTGCCTGGCTGGCTACATTGGGGACTGGTTGAAAGGGGGGGTAGGCATCTGCCAGCCCCTCTCCATTCTCACCAGAGAATCACCCAGTTGGTGACATCTCACACAGTCTTTGGGCCAGGTGTAGGCATCGCAAAGCAGGTGTGCCCAACAGATGCTCGCTTTCAAGAGCTGCCATTTTCTCTTTCATTCTTTCTTTGGAATTCTGAACTCAGTATGTAGGCGGCTGGTGCAGTTTCAGGGGTTCATGTGGCCCCTTTATGGGGCTTCCAGGAAAGCAGCAACATGGCAAACATTGCACCGGCTCAGCTGGATAACCAGGAGGCCCAGCAGCAACTCAGCAATACCCAATGGGAGAGCACCGATCCCACCCAGCCCCGGCTTTGGGAGGAGGCCACGGCCACCGTCAAGCTCTTCGAATGCTCACGGATCAAGGCCCTCGCGGGTAGGCCTCCCCTCCTCCACCTGGGCTCTTCCTGTTGGGCGGGAAAGGATATTGCCGATAGGGAGGGGCACCAAAACAGAGCTGGGTGAGGGTACTTCCCCTCTGAAATGGTGCAGCCAATGGGTTTTTAAATAAAAAAGAGGGGTTTTGTTTCAGAGAGATCTTCATTAAGTGTGCAGAGTGAGGGAGGGAGGGGTCCTACCTAGTGCTGAGCCCTGAAATGCGGAGAAGGGGGAGGTGTGGAGGGGATTGCTGGCCCAGGCCCCAGGAATCTCCATGGGGCGAGGCTCTGGGAATAAAAGGTTTAGCCCCAGGAAGAGTGAGAAGGAAATGCTGGACAGGTCTGGGATTGGCCCCATTGTGGCTGTCATCTCTCTGTGTTTAAACACCACCATAGAGAAGGACCCCATGGCTGTAGCTGTGGCCCCTTCCCCAGAAGTCCCCTAGGCCAATTAAAATAAAAAGCTCCCTGGGGCAGCAGGATGCCCTCAAGCTCAGCCTTGTGCTTCTGGTCCTTGGGGAGGGGGGGTTTTCTCTGTGGGATGAGAGATCGGAGTAATGCCACCCCTCCCCCCAAATTTTGCTAGATGAGCGAGATGCAGTGCAGAAGAAGACTTTCACCAAGTGGATCAACTCCCACCTGGGCCAGGTCTCCTGCCGAATCGGCGACCTTTATACAGACCTGAGAGACGGATACCTGCTGACCAAGCTGCTGGAAGTTCTGTCTGGGGAGCAGCTGGTATGGGGGTCTCTCAGCTTCTTCAGGGATGACTGCCCCAGAGGACGAGGCAGGTGCCTCTTAGGGCAGAGGGGTTGGTCGCTCCTGTTAAGAGGGGTGCACTTTTGAGCCAGTCAGAGTCACCTTGATTTTTGCTGGGTAACTTCAGGCCTCGGTGCCAAAGAGGGGCTAAGCCCTGAAAGGGAAGGCAATGAAGGGGGGGAGGGGGGAGGGTCTGGGCAGGATGCTCCCTGCCCCACACTTGCTCTCTGCAGGGCTGTGAGGGGTTATTGAGAAGGGTGGTTGGTAAAGGCAGAAGACACGGCTGTTTTGTTCTAAATCTCTTAACCAAATTCTGGAATTCTGCAACTGGTTGTAAATGCAAGCTAGTTTGCCAACGCCAGAAATATGACCATGTGATTGTGCCCTTGAAGATGGGTTCTAAGTATCTGTTTTCAAGTCTGTTGTAACTTTGAATGGTCATTAAACAATTGGTCGTAAGAACTACCTGTCAGTGTTACCTGTGCTGTGACTTACAGTACAGTACTATTTTTATTTTATCACATTTGTGCAACTTTAAACGTTATTTTTACTAGTCAATTCTGAATGTGCTTAGACTGTGCCCTGATGGGAGCAGTTATATTTTGATTGGCTTCTGTGGCAGCCCAAACCCACCCGGGGGAGAATGCGGATCCACTCCCTGGAAAATGTGGACAAAGCCTTGCAATTCCTGAAGGAGCAGCGAGTTCACCTGGAGAATGTGGGTTCTCATGACATTGTGGATGGCAACCACCGCCTGACCTTGGGCCTCATCTGGACCATCATCCTGAGATTTCAGGTAGAGCAAGAGGGCAACCTTTCCAGAGGAGGTGACAGATGCGGCTATGCCTGGGCAGCTGGGGAGGTCATCTGCTGCTGGAGGCTTCCAAGTGAGGCCTGAAGCAACCTGGAGACCATCTTGTCTCCCTAAGCTTTCCAGAAGCAGGAAGAGCTAGAACGGTATTCTGTGCAGGTCACAGAGAGTTTGGGGAAGGATGGACATCCTGGGCAAAAGAGGGAGGGAGGGAGGGAGGGAGGCGGCTGGTTTCTAGGGCATGTCAGGGAAGTCATCCATGGAAATGAAAACAGGGGTGGGGAGGGGGCTGAACACAGATGAGCTTTGGAGAGAGGAGAGTGAAAGGACCCCCCTCTCCTGCTTCCTGTCCCAGATCCAGGTGATTAAAATTGAAACAGAAGACAGCCGAGAGACCCGCTCGGCCAAGGATGCCCTCTTGCTCTGGTGCCAGACGAAGACGGCAGGGTGAGTTCTGAAGAAGGTACAGGTGTCTCTGTGGGGCCGAGTCCTGACAATCGAGAGGTGAGGGTGCTGTGAGCAAATGCTTGCACACTCAGAAGGGCCCTCTCCTGCCTGGATCTGCGCAGGCAGCCTGTCGGAGGGGCAGGTGATCCCTGGGGCCCTGCAGGTGCCTGCTGGCATGGAGGTGGAAACAAGGCCACCTCCCTATCCTAAACCGCCCTGGTTCAGAAGAGGCTGCTCCTCCTTTTCAGTTACCCCGAGGTTAACATTCAGAACTTCACCACCAGCTGGCGGGACGGGCTGGCCTTCAGCGCTCTCATTCACAAGCACAGGTGAGGGGGCTCCGAGCGGGCTCTGGAGAAAACATGGCTGGAGGGTTGCTGTCCAGGGGCTATTCTCTCCAGCCAGGGACTGGGGTGGGATGGGGTAGGTGGCCTCTCCTGCAGGAGCTGTCAGTTGGCCAGCTGCAAAATACAGAGGGTTTCTCATGGATTTTGGCCCAGGCTAGGAGTAGGTCCAGTACCATGAGAAGGAATGCCCTCTAAGTCCCACCCTTGAGAGGCCCAGCACCTCAGGATGTCTTCTGTTTCCTCCCCAGGCCAGATATCATTGACTTCAAGAAGTTGACCAAATCCAATGCAGTCTACAACCTCCAGCAGGCCTTCAACACCGCTGAGCAGCATTTAGGCCTGGCTAAACTTCTGGACCCCGAGGGTAAGGCTCTGAATCGACCCCAAATGGCACAAGTGGCTTTCTCTGCCCAAGACACTTGGAGAAAGGAAACCCTTTCCCAGCCTCAGGAGGTGGAAGGCGGCTCTGAGCCGGGAAGGATTCTTGGCAGTTGCATTTGGGTGGTCTGTGGAGATGGAGGTTGGAGGTCCAGAGCTCTGCCAGGCCCAGCTTTCCATTACAGGCGCAGACCCCTCTTGCTGGACGCTTGTCCCAAAGCGTGAAAGTGGCAAAGGAGCAGAAGGTGGGATTTCAGGCACCAGGACCCAGTTGGCCTGCCATCTGCAGCACTTGAACTGGGCTGGGAAGGAGCTCCTCAGTCAAAGTCTGGCAGAGAAACTGGTTTCTCTCCTGCCTGCTGCCAGTCTAGGCATCACGGCTCCAGATCTGGGCTTCTTAAGCAATATTTTCTGATTTGCCGGGATTAGACTTCCACTATTGCTTTTTATGGGACGCGGTGGCTCAGTGGCTAAGACACTGAGCTTGTCGATCGAAAGGTTGGCAGTTCAGCGGTTCGAATCCCTAGCGCCGCATAACGGGGTGAGCTCCCGTTACTTGTCCCAGCTTCTGCCAACCTAGCAGTTCTAAAGCCCGTAAAAAATGCCAATAGAAAAATAAGGACCACCTTTGGTGGGAAGTTAACAGTGTTCCTTGCGCCTTTGGCGTTGAGTCATACCGGCCACATGACCACAGAGACGTCTTCAGACAGTGCTGGCTCTTTGGCTTTGAAACGGAGATGAGCACTGCCCCCTAGAGTTGGGAACGACTAGCACATATGTGTGAGGGGAACCTCTCCCTTTCCCTTCAGGCCAGAGTTTGCCTCCCCAAGAGAGCTCTTTGCCCGGCAGGCTCTATAGCCCCTGATGCCCCAGTTCAAATGCAATGGCCAAAGAGGCTCCTCTCCAGGGCCCTTTTGCAGAGAAGTCTGGCAGCTGCCCCTTGGGTTGCTGAAAGAGGTGTAGCCCATCTCTTGGACCAAGAGAAGCCGGGAGACAGGCGCAGCGGCCTTTTGTTCTGCCCCGCCTTGGTCTGGCAGAGGGAGGGGTGCTGACCCCAGGCCCCCAGTGGCAGGGCCTTAGAGGGTCAAAGAGCTGTTGCACATAAAGCGTCCAGACAGAACTGAGGGATGAGCTGATCTGTCCCTGCTAATCCTGGGGGGCTGTGCCAGGATCTGACCCGCATAGTGGGTGATAGCCCACTCGTTCCTCGGAAACCTCAGAGGTGAATACGCTTCCCAAGTATCCATTACCTTTTCACAACAACCTGCAGATTAGTTGGGGTGGCAGTGGTGGGGCTGCCTGAGCCTCTATCCAGGGACGACGGTGGGTTTGAACCTGCCCAGGCTCTGCCCCTCAAATCCTTGTTGCCCAACCATGGAGAGGAGACATTGGCCTGCCTCCTGGCTGGCTCCTCAGCTGCTGTACTTTCTCTCCTCCTCCTCCACCACCTCCTCCTCCTCCTCCTCCTCCTCCTCCTCCTCCTCCTCCTCCTTCTCCTCCTCCACCACCACCACCTCCCCCCAGATGTCAATGTGGAGCATCCAGATGAGAAGTCTGTTCTTACCTACGTGGTTTCTTTTTACCACTACTTCTCCAAGATGAAGGCGCTGGCTGTGGAGGGGAAGCGGATAGGAAAGGTGAGCCTGGCAGGTGCGGCTCCCAGTGGCACCTGGCCCACGCTGTCCCCATGCATTGGGGGCACTCAGGAGGCTTGGCGGAGGGCGAAGGCTGCACTCCTGGTCCAGAGCAAGGAAGCCCCCCACACAAACACACCCTCCAGCCTGGGTGGGATATTTCACATGCTCAGCAGCTCAGCGTGGACCCTGGAAGGAAGGAGCCTCGTCCAGGTTTTGGGAGAGCTCCAGGAGGAACATGAGTGTCTGTTGGCAACCATTGGTCTGCCAGGGCCTCTTGGGGGACCATGTGGACCTGGCATCTGGCCAGGCAGCCTGGCTGGAGGGCAGAAGCTCCCAGAAACAGGCGTCTGGAGGAATTGGCAGCAGTGGCTGGCCATTGCGGAGGAATTAAGGGGTGCTCAAGGCCGTGTGGCAGGCTGGGTCAATTGTGTGGATGCCCCAGGGGCATCTGCTTGTTGCCATGCACATGGCAGGATTTCACAAAAGTCTCCCCTATCCCTGATCCAGGTATTGGATCAAGTGCTGGAGATCGAGAAGATCATAGAGCGATATGAATCTCTGGCCAGCGAGTTACTGGAATGGATCGAGATCACCATCCCCTTCATCACCAATCAGAAGTTTGCCAACTCTCTGTCTGGGGTCCAGCAGCAGCTGCAGGCCTTCACCGCCTTCTGCACCCTGGAGAAGCCCCTCAAGTGAGCCTGCCGGGACTGTCTTGGCACCGAGGGGCCCGCTGTCTCCCAGCAGGGCTCATGCTTCGGGCCCCTGCGTGTCCCCCAAGGCTGCTGCTGCCACCTTCCCTGCTTGCTCAGTGGGGACGTCCACCCCGGCTGGGCTGACCCCGTGGTCTTTGCCCGCAGGTTTCAGGAAAAGGGGAACCTGGAGGTGTTGCTTTTCTCCATCCAGAGCAAACTCCGTGCCAACAATCGCAAGCTCTACGTCCCCAAGGAGGGCAAGAGCATCTCAGATATCAACAAGGTAAAGAGAGGCAGGTAGTCTGATGGCATGTCTTGGCTCTGGCAGGCCCTGCCTTCCCCTTCCCCTTCTCCCCTCTCCTCTCTCTCTGTCTCTCTCGCCAGGCCTGGACACAGCTGGAGAAGGCAGAGCATGAACGGGAAGTGGCCCTTCGCGCTGAGCTCATCCGGCAGGAGAAGTTGGAGCTGCTGGCCCAACGTTTCGACCACAAAGCCATCATGCGGGAAACTTGGCTGAATGAGAACCAGCGGCTGGTCTCTCAGGTAGCAAGACTGGGCTGGGCTGAGGGAGCCCACGTGTCCCATGGGGGAAGCTTTCTTTTGACTCTTTTCACTGTCCCTCACTAGAAAGTCCCATGGAGCTCAACTCGGGGGGGCATTTCTAAAAGTGTGGGGGGGGGGCTGCTGGCCTTGGTGGGGACAGCTGGGGGAAAGGCTTCCATGAAGCACGGACCACAACCAGGATGAGGAGGTCAGGCAGCTCAAGAGCCTTGGCAGTTGTTGGGTCCAGCAAGGCAGAATTTCCTGGGGGTGGGGGTTGTCCATGGAGATTGGATCTCCAGGCACTCCTTTCTGGAGCCTTCCAGAAGGCAGGAGAGCTGCTGGCTTGCTCAAAAGGTACTCTGTGCATGTGCAAGAACATATTGTCCTGCCTCTGCTTACCAGCTGACCTTTCCTCTTCTCAGGACAACTTTGGCTGTGACCTGCCAGCCGTGGAGGCCGCCATGAAGAAGCACGAGGCTATTGAGGCAGATATCTCCTCCTACCAGGAACGCATCCAGGTGGTGCTGGAACTGGCTCAGGAAGTGGAATCTGAGGGCTACTATGACAGCAGGCGCATCATTGCCCAGAAGGACAACATCTTGCGCCAGTGGGGACTATTGACGGAGCTGGTCAGTGCCCGGCGCACCCGCCTGGAACAGAATGTCGCCCTGCAGAAGATCTTCCAGGAGATGGTCTACATGATTGACTGGATGGAAGACCTGCAGGTCTGGGTCCTCCCCAGGACCTCCTGGGGAGCTCGTGGGGGGGAGCGGTCTATAGGGATCTTGCCTCATCCCCTGCTCAGTAACAAGGGAGATCAGCTGGAAGGTGGGTCCTGCCCCCTGCCATTTTGCCAACCTGAATCCTGGCAGCTGTATTCGTACACATGGACATGTAGGCTCTGATACCTGATCTCAAAGAACACTGAGTGATATGCAACATCACACAAAACCCCGCAAAATGCACAGAGGGTAAAGAGAGCCAAGTCGGGGGCCACCCTGTTCTTTAGGCTGAAGTCAGAGTGTGCCACCCCTCTGAGCCTGGAAACAGAGCACCCCATGGATCCCTTCCAACTTGGCCTGGTCCAGAGGAGACTCCTGGCTCCCTGGTATGTTTTGTCCCCAGAGCAGCATTCTAGAGTGGGTCCATCCCCTGAGCCAACAGAGGTTTGGTGTGGCTCCAGCCGTGGCCTCTCCTGGGAAAAGAAGCCACTAGTCTCGTCACTGGAACTCATGCCCAATCACCCTGGCAGGCCCAGCTGGCATCGAAGGAGTTCGGGAAGCATCTTCTGGAGGTGGAGGACCTGCTGCAGAAGCACAGCTTGCTGGAGGCCGACCTGTCTGCGCAGCACGACCGGGTCCAGGCCCTCAACGCTGCAGCCCTCAAGTTCTCGGAGCTGCAAGGTGATCCTTGGGGCCTGACTGGCAGCAGCGGGGGGCACTTATGGTCTCATTGTGCAGGCTCTCACCACACGTTCTGGGTGTCCTTCCTCCCCCAGGCTACCAGCCTTGCGACCCCCAGATTATTTGCAACCGTGTCAGCCACGTCCAGGGCTGCCAGGAGCGGCTGCAGGAGCTTGCGTCCAAGCGGCGGAAGGAGCTGGAGGCCTCCCGCCAGCTGTGGTCCTTCCTGCAGGAGGTAGAGGAGGCCGAGGCCTGGGTGCGGGAGAAGGAGCGCATACTGTCGTCCTCCCAGAGCTTTGGCAAGGACCTGGACAGTGTGGCCAAGCTGCTGAGCAAGCATAACCTGCTCCTGAGTGAGATGAGCGGCCGCCGCTCCCTGCTGCAGGCGGCCATGCGGCAGGGTGAGCAGGCCTTGCTGCGCAAGCGCTTCGGCCTGGGCAATGTGCAGGAGAAGATCCGGGACGTGCGCCTGCACTGGAAGAAGCTGGAGGGGCTGGCGGCTGTCCACCTGCAGAAGCTGCAAGGGGCCTTGAGCTTCCATCAGTTCAGTGCCGACACGGACGACTTAGTAGCCTGGCTTCAGGATGCCTACCGCCTAGTCTCCAGTGATGACTTTGGGCATGATGAGCACTCCACCCGCTCGCTGGTCAAGAAGCATAAGGGGGTGATGCAGGAGATTGACAAGCACCGGGCAACGGTCCTGGCCCTGCGGAAGCAGCTGGCCGCCCTGGCGCCTGAGTACCATGAGACCATGGAGGTGCAGATCCGCATCGTGGAAGTGGAGCAGCTGTACGAGGAGGTGGCTGAGGTGGCCGTGCTGCGGTGCCAGTGGCTGCAAGATGCCCTGGCAGTGTACCACCTCTTTGGCGAGGTGAACGCCTGTGAGATCTGGCTTGACGAGAAGGAGCAGTGGCTCAATCGGATGGAAGTGCCTGAGAAGCTGGAGGATGTGGAGGCGGTCCAGCACCGGTAGGAGAGGCAGTGGAGAGAAAGATGGGGATGCGGTTGTTCGGGGCCCAAACACCTTGGCCTTCTTTCTTTAGTTGCTATTTCTTTCCCCCCCCCCCTTCCGCCCAGGCGGGCTGTCTTTTCTGGGTGAGTTGGGCTGATCTCGCCTCCCTTCCCATGCAGGTTTGAAAGCCTCGACCAAGAGATGAACAGCCTGATGGGTCGCATCCTGGATGTTAACGAAATAGTTCAGCAACTGATTGATGGGGGCCACCCTAGTTCCTCTGAAGTCCGATCCTGCCAGGATCATCTCAACAGCAGGTAGGAAGTGCCCTTCTCTGGAGGGAGAGGGCAGCCCAGCTGAACGTCTGGCATGAAGGCCGGCACCCTCCTCTCTGAGCCACGTACAGGCCAGGGGGGGTGGCAGCTTCTCCTAGTCTGTCCCCAGAAAACCTTCCGGGACCTGGGTGCTCCCCTCTCTTTTCAGATCTCGGTCCCTTTGGGCTGCTCCACTGAGAGCAAACAAGGAAGGAGGGACAGGCTGCTGGAGACCCTCAGGCAATTGCCCCATCAGCTCACTGCAGCTTCCCCTCTGTCCTGCCTCCCCCAACCCCTGGACGCTTGGCCGTGGGTTGCCAGAGCCAAACACTGCAGGAAGAGCAGTTATATCTCTTTCCTCCTGCAAGAAATCCCTGCATGCTCAGCCAGGAGAGGACGGCCTTTCTTACAACTGGGCACTGTACCATGTGTCCACCATCTCTCTCCCTCATTCCTTCCTTTTTTTTAAAAAAAAAGAAATTATTTTTATTTCTCATAAACACATTTACATGTACAGTCATTTTCATCATTTTTCATTCATATTTTCTTTTAACTTTCATTTTTCATTTTTCGGGACTGCTCTTTTACCCTTTACCTTTACTCCAACCTTTCTTCTCCTCCCCTTCTCTTTCTTCCTCTCTCTTCTCCTTCTTCCTTCGTTCTTTCTCTCCTTCTCTTTCCTACTTCCCCTTCCCTTCCCCACTTCTAACTTTCTCCTCTACTCCTCTTTCCTCTCCCTTTTCTTCCTCTCCTTTTCTCTTCTTTCTCCTCTCCTCTCCTCTCTTCTCCCTTCCTCTCTCTCTCCTCCTTCCCCTCTCTCCTGTTGTTTCCCTTTTCAGTTCAATCTAAAGTGGTATTCGAGCAGCCCTGATCTTCTAATTATCTTTATTCTCATTTCAATTTCTTATTCAATTATTATTTATTTTTATTTCATCATTTGCGTACATTTTTATAATATCTCACTTTTTTCCCTTTTACACACCCCCCCTTCTCCTTTTACTTGACATCATCTGGGTATTTATTTTTCTAATTGTTTTCTCCCATCTATTCTCTATTTTATTTCTATATCCTTATTCATATTTCTTTTCTAACCAATCATAAAATTTATCCCATGTCTTGAAATACATCGACTCCTCTTTAGCTTTTATTCTCAATGTTAATCTGTTCATTTCTGCACATTCTAAAATTTTATAATTTCTCCTTCCAACGGGATTTTATCCGCTTTCCAGTTTTGTGCAAATACAATTCTAGCTGCTGTTATTATATGACTAATCAAATATGTATCTTTTTTACTATATTTCTCTGGTACAATTCCCAATAAGAATATCTCTGGTTTTAACTCTATATGTTGCTGCAGCATTCCCTCTAACCTCACATTCCTTCCTCAAGCACTGAGCAGAACCCTAATCAGGACTCTGGTGCTCGGTCACAGCTGAACACAGCATTGCTCCAAAGGTCCAGATCCTGCTGGCCCACCCACGTGCTGGACAGGGGGGGCAAGTGTGTCTCTTCTTCCCATACCCTCATGACCTTTCCCGTGCTTGTCATCCCTTTCCTGGTCCCGTGGGGTGACTAGGTGGAACCGAGTGGTGGAGCTGGTGGAGGAGAAGAAAAACCACCTTGGGTCCATCCTGAAGATCCAGAACTACCTGCTGGAGTGCAGCGAGATTAAGTCTCGGATCCGGGAGAAGCGCAAGGCCATCGAGTCCACCCAGTACAGCAGTGGCGACCTGGGCAGCGTCCTCTCACTCCAGCGCCGCCTCTCCACCATCGAAGCAGCCCTGGTACTCCTGGAGCCCCGGCTGGTTGAGCTGCAGCAGGAGGGGGAGTCCTTGGCCACCACCCACCCTGCCCAGGCCATGGAGGTCCTCATGCAGTTCGAGGAGATCAGCGAGGAGTGGGAAGCTTTAAAGAAGACACTGCAGGGCTGCGAGGACTCGCTGACGGTGGCCAGCAGGTCAGCGGGGCCAGTGGCTGGGGGCAGGGCATGGGGCTCACCACAGGTGGCCAACGCGAGTGCTGGAATCGGAGAAGGCCAGGGAGGCCAATCTTGGCCTCTCACTGCCCCGGCCTCTCCTTGCAGGCTGCAGCAGTTCATCCAGGACCTGGACAGCTTCCTGACCTGGCTGGTGAAGACCCAGGCAGCCATGGCCTCACCCGGGGAGGAGCTGCCGGGGGACCTCTCGGAGGCTGAGCGGCTGCTGCACCACCATGCTCTGCTCAAGGAGGAGATCAGCCGCTATGAGGAGGATTATGCCAAGATTCAGGCTGTCAATGATGTGCTGGCACTGGAGGAAGCTGAGTTGCCCTACCTGTCCCTCCAGCAGTGGCTGCAGAAGCTGGAGGTGGGCTGGAACAAGCTGCTGGAGAGCTGGGAGTACCGCCGGGAGGTCCTGGTGCAGGCACACATCTTCTTCCTCTTCCTGCGTGATGCCAAGCAGGCCGAAGTTTGTCTGTACAACCAGGTAATCTTTGATGCGGCCCGGCATCGCTCTCCTCCACAGCAGGGCAGATGTGGCACAGTGCCGCTCCTGAGCTGTGGTGGGAACTGAGGAGGCAGAACTGGGAGGGCCTCCTGCCTGCCAGTTGCTGCACCCCTGGCTTCGGAGGAGGCCACCCACTTTCCTGCTTCTCAGCCCTGGGGAGCTCAGAAGGGGCCTGCTCTGGAGGGAAGCTGCCCTGAGATGTTTGGCCAGCCTGTTCGGCCCCGTGGCACCCATGGGACTTGCCCAGGTCTGCACCATCCCTTGACTGTCTGCCCCACAAAAGATGGGTTATTCCAGCTTTCCCCAGGCCTTGGTGGCCTCTGAAGAGTCTGGCCAGTGGCTGAGAAGGTCGGGCTTCTCCCCAGACACAGAGAGTCTGCCTGCTTGGGGCTAAGGGTGTCAAAGTTGCCAAGCCAACCTCAGTCTGGCCTGGCAGGACATGGGATCTCTGGGGTAGATTCAATCATACCCACTGAAGCAGCGGTGAAATCTACTTACTTTTGCTACTGGTTTGGGTGCGCTCCCGCGTGGGAGCGCACACTCTATGCCTCTTCTACGCATGCGCAGAACCTTTTTTTTTTTATTATTATTTGAAAAGTTTTACAAATACATTTTCTCCCCAGTTCCCCCCCCCCAAAACCCCCCAAACCCTCCCTAACCCTCCCCTTTTCCCCCCAGGACTTCCACAAAATAAAATCCTAATCAAAAATACATTTTATGAAACTTAAACCCCTCCACCCCCTGTATACTATTTATACCTTCATAAAACTCAATTAATCTATCCCTACATAATACCTTCATTCAGCTAAAAGCTATCTGATATTTCCTAGTTTGATATTTATTCTGCACATAATCTATCCACTTTTTCCACTCCCATACATAAGACTTTTGAGATCGGTCTTTTAAATATGCTGAAATCTTCGCCATCTCTGCAAAACTGGCCATCTTCAAAGTCCATTCTTCAATAGTGGGCATAGCATCATTTTTCCAATATTGACCTATCAATAATCTCGCTGCTGTCACCATATACAATATCAGCTTTGTTTCACCCAATGTAAAACCCTTAGCTATACCCAATAAAAACAGTTGTGGAGAAAACTGAAGTTTTTTCTTCAAAACATTTTGCATAACCCACCAAATTTTTATCCAAAAAGCCTTCACTTTCTTACAAGTCCACCATATATGATAATATGTGGCATCTAAGCAATCACATCTCCAGCATTTTGGTTGAACATTAGGATACATACACGATAATTTCTTAGGATCTAAATGCCACCTATAAAACATTTTATAAAAATTTTCCCTCAGATTCTGCGACTGTGTAAATTTAACATTCTGGACCCATATTTTTTCCCATGTTTCCAACATCACTGGTTCTGCAAAATTTTGTGCCCACTTTATCATACAACCTTTAACCAATTCATTTTCTGAATCCCTTTCTAGCAAAACGTTATAAACCCTCTTAATATGCATTGGACCTTTCTTTTTTATATGTCTAACCAATTCTTCTTCATGCATCATTATACCAGTTTTTTGATCTTCTTTCCATCTCAGTTGAAGTTGATTATACTGTAGCCAAGTTAAATTAATCCCTTCTTCCAACAGTATTTCTAATGTCTTTAATTGCCATCTGCCCCCATCCATAAAAAGAACTTCTTTGTATAACCCCCCCCCCCGAGTGACATTATATTTGTATTCCACATGATATGACCAAGATCCAGCCATAACGGTATTTTGTAATCCCATTTGAATAGGTGCTTCTTCCAAACTCTCATCAAAGAGTTCCTAAGTATGTGGCTTTTGAATACTTTATCCACTTTGTTCTCATAGAATAAATATGCATGCCAACCAAATTCAAGATCATGACTTTCTATATTCAGTATTCCAGTCTTTATCCTTCCAAACCAGTCACTTGCTTGTGTCAAAGCTGCTACTTCATAATACAATTGTAGGTTTGGAAGTTTAAGGCCTCCCCTTTCTGGAACATCTTGCATAATTTTCAGTTTGACTCTCGGCTTTTTCTCATTCCAGACAAACTTATTCAGTCCATTTTGCCATTCTCTCAATTGCTTATCACTTTTAAGCACCGGAATCATTTGAAACAAAAAGAGAAATCTAGGCAAAACGTTCATCTTAACTGCTGCTATTCTTCCAAGCAACGACAGCTGCAGTTTTTTCCACGTCTCCATATCCTTTTGTACCTCTCGCCACAACACCTCATAATTATTTTGAAATAATTTTATATTTGAGTCTGCAACTTGTACTCCTAAATATTTAACTTTTTTTTTTTTTATTGAAAAAGTTTTTCAAATACAAGTTTTTCCCCCTTTTCCTCCCTTCTTCCCTAACCCCCCCTCACCACCCATCCCCCCCCGTGACTTCTTCTTCACAACAATAAGCTAATTCATAATTAATTACATAATATTTTACCATGCCCTTACTCACTCCTCAAAGTACTGACCCTTAGCAAAGTATTCTTATAACTCCGCTTTTCTCCGCTTTTCACAATCTACCCTTTTTCTCCTCCCCCAAACTTATAAAATATTATTATTATTACAACAACATAACCTTTACTTTTATATATATTAATTTAACATTTCAAAGCAGCCTTCTCCAAATTTAACATTTGTTCAGTTCTATCCGATTCTTCCACTCCCCAAAATATATGACTTAAAAATCCTTTTTCTTAAACTAATCAATCACTAAACTAGCCTATTTCAACCCAGTTTCCTGCAAGATTACCATGCACTACAATTCTAAATATAATCCACTGCCCACTCTGCTAAAATATACATATGTCTATATATACATTCCATTTTATAAAAAAAGACAATAACTTTAAATTTATAATTCATTTAGTATCTTCTTTGATGTCTTTCCACTAGATTGTTAAATCCATCATCCATAATAGGGTAACATAGCATCCTGGTGCAACAGTTTATTCAAAATCTTCAGTCATCTTCTGCCCCCATCAATAATGAATATCCTCATGTATATATAAAAATAAAAACAACCACCCGAGTGACATTATAATTATATTCCATATAGTTGTAATTGTGGTTTTCATCAGGATTATAAATCCCCATCATCTTTGTGGGTAACAGCCAGATCTTCTGCATGCCCCAGCATGACTCTCTTGCCTTGTAACTCAAAATAGTTATAATATATTTATCGGTAAGAGAAATCCAAAATAGATAGTTCAAGTTCAAATCCAACAATGTAAGGCTCTTTCCACATCCCAAAATCACGGCATTGCAGAGATCTGCCACTTTCCTCAAGATAGTATTAAACAATAATTCGCCTCCAATATCTTTTCACATATTCATTTATTTTTTTTTTAAAATCCCTGGCTTCACTGTTGCTTGGTTTAGAAACTACTATTTCTACGAGATCTGTTTCTTTTCTTTTTCTTTTGCGGGTTGCATTTCCATCCAGATTTCCTTCCTACAAGTTGTGTATCAGCTGATCGGTTGTCATTCTGCTTTGTAAATTGATCTTGTTGGTTTTGTTTTATTATCTCATATGTCTTTTCCTTCACTTGTATATCAACTGGTTGATTTACGCACTTGTCTGTAAGTTGATAGTTCATCACATTAAAATCAGATGACACTGCTCTCAAATTTATAGACAGTCCAGCTGGGGTATCCAAGGAGTCCAGAGACAGTTTATCTACCACAGCCTCTGTAATTTGATGTTTTCCCTTTATTTCCAACTCCTTTTGCTTGTCCTGTGTTATGCCCAAAGATGTTAAATTTATTTTTAAAATTTTTTGATAAAATTCTTCCGCTTTTTCGACTGTATCCAGTTGGTATCTTACTCCTTGGTGTCTCAATATTAAACCAACTGGGACGTCCCACCTAAATAGAATATTCCTTTTTTTTAACTCATTCACTAGAAAACCAAATTTCTTCCTCTCCATTAACATCTTGGGCGGGAGTTCCTTAAAAATCCAAATCTTTCTTCCACAAAATTGCAAAGCAGAGTCATAAGAATTCTGGACAATATTATTTCTAATTTCTTTGTCTGTAAAATAAATCACCACATCTCTAGGCAATTGCCTTTGTTTTGCCAACCAGGAGTTTATTCTATAAATTCTGTCAATCCTGCAAAACACTTCATCAGGTTGAACCTTTAAAATCCCAGCCAGAATTTCAGAAGATATCTTCCTTAAATCATCTCTGTCATCTTCCTGCAAACCTCTCAGTCTAATTGCATATTCTGTAAAATTGTATTGGATCATTAAAACTTCTCTTTCAATCCTCTGTTGTACATTTTCTTCAATAACAGTCTTTTGATCAGCCTCCATTTTAAGTTTGTCTTCTGAACTATTATCCTGAATGTTTGCCAAATCCTTTTTAATTTTTTGGATCTTGTCATCCAAATTCTCCTCAGTTTCTTTCATTTTAGAGTTAGTATTTGCTTCCAACTGAGTCATAAAGTCTGCTAAGCCATTAGCTACTTTTAAAATCTTTCGATCCAAAAAGCCAAACTTAGATTTCACCAGTTCACCAATTTCTTTGATTTCCAACTTAAATTTTTCAAGTTGCTGATTCACAATCTCATCCCTTCTTACAATCTCCTCAAGAAGAAATTCTATTATATTAAAGTCAGGTTTCTGTGACTGGAGAATTAAAACTTGTTGATGTAATTTATTAATGGGGGAATCCCCCCCCACTGCCTGTTTGTCTAGTTTTATAAGTCTCAGTGCCATTTTTCCACGCAGACAAAATTTACTGGAAAAGAGAGAGAAAAAAAAACTTTTTTCCAACCAAGATCAATATCAAATCCTCAAAGAGAAAAAAGAAACAAGAAAAAAAAACACAGAAATGAGAGTGAGATTTTGCCTTCAGTTACAGCCAAAAGTATTCATTCTGCTACTTTGTAATTGAAAACGGAAGGAGTTTCCCTTTCAGCCTCTCTTCAAGCCGCAGCAGCAATCGCCATTTTAAAAAAAAACTTTTTTCCCTTCACTTCACTTCTTAGGCAAAATAGAATAAAAGGAATACTTGCGCTTCAGGATCAAAGGTCCAGCTCATATCTTCTTTAATTAATTTATTTGACAGATTTACAGGCTTGCTTTTGCCCCCTAGCTCTGCGTGTAGCAGAGATTTCCCAGAGCCCGGAGCGTCGGCTGGGGATACGGGGAGTCTCTTCCGCTCCCTCCCAAAAGTAAATAAAAAACTTTTGGGATTAGGCAGAGGACTCTACCCACCCCAGCCGGCTCTATCTCCGTTTCCTAATGGAAACGGAGTTTTTTCGAGCCACCATTCCGCTGAAAAAGGCGGCTCTTACAGGCAGTGGGTTCGACGATCCCAGAGGAGCGTCCAGCGGGGACAAACAGCAAACAGGAAGTCCCATTTAACTTTTGATACTATTTCAAAGCCTGCCTTGCTTTCAAGTTCCTGCTTACGATCTTGTGTCATATTTTTAACAATCATCTTAGTCTTTTTCTGGTTCAGTCTAAATCCTGATATCATACCATATTCTTTTATAATGTCTTTCATCTGAATTATTGATTCCATCGGCTGTGTTAGGGTAACAACCAGATCATCTGCAAATCCTCATGCCTAATAGCTATGCCATGTAATGAGTTTGAATCCCATATTGTATTCAACAAGACTTCTAATGTTAAAATAAATAACAATGGGGATAGTGGACAACCTTGTCTTGTTCCTTTTTCAGTACTAAAATTTGTAGTCAGACTTCCATTAATAATAATTTGTGCCGTTTGTTGTTGATAAATTGCTGAAACCGCCTGTATAAACTGATCCCCAAAGTCCATTTTTCTCAAAATCATTAGTAGAAAGTTCCAATCCACTCTATCAAAGGCCTTCTCCGCATCCAGAAACACCAGCACTGCAGATATCTGTTTATTCTTCTCAAGATAGTCCAATAAGTTTATTATTTGCCTTACATTATCCTTCATGTATCTGCCTTCTATAAATCCTGCTTAGTCATGATGAATCACCTCTTGAATAACTGGCATTAACCTGTTGGCTAATACTTTTGCGAAAATTTTATAATCATTGTTCAGAAGAGATATTGGTCTATAATTCTCAGGTTTTTTAAGACCTGCTTGCTCTTTTGGTATTGCGCAGAACCTTCTGTGCCCGTGCAGATGGTTAAAAAAATGGGACGTAATAACATCCCAGCAGGTGGACAGAGCCTCCAGGGGTGGGAGGGATTTCACCGCTGCACTGAAGGTGTGCAACAGGCTGAGTCTGGATATCGAATTTATCCCCTTGCTGGGTTTCCTACGCTGCCAGATGGCCAGTTTGCAAAGGGCTAACACTAGCTAATCATAGCAGAAATTGGGTAGCTTCTTTTCTGACCAACAGATTTTATTAAAAGGCAAGAAAGTCTTCCTGCACCTCACCAGACCTTAGATGGTGGAGTGCAATCCAGGATTTTAAAAGGCAGCAAGGCAGTGTGTGTGTGTGTGTGGGGGGGTGTTATGCAGGGCCTTGCCTTGTTGGAATTCCTTTTCTCTGCAGGTTTGGGGGCTAGCAGCTGGGTGTGTGTGTGGAGTTCTCACCAGCAGGCACAACTGCTGAGTCTGTGGCTGGATTTTCACAGAATGCCCAACCTTAATATATGCTAAGCCCCTCTAGTTAGTTCTCCAGAAGGAAGAGGAAGTTGGAGCCAATATAGTTCTTTTAGTCTTCTAACAAGGGGATGAGGGATTTTAATCAATTTTTCCTTCATAAATTCGACTTCTGACAAGCGTACGCTCTTATGTAACCCATTGCCAGCACCCATTTAGGAGAGGGGTTGGCAAGGGGGTGAGAGCATAGGATTTCTGCCTGCTTTTATCCTCCGGGGTGGGGTGGCCTTACACTGTCGGGGTCATTGTCTTCTCAGGTAAATTATGGCAGATTTCTAGATGCATTTTAAGCCTTTGTATGCCAAAAGAATAAGTCTGTTGGTTGGGCATTCGGTGCTTGAAAACGTTCTGGACAGTTCTCTCCTATATCCTTATTTAAAAAGAAGAAAACTTTTGCAAGGAAGTGAGCCAAGCACTGGGTGGAGATCACAGCTGTCTTCCTTAAGGAAACCCTGCAGGGCTGTTTCTCCCTGGGGGCATGCTGGGGGAGTGGACAGGCTTTTCTCTGAAGCTTTCATGGCATTGCAGAGCAAAAGCACCACCTCCACGTCAGAGGGTTGCAAGGAGTTGGTACAACTGCAGGCCCACCATCCCTGAGGCTGGGCCCTGATCCGAACAGGGGTGGGGTGGGGGATGAAGAAAGAGCAGTGGCTTAGGGATAATTGCAGCCCATGCAGAGATGCCTAACCCTTGCCCGCCCCCCCCCCCCCCCGGCTTCTTGTCTTGAGCCATAAAATCCAATTTCTATTGTATCTTGGAGTCTGGGCAGAGGGTCATTCAGATTTGGGTTTTCAATCAGCTGTGTCACAAACCGTTTTTTGGGTGGTGGGCTTGCTGGGTTAACTCTGAATGCAAAGTTTGACTTGTTTGCACAATGTTTTCCTCCCAATTCAATATCAAATAAATTCTGATATAATATTTTGCCCTTTTATTATCTCCAGCCTTGACCATATCAGCCTTTTCATTGGCTTGCCCTGATCACTTTCCCACCTAGAGCAAAAGACAGAGTTGTGCATTTTCTACCTGGCTGCCTTGTAGCTTCATCCAGGGCACAGCTGCCTGCCTTTAAAACTTCGCTGCATGCTAGCCTTATCTGTGTCATGCTGCTTCTGGTTTTGTTTTCACGCAGGTTTATCTTGTGCACAGCATCCTGATGTTTGCAAAGCCTTCAACCAATGTGTTAAGGTGGGGAGGGGGCTCAGCCTTGTGGATGATGTAATTGGAGGTCTCCCGCCCCCCTGGCCTGGCTTCCATGGTTCTTGCAGAAAGTCTACGTAGGAGCATCTCAATCAGCTGAAGGAAGCAGGAGGGTTTTGACGGCTGTGGCCTCAGCCCGCTTTTTGGCATTGTTGCAGGAAGCCACGCTGGCCCACACAGAGCTGCCCACAACAGTGGAAGGGGTGGAGAAGGCAATCAAGAAGCAGAAAGAGTTCATGACCACCATGGAACTCCAGATGCAAAAGACCACAGTGGCTCTCAAGGCGGGCGAGTGCCTGATTCGGCAAGGCAACCTCTATAGTGAGCGGGTGAAGGACAAAATGGAGACCCTCCGGGCAAAGTAAGCAGGTGGTCAGCAGAAGTCCCCCCCACCAGTGCAAAACCCACAGGACCTGCCCAGGTCTTCTGCTTCAACCCTTGCCTGCCTGGAGAGGCTAAACAGAGTGCTGGGAAGTTCCTCCCTGGGTCAGAATCCCAGGGTGGCTGCATGCCTTTCCCTGCTGCTCTCCCTGTGGCCTGAGCCCGGCCTTGCTGACTAGGAGCAGACAAACCCTTGGCCAGCCCCAGTCATGTAGACTTTGCAATGGGGAGAAAAGCTGTAGGCAGCCCCTCACACCTGTTGCACGAGGGCCCCTAGGCCTGAGGATGGCATTGACCAAAGGGAAAAGGTTCCACACTCAAGCCCCAGAGAAATAAACGCCAGTTCCTCCCCATGCCTTCCCCCACCAGGTGCCTTGAGGAGCTGTGGTGGAACTGTGGCCATTTGCAAGTGTTTGGATGCTGCTGGTTGGGGAAGGCACCACATTCCCTCCCCCCACCATCTGCAGGCCAGAGATTGGCTCTCAATCTCCCTCAGGTGACTGGCTGTATTCCCCACAGCCGCCAGGCCTTGGGTCCAAGTAAGGTGCTAGATCCACTAAGATGAAGGAGGGCTGCAGCAAAAGGGCTGGGGTCTGAAGGAACATGCTGGGAGGGGCTGCTTCTCCCCCTTCTCCTTAGAAGCATGTCTTTGCAAAGGGCCAAGAGCTAGTTTCTTTTGACAACTTAATTGGTGTCATATTCCAAATCTAGTTTCCTGCTCCAGATAGCCTTTTTTTTTTAGCCCAAAGCAGGAGGGGCAGAGAAGGTGTCCCTTTGGGGGGGTGGGTGTTATTATTACCACTGTCATCATCTATTTGTCCAATCAATATCTTGATCTTTGAGCTTATAGTGATTTGGGTTCTTAAAGAGGAATGCAAACATCACATTCTCTCTGATGGCATTTTTGTAGGTTTGTGAAGCAGGGAGTCACTTTGACTACTAAGATCCGGTTTGGCTGTTGGGAGGTTAATAAAAAAGGGGCTTCTGGGAGCACAGAGACCTTCCCTGGATGCAAAGGGCTCTGAAGCCAGCCCTGCCTCCACATCCCTTCACTGAGCAGAAAGGGGGCCTGGCTGGTTAAGATACCAGGAAGGGCTAAAAGGGGGCAGGGGCCCACGTGCCAGGCAGAATCCTCCTGGGAAGGAAGCTAACTAGGTTGACCAGTTTGCTCTCCTTGCAGGAGTGGACAAAATGTCCAGCTGGCCAACCTCTGGATGCTGCGTCTCACTGACCACCTGGAGCTGCAGCGCTTCCTGCAAAGTTGCCATGAGGTATGGAACACGGGGACTCCGGGTGTGGTGGTGGTGTATGCCCAAGAGGCCAGAAGAAACCAAGGGCTGGAAGGTGGCAGACGTAGGGGACCCCTGCCCCAGTTACACTCCCCCCAAATGCAGCTAGTCCTTTGGAGGGCCCCAGAAAGGATGTGCCCGGGAGGCTGTTCTGCTTTGGCCCGAGAAATCTGGCAGTGAAGGACCTCCCCCCCCCCTTTGCAAAAGGGCAGAGTAGTGTTGATTGTTTTGGGGGTTTTCATGAGGGGATATTCGAGCATGCTGCCTTAATCTATGCCCACAGCTCAACCAACAGGATGAGCTGGCCTTTAGGAGGGTCTGGGGGCGGGAGGGAGTATAGGTGGAAAGAGTAAAGCAGAAGGATCCAAGGATCAGAGTTACTCAGAGCTTTCCCCTCTCGTTTGTTAGCAAAAGGAATGTAGCTCTATCTCCCCCTTTCCTCGGGGTCCGGTGGGCATTGCATTCGCGGGGCGGTCTACCCCTCTATCCCCCCCCCCCCGCCCCAAGCACAGTTGCCGGCCTTCCCGAGACCCCGCGATCCGCGGCTGTTCCTTCAAGATTCTAATTCGGCCTGGTTGAGTTTCGCCTCCCCTAAGGTTGCCGTTGGGAGGGGCCGGCTATGGGGGATGCCTGATAGCACCACCACCACCCCGGTTGTACGGCACGCGGTGACCCGGGTTTTTCGATTTCCCACAGCCCTCCAAGCGAGGACTCGGCTTGAAGCCCCTCCGGCCTGCGCTGCCCCTTCCCGAGGCCGAGGGGAGACACTCCCAGCGGGGCGGGGGTCCCTTCGCGGCACACGACCTCCCCCCACACCCCGCACAGTTTCCCCCCGCCTCGGAGTGGCCTGGCTGGGAGGAATGAGCGGTTTGAGCCCCTCTCCACCCCCCACCCCCGCGAAAACCGTTCTCCGAAAGCGAGCGGCCCCCCTTCCCCTCCCCTCCCCTCCCTGCGAACTGGGTCTGAGCCGGGCGGGCGGAAGGGAGGGCGACTCCGCGGCTGCCAGCTCTTTCGCTGCAGCGCGCCGGCCGGGATCGGGGCGCTGGGGACCGTGACGCGGCAGGGTCTGGGCTCGGCTATAAGCCGCCGGGCGGAGGCGTCCTCTGCGCAGGTAGGAGGAGGCGAAGGGAGCCCGGGCCGAGTGGGGGGGGGGCTCTTCGGAGCCAGGCTGAGCGCGCCTCCCCGCCCGTCTCTCTCGCAGCTGGATGGCTGGGTGGCGGAGAAAGAGGCGCTGATGGCCGGCGAGGCGCCTCGTGACAAGGACGCGCCGTCATGGAAGCAGCAGCCGCCGCCGGCCCCCAAGCGATGGCTCCGGCACCGCGCCTTCATGGCCGAGCTGGCGCAGAATAAGGAGTGGCTGCACAAGATCGAAAAGGTGGGTGCGGGAGGAGCGAGGCTGGAGGCTTGCCTGGCGGGGGAGGAGAGACCCCCTCGCCTCCGGCCGGCTGATGACGCAGGGCGCGCTTCGGGCGGCGCGTTGTTCAGCTCAGGTAGAGAGCCCGTCTCCCCCCCCCACCTCCGCACTGCGTCTTGGAGGATGCTCCGGGGAAGATGCCCGGAGCCTCCTGAGGGCCTCTGCTCTGCCTTGGCCCGGGAGCCCCGGGGGGGGGGATGCAAGCGCCTCCCCTTTGCTCCGCAGCCTGTGCTTGGCCTGTTCTGTGTCTGTCGCCAGATGTGATATGCGGTGCCTGCTCCCTGGCTGGAAGGTTGGCTGACCTGCAGCTGCGGGGCTTTTGCTGGTGGGGAAGGGACCGTAGCTCTGTCTATGAAGAGACTCGGAGACGGCACCTGGCAAGCGGGGGCAGGGGTTTGCTCACCTGGGGGGGGCTGCCCTGGGAAGAGCAGGTATGGTAGAAGAGGCTCTGGGCTGAATCTGGCCTGGAGGGAGGTGGTTCTGGGACCAGGCCGCCTGACTTGGGCTGGGGTGGTGGGCTGAAAATCCGGTATATCCCTTACTTGCCAAGGAAGGGCTCATTTGCACCTGCAGGTAGCGTGGAGAGTTGAGTAACATGTGCTTGAAAAGATGCTGTTTCTCAGGTGAGAGTGGACCCCTTGGGGGCGGGGAATGAGAAAGAAGAAGGGGGGTTTCTTGGCACTAGCCCTGAGAGTGTCCGGATTAGTTTGGAGCTGCTGCTTGATGTGCTGTGAATGCAGAGTAGATGGCAATAATTAGAGGGCAGCTCCTACCCCAATGGCACCGCATGGTATAGCTGGAGATACAGGTCTCTTCTGAATTTAGGCACCAGATATCTCTTGCCACAGGCCCAGAACCCCTTCTTTCCTTCAGTCTGCATTCCTCTGAAGGGGTGATCCCGGGAGCAACTGATCCCAGTCGCTTTGTGGCCCTGCGACAAAGCGACTGACACTGCGGGGATCTCAGGGCAGCAGGAAACCCTCTGCATGGCAGACCACTTGCTTTGGGTGTCAAAAATTTGGGCCATCCAGAAGGGTCCCCAGGCAGCATCCAAGCACCCATTTTTTCCTCTGTGGAAGATCTCAGCAAGCCGAGTGGAACAGGAAACTCCAGGCTGAGTGAGTGGAGGGAGGCCCATATTCTCACAGGAGATTCCAGTGAGATTCCACAGGAAATTTCAGGGGGCCAGGGGAGGCCTTGGCTATGCCTTGGCATTGGTTTTGCTCAGGGTAAACATTGACAGAGAAGTGTGTGGGTTAAACTAGCCTGCCTGCGTCCTGCATAAATTGGGCTAACCCACCAGTAAAGGTCTGGCAGGCAGGAGGAGGCTGGGGTATTATGCACAGCTGTTGGCCCTTGATGTCTGATGTCTTGACCCTGTGGCCTGGGCAGGATGCTGCTTGCCTAGGGGCTTTGCTGGAGACCTGCAGGCGGTGCCCAGGGAAGCATTGGACTGATGAAGCCACTCAGGTAGTTTGCTGCAGCTTCCCAAGTCCTGTCCTGCAAGGGTTAGGGTTAAGGTTAGGTCTGCAGGCAGGGAAGATGGCTTATGTACAGCTGCAGTGGGAGCTACTGCCCTCCCGGCCGCTGCCCCCTCCCACCTGACATAAGCCAAGGCAGTTAGGAGGGCTGTGTGTTTTTGGCAGCCTCATGCCCCCCCCCCACGAAGACTCTCATCGAAGGGTTCCTGAAGGGAACAATCAGAGCATTAGAGCAAAGATGGCAGGGGGGTTGCCCCTCTGGAGAAGACTCCCTCTTTTCCAGATCAACGGAGAGGAAGGGAAGGCTGCTGAGCTAGTACAGTGGGGATGGGGATGGGCACATCCCGTTTCTCTCCTTCGGCTGTTCTTGTGCATTCAATGACGGCAACTCCTCCGTCATTGGACGGGGACAAGGGGGCAAGACGAGCGGCTCCCTGCTAGATGGGCTGCCCCATCTCAGGGTGAGGGACAAAGGGAGCGCTGGCTGAAAGCACAGCTGGGTCTGCAGAGCCATTCTTGGGCCCTTTCAAAGCCCGGAGCCAATGAGAGAGGGGAGAATTGTGTTCTCCAGGGCAAACAGGGCTGCAGACAGCAGTTCTGGGGAACCTGTGTTTAGACTAAGCTCCCAGGATGGGAGTGCATGGGTCTCCCTCGACTGGTGGCAAAAGCTGCTCAGGTTGTTGAGCCACAATGTATGGTGGCGGTGGTGGCCAACACGCCTAGCGACAACCTGCCACTGGTGTTGGCGAGTCAGAGGTCAGACCAACTGGTAAAGTTCCAAGGCCACTCGCGTGGCAGGGTGCAAACAAAGGGAGTAGGAGGATTTCTTAGGGAGGTAATGAACGACCATTTAGGAAATGAATTACCTAACAAATTCCTCTTTTTTTTTCTGGGTGTGCATTTCTAACATTCCTTCCCTTACTTTCCCGGCTTCCCCACAATCCCGCAGAAACTTAGGGAGCGTTTTTAGGAAGGGGCTGATGAGGAATCCAGACTCCCAAGTTGTGCCCAGAGGCCCAGGAAGCCTTGACTCAGCTTCTCAAGGGCACAGCCGGAAAGCTTCCTTCACTTTGGGGCCCTTCGGAGCCGGAGGCATCGGGCCCAGCATCCAGGGCCATTGGCAGAATGCATGGGGCGCTGTGCCAGCTCTTCTTTCTTTCCCTTGCCACTAGGAGGGGCAGCGGCTGATTCAGGAGAAACCTGAGTTAGCGGAAACGGTGAGGAAAAAGCTGGGTGAGATCCGGCAGTGCTGGGCAGAGCTGGAGTCAGCCACCCAGATGAAGGCCCAGCAGCTCCTGGAAGCCACCCAGGCCGACCGGATAGTGCAGAGCTATGTGGAGCTGGACAAGCAGCTTCTGCACATGGAGAGCCAGCTGCAGATGGTGGACGCTGGGCCAGACCTGGCCAGTGTAAACAGCAACCTCAAGAAGCTACAGGTGGGTTGCAGGAGGTCAGCAAAGGGTCTTTGAGAAGAGATTTGGGTGTTTTGAGGGTGGACTTCCAAAGGGCATCTGGCTTTGCGGCTCCAGTTGTGCGAAGGCTTTGCCAGTTTGGACTTCTCCAGGGCAGAACATTCAACATTCAACGGCCCGGCTCAGATGTTTCCTGAGATGCTGAAATGCCCGGACCTCTTTTAGCTTCCCAGGACAGCACTGAAAGAAAGGGCAACACACTGCAAATGAAAAAAAAAAAATGCAGCAGGTGCTGAAACCAGAAGCCTCCTTAATTACCTCCTGCGCCCTCCAATCAGCTCTGGTTGGTACTGGGGGGGATGAGGGTTGCCTGGAGTAACCTTGGACAGCAGTGAGCCAGCCTTGCCCCTCCCCCCTCGAAAATTTATGGAGCCCCAGGAAAAGAGTTCAACAGCCAGGAGACAAGGAGAGCCTGTGGAGATGCTGGGGTGCAAAGGGGTGCCTGCTTGGCTGGCCTGTTTACAGTAATAACAGACTATTGTAGCTCAGGGTTGAAATGAGGAGGCCTTGGTGCTCTCTGAGCTTGGTGGTTTTCTTGCAAGCATTTCATTACCCAACTAGGTACCATCATCAGTGCTAGTGTAGCACTAACATCAGACTAGCACTGATGATGGTACCTAGTTGGGAAATGAACCGTCTGTAGAAAAACCACGAAGCTCAGCACCACGGACCCCCCAGACTCCAGTAGATTGCTTCCCCTCTGATTTGTGGCCAGCCCTTTTAGGGCGGGGTGAGCCACCCCTTGGTTATAGGGTTTCTGGCCTAGCTCTTTATGGGAAGAGCTGGTGGCATTTCTGGCACACACCACCTCTCTGCAAACCTGTTCTTGGTTCTCAGTTGCTGCCACTGCTGCCGCACTCCCTTTCCCATCCTTGTCTAGCTGAGTTTTTCACGTTGCCCTTGGATTCCTGTTAATGGGAGAGCCTTTTGGCTTCCTTGCCACTCAGAGCCCACCTTGGGAAAAGGGTCACTGAGCAATTCTGTGGAGTTTGGAGACCAGTGGAATGCCAGTTGGGCAAAGTAGGCCATGGCCAGTTGTTGGGCTCCACTGTGGCAAGAAGCTGCCCGTGTGAACTGGGGCCCTGGCGGGGAGGGTGGGGAGCAGAGGAAGCCCTTGGGCTTGACCCCTTCAGTCAAGCGCAGACCTGCCCTGGCTTCTGTTGCTGGTGTGTTGGTGGGGAGGGGCAATCTGTGTGGACCACTGGAGGAGCTACAAAATGGGGCAGAGGGAAGGCTGGGAACTGCCCCATCTGGGCTCCTGGGGGCCTCTGCTGGAGCAGCTGGTCCAAATCAGACCTATTACGAAGTTGCGCTTCCTGCAGTCCGAGAAGCGAGTTGCTGCATGAGGAACCTGGAGGGAGCGCAGCCCATCAAGCTGGGAAGAGCTGCCCCTCTGCCTCCCCACCTTCTCTCTGCTCTGTGGGTATTCCTGGGTCAGTTCCTTTGGAGGAGGAGCCCCAGAGAAGCTGCTCTTGGAGAGGCACATCTGATCACCTCAAACACGTGGAATGGAAGAGGAGGGCAGGCAGCTGGTTGGGCTGTGAAGGCTAGAGGAAAGTGTCCCTGCCCCTGCCCCACCTGGCTGGTCCCCACTTCCCACCTGCTGGAGATTAGCTGGGTGTCCCATAACCTTCTCTTGAGATGGTTGGTCTCGTTTTCGCTTCTATCTTGAAGTTTACTTGGTTCTTTTAGAGCAGCAATGGTCTATGTGAGAATCATTATGGGTAGATGTTTAGACAGGAGAGCCACTTCCTCTCCACTGCCCCCTTTCAGCTTCCTCCCTCTTGGGCACGGGGTCTCCCTACAGCCTCCCTTCTGAGGCATCAGGTGTTACTGATGGCATTCTCCAAGCTCTACTCCGGAATTCGGCCAGGTTGTTTGGAGAAGGGCAGCTGGGCTGGAGCTGCCCCCGGGCCCCTCTCGGCGCAGGCACAGCTGACTGGACAAATGACTGGGTGACCAAGCCGGAGCCTTCAGCAAAGATGTCAGTTCCATCTTCAGTGAATTTCACGCATCAAGCAGAATGATGATGAGGGGGTGGAGGGCATTCTGGGCGGCTAAAGGCCTCTTCCAGCAGCCAACGTTTTCCCAGAGGAAGGCCCGGCAGAAGCCGGAGCGTGTTCATGGCTGCCAGCCAATGTCAGCTCTCTCTCTTGCAGACCCTGGAGACGCAGGTGGAGGAGTGGTCCAAGGAGGTGGGGGAGCTGCAGGCCCAGGTTGCTGCTCTGCCGCTGGAGACGGCTGGCCAGGAGATGGTGGATGACAGGCAGAATGTGGTGGGGGCACGGATCGTGCGCCTCATTGAGCCCCTCCGGGAGCGCCGAAGGATCCTGCTGGCCTCCAAGGAGCTGCACCAAGTCAGCCACGATCTGGAGGACGAGCTGGTAGGTGCTGGGTAGAGGTGGCAGCCAGATTGGCTTCAGGAAGGCTGATGGGGTTTGAAGTCAGTCATCTGGGGCTCCGGGCCATGCAGGACTCCTCTCTGACTGGAATGTCCAGCTACAGAAATCCATAAGGTGCTGAATGGCTTGTTTCCGCCCCTCACAGCCAGAAAAAGCAGCATGAAGCCCCCACAGCCAAGAGAACTGATGTATAGAGGAAGCTGCGCTCTCTCCACACTGGGGCCCTTGGTGCCAACTGGCCACGTGGCTCATATTGCTTTCAGCAGCCTGGCCCTGTTTTTGCCCTTGCTCTCCCTCTAGGTCTGGGTGCAGGACCGCCTCCCACTGGCGATGCTGAAAGACCGGGGGAGCAACCTGCAGAGCGTCCAGCAGCTGATCAAGAAGAACCAGGTGAGAAAGGAGACAAGGGCGCTGGTCCCAAACTTTGCGGGCAGCCCTGCCCAGAGAGGGATCTTGGCCAAGAACCCGCTTTGCTCTGAAGCCAGCCCAGATGGTGGCATTGCTTCAGAAAGCTGCGCTGGTGTAGCTGAGCCTCTGGGTCCCAGCCCAAAGCCCCTTCTCCCACAGCCCAAATGGAGAGTCAGTCAGTGATGCCAAAGGATGGTCCTTCACCCTGCCTCCCCATCCTTGGAGCTGGACCTGGCAGCCACTCTCCACTCTGGCTGGAGGTTAAAAATCGGCTACCTCCAATGCTCTGTCTCTGACACCAGAACCTGCGCCGCGAGATCCAGGTACACAAGCCCCGAGTGGACGAGGTGCTGGTGCGAGCTGGTGGCATCGCCTCCATCCAGAGCCCTGAGGTGGACACAATGCGGCTGCTCTGGGAGAAACTCTCCGAGCTGTGGGGTGCCCTGCAAGAGGAGACGGAGCAGCGGCAGCAGCTGCTGGATGCCACCTACCAAGTTGAGCAGTACTTCTTCGATGTGGGGGAGGTAGAAGCCTGGCTGAGCGAACAGGAACTTTTCATGATGAACGACGAGAAGGGCAAGGTGAGCCTCCCCTCTGCCCTGGCTGGAGGGTGCTGGTCCCTGCGCAAGGGAAGTGGTTAGCCAGCCACTGGAGGGGGTCTGCTGGCTGGGAGGCAGCTCCCCTTCTCAGGCTGTCTCAGGAGCTCTCGAGCAATCAGAGCCACCACTCTCCTCGGACCGCTCTGGTCCTTCTGGCTGGCGGGAAGAGAGGCACTTGGGGAAAGCTGCCTTCTCCAGCTGCGGGTCCGAGGCTACCCACCTGCGGGAAAGACCAGCAGGGCAAAGGGGGAGAAAGGGAGGGGCCTCCCCATACTCCCATCTCTGGAATCCCTTTTCCAGGATGAGCAGAGCACACTGCAGCTGCTGAAGAAGCACCTGATGACCGAACAGACAGTGGAGAACTATGCGGAGACCATCGCCCAGCTGTCACGGCAATGCCGGTCCCTGCTAGAGCTGGGCCACGCAGACAGGTGGGGCCCTGCCCTGCCCTCCCCGCCCCTCACCTATCCCCCCTGCCAGCCACACTGACCAGCTTGTGTCCTTGCCAGCGAGCAGGTCAGCAGGAGGCAGTCCCAGGTGGACCGGCTCTACGTGTCCCTGAAAGACCTGGTGGAGGAGCGTAAGGCTAGCCTGGAGCAACAGTATTGGCTTTACCAATTGCATCGTGAGGTGGATGAGATGGAGCACTGGATCGCCGAGAAGGAGGTGGTGGCTGGCTCGCCTGAGCTGGGGCAGGACTACGAGCACGTGACCGTGAGAAAGGGCAAAAGGCCGAGGGCGCGGAAGTGGGAGGAGGACCCTGCCTGGGGTACAGCAGTGCCCACCAAAAGCCAGCTTCTGGGCTGCTCAGTGAGGCTGCGACGTGCTTTGCCCATGCCTAGGAAATGCTCTCAAGCCTTGTGCTGGTTCCAGAGCCAAAGGGGGACAGAAGAATTAAGGACTGGCAAGGAAAAGGAAACAGCGAGAACGGCATGTCCAGAATGAAGAAAGCAAGGAGGGTTTTGACTGCTGTTGTGCGATCCGCATAGCTCTCTCTTTGTTTTGCACAGTTGCTGCAGGAAAAGTTCACCGAGTTTGCCAGTGAGACTGGCACTATTGGCAATGAGCGGATCTTGGCCATCAACCAGATGGTGGATGAGCTGATTGAGTACGGACACGTGGATGCTGCCACCATTGCCGAGTGGAAGGACGGTGTGAACGAGGCCTGGGCAGACTTGCTGGAGCTGATCGAGACCAGGGCACAGATGCTGGCTGCCTCCCATGAGCTGCACAAGTTCTTCAATGACTGCAAGGATGTCCTCTCCCAAATTGAGGAAAAGAAGCAGCGCCTGCCCGCGATTGCAGCCCGGGAATGCAAGACCTCGGCTGGGACTCTGCAAAGGATGCTCAAGTCCTTTGAGCACGACATCCAGGTGCTGGTGGCCCAGGTGAGTGGGGAGGGGACAGAGCTCAGGGAATGCTCACCTGGGGACGAGCAAGCTCCCGGGTAGGATCATATTTTCCTGTTCTGGGGGCGGGGATGGACGGATGGCAGGTACGGCAATTGCAGGAGGTGGCAGCCCAACTGCAGACAGTGTATGCGGGTGAGAATGCCGACGCCATCGCCACCAAGGAGCAGGAGGTGATGCGTTCCTGGAAAGAGTTGCTGAGCTCGTGCGAAGATTGCCGGCTGCAGGTCACCACCACGGCCGATAAGATCCGCTTCCTGAACTTAGTGCGGGACCTCATTTCCTGGATGGACATCCTCCTCTGTCAGATTGGTGCTGGTGAGAAGCCCAGGTACTGCCATGGGGAGGGAGAGTCGCCCCGGCCTGCCCTCCTCAGAAGGAGCGGTGCCTCCTCCTCGTGGCCCTTCCGCTCTCTCCACGCCATCTCTGTGTGCAGGGATGCGTCCACTGTAGAGGTGCTGATGAGCGACCACCAAGGCCTGAAGGGTGAAATTGAGGCTCGCAGCAAGTCCATCTCTGCCTGCGTTGATCTAGGCAAGACGCTAGTGCTGAACAGAAGCCCGGCCTCTGAGGAGGTGAGTCTCGCCTAGGGTCCATCGCAGAGCTGGCAGACAGGTGGGCCCACTGTGTGCGGGGGACGGGAGGACACCCCAGATCTGGCGCCTGAAGTGCTTGGGGGATTTAGCATGCAGGGGCTCACTTGGTTGCTGATGTTAAGGAATCGGTTTGTCAGAGGTTTTCCTCAAGTCCGACGCTGAATGTAGGTCTTAATCTGCACGAGAAAACTGCAGGGAGGAAACTGCGGGGAGCAGGGTGGGGGGCGGATCAGCTACCCTGGACTTGCTGAGGTTGTGTGGGGGGATCCTGGAGCCAGACCCATTCTCTATCGGGCAGAAGGGGGGAAGATGTTGCGTGGCCTTCTCCTACGAAGCCTCTGGGGGAACGAGAAGCCGTTGCTGATGCGGCTCCCCTGGCCAGAGCCAGAGATGGATTCCTCTGCACATGAGCAAACTGCCTTTGTTCTGATGATTTCAGCGGGAAGCAGGTGTGCGAGGAGGCGCCTCCAGGAGTTTACGGACAGCAGAGCAGAGCCCTTCCGAAGGCGGCAGGCAGGCCAGGGAGGGGGGCAGTTCTGTTTGCTTGCCAGCCTTCGGGTTTTCAGCCTTTGCCTGGCCCAGCGCCAGAGAGAGCCGAACTGCCTCTGGGTCTGGGGGCAGAGGGGCCTACGGCGAGTGCCCAGCTTCAGACACTAAGCTTTCCAAGATGGTGGTGGGGATCCTGGAAGGTTCAAAATTGTGCCCCTTTCCCCCTCCCAGCCAGGATTCTCTTGCTTGCAATGCAGATCAAGCTCCACCTGGAGAAGCTGATGACCAAGAAGAAGGAGATGGTGGACAAGTGGGATCAGCATTGGGAGTGGCTGCAGCAAAGTGAGTCTGCTTGTCCCGCCCCTCTTCCCAGCGGTAGTGGCCAAGGGGAGCGTCGGGCTGTGGGACCACCAGAGGAGCAGCAGCTTGGAGGCCGGCAATAGGCATCCTCATGCTCAGTGGCCGCCTCTGGAGTGATGCATGCCCCACTAGAGAGAGAGAGAAAGAGAGCTCAGCAGACTGTCCCTTGCTAGATCCTAGATTGGGCATTGCTCAGCTGCCCTGCCTCTGGGCTTCCTGAAGGAGGCCGGGCACGTCCAGAGGAGCCTTTGCTGAGAGCTGTTCCTCCCTCCTTGGCAGTGCTGGAGGTGCACCAGTTTGCCCAGGAGGCCGTTGTGGCGGATGCCTGGCTGACCGCCCAGGAGCCCCTGCTGAGGAGCCGGGAGCTGGGCAACAGCGTGGATGAAGTGGAGCAGCTCATCCGGCGCCATGAAGCCTTCCGGAAAGCTGCTGCCGCTTGGGAGGAGCGCTTCAGCTCCCTGAGACGTCTCACCACTGTAGGAGCCCAGACTCAGGCCCCTCACCCTGGGAGGCTGGGAGGTGGGCTCAGGGTGGTGGGCGCACAAGACACTCACTTTCCTCTCTCTTGCCTCGGTTGCCCCTTAGATTGAGAAACTGAAGGCCGAGCAGAGCAAGCAGCCCCCCACTCCTCTTTTGGGCCGAAAGATCTTCCCGGACCCTGCTGAGCTGAGCAACAAGGGCGCCTCCCTCCTGTGCCAGCCGCTCTTCGAGAAGGCCCATGCGCTGCTCAACGGACTGGAGCCAGAGCCCACTGAGGCCAAGATGGCCTACGTCCGGCAAGGGCTGAAACCGGAGCGGCTGCAGCCCAAGATTGACCACCTGCAAGAGGGCCTGGGGGCTGCAGTAGAAGCCAAAGCCCAAGAGAAAGTAGGTGAGGCCACCGCGGCTGTGGAGGAAGCCCTCAGAGTGGGTACCCTGAGCCGAGCTCCAGGGTCCTTTCTAGAACAGGGGGAGGCCAAAGTAAGCCGGTCAGATAGGCACCGGGAGCGCCAGGAACCCCGGCACCCGCTGGAACGGCACGAGTCCACCGAGCAGGATGCACCCCGGCATGAACCAGCCGAGCGCAAGAGGGAGAGACGAGACCGGAGGGCAGAGCGGCGGGAATCCAGCGAGCAGGAGGCTCCCCAAATGGACCCCAAAGCAGGAGGGTAGGTGCTGGTGCCTCAGATGACAAGCGTGAGAAGGGAAGCCGCAGCTTGCCTCTTCCCATGTGCGGGACTTCTACCTGGGGACTCTGTGCCCAAGGGTTAGCCCTTCTTTGGCTGCAATTTCAGTCAGGGGAAAGGCTAATCCGGCAATAAAAGAGGGATGAACTGGTACCATTTCTGAGGCGGTGAGTTCCTTGGGCACTCAGAAAGAGAACTGTGGGCAGCCCTCTCCTCCAAACTGCCCAGTTCCTCCTTGGCCACGCAACTCTGCTAGGCTGGCCACTGCCCGCTTCTGGCCTGATCCTCCCTCTCTTGTCCACAGCAAAGCCACCCTGGCTGACATTGTGGAACAGCTTCAGGAGAAGGAATCAGGGGTGCTGGCCCCTACCACGGTGAGTATCCTTCCTCTCCTGGCTGGGTGGGCCCCGGAGTCCCCAGCATGCAGTCCGTGGGTCCCTCCTTTCTTTTTGGCTGTCCGTGGGCCTTTCTCCCCTGTAGCCTCGGGAAAGAGAGTCTCCTGCCCGCCTTCCCAATGGCCTCGATGTGCTCCCAGAGAGGATGCCACGGCCGGACCGGCCCCGTGCCCGCGACAGACCCAAACCTCGACGGAGGCCCCGTCCCAAAGATTCCAACGCGCCACCAGGTGAAGCCCGGCGTTCTCGTTCGGCCCCCTGCCCAGAGCAGTGCCCCACCCCCGCCGCCCCCCACACATACCATCCAGCAGGAGGGCTACCTTCTCCGCAAGCTCGAGCTGGAGGGGCCAAACAAGAAAGCCACCAACAGGTGAGGCGGGGGAGGGCGGGAGAGGGCAACAAGACTGCTGCTTGGGGAGGAATGTAGCCCAGTTCTGCAGCCAGATCCTATGGAGCAACAGCTGGCAGCTGCCACTCACTCAAGAGGGAGGCCTGGTTATGGGGCCAGAGCATTTGGGTGGCCAGAGACAGCAGGCAACTGGGCTGGGCGAGCTAGTCAGTGGGAGGAGTTCATCGTCCCTGAGACTTGGAGTTCTGGAAAGGCGTTTTCCTCTGAGCTGCTATGAGCACACCTGAGTTTGGGGTTCTGTACTAAAACAGAGTGCTAAGTATGCCACAACATCCTGATTTAAAGGAATTGTTGTTTAAACGGCTCAGATCCTGGCAAAGATTAGGGTGTGCGAAGGTGAAATTAGGGTCTGAGGGTGAAATTCCAAGAGAGGCAAGAGGCTTCCACGGCTGGGCGCCAAGGGTAGCCTTTCCTAACCAGGTTCACACAATGATAGAAAGTCCCAGAATTCCTCAGTGGAGCAATCTGAGAATTCTGGGAACTGAAGTCCCCACAGTTGGAGAATACAATCTCGGGGACTCTGTTCAAAATGCTTTGGGAATCGGAGGAAGCCATGAGAATGACAGCTGAGGTGAGAGAGGCAGAAGTATAGGCTGGGACTTTATTTGGAAGTGGAATTTCCATCCCTAACTGAAGCGGTTGTTAAGTGAAACATGTAGCCAGACAGCGATGGTTATCTTGGTTGTTAGGTGAATACCTCAAGTTTCTCCTGCCTTGTGCAAACAGCCTCCGTTTCAAATCCTCCCCTGGCCAAGGTGAAGAGCCCCCTGTTTTCTGCCATTCCCTCCCCCTCCCCACAGCTGACCTCCTCTCCCCACCCCCACCCCCGTCACCTCAAGCAATCCTAGTCTGTCCCTGGCTGGAGGGCTCTACATGCCCCACATAAATCAGCTCCTTGGCTGCCCTGCCCCAAGGAAAGAGCCATCCAGAGAATGCTGTCCAGACCCCACCGGAATGGACCCCAAGCCAATGGTGAAATCTAAAATTTGTTACTACCGGTTCTGTGGGTGTGGCTTGGGGGGGGTAATGTGATGGTGGGCGTGGCCTTTTTTTTTTTTTACTTTTAAAACCATTTTTTCTATAACCTCTTCAGCGAAGAGGTTGTAAAAAAATGCTTTCAAAAGGCTCTGATGATCCCAGCTGAGTTGCCTGATCGTCAGAGGGTTTTTAAAAGAGGGAGGCAGGGATTTTTGCTACCCGCCTCCATCGCTACCAGATCGGGCGATCTGGTCTGAACTGGGAGCATTTCACCCCTGTCCCAAGCCCACCTGTATTGAGGGAGAGGAGACTTCATGGGGGAGACTCGGCCTCTCCCAAATGTAAATGCCCTGGGACAGGATTGGAACCAATTTCCAATGGAAAGCAAGGGAGCTGCTGGGAGGATGGATGGATCCTGAGAGAGTTTCTGTCCCCCCTCCCCTACTGGTAGATCTTGGATCAACCTTTACTGCGTCCTCAGCAAAGGGGAGTTGGGCTTCTACAAGGACTCCAAGGGCCGGGAATCTGGGAGCACCCACAGCAGCGAGCCTCTGCTGAGCCTGCAGACTGGCACCGCGGAGGTGGCCAACGACTACAAGAAGAAGAAGAACGTGCTGAAGATCAAGTGAGCCTCCTCCCGGGGGGAGGGTGTGGTAGTGTCGGAGCCAAGTATGCAGGCCTCTTGGAGGGACAGGCAGGGTTGCCAGGAGGGGCCCAAAGCTGCTCCCTGTTGATGGGATTCTCCCCTGCAGAACTAACGACGGGGCCGAATTCCTCCTGCAAGCCAAGGATGAGGTATGGTCTTTCTCCACACATCCCAGGGCACAGTGGGACACTCCCCACCTCTCTCAGACCTGTAAGAACTCTTCCCTCCTTCCTTCAGGAGGACATGAAGACCTGGCTGACGGCTCTGAGTTCGTCCATTGCGGAGCATGCGGAGATCACCCGCTGGGGCCAGGCACTGCTCACCACCTCCTCCACAGACGAAGGCCTCCCCAAGCGGGACACAGACAGAAGGGCCAGCACGTCTGGCAGGAAGAAATGAGACAGCTGCCCCCCACCCCCCACCCCTGGGGCTGGGAAGGACAGGCAGGCTGGCCGGCCAACGTAGTCTGGGGGTGTGGAGAAGACTCGGGGGTGGCTGAGAGGCCACCCAACAGGAGCTCTGAGGCTGCCAAGAAGGAGAGACAAGGGTGGGGCATGACTTCTCTGTGAGGCAGATGCTGGACCTGTGTGGCTGGACAAAGAGCTTCTGCCTGCCCCATCTTTTCTAACTGCTAGGAGCTGAGAGGCACCCTCAGCCTGGGGACAGAGGTTTGCTTCCCAATGAATGGCAACAGGAGACCAGGTGCCCCTGGGCTCCCCCCACCCCCCAGTTCCTTTTCTGTCCATGTCCTGGCAGCCGGACAGAAGGATCCGGTCCACAAGGTTCCTTTCGCTCCTCTGTTCAGTGGAATTACTGCAGCTCCCCAAAGGAGTCCCGCCAGTTGACAAGCACTGGAGAGCAGCCAGCAGGGAGGAAGCCAAGTGATGACAGAAGAGATCCCAGAGGCTGAGGGGCCATGTGGAGCACCCCCTTGTCTTCCTTGCAGCTTTACATCTCCCAGAAATGGTGCTACTGTGGGTGCCAAGGATGGTGTGTGTGTGTGTCTGTGTGTGTGGTTGGTTGGTTCTCGGGGCTTGCTGCAGGCCCTTCTCTGTGTGAGTCTCCTTACCCCCACCCCCACAAAGGTCACTTGCGAGAATATCGGCACCCACACAGCCCTGGACGAAAGAGCTGCTCTTTGGGGTTCAGTTGCCGCCTTCAGCCTGCCTGGGAGAGGACTTCCATGTCTGCTCTCCAGCCAATTGCCTTTGCCTCCCTCCCCTTTCAATGATGTGCTTAGACGCATGCTGGGTAAATCCCTGGGATGAACCCCCACAAAGATGGCCTGGAGGGGTTGAAGGGCAGATGCTCTTCCAGCTGACCCTCCAGAACTTCAGCCAGTGTCTTTGAGAAGTCTCCTGCTTTGCTTGTCAACCGCCCCTTCAGCACCGTGCTTGGGCTCCTGGGTCTTCCTGCTTTCCAGGATGAAGGTGGCCAAAGCGGAGGGTAGGCAGCGGCCCCAATGTGTGGGAAGGCCCCTTGTCCTTGTGAACAAGCCATATTCACATCCCCGCTCCTGCTGGGAGGGAGGGAGGGAGGGAGGGGCTCACCCAGGTGTATTTATATGCAATAACACAACGGGAGAACCAGACTCAGCGTAGCCCCTCCCAGCGGAGCAGTGAGAGCTTGCATGGGACCACCCGACTCTCAAGCCTGCCTCCAATGCCAAGTGTCCAAGGGCTGCCCAGTTCCTGACTCCCTCCACTGCAGCAAGGGAGTGGGGAGGGAGGCTGCTCTGAAGGAGAAGTAGAAATGCCTGTCCCTCTGGCCATGGAGTCATCATGCATGCCAGTCCTTTTCTCTGCATAGTCCAGAATGTGCCCCCCCTCCCTTCCGTGCTTGAGGAAGCAGGAAGAGATCGTGGCTGTGGGCCTGGGTGGAATCACACAAAGCGCAGGGAACCCACATTCAGTAGCTCAATTTGAAACTCCACTTCCTTTCATGACATGCTAATGTGGATGTACACGTACAGAAGAACAGGCAAAGAAGGATTTGGAATCAAAGTGTGTGTGCTGAGCCCAGAAGAAACCAGTTTAGCTGCTGTGTGGCTCAATTGTCTTTTCCCAAGGCACCTGTCTCCCTCGGGAGCATCCTTCAGCTAAGGGGTCAAGAGGCTAGTAGGTCAGTTACTGCTTCCTGTGGTTGTGTGACACACTGCCTGAGTTGGGGCCAAATCCAGCCTCTTCTGGGCCTGATGTAGTTTCCACAATGCTTCACCCTGGATGGGGTGGGCACAGCTTGTCAGGGAGCTTTCCTGGTTCAGAACTGTAACTGCTTTTTTTTTTGACTAGTATAAAGGATCAATCAAAATATGAACAATTGGGGGTCACATCTTTTCTCTAATTGTAAATCTGGACATGGGTTTTTCAGAGACCAGTTTGCAAACATTTTAAATCCTAGTCATATGAGATCAAAAGGTGGGGTCAACCAAGCTTCCGACAGATTTTTGCAGTCACTTTGGGAAGGTGCCCTCGACTGGATGGGCAAACTTTGGCTCAAGCATCCAAAGAGCAGCTCGTCTTCTTCGGATCCCTTGCACAGAAACGATGAGATTTATTCAGCCGCGCCTCCGGCTGCAGCAGTGGGGAAAGCACAAGCCCTTCGCCAATGATGGGAAACGGGGCGGTCGAATCCCGTTCTTTTGAGGGGGGGTATCGATTTCCAGTATAAACTGCCCACCTGCAGGCTAAGGCCACGGCGTTTCCAGGCGCTTCCGCTTTCTAAAACTTGCTCTGGCCGTTTCCTTGCGTGTATCTCGGGAGGCATCTGGCTTTTGGCTGCCTAGGTTGCGTCCCGCGAGTCAACTATTAACATTCATCCTGTAGAGACAGACGGGATCCAAGCGGGGAATAGTGTCGACAAAGCAGGGCTGGCCTACTGCTAGGAAGGGGCGGGCTTCCATTAGTTAAGAGTTTAACGTGTGGAAATTCGTCGGCGGGCTTGATAAGCAGGTGCCGTCTGGGAACGGGACAGGCTGTCAAAAATCACCGAGGAGGAGTCAAAGGAGCTGCTCCTCCCTTCTGGGGAGTCGCGACCTTTCCCGCCCGGCCAACGGCTGCTTCTAACGGGCTGAACTCATCCCTCGCGACGGGGCCCCGGTTTGCATTCCTCGAGACCCCCCCCCTTGATCATGCCGCCTGAAGCGGGAGGGTGCCGCTTGCTCCCCCAGAAGCCCCCCCTGCAGGCAAGTGCCGGGAGCAACCCCACCGACGGGAAAGGGGGCCCGGTCTCGAAAACCCGCAGCGGCGGCGCCACCGAAGCCCGGCAGAGGCGGCAGGACTACGACTCCCATCGGCCCCCGGGAGACTCGGCCAATCGGGAAGCCCCAGAGGAGGGCGTGGCCGTCGGGCGTCCAGGGAAGCCAATGGCCGACTGAAGGTCCGTGGCCAATCGGGCGGATCCGGAAGCGGCCTGGCGAGCAGGATGGCGGCGAGCGGCGGTCCGGCGCCCGGCGGGGCCGACCTGGTGCAACTCAACGTGGGCGGCCGCAGGCGAGTGGCCGCGGCCCCGGGGGGGGGGAGGGATGGGTCTGGCCGGGGCTCCTGCCCTCTTCACTCGCCTCCTCTCTCCGCCCGCAGGTTCTGCACCTCCCGCCAGACGCTCGCCTGGGTGCCGGACTCCTTCTTCTCCAGGTGCCTGGGAGGGGGCGGCGGGCGGGGCTCTCCTCTCCCCCGCCTGCCTGGCCGCCCCTCACCGCCTCTCTCGCCCGCAGCCTGCTCAGCGGCCGCATCTCCTCGCTACGGGACGAGACCGGCGCCGTAAGTGAGCCTCCCCCACCCCGCTACTGCGGGGGACCGGCGCCTCCCCGGGCCCTCGGCCGCTGCCCAGCCGCGACCTGCCCTGCCCTGCCTTGCCTTTCCCTTCCCCCAGATCTTCATCGACCGGGACCCCGGCCTCTTCGCCCCCATCCTCAACTTCCTCCGTTGCAAAGAGCTGGATTTCAGGTAGGCGCCCAGCTGCTTCGGGAGGGGGCGGGATGACGCGAGGGGCGCTGGGGCCGCCGCCGCCGCACCGGTTTCTCCGCCTTTTCTGCTCCACAGGGGGAGCGACCTCTCGCTGCTGCTGCATGAAGCCCAGTTCTACGGAATCACGCCTCTCAGTACGTTGTGGGGCGGCGGCGGCTCCTGAGGAGCCATCCTGGGCCCCCAAAGACGAGTCTTGTGGACCCCCCTCCCCCACTCCCAGCCTCAGGGACTCACCTGGCCTCTCTGCCTTGCTCTCTTCTCCACAGTTCGCCGCCTGCAGTTGCACAAGGAACTGGAGCAGTCCTCTTGCGGGAGCGTCCTGTTCGAGGGTTACCTGCCCCCCCCTTCTGGTAGGGCTCAGCCACTGGAGATATGGGCTGCAGCCGTCTCCCTGCAACCCAGTCAGCTCTCACTCTCCTTTCCTGCAGTGTTTCCTGCCAAGCGGTGGAACCGTCACAGCATCACAGGGGGACAGTTGGCTGCCCGGCCAGGCAACCCCCTGGTGCGCCGGAGCAACACCATGCCTCCCAACCTTGGCATCGGAGGGCTTCTGGGGAGAATGGAAGAGAGGAACATGGCAGCCGGTGGGTGTCAGGAAGGGAAAGGTGGAAGCAGACCTGGGAGGTGGAAGAGAGAGCCTGGGGTGCGGCTGTACTATTGCTGCAATGGCTCTGCTGTCTGGTTCTGCAGCCCTGCAGCTCGGTTGATACGGCTTGTAGTTTGGTCTTAACAATGGAAGAAGCTGGGATGCTTAAGGCATGGAGGGTGACTTGTGGCTTGTGGGAAATGCTCTCTGGATTTTGGAAATGAGGTGCAGCGCATCTGCATTGCACATTCCCTTTAGGAGCCACAAATGATCCAGGTATGGTTCGTCTTATCTGTGGCCATCATAACTGGGTCGCTCTGGCTTACGTTCACTTCCTTATCTGCTACAAGTAAGTGTAAGGGGTGCAGCTGAATCCTCAGCGGGGTGTATGTGTGTTGTGTGTGTGAATGGGAAGAGACTGGTCTCCCTCTGCTTCCTGACTAATTTCTCACTCTGTAGGATGAAGGAGACCTCTGGCTGGCAGCTGGCTTTCTGTAGCCCCCGGCTGGACTGGGTAATCGAGCACGTGGCATTAAATGCCCGGGTGCTTGGTGGGTCCCTGGGTGATAGTGACAAAATGGTGGCTGCTGCCTCCTGCAGCGAAATCCTTCTATGGGCCCTTCAGCCTGACGGGAACGGCAGTGAGATTGGTGAGAAACTACCCCCCCCCCACGTGTCCTTAGCAATCTAAAATGCCTCTTGGGTATGGGGAGGCCAACTAATTTCCTGGATCCTGGCTTTGCCTGGGCTGAGGTAAAAGTTTGTTCTTCTGGGCAGTGGGATCAGAATAAGGCAAGTTGACAGGTAGCTGCCAGGAACCTCCCCCTTTGATCTTGTGTGAATGTCTCAAACCTGTCCCCAAAATCCAGCTGGCTCTGGTTGTTGAGTCTTGCGCTCCCAGATGGCTGGGGAGGGCTTTTGAAGAAGATGAGGAGAACCCATAGATGGGGGGCCTCAACGCTGTCTTCACTTGTATTTTCAGAGACGAGTTGGGTGGAGAGGAGCAGGCATTCCACTTGGCCTCCTGCTCTGCGGGGTTCAACCTCTCCTTGGTTCAGGAGTCTCATGGGCCCAATCTTGCAGCCTCTCCTGCTCTTATCCCAGTTGCTTCTTTTGTTCTGTAGGAGTGTTCTGTTTAGGGGTCCCCCTAGAAGGTCTCTTCTTTGTTGGCAGCCAGCTTATTGCCACCAGCCACACGGGCAAGATTGGCGTCTGGAACGCAGTCACCAAACATTGGCAGGTAATGAAACAGCTCGGGGAAGGAGGATTCCTAGAAGCATTGGAGGTTGGCTTGTTACAAGGAGTTGTATAATAGCTGCAGATTTGGGGTTAATACAGCTGGGAGGTGGGGGTGCTGCTGTTGAGATCTTTGAGTCTGACCTGTGGCAGCTAAACTAAGTTTAAGTTTACTTTACTGTCATTGCATCTCGTACAACAAAATTAAATGCTATCTTCAGTGTACATCATACATAAGAAAATTATAAAAAAATAAAACAAACACACATTCTTCACATTCTACACAATTGAATTGAAAACCCCTGATACTGCATTAATATTGCACTATACTTGGCAGCTCCCCCCCCCCCCACTTTTGAAGATGGGGACAAAAGTTACTTGACTCCACTTCTCTGATTCTTAATCAGCGCTTCATGATTTTCCAAAGATCATAACAAAGTTTTGAACAGGTTGTTTGCCAGTTCCTGTAATTCATCTGGTCGTGAAGGTTTAAACTTATTCACACTCCCTGGGTGTGGTCTGACTGCATTTCATCCGAGTTGCTGGGTGGAATAAGGAGGTTGGGTCCCAGTTGGGGCTGGTGGGTGGCATTTTGCCCTCTTTGTGGAACAGCTTCAGCACTAGTGCAGCTCCCTTCATTTAAAACATCCATGAAAAGTCTTTGGTTCCTTGAAGTGTTTCCTGTTTATCTCAGCTGATGGGGTTCTCAGTTCAGGATCCGCCTGGATTCTCATAACAGGTAATTTTCTAGATCTCAGAGGCTGTGAGCTCCGGCTCTCTGATCTTCCTGTCCTCACCAGTTCCTCCACCTCCCCAGACTCAAGATGTGGTTCCCATCAACAGCCATGATGCTGCGGGCTCCTTCTTGCTCCTGGGCTGCCACAATGGCTCCATCCATTATGTTGGTGAGTTACGGCCAGCTGTCCCAGCAAGGCTATGTTGACTTTGTCCTGCCAGCTGCCCTTCTCACCTGCCAGCTGCTTCCCCACAGATGTTCAGAAGTTCCCTCTGCGCATGAAGGACAATGACCTCCTGGTGACCGAGCTGTACCGTGACCCTGCAGAGGATGCGGTCACTGCCCTCAGTGTCCACCTCACACCCAAGAGCAGTAAGCCCGCCCGCCCCCCCTCCCGGGCAGAATTGGGCACAGGAGCCTGGGTCACCTGCCCAGACTTTCCCAAATCCCGGCTATGCTTTGCCTCCCTTCCTGGGCTGGAGCTGGGGCTGGCCTTTCTCGGCTGGGGCAGGTTTGCTTGCCTCCAGCCCTCTGCTCCTGTGTATAGGCCACAATGGAAATTGGATTGAAATTGCCTATGGCACCAGTTCAGGGATGGTACGAGTGATTGTCCAGCACCCAGAGACAGTGGGCTCGGGACCCCAGCTCTTCCAGACCTTTGCTGTTCATCGTAGCCCTGTCACCAAGGTGATGCTGTCAGAGAAGCACCTTATCTCAGGTACTGGCTTTGAGGAGGAGGGGCAGATGGGTGAGGCCAGCCAAGGGTCCTCTCCCTCCCTCCCCTCATTTTTTCTGCCTGCTTCCCTCCACCCCCAGTCTGTGCTGATAGCCACGTACGGACATGGACGGTGACTCGATTCCGTGGGATGATTTCTACACAGCCAGGCTCCACCCCGTTGGCTTCCTTCAAGATTCTGGCCCTGGACTCGGTGGACGGGCAGGGGGGCTGCAGTGCAGGCACAGACATTGGTAGGGACATCTGGGGTGCAAGGGTGGGGCCTGTGAGATCTGGGCCCTGGGACCCCCCGTGCTTCCTTCTCTCTCCCATGCAGGGCCTTTTGGCGAGCGCGATGACCAACAAGTGTTCCTCCAGAAGGTGGTTCCAGATGCCAGCAAGCTATACGTGCGCCTCTCCTCTACTGGGAAGAGGTGGGTCTGCAGCGGTCAGGCTAGCAGGCGGCTATGCTTGAGGCCAAGCTCCAGTGGGTGAAGCCGGAGGCAGCTGGCCGGTCTTCTTAAATTTAGCCCTGCTCTTGCCTTTCGGCAGACCAAAGGTGGTCGGTACCACACCCAGCTTCACCGGGGGGGGTGGGGGGTGTTGTGTTTCCTGGGGAGGGAAGTCTCTTACCAAATTTTTACCCCAATTTTTGCCTCTCTCTTCCCTGCAGGATATGCCAGGTGTGCTCAGTTGATGGCTCATCCATCACAGCCTTCCTGGTCCAGGAGTGCGAGGGCTCCAGCCGCATTGGTTCCCGTCCGCGCCGCTACCTCTTTACCGGCCACAGCAATGGCAGCCTCCAGATGTGGGACCTCACCACAGCGATGGAGATGGGGGATCAACCCCCAGGTGCAAGGGTTGGGCTTGGCTGGGAAGGGTAGCCCAGGGGGCAGCCAGGGGCTCTGCAGTGGGCATGGGTAGACTGCCCCCGCCCAGAGAATGCGTTCCCGCTGCCTTCTGCTGTTCACTGTGTTGTTTCTGGGTCTCTCGGCAGACTAATCTCTGCTACTGCCCTTCCTCCTCCTCCTCCTCCTCCTCCTCCTCCTCCTCCTCCTCCTGTCCTGCAGATTGTGGTGGCCTCGCAGAAGAAGAGCTGCTGTCTGAGTTGGGGCAGTGTGACCTGGCCCTTACCCACACCCTGGAAACGAGTCCTACGGGGTCTTTCACTCTCTCCAGTACTTCTGGCATCAGGTACAGGTGGGCCCAGGTGCCTGCGTAGCCGATGGGGGCAGGTAATTGAAAGGGAACCCACCAGCAACTCCAGATGTGCAAGTCTGCAAGGAAAGAGAACTGACTTGCCAAATCCCCACCTTCCCTGCCCTTGGCTGGCCTTAAGTGTTCCTCAATGGGATAGAGCTCTTCTCTTCCCCATAGACAGCACGTAACAAGGTTGTGGTTCTCCTAGCCGCCCCCAAAACCGAGACGTCGATGGGACCTGTGAGAAGCCATTGAAAGCCTCTCCAGCCAGGTTGGACTTCCAGCAAGGAGACTGCCACCGACAACAACTGAGCAGGAACTTCTTGGACCAATCCGCCAAGGGCCAGTGGATCAGCCACTCTCGGGGAGGGCTCTCTGCTAGCCTTCTGAGCCAAAGATCGCCCAGTCCCCATCCTGCTCCCCTGGAGCCCACCCTCCCCCTAGCCCCATCCAAAGTGCCACTCAGTGAAACTTCTTTCTGACCTCTGGCTGTTCTTGGGGAGCAAGAGAGCCAGCGGGAACCCCTGCTGCTGCTGCATCCCACCTCTTGCAACTCCCATGGCCTGGAGCTCAATGGAGTAGAGCCTGCCACAGAGCTGCCCACCCCACCTCCTTCAGGGCTCCTCACCTGGGAACTCTGTCCCAAGCCCTTTCCAAGGCTCTCGGGGCCTTAGTCCTCTGGCAGGGTCCTTTTTTTCTTCTCTCTGGTGTGCAAGAGCAGACTGGATTAGGTGGTAACACGTGGCCTCTGCGAGGCTGCCCCCTCCCTCCTGTTTGTGAAAAGCCAAAGATACTTATGAGCAATATACCCCACCCCTCTTCAACTGCCTTGGCTGACTGGTTTCTCTTCCCTTTCTCTGATAGATAAGCAGCAATAAATATATGTGGAAAGATGTTCACAGAACCTCTGGAGTCTTCCTGGGATTTGCTGGAGGGCAAACCTTTCCAGGATCTTGTAGGTTGGCGTCCAAGTGCTGGTTTTGGCCAAGCAGATCTGAGGGGCAGGGGGGTGAGAGCCAGGAGCTCTGCAGGGCAGAGCCAGCTCCCTGCCTTGACTGGAGGGACAGCAAATGGTTAGGGTTAGGGTCTAGCAAGGACCACTTTGTGTCCCACTTTGGGGGTGGGACAGAAAGAATCCCTCCCTGTGGTAGATGGAGGCCTTGGAGGTCTTTGGAGGATCCTGAATTTGGATGGGAAGGGAGCTGAGGATCTCACCCACCTCTCCACTGCTGGATTTGTGTGACCAGTTTTCATTGGTGCACATAATGTCCGGCATGCTGAAGTTGTATCTGCCCTTGCGAGTGTTGCACGTCCGGCCGTTCCTCCTATTCGTGGTCTGCTATTGACTCCTTCAGATCGGGTTCTTCCTTGAGGCATGTCGGATAGGAGATGAAGAGGCAGCTGGACAGGGGCTGGGGGAATTACCTTATGTGGGCCGGCCACTTGCCTTTGGGGGTGCCAGAGGTGATGTTTTCTGACGGTTAGGGCTAAAGATGAGGGTGGGTTCTTTTGCAAAGGAGAAAACTGGGAGGCTCCATCTGTCCACAGGATCTCCCCTGCCAGCCCCCTCAAGTCTGGGCTGTGCAGAGGGAGAAGGAGGGCACCAAAGCTTCAGCCGACTGGGGCAGTGTGAGCAGCCAGGGCTCGTTTCCACTCACTCCTGCCAGTTGTGTGCTGGGCAGGGCTGGCATTGCCAAGGATGGAGGCGCAGAGATGCAGCCAGCGGGCAGGCAGTCCACTGATGGTCCTGACCAGCGGGCGTGAGCGGTGCTGGAAGCCCACCCCTGATGCAACGTGCTGCCAGCCCCACCTGCATCTGCTCCTTTGGGGGTTGCCAGGAGCGGAGCAGGGCTGCAGTTCATTTTGGGCCCCCACTGGCGAGGGCGGGCTGACGGGGCAATGAGAAGCCCACATTTGCCACAGAAGGCTCCAGCTGCATGTCCCCCATCCTGGTGTTTGATGGATTTGGGGAAACTGCCATCTGTAGCTGATACTGGAGTCTGTGAGGACTGTGAACCACCTTCCCCCCAAATTGGCACCCCCTCCTGTATGCACAAGGACCCCATTGCAATCCGGTACGACATGAATCATGATTCCGCACCAGAAAATGTGATTTTGCAGGTTTCACCTCCTGCTCCGCATCTGTATGTTTCTTGCTCTGCCCTGACTATTCAGTACTCAGGTGGGTAGGCAACATCTGATCAGTTGGTTAGCCTCTCTCTCTGTCCGTTCAACCCTTCACCCATCAAGGGCCTCTTTCTTCCACTGTCCCACTGGTTGAGCTGTGGGAAGGGGAAGCCAATGGGTTTACTGTGGGGGCAGCTGGTTCTGGCCAAGTCTAGGTACTGCTCTCCTCCCCCTCCCCCCCACTGTGTTAGTTTTATCTGGTGCAGTTGTATCTGGTGGAGTGTGAAGAGTTGATTGGACAATGTGATGAACTTGTGAGTGTGAGGCAGGGCTGTGAACGCTTAGCTGGGTGGGGAAAACCTAGGAGCTTTAGATTCGGGTTTTCCCAGATGTGCCAACATGACATCTCTAATAAATTGGAACTTTGAGGAACCTCAGGCTTCAGAGCTTTATTTTGTTGGGGGTGTTCCTTGGAACCCTGACACACTGCTTCCAGTGCCACCCAACTTTCAAAGGCACCCAAGGGTTTCCTCTTCCAGGAGATCCTTTCTAGTGCTGAGACAGTTACTCTTGTTCTGTCGTTGGTTTTCTAATTCCTCTTTTGAAGGAAGATCTGGAAACGGAACCGTATAATAAAAATACCCCCCACCCCTCAGCAATAATGAAATCAAGTGCAGTGAAACCCTAGGTTTCTCTCTAGCAAAAGTGCCAGTCCAGAAAACCACAGAATGAAACGGCTGGGTCAAGGGTGGGGGCACTCCCCCAGGCTGGCTGGCAACTGGGCTGAAGATTACCATATTAATACATGAAGATAAACGTACAATACCAACATAGAAGATTTTTCCAATATAGCAGTTACAAGCAAAACACAAGGCAGGAAAGAACAGTTAGTTTCATTTCAGCAGAGCAGAGTAGTTCACACTGGCTAGTTTCATTTTAGATCTCAGCACAGAGCAGGCAAGCAAGTTGCTTAGTTTCTGTTTCAGAGCTGCACTGATTCAGTTGCCTAAGCCATGCCCAGACTTCTTCCTTAAGTTTCTATTTCCAAAACAAGCCCCATTGGCTGACCTTGTTACCAGTTGATGAATATACTCTGACAAAAATAAGATGATCCAGACCAGGTGCCTGCTCCGTTGCCCTCCATGTCATCCCTGACAAAAAATGTGCCAACTGAAAATACCCTAAAGAAGAGAGATTCAGGGATTTCTGCCAACGAGTGATTCCATCCAGGAGAGGCCACTGCTCATTTCTGTGGGCTCACCTGAGCCCCCAACAACCAAGCTGGACCAAGGACTACCTGTTCCCATCACCTCATGTTTCACCTCCAAGCCCTCTGCAGACTCTGAGATGCTGAAACAGGTGGAGAACAAATTAAATTATAGCAGTCTTCTGGCATTTGGGTAGGAAAAGGAAGAATCAGAATAGAGCTGGAAGAGAGCTTGGAGGTCTTCAGCCCTCTGCTCAAGCAGGAGATTCTATACCTTTTCAGACAAGTGACTCTCCAGTTTCTTCTTTAAAAAGTCCTTAAGTCCTGGAAGCGGAGCTCTGGCTTCAGAAGGAGTGCTCTGCTCAGCCTCAAGTGAAGCAGAAGTCTCCAAAGGTATTGCCAGAGCAGAAAGGACATGCTGGATGTGTGAACAAATTGTCCTGCTCAGCTCCTTCTTGAACAGACCCCATCTGGAGTCCTGGCTCCAATTCTGGGCATCCCAGTTCAAAAATAAGCAAGGTCAGAGGAGGAGATGGAGTCTGGAAAAGACTAAAGGGAAAGAGGGCTCTTCCCCATGGCAGCTGAGCTGAGAGTATGCATCACAGTATGCAGTGATTAAACAATTCTTTTGCATGGATTTAACTTCTTGGTTTCTTAAATCTTAGTGGCCCAGGGGTGAAATCCAGAAGGTTCTGACAGGTTTTGGAGAATCAGTAGCAGAAATTTTGAGTAGTTAGGAGAACTGGCAAATACCACCTCTGGCTGGCCCCAGAGTGGGGAGGGAATGGAGATTTTTCAATATCCTTCCCCCAGGAGTGGGGAGGTAATGGAGATTTTGCAATATCCTTCCCCTGCCACCCCAACCAAGCCACACCACACCACGCCCACCAAGCCATGCCCACAGAACCGGTAGTAAAATAATTTGAATTTCACCACTGTAGTGGCCATATTAGTCTGTATATTAAGAAATAGCAGGCTTGTGGCACTTCAAAAGTATACAAAGATGTCAAAATTGTACTAGAGGGTAGATTATTTTTTCTAAGGATACTAGTGATAATTTGATTTATTGTCATAAAAAGATTACACCTTGTTTGCATCTCATGTCAGAAAATTCTTTCTTACTTTTATGTAAGAACCCTCAACCCATTAGCTGAGTCCATAACTATCAATGTATTTCAATCACTTCCTGGTGCCTTGGAGAGAAAGCTGAAGAGGCTCATGATTGGCGCAGGGAGGAGCATCCTTTGTCTTTGGCAGCCACACCTTTTTATTTCCTCACCATGCCTTCTACTGTCTTCTTGTCCACCCCTACCCTATGTCCTACTCAGCAGGTTGATCTGAAGGTGCAGGTAGAGAACGTGACAATAACCATGATGCCTGTCATTGCAGGAGGTGGCCACAGGCTCAGCCCCACCCACCCGTTGCTGCCAGAACCCTTGGAAGACCAAAAGGAAAGGGTTCTTGCCATGCTGGACATCACAATATAGTGCTCATTCCCATCTGTTGGCCTGCTCCACTCTGTGGCCAGCAAGTGCCAGCTGGAAGAGGGGGGAACAGCCATGGCAGGGCCAGACTGAGTGCCAGGAGTGTCGCTGGATGCCACCTGGGCTCAGGAGGGGCCTCATCTTTCACCAGCTTTGTCCCTTCCGGGGCCTTACTCACCAAAGGGGGCTTTCCCACTGCCAAGACCTACCTGGATGACATCTGTCTGCTCTGGGCATGGTTTTTGCCTGCCCCAGCATAACTGCCAGCTGCTGTGGCTACCCACCCAGGGGATGCCCCATCTCCCTCCAGCCCTCAATGTCTCTCCACCCCCACTTCCCAGATGTGGCCCCCAACAAGCCCAAGGAGCCTCTCCTGCCCCCTGCCCCACTCCCTGGAAACTTCCTCTGCCAAAGGGCCCCAGGTTGCTGAGGAAGAGACACAGCCAGCCCCCTCTGAAGTTGCCCTTTGCCCCTTGGGCACTGGCCCCTGCCCTCTGTCCAGCACCCATCAGAACAAAATTCCAGCAGCATTCTTGGGTTGGTGTTTTTGGTTGGTGCCTGCTTCCTTAGTCCCACTCCAGCTGCAGTCCCTGTGGAGTCCCTAGCTGGGATGAACCCCCTTGCCTACCTCCAGGGGAACACACTGATGCAGCCCCTGGGATGGGAAGGAGGGGGCAGGGTGCTTAATGAGCAGTGCAGAAGACCTTTGCCCTAGAAAGTCACTCCTCCAAGAGATGATAGAGTTTGGGATGCACCAACCAGGGCAGGAGGACCACAAACTCTTGTGGAGAAGAGGAAGAGGCCAGCCACTTGGCCTGTGTTTGTGGTTTTATTTTTTAACAATATTTCTTTCCTTCCTGGCACATGGGAGTGATGGGTGGAGAAAAGAGAGAAGTCTGTGTGTCTCTGTGTGTGTATGTGTTGGGGTGTGATCAGAGCAACTGCCAGCACCAGTCAACCTTCCTTTGCCTCCTGTGGGAGGTCTCCCCTCTTCTTGGCTTTCACCTTTCCTGCAGGGGAAGAACAATCCAGACTTTGGGGAAAGTACCAAAAGAGCAAAGCAGGCACCCCATTTTGTCTCCGCCTTTTGCAGTGATTAACAGCTGAGGCCAACTTGTAGAGCTTTGCATTTTGTTATCAGAGCAGTCTCTTGGTGATCCTACTCTGAGGAAAGGCCTGTATTTTTCTAACAAACACGTTGTTGTCATGCAATTTTATATGCAACCGAATTTGAAATAATCACAGGGAAATATTTATGGACACCAAGCACAGAGTGTCCAAGCACAGACACCAAGCACAGACACCAAGCACAGAGGACCCAGTTGTGGGGGCAATAAGCTGACTTTGTATAAATATACAAAAGGTTGAAGGCTATTGCTGAGCACATTGTAAGCCGCCCTGAGTCTTCGGAGAAGGGCGGCATATAAATCAAATTAAAAAAAAAACAAAAAACAGTAGTCTTCATGTTTTGCTGCTGTTATGTAACTGGGTCCTTGCCGGAGTAGGGGATGGGTGCCTCGAGGCCGTCAGTATTTTCTCGCTGTGCTGCTGTTCTCCATTGATGGGAATAAACTTTTCCACCACGGGAAGGTAGTCCTTGGGCAGCAAAACTAGGTGTACCAGCTGCCTTTCTCCATTGATGTCATCATCCTGGGTTCTGCTTGTCTTAACGGGAGACAGGAAAAATTGCACAAGTGGGAAAGCTCCTTTGCTTCAAGACAGTAAGCGGCAAAACACAGGGGTACTTTAGAAGACATTATATACGAGAGGCTTTGTTACTAAATAGGGAGAAGATTAAAAAACAACACTATTTAAAAATTACAGTCTGGTTATCAACGATTGAAGCATTTTCATACTCAATAATATTTAGAAGGGAACAAATTGTTAAATATAGTGAATTATTGAATGAAAAGGGTGAACTTAAATCGAAGAAAACCAGTTCATCTTTAAACCTTGTTCCTCCAACTGGTTTTCTTATATGCAAATACATTCTAGATATGACAAAGATTGTAAGACAGAAGGTTTTTATAATCATTTGACTAACTTAGATAAAATTTTAACAGGTTCTGATGACTATGTAATTAAAAAATTGTATGGTTATTTATTAGAGGTAAAATTGGAAGAAGAACAGGTTAAAGAAACAATTGCATGGGGGGAAAATTTTGGTTATGGAATTGATTTAGAGAAATGGCAAAAACTGTTGTTGCAAAATTACAAAATGACAATGTCAACAGCATATAAGGAAAATTTGTATAAGATGTTTTACAGGTGGCATCTAACCCCGACCAGAATAGCCGGAATGTTCAAGAACAAATCTGAAAAGTGTAGGAAATGTCATCAGATACAAATATACTTTAAACCAGAGATTTTTTTATTAGGGATCGTGCCAGAAACATACAATAGAGAATTGAGATATTTGATTGTGAATGTATTAACAGCGGCTAGAATTGTATTTGCTAAAAACTGGAAAAATGAGAAAATACCAATGCAAGATGAAGTTATTAAGAAAATCATGGAATGTGCTGAAATGAGTAAATTGACATTTGAAATTAGAGAACAAGAAGATAAACAATATTATAAGATATGGGATTTATTTTATCAATGGTTAGATAATAAAACATGGAAATGAAATATGAAACATGAAATGAATGTTATAATATAATATTTGAAAATAATTTTTATGAAACGATAAAGCCATAGTTAAATAAATGATAAATGAGGATACTTATTTGTTTGATAATATGAGAAATTAGATAATTAGTAGATTTTGAATATGGGGATGAAGCACAAAAGACTTGTAACCAACCGACACAGTATTTGCAATTGTAATGGATGATGGATTTATGTTTTATGTTTTGTTTAAAAATTAAAAAAAATCTTTTTTTTAAAAAAAGACAGTAAGTGGCATTTCTCTGCCACAAACCAGCTTAGCAGAGAGAGCATGACGGACAGAAGCTGACTCACCACCCTTGATGGCCAAAATTCTGGAATGTTAGAAGAGCATCTCCCCTCGAAGACGGTATCCTCTGCGCAGGGAATTGTTCTCCCAAAACAGCTGCCTCCCTGGAAAGAAGTCCTCTGCTCATCTTCCAGGGCCTTGGCAGGAAAGCGGCTGTCTGGCCAGGCTAGGGCTTCAGGTCTCCTTAAGCAAGGGACCAAGGCCAGGCTCAAGTCAGAGGAAAGCAGGGGCCTTTACCAATTGGTATGAAGTAAGAAACAGTTAATTATGAATATTTAAAAATAAAGAGAAGGAGCGGGAGGATAAAAGCTAAGAGTAAAGACAAAAGTCGATGCAGAAAGTTGTAAAATTGTATATATCTGTTGTTAGTATCATCTGATGTGGGTGTGTTTGTTTTTTGTTTTTGTCTCTTCTTTTGCTATTGTATGTTTGGTTTTAAAATGTAAAACACTCAATAAAATAGCACACAGGCGCGCGCCGCTTCTCTAGCTGCTTACAGGTTTCGGTCGAGCGGTCAGAAATGCGGAGAAGCGGACGGGAAGCGACTGATCAAGGCTGCCGCTCCCCTCCGAGGATCTGGGTCTGCTCCGAGAGCCCCACTAGGGCTCTTGCTCTCCATCGCCGGCAGGTGGCGCTTCATTTCCAGTGTCTGGCTCGGTCTCGAGAACAGCTGACCTGGCGGAGACGGAACGGAGAAGCCCCACGGCCCCGGGAGGAATGCTGGGCGCTGCTGAGCACGTGTGGAGAGCGCGACCCCTCGGAGGCTTCAGCAGAGGGGCGACAGAGAAGGACTTTGGGCGCTCTAAGCGGCGAGTTGCGCGGGAGGGGCAGGAGGGGGACATGTCCGGGGGCTTCCTTGGCCGCTAGGTCCAGGGGCTCCGACTCCCAAGCTTTGCCTTGTCCGGGAGGCTTGCGGAGAATCTCTTTGAAACGCACCAAGGGAGGCTTTCGTTCATTTCGAATAACTCACAACCAATAAAAAACAAACGCAGGCAAAAACTGGTAATAAACAGGGCGCCGGACATACCCAACTCCTTAAGGCCAATTTGTTCAGGGGCTGCAACCAGCCCAATCTGTGGCCTGGGAAAGAGCCAGATCCCGGAGACTTTTTTTGAAGGACAGCAGAGCAGGGCACCTCAAATCTAGGTATTATGAAACAGCAAGTTTAAGGTGGACTAAAGAATGGATAACTTTGAGAAATTCTAGATTATTGAATTTGGAGGGACACGATTTGTTGATGGGGTGGCATGCCTTTTTATGGTACAAAGGCATAAAAATACAAGGGTATTTTAGAAGACATCAGATATGTGAAGCTTTATGGTTGAATTGGGAGAAGGTCAAAAAATATCATTATTTGAAGATTCCAACCTGGATATCTACAACTGAAGCTTTTTCATATCCAGTAATACTCAAAAGGGAACAAATTATTAGGTATAGTGAATTGTTGGATGAAAAGGGTGAACTTAAATTAAAGCAGGAATTAGAAAACCAGGGATATAAAATGGATTGGTTTTCATATATGCAAATATTTTCTAGATATAGAGAAGATCTCAAACAAGGTTTTTATAATGTCTTGACTAATTTAGATAAGATTTTAATGGGCTCTGATGATCATATAATTAAAAAGTTGTTAGAAGTAAAACTGGAAGAAGAATAAGTTAAAGAAACAATGATAGCTTGGGGGAAAAATTTTGGTTACGGTATTGCTTTGTTGTTTTTGTTGCTTTAATTCATATGCCACCCTTCTCCGGAGACTCAGGGCGGCTTACAATGCGTTAAGCAATAGCCTTCATACTTTTGTATATTTATACAAAATCAGCTTATTGCCCCCACAATCTGGGTCCTCATTTCACCTACCTTTGAAAGGATGGAAGGCTGAGTCAACCTTGAGCCTGGTGAGATTTGAACTTGCAGTAATTGCAAGCAGCAGATGTTAATAACAGTGCTTCAGTCCACTGTACTACAGGCTCTTAACATAAATTGTGGTCACATAATTATAAAATGACAATGTCTACGGCTTATAAGGAGAATTTGTATAAGAAGTTTTACAGGTGACATTTACCCCCGACGAGGATAGCCAGAATGTTCCAGAATAAATCGGAGAAGTGTTGGAAGTGTCATCAGACTCCAGGATCCTATTACCACATGTGGTGGACATGCGGAGATGCAAAGAGGTATTGGAGTAAGATACACATGTGGTTGGAAAAAATGACTAAGAGACATATTGATTTTAAATCAGATATTAGGGATCTTACCAGAGACATATAATAAAGAATTGCAATATTTAATTGTGAACCTTTTAACAGCAGCTAGAATGTATTATTTATTTATTTATTTATTTATTTATTTATTTATTTATTTATTTATTTATTTAATTAATTAATTAATTAATTAATTAATTAATTAATTAATTAATTTGTATACCGCCCTTCTCCCAGAGGGGAGAATTGTATTTGCAAAAAATTGGAAAGGAGAAAGGACACCTACTGATGAAGAAATTATTAAGAAAATGATGGACTGTGCTGAAATGAGTAAATTGACATTTGAAATAAGAGAGCAGGACGATTATTTGATATGGGATTTATTTTATCAATAGATGGACAATAAGACATGGAGATAAATATATGTGGATGTTGAGATAAATTAAGTGGAATATTTCTTATGAAAATAAGCTTTGGATGTATAGTGATATTTTGAAGAGAAGAGGGAGCACAAAAGGATGTTAATCAAGACCGATACACTGTCTGTAATTATTTGGGAATGATGATGTTTTTATGTTTTATTTTTGTTTTAAAATAAAATCTTTTGTGGGAAAAAAAATCTAGGAGCCCCCAAATTGCCAAACAGCTCTGTCCAGGGAAGTGTGATCACATTCCCAACTAAAGGTGGGCACTCCATGGGACTTGAAACCAACTCAGGGATGCTTGAACTCAGATGCCTGCAGGAACGGCAGTGGGACTCAAGGGCCCGTTCCTGGTTTAAGGCTATTTCCATCTGGAATTCCCAGAACCAAATTGTAACAAATGCTAGGTGATGTTCAGCTTCAAATGATCACTGTCGATGCAGGCGGCGCTTAATGTAACCATTGACATTCACCATACATGACAGTTTCTGGACTGTGCAGATCCCTTCCTGCCTGGCAAAGGTTATTTCTGTTAAAAAGAACAGGTCGGTAAGACCAGAGCCACATTTTTCCCAAACTGGGAGTGTTTACAGGCTACGAGTGTAGGAGAACCACCCTCTCTTGAGGCAGTCGCTTCCAACACTGAAAATCTCTTTTACCATTAGGAAGTTTTTCCTAAATGCCAATTAAAATCTACAGCCTTCAAGTTGAAGCCTGGGATTTCTTGTCCATCTTCCAGAAGAACAGTCCGCCTGACCCTTGAAGACCATCATGTTTTTTCACAGTCTTTCCGGGCTAAATACACCCAGCACCTCACACTGTTCCTAGCAGGATTTCCCCCTTATCGAAATGAATGCTCACCTCCAGACATCCCCCATTTATTGGTGTCCTTTCGAAAATCCAATGCCTGGAACTGGACACACATATTCTAAATGCCTTCTGACCAGCACAGACTCAGGCTGACTCAATCCTCTACATCTGTCAGTGCAGTCTAGCTTGCCACTATTTATTCCAGCTTTTCTGGAACTGTTGGCTCATGTGACCCATCAAGACACCCAGATCCTTTTATGTACTTTTATGGTTTAGCTTTTGCTTTTTCCTATCCAGGCGTAGGCTTTTTGCATTTGTCCTGTTGAAATTCATCGTGCTGGTCTTAGCTGAATATTCCAGCTTGTTGAGATCCACCTGGGTCTTGGTACCCTTTTTAAGGTGCTTGCTCCATATTTTATCCCAGATTCAATAATTGTACTTTCCAGTACTTCATCCAAGAGATTTATAAATAGGTTGAACTGAATTAGGCCTAAAATGAGGTTGGGGCCCTTGGTGTACACTTGTTGCATCCGTGGCTCAGTCAGTTCTGTAGCCACCTACTGCCTGATGAATTTAGGGTAATCCGGCCCATATTTTCTGCCTGAAGCCCTTGAGAAACCTCACTGAATGCTTCGATTACATCAAGATGTGCCAACTTGTTATGAACTCAACTGGTCAGTAAAAAAAGCAATCGGGTTCCTTTGCCACAATTTATTCTTGATAGACTCTTGTTGGCTCCCGCCCAGCCACACAGACTTTCAGAATGTTCGGGAAGTGATTGCTGCTTGCTCCAGAATTTTCCATGGTATCATCAAGCTGACCAGTATGTAGTGACTGAGGGCCTCTCTTCTCCCCCTTTCTGAAGCCAGGGAGCAGCCTTAGCTTTTGTCCAGGCTTCTGGTGCTATGCCTGTCCTCCATGATTTCTGACAGATCCCAGAAGGAGCTCTGAGCTGATGATCTTCAAGACTCTCAGATGCGGCTGATCTGGCCCTGCAGGCTTCATGATTGGCCGGTGCTCTTGTCTTGTCTTGGCAGCCTCACCTCTTCTTGTCTTGGCAGCCTTTTCCCATGGGCCCATCCCTCCCTTTTTCCAGTTAGAGTTGCACAGCCATATTAATGAGATTACTCTGGTCCCAGAGACAGGAGTGAACATCTGGTCTGTTGATAGAAAATCGTTGCTCTCAACTGCCTCTGGAAAGAGCCTAGTTGTCAGGTTTTGATGTCAGCGTCCCAGCACTGACACTAGTATTGAGGTTGTGGTCCCAGAGAGTGATGTGGAATATGGAAAACATGCCAAGTATTTTTTACATTCTAGTCTTAGGAAGATCAGCCTCTCGAGACCCCTCTGGATCACCCTTGTTCAAATCTGACCGCCTGAAGAGAGTGGCCAGAGCATGCCACACAGCCTTTGTTTAGTGCTGATGGGAAAGAAACCTTTGGGCAAGCCTGTGCCTGGCCTTTGTGAGTTGGGCTTTCCCCCATCCAAACAGCTGCCAAGAATGGCCACGCAGGGGGTCCAGCCCCTGGCAAGCATGGGAGGAGCAGCCCTGACATAGGAGCTCTGCAAAGAGAAAAGGGCCCTCCTGGAAACAGCCATTCTGACAATCCCAGAGGTGAGGGAAGGGTCAGAGGAGAGGAGAGTGGAATGGCAGAAAACAGAGCTGTCAAGATTGTTGGGAATTATGCTTTTCGCTGAGCTGTAACTTGAGGGCGTCAGTTGTAGAGCTGAAGAAAGAACTGAGAGAATGGCAGTTTTGGCAAGTTGCAGAGGCCCACAGTTAGGGTTAAAGCAGAAGGGCGTTCATGAGCAGATCCTCAAGAGGTTAAGACTGATAGTTTTGAATAAAGAAGTGTAAGTTATGCAATCTGCCTTTTTCCCCTGGAAGAGTGGGAGTATGTGCAAACGGTGTTTTGTTTTTTTCCAGTGGGAATAGATGAATCCATGCTAGATCCGCTAATCCTGAGAAGTATAACCCTTTTTGAAAAAGAATTGGCATTGGATGTCCTGCCTAGAGTTCTCTCGGAAGCAGATGTTCTGGTGGCATGACATACAGCTGTGTCTCAAAAAGATGTCTTCCTGTAGGCCGGGTAGAGGATAAAGCCTCAGGACCTGGCTGGGAGGTGGTTATCTTGGTCAGGTGGCAGCACTGCCCCTGGGCAAAGTGGCAGGAGAAGCAGACGAGGGGCAGCAGTCTGAGGGCAGGTAGCCTGGCCTGCTTAGAAGCCACTGGGCTGAAAGCAGTAGATGGGTCCCTCCGAAAGGGGGCGTCTCGAGCAGATCCTCTCTTCCAAGGTGGGGGAAAAGCAGGGGTCACTCATTCAGTCACAGTACATGGCCTTGGATCGCTCTGGGAAGATCACAGCACTTCCCTGGCAAGGAGATGTCCACCAGAAAGGTCAGGTCAGGTGAGGGTCCTTGTTCTTGGGGAGGCTCCAATGCAGCTGGAGAGAGACTCGGGAAGTAGGTGGGGACTCAGAAGGGGTTACGGGGGCTGAAATCTTGAAGGAAGGGCCATCCAAGGAGAGTTTGGAGCTTCTCTTTAGTTGGTCTCTTTAGGGTCCCAAACAATCTTCTTGCCCAGTTTGTCTCCCACACATCTGGGCTAATTCAGGAGAGATTCTGAAGAGGCCTGGGGGGAAGGGGAGGGTTTCTCTCTCTGTAGAGAGAGGCAAGGGACTTGCAGATGCCTCCCCCCCCTCTTCCCCCTATCTTGAAGTTTCAGAAGAGTTCCCATGTCCAACTCAGTCCCCACCCCTCTGGGTCTGGGTCTGGCAGTTGTTCTGTGCTAGGTTTTTCCAGATGATGTCATGCGAAGCTGCATTGGAAGGAGGAGAGCGGGTGCTGTTGTTCCTTCCCCCACCGCCCACAGGCCCACTTCCTCCCTGGGGAAGCCATTAGGAAGCCCCACCTCTCCTTGCTGTCTTTGAGTGCTTTCCACATTCAAATGTTTGAGGGGGGGAAGCCATTTACTTTGCCCTCCCTTGAAACTTCCATAAATCCCAGGTCTGTTCTGTTGCTGCTCCAGGTTCCTCCTTTTCCCCTCTGATCAAGGGTCCCCCATTTTTCTGGAATGAGCATTCCTAAGTCCTCTTGATGTCTGAGAAGGCAGCAAGCAGCGGGGGGGGGGGGGGGAGAGATGGAGAATTGGCTTAGAGTACAAGATAAACTCATTATGACCAGCCAGTGTATGTCCAGCTGGCACAGATGTTTGCCCTGTTCCCAAACAGTGCCTGCTGGGAGATTTGTAAAGGGGGGCGTGAATCTTTCTTCTGGGAACAGCTATTGGAGGAGGAAGAGTTTGCATGTCAGAAATCCAACACAAAACAGCCCCGAGTGTCAACAGCTGGGGAAACGAAATGGGGAGGGGGGGTCTTTCCACTTAGAAACCAGTTTCAAATCTTGCATTTCCAGGCTGAAAAACAGTTGGCCTCCTGTTGTCAGTGACCCCCAGGCAGAAATGGGACGGAGGGACAGGGGGGCTTCGCCCTTCAGACGGGAGGGGGAGTGGAGGGATATGTGGGGCGGGCAGGGCAGCCTCTCCGGAGGAGCCAGGCGCGCTCCAGTCAGACTGGGCAGGAAGCAGCTGCTGAGGGGGGTTGCCCTGGTGGTGGCGGAGTGGTTGTGTCAGTGTGGGGACGCAGCAATTGGGAGCTGTGTGAACCAGCACAAGGCAGGGTGAGAGCCCCACAAGCACAGTGGAGGAGAGTGGGTGGCTTGCACGGGAGAGCACATCTCCTGATGCATCTGCTGCAGCTGTTTGCAGAGGGAAACAGCTGGAGGAACTTCAGCAGAGTTGGCTTGTCTGCTGGCACCTCGGCTCTGTGTGCAGGGGGGGGGAGGGCAGCCATTCTGCACTGGGGGGCCAAGGGAAGGACGCTCGCTCCTCCGGGCTTGTGGAGAGCAGCTAAGAGTTAACCCTGTTCCTGGCGGCCGTGCTCCCTTGTAAACATTGTTGTTGGATTGCAGCCCACCCACCCCAAGCTTGCTGCTTCCAATTAGCGGGTGGGTCTGTGTGCTCTCCATGGTGGGCGCATAGCCCTCCCTGCCTGCAGCCTGTCTGGAGCTGTGGCTCCCTGCTCAGCTTGGGGCCATGGGCTTCGTCCACCACCTCCTGCTGGCTGTGCTGCTGCTGGTTGGCTTCTCCCCCCTGCCTGGGGAGGGTCAGCAGGTCAAGGTCCTCTTCACCCCCACGATCTGCCACATGCACTGCAGCAACGGGCGCTGCATTAACCGATGTGAGCAGGGCAACGCTACCACTCTGTACAGCGGGGAGACCGCCAGGGCAGTGGAAGGGGCTTCTGGATTCCGAGTCTGTGAGTACCGAGGGGTCAGGGGAGCTGACGGTCCCATTCATTGGCTTATGGGTTGAGATGATGGGCCCCTAGTAAGAGACCTGCCCAGACTGGTCAATGGGGAGGGGGAGGGGAGGGTGGCAAGCAGACATCCCAGATCCTGGGCTGGGGGAAATGGAGTGCCCTGACTCCATTCAGTTTTCAAGCACCTCTTCCCTTTTGCTGCCTGGTGCAAATCAGGTGCCTCTGGGGGTGTCTTGCCTTACTTTCAGCCCCAGCCACTGCTTGGCAGGGCCCTGGTTCTCTGTGCCTCTCCTGTTTCCCAGGCAAGGTTCTGCCCAGGGATCAGCAGCTAGCTGGTCCTCATCCCTTTGATAGGCCCACCCCAGTTTCTTCCTTCTGGGGCCCCTACCTCTTCCAGCTGCTGCTCTGACTGCAGGGCTGTCTCTGGATGGGAGTCCTCTGTGCTGCTGACCCAGCCAGGCTCTTGGGCGTGACTTTGCCAGGCAGATGCAGGAGGTGGCTGAGGGCCTTGTTCCTGGGTAATGGGAGGAGGTAGGGCAGAGGCAGGTCATTCTCACAACCCGGAAGCAGGTAGCTGCCTGCAGGCTGGCCTGGCCTTCCTCTCCTCTCCTCTCCTCCCAGGTGGGCGTTGGAGGGTCTCCCAGAACTACATGGGTCATTGGGGGAGGGGAAATCCGGGGCAGAGGCACAGAACTGTCATCTGCTGGGCTACCTGTTTTCCCTCCCCTGATTTCTGGGAGTGGGTCACCTGCCTCTGTCCCCATTCTCCCATGAGCTCTTTCCCCCCACAGCTCAATCCCACACCAAAGTCCTACTGGAGCCTCTTTAGGGCTCGGTGCTGGGAAATGAAAGCATAAACAGGAGGCTGGCATCATGCCACCACCAGATGGGACAGCTGCCTTGGGCCAGATGCCAGTTTGCCTTGACTCCAGTCCTGCCAAAGTTGCGGAGAAGGAGCAAGGGGGTGGCTGTGAGATCAAGAAAAGCCTCTGGGCCCCAAGTGTTTGTCCGGCCCACACTTGGCCCCAGCGAGCCTCTGTTCTCCCCAGAAAGGCAACAGCCTCTAGCTTGAGCTCATGTGTGGGGGCGTTGGAAGGGGGGGAGGGGGCTGTTTTCAGTCTCCTCGCTTCCAGTTGTTGTGCAGTTTGTTCCACTTGATGCTACCCAGGCCTGGTGTGGGTGGGAGCACAACAGGAAGGGGCTTGGTCGAGGGTCACACACTCCTCACTGCTTGCTACAGCAGCTGCTCCGCACATGGGGGTGGGGTAGCCTTTGGCATCCCCCCCCAGGTGGAGAAAATGCCTAGCTGAACTTGAGGAGAGGAAGCAGGTCCAAGTGTGGCCAAGGGATCTGGCCCATGCAGCTGCTGTTGCTCAAGAGACATCCCTTCCCGGCCCCTCAGCCTGCTGTTCCGGCTGGCCTGGAGCCCCTGCCCTCCCGCAGGGCTGCCCCTCCTCCAACCAGAATCCTTTCCTTGGAAGGATTCTGAGCTGGAAGGCTTGGATAGGCACCAGGGGCTCCCTTCTCTGCCCAGGTAGCCCCAGAGGAAAGGATTTGTAACCTGCTGCTGCTTCTTTCCCTGTAGATTGCCATGGGGCAGGCGGAAAAAGCCTGGAGGCCCTCTGCCCGTGCCTCAGCCTTGCCATCACGGCCAGGTCTCAGTGCTAAACTCCTGTTGGAGAGCCATGCACACGTTCCAAATCAAAGTGACAGGAACATTTCTGTACTGAGGACAGTTGCTCACCCATCTGTCAGTCTGGGGGACAAATGCCTTTCCAGACCAGACAGGCTTAGGAAGTTACTGTTCAGGGCAAGGGCAGCCAAAAGATGGATTGGGAAAAGCCAAAATCTCCCCCTACTCACATTATCTTTCTCCTCCTGGATAGAACAACAGAATAACAGATAGAATAACAGCATAAGAGAATTGGAAGGGACCTTGGGGGTCTTCTGATCCAACCCCCTGCTCAAGTAGGAAACCTTATTCCATTACAGACAAATGGCTGTCCAGTCTCTCCTTAAAAGCCTCCAGTGATGAGCGACCCACAAGTTCTGAAGGCAAGCCGCTCCACTGGTTAATTGTTCTCACTGTGAGGAAGTTTCTCCTTAGTTCCAGGTTGCTTCTCTCCTTGATTAGTTTCCATCCATTGCTTCTTGTCCTGCCTTCAGGTGCTTTAGAGGATAGGTTGAGCCCCTCCCTCTTCTTTGTGGATTCTGCTTCCATCTTCCTCCCCTTCCTTCTCCTGTGCTCATTCACCTTGGGAAGAAAAGGTCCAGTCGAGAGTGTAACAGGGCCAGACAGGCAAGGTGCTTCATTGACCAGGGTGGGGGTGAAAAAAAAAGGCAGACTGCTGGGTGTTTTGTTGTTTGCATGTCCACTGAGAAGCCAGTGAGCTGAGCTTGGGTCAGCTGAGCTTCTGCCTCTGTTTCCACTCCCACCTTCTCTCTGTCCTGCAGTCCTGTGTCCCCTCATCTGCCAAAACGGGGGAGTCTGTCTCAAGAAGGACAAATGCCTCTGCCCCCCCAACTGGACCGGCAAGTTCTGCCACATCCCGGCCTTTCCTTACCTCAGTCAAGGACAAGGCCCTGTTCATCCTGGAACTGAGAGGGAGCCGGAGTATAGTCGGCAGCAGTCTGTGCACACCCTCCCAATCGCCAACCACCGCTACGAGCGAGATGGTAAGGAAGCCTGGAAAAGGGGGGGGGGGATAGGTGGGAATCAGATTGTGAAGGAACCACAAAGAGAGAAATGGCTGTGAAAGTTTGCTTACATGCCAATGTTCCAGGCGAGGACACCAAGGCAGGGCCATCCCCTGCCCATTACTATATGGAGCAGGGCAGTTAAGAGCCAGACCCCTGGGTTGAAGGGATAGAAGGATCTATGAGAAGAAACAGGGTCCCCCACCTCTGTCTCTCCCCTTAGGACTGGCATGTCTGAGTCCCATCTACAAAGAGCCTTTTCCGCAGTGGCACTCACCCTGCAGAGCATCATTCCCAACCTACCCTGGACCTTAGGCTGTCCCCACCCATTCTGGCCTTTAGGGAGGCTCTGAAGACACCGCTCTGCCATTGGGTCTGTAGGTCCAGCAAAGGTGGGACCATCTTACAAAGGCTGCATTGAGCTGAGATAGGATGCATTCGGCTACTGATGCTGATTTCCCCAGTTTTTCAGTTATTTTTATTGGATTTTTTTTTACCTGTTGTGAGCTGACTGGAGTCTTTGAGATAAGATGAGATGGGCAGCCATATAAATACAATGTCATAATAATCGTGTCATAGCAGCAACTCCCTGGGCAAAAGAGGAGCTCCTCAAGGCACCTGGCAGACTGGGGGCAGTAGGAGGAGGGAGGGGGGCAGCTTGCCCAGGGTCCAAGCCTTTCCTGGTGGCCAGGGCTGAGCCCCTTCTGAGCACCAAACTGCTGGCGGGGTTCGGGTTGGGGCCCCCACCTGCGTCTCCTCCCGCCAGGTATGGCGTCGCTGGTGAACGTCCATGTGGAGCACCCGCCAGAGGCCTCGGTCACCATCCATCAGGTGGAGCGAGTCAGCGAGGAGTTGCTACCCAGCGACCCCAACGCCTTCTCACCCTCCCGCCAAGCCCTCTCCGGCGTATTGGCCCAGAGCAGCAACCGGGACCCCGAGGGCGGCTACGGCGAAACCTCCGGCTTCGGCTACTGCTTTCAACAGTTGCGCGACGAAGAGGTAGGCTAGGGCGGCTGTCGAACAAATCGTGCTCGGGCGCCGGGCCGGCTGAAAAGCCGCTCCGGCACCTCCGACCCGCCAACCTCCCCCCACCCCGGAAGACACCAGGGAAAGCGGGGCTGAGCTCTGGCCGGGGCTCGCAGAGGCGACTGTAGATTCCCGCGTGCGCCCGAGGGTTTTCGGTTGTTTCCGAAGCGGCCGCGGCCGGGCGCCGGGCCGGGTCAAGCCTGCCTTGGTCCTCGGTCAGATGTCCGCGTCTTCCCTGGCCAAGCGCGTGGGTTTTCTCCTTCGGCGCCCACAGCGAGGGAGGCGGGAGCGGCGGGCGGGAAGAGGCAGGCAAGGAAGGCTCCCCCAGGCACCCCCCCCCCATTTCAGGTTCTCTCTGCTGAATTCTCCGCCTAACTCTAGCGCACGCAGGTCTGTTTTCACACCCCACGCAGGTCTGTTTTCACACCCCACGCAGAACCACATGCGTAGGCAAGAGTGCAACTTTGCGCGACCGATTCCTCTTGAGAGGGTGAAAATCCCCAGGGAAGAAGCGAGCGCGCTGCTCAGGGTCCTGTTTCGCATCTCAGGGGGGCGGGGGTGCCTTTTTGGCTTTACACAGACATGCTTGTGTGAAGTCACACCTCGCCTTCTCCTCGCTTGCCAGGAGCACGGAAGGTTAATGGGGTGTCGTTGGGTTGGTCAGGGGCATTGCCTAACTGGTCGCTACCTCGCCCTTTCAGTGCAGTGCCCCCATGCCTGGGCTGCGCACGCGAGAGATCTGCTGCCGTGGGTCCGGTGTCGCCTGGGGTGTTCATGGCTGTCTGCCTTGTGCCGATGGTGACGTGGGTAAGATAGCTGAAAGCCGGGGGTTCCTGCTGCCCCGGGGTACCCGATACCCAGCTGGCCTCCTCTGACCCAATTCTTTCCACAGATCCTCACACACACATCCACACGCACCTCTTGGCTGTGCCTGCTGCTTGCCTCCCTACTTGGAAAGCCCCACGTTCCTCTTCCACATCCCCCAAGCAGCCCCGTATGTGGGGGCGGGGGGGGGGGGCAGCGGTGGTTCAGGAAAGGGAGCGGAGTGGTCTTTCATTCTCTGATGCTGTCTCGCCACAGGGGCTTCTGGGCCAGTTGGAAGGAACGCGGTGGGCTGCCCCAGAGGGTTTTTGCGGCTGAATAATTCTTGCGTGGGTGAGTAGGCAGGGCCACTTGGGAAGGGTTGCTGGGCTGCAAGGGATGCAGGGAGCCTTGCTGAGAGGCTGGACCTGCAGGTGGGGATTAGTCCTCCCAGCTGATCCCACTGCCATCCTGGCTGTCTCTCCCTCTTGCCAGATGTGGATGAATGTCAGGAGGGCAACTTCTGCCACAATGGAGAATGTACCAACACTCGTGGCAGCTTTGCCTGTGTCTGCCATGAGGGCTACATCCTTGATTCCTCCCGCAGCAGCTGCATCTGTGAGTCCGGCCCCAGAGGAAGGCAGGGTGGGACAGGATGGCTCCATCTGGAAGTCTGGAGGGGCCTGGGCCGCTTCTCTGCCTGTGGCCTTGGGAGAGGGGGAGGGGGACTAATCTTTTCTCTTTGTGGCTTCCAAGGCAGGGAGGTCTAGGTGGGCCGATGCTGCCCTCTCCTGGCCATCCAAGGTAACATGGAGGAAACCCAATATTTTGCCCTCCCCCTCCCCCAGGGTGAAAGAATGGAGTTGACATCTTGTTTAACATTTGGTTGGTTTGAAGAATTCACACAAAAGTATGTAAGAGAGGGAAGTAAGATCAGATTGCTGAGAAAGCCACACTATCCACTTGCAGGCCATTGGCTTTTGATGTGAAAAGCAAGGCTGTGCCAAATGTATAATCGATCAGAAATTGTGTCCAGATATTAGGAAATAATTCTTCAAGTTCTTATTCAAAATTGGACAAATTATGCAACCAACTGATCTGAGCCAAAGATATAGCAAAATTTTATATTGGGGAGTGGCTGAAGGTTTTTAAGGCCTTGCAGCAACAGCCACTCTCCACCCTGCATCCTAGCCATGCTCAGACTGGGCTTGTCCCCGGTGGGGGGGGGCACCCCCTGGATTACCCAAAGCTTTAAGCCCTTTTCTTCCTCCCCAGCCCACCACGTGATCTCCGAGGTGAAAGCCCCCTGCTTCCGCGTGCTGCGGGACGGCCGCTGCTCCCTGCCCACCCTGCGGAACATCACCAAGCAGATCTGCTGCTGCAGCCGAGTGGGCAAGGCCTGGGGCTGGGGCTGCCAGCACTGCCCGCCCTTCGGCTCAGGTGAGGCACCGAGAGCTCTGCCACACGAGCAGAAGTTAATCAGCAGGGCAGGAATAAAGGCAAGGGGATGGGGTGGAGGGTGGGATGGGCACTTTGCCCTCTCCTTTACCTGCCACTGTTGCTCTCCTGCCAGAGGGATTCAAGGACATCTGTCCAGCTGGGCCCGGCTATCACTACTCTGCCTCGGACCTCCGCTTCGACACTCGCTTCCTTGGTCAGGACCCCCCCAGGGTGCCAGTGACCCGTCAGCATGGGAGGCAGGGGCCTCCCCCCCAGGTGCCTCGGACAACAGCAGCACCGTCTCTTGTGGGTATGTCTTTGGGGGGACGACTCATCTTGACCAGGGTAGGCCACCAAGGTAGCCCCCTCCTCTCTTCCTTATGCCAGCTCTTTCTGCTTTGCAGCTCTCTGGAGCGTCCCTCCCACTACGTTGCTGGAGCGCTTTCGTTGGCCCCTGCCCACTCGGTCCCCTGCATCTGGCCCAGCTGCTCCAAGTACAGAAGGTGGGGCTATGCCAGGTGGCAAGGGGCTGGAGGGAAGGGAAGGAAGGAGGAAGGGGGGAAAGGCCAGAGCGCAGAAATGACCAGGCTCCTGTGGCATGCTTCCCCAGAGGCTGGGCGAGGGGTGTGCGAGCGACACCCTCAGGTGTGCGGGCCAGGACGTTGCATTCCCCGCCGGGGGGGCTACACTTGTGTGTGTGACCGTGGCTACTGGTTGAGCCCTCAAGGCACCCACTGCATTGGTGAGTTGGAGAAGAGTGCCCCCCAAAATCCATGGGGAGCGACCTTTGGGATGTCATGCAGGCCTTCACCTCCTCAACAAGGCCACCCGAAAGACAGAGCGTCTGATAGTCATGTGGATGCTCAGAGGCAAACCGGGTTTTGCAAAACTGGTAGATTCTGGGCTGAGCCTGGCTTGCAGCATAAATGTCCCTCTCCCCCACATAGGTGGCCAGAGGAGCAGATGAAAGGGCTCCACTGGGCCATTCTTGCCTTCCCACCTTCCTGCCAATCGTACTCCTTTCTTCTCCTCTCTCTGCAGATGTGGATGAATGCCGCAGCAGTCCACGCCCCTGTCCCAACGGGCATTGCCAGAACTCCCCGGGTAGTTTTAGCTGCAGGTGCCGCACAGGCTTTCAAGCTGACCCCTCCGGAGTGGAGTGCCAGGGTAGGGGCTCCAGAGGATTTGGCCCTCAGGGGAATCACCCTTCCCATCATGCACCCGTATCTTCCATTGTCCGGTTTCCTTTCCAGATGTTGATGAATGTGCCCATGTGCCCCGGCCCTGTGTGGGTGGTCATTGCCTCAATACCCTGGGCTCCTTCCGCTGCTCCTGTCCCAGCGGCTATCAGCCCGACCCCTCTGGTGCTGAATGTCGAGGTAATGGGGGTGGGGACTTGGTGGGGGCAGGAGGCTGGCTGGCCAGCAGCACCAACTCCTCTCCTTCCCCACCTTTCTACTAGTATGCAGAGGCGGATGGCATCGAAACGTGGTTCTCATTCAGAGAAGCCTAGGGCATGGTTTGCCGTTATGGCTGCCCTTCTCTTTTTCTGCACATGTAAATGGGTACTCCCAAGCTTCCCCCTCCCATCCTCAAACACGCTGACTCTTGCCTCTGTGCCTGCTCCCGTGGGTACAGCCAGTGTCAGGGCCCACAAGATCACACCCCCTTTGCTGATAGGGTTTAAAACCCCTCTTAAGTGTGGGTCTCGCTTCCCACAAACAGTTGGTTCCCCTTGGCCAGAGTGCTGGGGGGATGAGTACATGAAGGAGGCAGGGAGGAGCCTGGGACACAAAGTTACCCTGTGATTTTCCAGATGTGGATGAGTGCCAAGAGCGCCCCTCCCTCTGCCAGCCTGGCCGCTGTGAGAACGTGCCGAGCGGATATCGCTGCAGCTGCCCCATTGGTTACCAGCCGAACCCGCTGGGGACTCTGTGTGCAGGTCAGGGGGCTGGGGAGAAGCTGCCCCTGTGGGTTGGCCTGTTGTCCCACTTGTGCTTTGGGGGATGGCAGCAGCCTGTCAACACAAACTTCCCAGGGACCCACTTTGGCAGGCTTTGCTCAGAGGCCTCCGGAGCAGAGAGATGGGCATGGGTCCAGAGGGATGCAGCCTCTTGCTTTGTGTCCCACAGATGTTGATGAATGCTTGCAAAGCCCTCCCCCCTGTGGCTCTGGACGCTGTGAGAATGTGCCCGGTGGATACCGCTGCCTCTGCCCTGCCGGGTTCCGGGCCAGCCTGACGGAGAACCAATGCCTGGGTGTGCAAGGGAAGGGAGCAGGGGGGAGGTGTGGGGGCAGCACAGGGGCACCACTGATGGGCAGACTCCTTCCACAGATATTGATGAGTGTACAGCAGGAGGATTGCCTTGTGGCCCTCAGGGGCGCTGCCTCAACACAGAGGGCTCCTTCCGTTGCCAGTGTGCCCGAGGGTACCGGATGGAGGGCGCAGGGGGCACTTCCTGCGTGGGTGAGTGCCACACATTAGAGGAACATGCCAGCCAGGGCTGAGCTCAGTTGGGGGCTGCCACCTTCCTGTAGACCCACGCTTTCCGAGTTCTGGGTCCCTCCAGGCATAGACTGGCAACACTGGCAAGAACGGTGCCCACTCATCTTTCCCCACTGCTAGATGTTAACGAATGCCTGGAGGGTGACTTCTGCTTCCCACGGGGTGAGTGCCTCAACATCGAGGGCTCCTACACCTGTCTGTGCGCCCAGGGCTTCACTGCGGCCCCCGACAGGGCCTCCTGTGAGGGTAAGGGTCCTGTAGGCTCATCTGGGGGGCACTGAGTGCATGCCAAGGGAGGGGTTGAGATCCAGAACCACTGCAGTGTTCGTGGCCTGCTGACTTCTCTTTTGGCCTTTGAACAGACATTGACGAATGTCTCAGTGCTACAGTTTGTGCTGGAGGGCACTGTGCTAACACCGAAGGCTCCTTTGATTGTTATTGCCCCCCTGGCACCCGCAGCACGCCCAGCAAAGCTTCCTGTGAGGGTGAGTGGCAGTTTTCAGCTGCAGCCTCTCAGCAGTTGGTCTTGGGGGCTGTGGGATGGGGTGGGGGGCACTGTTACTTTCAGCCTGCCAAGGTTGACAGAGGAGAAAGTCAGAATTTTGGTTGAAGCTCTCAGACAGGGGATCCTGGAGTCTCTGGTTGCTGGCACAGGATTAGCCACCATAAGCACAAGCTCCAAGTCCACCCAATATGGCCTTCCCTCACTTGACAGCACTAGTGGGCTCCGCAAATCAGGAGTTTCTCTGCCCCCCCCTCCCCCCAAGTGCTGGTACCTCTCCCAGGAGGGCCTGCTGCCAGGGCCCCTGCAGAGTGTCGTTTCACACATTTGCCTCCTTGCAGGGGACCTGGGGACCCCAGAGGCTCATTCTGGGATGCTCCACCATAGTGGTTAGTCCCTTGAATGCTTATCCAAGTCTGATCTCTGGAATTTTGAGCCCCTCCCCGGGGCAGGGAGCTCCTACTGAGCCTTCCTCTCTTCCTACATCCCACAGACATCGATGAATGCCAGGAATATGGGGCAGCCCTCTGTGGAACACAGCACTGTGAAAACTCAGTTGGCTCATACCGCTGTGTCGTGGGTTGCCAGGCCGGCTACCGAACCAGTGCCACAGGAGACTGTGTTGGTGAGTTCCGCCAGGCCAGCTACTGGTGGGCTTTCCATGTCTCCTTCCCCACCCTAGGCTGGTTCTGGGCATCTGTTGCACAGTGTCAGCATGAAACCCTTCTCCGAGAAGACACCCCCCCCCCCTCTGCCTGGGAGGGTTCAGCTTCCTGCTCGTTAACCTTCCATCTGTACCAACCAGTGGCTCCCCCTCCAGATATCGATGAATGCCAGAAGCCCGGGGTGTGTGGAGAGAAGCGATGCGAGAACACACTGGGCTCCTATCACTGTGTGACCACCTGCCAGATGGGCTACCAAGCCACTGCTGCTGGGGACTGCATAGGTGAGGACATCCGTGGGGTTTTGGCCGTGGGCAGGAGGAGCCTCACAGTGGTGACCTCTGCAATTTAGTGAGCCACCAAAGGATCACAGCTCTTCTGAGTTGGCATACATGACCCTTGCAGATGTGGACGAGTGCCAGAACAGTTCCCTGTGTGGTGCCCATGCCATCTGTCATAATTTGCTAGGCTCCTTCCAATGTATCTGTGACCAGGGCTATGAAAGTGCCAGGGATGGGCGGCATTGCTTAGGTATGTGGCTGGCAGCAGGGCAGGGGATGGAGACCCTGGGACAAACCGAAGGGAGGAGGGAGGGGGAGGCCTGGATACCAGTGGCACCTTTTTTCCATCCCTTCCTCACAGATGTGAATGAGTGTGAGACACTGCAGGGGGTCTGTGGAACAGCACCGTGTGAGAACGTGGAAGGCTCTTTCCTGTGCATCTGCCCCCAAACTGGGGAAGAGTTTGACCCCATGACTGGCCGCTGCATTGCTTTGCCCAGTGCTGGTAAGAGCTGGGGGGAGGCTTGGAAGGGGGGGAGGGCCCTGTGGGACAGAAGGTAGGTAAGCTCCAAAGGTCTGAGCTGAACAGAGAAGCCCTCCCAGTAGGTGGCCCTTGGAGGGAAACCACTCTGAACCCATTTCTGAAAGATTTGGGGTGGTTTTCAATGTCATACAATAACAATTGAAAACTGTCAGGCAAGTAACTAATTAAGGTGAGCCATGATGGCAGGTCCCAAACGCTTCGTGGAATGATAGGGGAAGGGGGGGGGCTGAGGACACCCCTTATTTCGGGAAGCCACCCCTTATTGCTGGGAAAACACCTCCTGCCCCCCACCTCAGATCAAAATGGGTCAGCCAAGGCCGGGCAGGGCGGGGTGGGGGTCCTGCAGATACCTGGGTGCCTGCAGGGCTTTAAAGATGAACTGGATCCCCTAGCAGAGCAACTGCAGGAGAGGAATGATGTTGCCAGACGGTTTGCCAGCTGCATTTCGGACCACCCAGAGCCCTCCAGCAGAGGGGAGGGAAGACTTTGGGGGGAACTCTCTGAATGAACCTGGGAGGGGGTCCCATCCACCTTCTCCGTCCTGCAGCTCGTCTCCCAGCTCTCCCCAGGCACCCAGATGCTGCGCAGTCGGAGAGCACTGACAGCCTGCGACGTGAGTGCTACTATGACCCAAATGCCGCCCAAGCGTGTGAAAATGTTCTGGCCAGGAATGCCACCCGCCAGGAGTGCTGTTGCAGCCTCGGCCACGGGTGGGGCCTTGACTGCCACATCCAGGCCTGCCCCTCCTTGGGGACAGGTAAGACTGGGAGGGTCAGCAGGGCTTCCTGGAAGAGGCTGGGGGGGGGGTGGCACATACAGGAATGTGGATTGGAACAGCTCTAGGAACAGAATCTCGCGCATGCCCCCCCCACTATTAAAAGCTTATTATTTTGCAGCTTTTAAATAGTGACAGAGAAATGGGAAAAACACACAAACATAAAAGTACATGCTTTGTCAAAAAAAATGCATTAAAATGTTTTTAAGTGAAAAAATAAAACAAAAGAAGGCATATAACAATAGCACTTAGACTTATATACCACTTCATAGTGCTTTTACAGTCCACTTTAAGAGTTTACAGAATCAGCATATTGCCCCCAACAAACTGGGTCCTCATTTTAGGACTAATTTTATCATTTTAACTGTAAATAGTTACATCTATATAGGCTTGTAGGTGGCATTGGGATCTTCCATCCTTTGGTGAAAGGATCCCCTGTTGTAATGGGAACGGGCAGGGGGGGGTGTAAGGGTTTTCTCAAGTTAATTTTGTGGAATGGGCTTCGGGCTCGCTTGCCTGATGGTAACTATACAAGGGACCTTCCCACTCACCTTCAATGCCATCAGAGAGGTGCAATCTCTTCTTACTCAGAGAACCTGTGGAGGTCGGGTGGGGGGGCGGGAAATGCAGAGGGGAGAAATGATGGCTTAAGATGTTGCAAGCAGCCTTTTAGTCTCCTCTCTCTGGAAGGAGTTTGGTCAGGCCCCCACCCAGCTTTGCTCATGACTTCTAGGAATCCAATAGGAAATGGGGAGGGAGAGATCTGTGCTTCTAATGGAAACCAAAGCAGGGGTTGGCTTTGCATTTGGGGCCGCAGAAGGCTGCAGGTGGTCTTGAGAATGTCTGTCAGCAGCCCCAGCTGTCTCTGGCAGAGGCAAGCAGGCTCCCTTTGTGGGCGTTCCTGGCCTCTGCCATCTTCCCTCTCCTCTGAAGGCTGTTGGATGGGAGCTCCAGCAACAGCTTTCACTGAGTGAAGTCTTTTTCCAATGGCCGAGCCACCCCTGCCACAGACTGAGGCTGGGAGGGGGCCTTGGCCCTTGGGGCAGCTGCTGACAGATGGCCTGTTTCCCTGCAGCTGAATTCCAAGCTCTGTGTCCTCATGGCAGTGGCTACGCTGCTGTCCTCATCAGAAACGTCCCAGCAGTTACAGGTGCGCACTTGTGTGTGTGTGTGTCTGGATGAGGCCAGCTTAAATGGGGCTGGGGGCCCACATGGAAGAGAGTGGGTTGGGGGTCTTCACTTTATGCCTTTATGCCAACTCGGTATTCCTATACAGATGTGGACGAATGTGCCCTCTTCGGCTCCCAGATGTGCAAGGGAGGGGTTTGTCTGAACAAGATCCCTGGCTACTCCTGCTACTGCCCCAATGGCTACTATTATGAGACACAGCACCTGGAGTGCATTGGTGAGGACTGCTGCCCCCCCACCCCCCACTTCTGAGGTGCTTGTGGCCTGAGATTTATCAATGCCCTTGTCGCCCCAGATAACGATGAGTGTCTGGATGAAGAAGCTGAGCCCTGCGTGGGGGGCCACTGCATCAACACCATCGGCTCCTATTACTGTTCTTGCGCTGCTCCCCTGGTGCTGGACCCCTCCCAGCGCCGATGCGTGACCAATGAGAGCCACGGCCTGGGTTCGTATTCTCCCCCGTTCTGGCCCAGCCTCGCAGGGGGGCATTGGGAGATGGATTGCAATGCAAGCCTTGGTTCTTTGGGGGTCATCCTGGCAATCCCTGCTCCACCCCCCAGATGAGGACCTGGCCGTCTGCTGGCAGGAGGTGGGCCCGGACCTGGTGTGCCACCGACCCCGCCTAGACCGCCGGGTGACTTACACGGAGTGCTGCTGTCTCTACGGAGAGGCCTGGAGCATGAACTGCGCTCTGTGCCCAGCCCGGGACTCGGGTAGGTGCCCTCCTTCTCCCCAGGAGCAGAGGATGAAGCAGAGGAGCGGGCCCCGTGCCCGAACAGGGAAGGGGAGAGGAGCACCAGGCACTGGGAAGGAAGAACTGCAGCCACCTTTCCTTTTCCCAGACATCTGTTTTCATTTATTGTATTTATTAAACTTTTATGCCACCCATCCTCATGGTAAGGAGCTGGAGGCCAGAAAGTACTTATTCGATGCAATGAGGTTTCTGGGTGCTCCCTCAGGTCCCATATTGTGTGCTTGAAATGCAGCTCTGCCAGCCCAGGAGGTGGTGATGGTGGTTTGCCTTCTTCCTGAGCCCCCGCTTCCATCCGGCCACCGGGAGTCTCCTTCCCTTTTTCTAGCTTTGTGACTCTTAATAGCAAGGAGAGACTGTGGGGAGAAGCTAATGGGGCACTCTTCAGAGCATTTCCTCTGGAGAGGATGGCCTCCTTTGTTCAACAGCCTGCCTATGCCCTCCTGCGGGGCCTCTGGAGACCATCTGCCCCTGCATTTAGACTGCTTTGCTCCTAACCCCCCTCCCGCCCCTTTGCTCTCCCCAGATGACTTTGAGGCCCTGTGTAATGTCCTCCAGCGTCCCAGTTATGGGTTGGGGCGGCCGGGCAGCCTGCGGGCACCCTTCGAATATGGCGGAGGAGAGTTTATGCCTTACGGCCCTGATGTCTACGACCCCCGGGCACGGCCTGGCCCTCTGCTTCCCAGCTATGATGCTCTCCCTCATGAGTCACTCTATGGACCATCCCCATACGAGGCAGCTGGCCTGGACGACGCACCCTATAGCGATGCACAGCTGGAGACCCCAGCTGAGGACCTCCGGGATGAATACCAGCCTCGTAGCCCCCCTGACTCAGACTGGCACTACCCGTCCCGTGGCCATAGGCACTCCTATCCTGAACGGCCCAGTCGGGCCAGCGAAGACTACCGTGAGTGGGTGACAAAGGAGAGGGGGGAGCCACCACTTGTATGTTTGCAAAACAGCACTTGCAGGTGGTCCTGGACTGGAAAGAAAAAGGGCCTCTGGGAGGGGAAGCTGTAAGGAGGGGGTGGGGGTCTTGGGCCATGGCAGTGCAAAAGGGAAGCCTGCTTGCATCTCTTGGTCTGTCACCAGCAGGCCGTTTTGGAGGCGCTGGAGGGCTCCCTGCCGAGGAATGCGGGATCCTGAGTGGTTGTGAGAACGGCCGGTGTGTCCAGGTTGCCGATGGGTTCACCTGCTCCTGCAACGAGGGCTACCGCCTTGACCCAACCCACATGGCCTGCCGTGGTGAGGGGCCCCCTCTCCTTGCCCCCCCCCAGCTGGCGGGCTGAGCCTGGTTCTCCTGGCCAAAGGGCAGCCTGACATGATCTCTCTCCTCTCCGCAGATATTGACGAATGCAGGGAAGTGGACAGGCTGTGCTCTGGTGGTCGCTGCCTCAACCTGGAGGGCTCCTACCATTGCCTCTGCCCCCTTGGCACTGCGCCCACAGGGCAGCCCCCCCGCTGCCTCCACATCCCCCGCAGCCGAGCCTGAGTTGGGACGGGTGGGGAATATTTATTACTTGTCCAGGTGGGAACGGAGAAAGGTTGTGAAGGTGAAGGGACCCTTTGCTCACCCCACCCCCTCAGCCTGCAGTCTCTGGAGGAACTGGGAAGATGGCTAGTGCTCAGGAGAGGGGGGGCTCTTCTGCTCCTGATTAGGGCCATGGGATGAGGGGGGTGGCCAAAAGGTCCCAAAATGGGGTCAGATCCCTCTTGTCCTTGGAAGGCAGGAGCCCATCTGGATGCCTGCGATTGGAAACATTTTCTCCCCTGCACCCCCCACCCCCTCTTTGTCAGTGTGTGCATGGGAAGGCATGCCCCCCACCCCCCCTCAGCTTTTCCTCATCTGCTGAAGACTCACAGCAGAGTTACCCTGCAAGGCCCTGGTAGGGGCACAGGGGCCTCTGAGCAGTGACAGTCTTCCCCTGGGCTTTCGCAGAGGGTCCGGAAATAGGGCCGAGTCCAGGTGAATGCCCTGCCTCCAGCCCTACCCTCATGGACCGAGCCCACCCCCCCCAAACGTTTCCCAGGTACTTAAATGCCTGTCATGAGGAGAGGGGCCCTACAACTCACCTTCTCTGATTCCCCCAGCTCCACCTCCCTTGTTGCTCCAACAGACGCTTAAACTCCCTTGCACATCTAAAAACTCCCACAATCCAGGTAGGGGCTGTCAGCCAGGCAGGGGGCCTTTTAGCATCATGCAAGCTGGGGCCACAGTCACTTCTTCCCTGCTGTTACTGGACCAATAAATATTTTCTATAAAAGGAGTTGACAGATTTGGCTTCTCTAAGGAGAAGAGAGACCAGCAGGGAGTTCGTTCAATCCCCCGCTCTTTGGGGCACAGGCGTTTGGTGGGGATGAGCAGAGTTGGCTGGACTAACTGGGGTGGGTGGGGTGGAAACAGCAACACAGGCCAAGCAGCGTCCAGGGTGGCTCTGGGGTCTCACAGCCAGAAGGGGAAGGAGCTTCTGCAGTCAAGCACTCAGAAATAACCACAAAGAGTGAATCCCACCAGTTTGTCTTCTCTGATGTGAAGTGTCAGTAGCAAAAAGTTTTGAGAAATGGACCCTGGATGGGGCCCTTCACTTCCACTTTCCATTTGAGGCTTTGGTGTCTCAAGCGCACAGCGCCCACCCCCCCTTCCGCCTCAGCAGCTCCTGGCTTGCAAAGCTCAGCTCAAACCACAGCCGGAGGCAAAGGTACTGGGCCACGTTGCACTGACTACAGTGATAGAAGGAGATGTCAATGGGGAGGGACGAAGGGCCTGGAAGCTCCAGCCTTTCAGCTATGCTTTTTAAATATCGCCCTCCCCAGCCCATCCAAAGGGAAAGCCAGAAGCTCTGCAAACTCTCCTTTCCTGGCCAGAGAGTAGCTGTATTCCCTCCCCTGCCCTCCACAGGAGTGGACTGTCCAGGAGCCTCCTTTCCTTGGTCAGGAAGGGCAGAGTGATCAGCCAGTCTTCCTTGTGGATTAGCCCGACTCTTGCCCTGCTGCTCCTTGCTGTTATCTGTTAATGGAGGAATAATGGGATGGGCCACATGGCCGGGGCTGTGCAGGTAATTTTTCCCTCTGCCCTGGCTCAGAGGCAGGGCTGGGCTCCCCCAGGATACTCTGATGCTCTTCGGGAGGCTGCTCCAGGGGCAGGAAGACCAGCTCAGAGAGGCCGTGTAGGTCTGCCAGCTTGTGGAAGGTCTGGAGAATCAGCAGCATGGCCATGAGCCCCAGAAGCAGATAAACTGGAAGGAGAGGGGGGAGATTGAGCCAGGAGCAGGTCTGGAAGACAGGCAGGCCCTTCCCTCCTCCTTGCCCACCTGAGAATCACAGGTTGCCCATGTGAGGTGGCAGGCTTGGGGTACCCATCAAAACTAACTCGTCCGGCTCAGCCTTCCACCTGGATGCTCTCTGGGTGGGCTAGCCTTTTTGCTTGTTCCCGGGGCAGAGCGCTACTGACCTGTGACAGAGACCTTGTAGAGGGGGCGAAGGCGTTGTCTGGGCTGCTCCCCAGGGACGTAGTCTCCCAGGCCAATGGTGCAGAGGGAGATGAAGCAGAAGTAGAAAGCATCCAGAAAGCTCCAGGATTCTTCCAGGGAACTGAAGATGGCAGCAGGCACTAAAAAGAAGGTCGCCAACACCAGGCCCATCAGCACTAACAGGTGCCCCCACGACAGGATGCGGCGGTCAGAGCCCCAGCGGAGGGCCAGGTATTCCAGAGGCCCAGAGGTGAAGGTGCCCACAAGGCGCTGCACGGTAGCTGTCAGCACCAGCATGGTGAAGGGGACGCCCACCACCGCGTAGAAGATGCAGAAGGCTTTGCCAGCATCTGAGAGGGGTGTAGTGTAACCGTATCCTGGGAGGAGGGAAGGGTGTGTGTCAGAGGCAGTGGTCACTGTGCTGAGGCTCCCCCGTGAACAGCCCTGGGCCCAAGAGCAGAGACCAGCGCGTTCATCCCTCCACTGACCACGCCAGCAAACAGGCTAAGCCACCTCTGGCCACGGGAGGACTATTCCTGCCTTCGCAGCATGCGCTGCTGTGGGGCCCAATTCTTAGTTGGATAGCAACCTCACACAGCTCGTGGGACAGAAGGTAGGAAAGGTGAGAGGCAGGCAGACCTCCGCCCTTTTGAAGGGAAGTGGAACATTCATGGAGCAACTGGAACTTCATGACGGATGGGGGGAGGGGGCGAGGGGCCTTTAGTTTGAGCGCTTGGGCTGGAAGCATAATAGGTTGATCACTGCTGGGACCTCCAAGGTTTTTTATTGTTGAAAAGAACAAATGTCAATCCTGTATATTGGGCACAGCAGGGCTACCCAGAAGTGACATGGGGCAAAGAGGCGGATGGCAGATGCCAGCACCCCAGGACACAGCAGAAGCCAGAGGGTGGGGAACCCTGGCTCCTGGGCAGCACCACCTGCTGCCTAATCCCCGTTCATATCGAACACTGCCTGTGGTGGCTTGGGGGCTTTTGGGTTAAGACAGGAGGGACAGTGACCTCTCTGTCCTAAAGGCAGAGCTGCACACCAACTGGGGATGCCACACTATGCTGGAAAGACTAGCTAGCTTACTTGTGGCTCAATTCCAGGGGGCCAAATGGTTGGGCTACCCCACCTGTGAGACATCAGGGCTACGGACCTTCTTTACAGCTAACGCTGGCACTTCTGCCCATAAGCCAAGTATTGCTGATAAAGCCCAGCACTTGCCCATATTACCTTTCAGCTTTTCTCTCTCCAGAAAGAGATGGAGAGGGTAAATTAACTCGTTTTTTCTTCTGCCATATCTGTGGGTTCTGTAATCACAATTATCTTCAGAGTCATTCTACATGACAGTTGTTCAATATCAATGTAACTATTGCTAATAAAATTTTGCAGGACTCTCCTCTGTGAAAGTATTTGCTATTAGATTTTTAAAAAATGGAACATGAGATTTTACTACTTGCCATTGGCACAAAAAGCAAAGAAATCGCCCCTCACCAATCATGGAACTGGACTGAGAAGGGCACCAGTGTTGCGACCTGTTTTGCAGGGCACCTGGACCGTCGGCAGCAGAGCCCTTCCAGGAGTAAGAGGATCCACGGAGGCCAGCCCAGTAGCCATCCGATGCTCCCTCGGAAGAGGCGGCTTTCACTAGAAGAGCCAGCTGCCGCCAGGCAAGGTACAAAGCGGAGCCGGTGGATTGCTACCAGTTCACGCATCCAAACGAGCCTGAAAGCCCGAGCGGGGAGACGCAGTTCCGGGTATTCCGCTAAGCCTGGCAGCTCCGTCCACACCCTTCGGGTCAGAACGGGCTGCAGTGCAGGGACCGTATGTGACCAAGCGCACCAGCAGAGAACCGCCCCGAGGCAGAGCCAGCGACTGTATTAAGGCCCATCTCAGGGCGCTCTTTCAGTCCTTGGCAGCCCCGTGCGAGCAGCAGCCGAAGACCAGGAAGCGGCCCCCGCTGCTCACCTGCGCCAGGAGTTCTCTGTCAAGATTGCGTCTCGGAGGGTGGAGGCACGGCGCCACGTCCAAGCGCGAAAAAGAGGCTGTGCCCGAAAGGTGGGGGTGGAGGGTGGGTCTCGGCCTAGGGCCCCAAAACGCGCTCCTCCCGATGCCGCCACCTTACAAGGCGTTCGGCTGCGGGGATCCCGCCTGATCCTTCCCACCCACTGAGCCCGGAATGACCCGAGGAAAGTGCAGGAGAACAGGGCCGCCTGTCCCCGAAGAAGCGCAGTCGGCCTCGGCTCACCCACGGTGGTGATCAAAGTGCTGGCGAAGAAGAAGGCCGAGGCGAAATCCCAGTTGGACGTGGCAGCCGAGCCGTTGTGGAGGAGGGCCGCGGCGTGGCGGTCGGCGCTCAACACGGCGTCCAGGAAACGCTCCAGCCTGGCCTCGGACAGGCAGGGGCTGCTGCGCAGGAAGTCGCTCTTAAGATCCCGCAGCTCGGCTCGCAGCCGGCTCTCGTAGGGTCGCTCGACGGCTGAGATGATCAGCGCTCCGAGGAGCAGATAGCCGGCGTAGGCTAGCGAGAAGGCCGCCAACACTGCGCCGCGCCTCATGGCTCCCTCGGCGGAGCTCAGAGCCACTCGCGGCAAATAGAAGCGGAAGAAGGAGACGCTTGCAGAAGCGAAGCCGGTGTCCGCCCCGGCACTCCGCGGACCAGCCTCTTGGGCGGCGGCCAGGCCCCTCCCGTCAGGCGGAGCCGGGACTGCCAAGAGTTGCACCTGGCAAGCGGGATACTGGGTCGGGCGCTTTCCGGACCAGTTCCACCAATTCCGCTCCTTCCATCGGGTGTGACGGTCGGGCGCTCAACATCGAGTACATGTTCAGGGGCCCTGGGCACCTCACCCTGACGCAGGCTAACAGATTAAAGCCAACCCTTGGAGTTCACCCCAGGAGGGTCAGATTTTGGAGAAAGCAAGGGTGGTGGGCACTTGGATGGACTACTGATCCAAAGCCGTTGTGCTTCACTGCTGCCCTTCTCCTGTCCTTGGCTTTGGTCCTTGCCACCTCCCAGAATGTGGGAGGGGGGGATGTTATAAAAGAGGAGCAGAAAAAAGAGCTCACTAGCCTCCGGAGGTCTTGGGGCGGGTGGCATTCCCCCCCCCTTTCAGGACTGTGGGTGTGCTCTAGGCAGGAAGCAAGTGCGAAAACAGGAACTGGGGAATTGGTGAGAGGCTTGCTAGCAAGGAAGCCTCAGGACCCTGGGGAGAACAGGAAGAGCCACCAGGCAGAGAAAAAGGATCCCCAGCAACAGCAGTCAGAGTGGGGAGCAAAAGAATTAGAATGATCATTCTTTATCAGCTAAGGAATTTATCTCCGGTGCATAAGCTCTCAGTGTACATACAAGTAAAAAGTGAAGCAAATCCCTCAACATCATTTTTTATTTTCCAACATTCACTCTCATCTTTCATGTGGACATTTCCAGAGTGTTCACATGTGTACATGAACAGCCTGTGAGGGCCCGAGTGCTTGTTCCAGAAGGACTGATTCCCCAATTCCACCAGACCCAGTGAAAGGGAGCCTATGGCTCTCTGTGCCACTTAGAGCCCCCCAGCATGGTCCCCAGAACCCACCAAACTGCCTGAAAGTGAATCCTCCTTCTGAGACCCACTGACACCCGTGGAGGGATGATGCCATGCGCTCCCCATCAACAAGGGCTTCTTGCAGAAAGCAAAGCAAGGCTCTCCCTCACAAGAAGAATCTGAAGGAACAGCAGCTGCTGAAACCTTGGGGCACCAGCCCAGCCGTGAAAGGAGAACTCCCCAAGTAAGAGCCGCTTAACACAACTGCCGGGTTCGCAACAGCTTCAACCAGATGATCACAGGACACAGAGAAGATGGCTACCTGCAAAATGGGGACAACAGTCTGACCTTGGAAAGCCTGATGCAGGGGCTATTATTTAGCCATTAAATGTCTAAGGAACCCAAATCTGGAATGACTCTTGGATGCTTCATATAAGAAAAGAACGACCGCCCCTGGGAGGGAGCAAATCAAAACAACCGCGTGCCTGTTCCCTGGCTTAAAGGGGCCTGCCCATTTACTGACCTGAGCCCTGGGAAAGGCTGGGTATTTAAGGCTCTTTGAAAGGGGTGGGCATACAGATCTTGAGAGGCCAATGCAGCAAGAAAGAAGACTGACTTAATCAAACAAGCGAAGCCTGTCAGGCTGTGCAGGTCAGGCAGTGGCTGTAGCTGATACCTAGGCCCTACATTGCGCTTGACAGAACCTGCAACTGCGCCCAGGAGCAGGGATGCCACTTGGGCATCACTACTTATGCCACCACACACTGGCTAAGTGCAGCTTCTGAGTAGCCCACCCACAAGATGCCCCATGTAAAGACTGCCTGAAGACCTTCCTGGCCAGAACTGCCATCTGTTCTTCAAGCAGGAGCTGAGAGTCCAGGCAGCTTGCCAGTCCCAAATGGGCACTGCAGCCTGACTCATGGCTAAAGGTGGGAGATCCCCAGGTCCAGTCAAGTCAGGGTGGCAAGGTTCTGTCCCAGTGTCAGGAATTTAGGCGGGTTGGATGGAGAGGAATGATTTGACCCTGCCTTGACTTGAGTGAGGTAGCATATGCCCCTTCAAGGTGTGCCACCTGAAGTTCTTCCCGTTCTGTGTCAGTTGGAGCCAGGAAGGCCTTTCCTAGATTGGGGGCCCTTCCGACAGACACTCATGTTCTAGCCTTCTTAAGCTTGACTACTGTGATGCACTGTAAACAGGCTCCCTTGAAAAGGACCTGGGAACTTCAACTGGTCCCAGAATTCAGTAGCGTGAGCAGTGATGGGCATGCCTCAATTTGCCCACCCCTGCTTTGCAAGCTGTATTGACTGCTGGCTTACTTCCAGGCAGCCTTCAAGGTGGTGGGTGCTAGGTTACTTGAGGGATCACCTGTCTCCCATCATGTATATCCATCCCATTCACTCCTCCCCTCGAGCGTCTCTGGGCTGCCCGGAGCAGACCCCGAATCCGCGGGTGGCCCTCCCTTCCTCGCCCCCACCGACTGTAACCGCCTCCGGGCGGGACGGCTTGGTGCGCGGTGACGTCATTGCCATCGCCAAGCGGGCGGGGCCTCGGTGACGTCAAGCGGTATCCCAGCAACCGGCCTGCCTGTCCGGAGCGACGGTGGCCTCACGTGCCTCGCCTCCAGGACCGCCCATTGCTCCGCCCAAAGCAGCGCCCAGCTATGGAGGGCGACCCGGCAGGAGGGGCCGCGCGCGCGCGTGGGTGTCGCGGGGGGCCCCGGGGGGCTCGGAGGGAGGGCCCGGGGGGGGGGGTCTCTCCGCGCCTCCTGAAGGCCGACCCGATTTTCCCTTCGCAGCGCCGGCCGAGCGCCGCCCGCCCGCCGCCCCGCCGCGGCTCTCGGAGGACCCGAGCGGGCGCCCCCCGCGGCCGGACCCGCTCTCCAACCTGGCCGCGGCCTACGGGAGCAGCCTGGCCTGGCGGGGGAGGGCGCTGGTGAGTGACGCGCCGGTGCCGGGCATCTGCCGAGTATGTGCAGAGCGCCGCCCGCCTGACCCGCGTCTCCCCGCAGGCCGAGCGCCTGGTGCCGCTGCGCCGCCTGCAGTGCTACTTCGCGGTGGACACGCGGTACGTGGGGCAGAAGCTGGCGCGGCTGCTCTTCCCCTTCGGGCACCAGGTGAGCGGGGGGGGGCGGGCGAGGGATCCTCTCTCCCCCCTTCCCGCCCCTCCCCCTCCGTCTGTCTCTCTGTCTGTCTCGGCAGGACTGGCAGGTGCGCTACCAGCAGGACCCCCCCGTGGCGCCGCGCTTCGATGTCAACGCCCCCGACCTCTACATTCCAGGTAGGGCCCGGGCAGGTGGGGGAGGGGCGGTGTCCCGGCTGCAGGGCCGCCCCCCCTTCCTCCTCCTCCTCCTCCTCCTCTGCTTCCTCCACAGTCATGGCCTTCATCACTTACCTGCTGGTGGCTGGGCTGGCGCTGGGCACGCAGAATCGGTGAGGCTGGTGGGGGCACCCGAGCCAACCGAGCATCCCTTCCCTTGCCCGGAGCCCCCTCTCCACTTTTGCTGCTTGCAGGTTCTCCCCCGACCTGTTGGGCTTGCTGGCAAGCTCCACCCTGGCGTGGCTCATCGTGGAGGTGCTGGCCGTTTTGCTCGGCCTCTACCTTGTGGCTGTCAACACCGCACTGACCCCGATCGATCTGGTCGCCTTCTCAGGCTACAAATATGTAGGGTGAGGAGCTTGGGACCCTTGCATCCTGGCCGGGGCGGAGGGAAGCTGGATTGGTAGTGAGGTTGACCCATCTTTTTCTCCTTGCCAGTATGATTGCAGGCCTCTTGGCAGGGCTGGTGTTTGGGAAGCCTGGTTATTACATGCTGCTCGGCTGGTGCTGTGTCACCATCTTTGTGTTTACGGTAAGAGGGAAGCTACCATGCTGGGCTCGTGTTGCGGGTGGATGGGCAGCCTTCCCCTCAACTGTTGCGGGTCCTTGGCCACCTGCCTACACTGACTTTTCCTAGCGGGCTTCTCTCATCCATCCTTCTTCTCCCAGATCCGTTCGCTGCGCCTGAAGATCCTGTCAGAGGCAACTGAAGGGGTCCCGAGGCAGGTCACCCAGAACCAAGTGCGCATGTACCTGACCATGGCTGTGGCTGGGCTGCAGCCCCTCCTCATGTACTGGCTGACCTTTCACCTCATCTACTGATGCTTTGCTCAGGCAGCTGCTTTGTGCCCCCATCCACCCACCATTTCCAACCAGCCCCGACTCCCTGGCCGCCCTGGTTGTGCAGAAGACAGAGTAGGGCAAATGGGCATTTCTGGGCCCTAATTCACAGCTCCCCAGTCCTTGTTTGCAAGGGGCCTGGCAGTTTGCACTGCTCCCACCTTGATTTGGCTCAAGACATTTACTTGTCCCGCTCTTTTCTGTCTGGTTCCTGTCCAGCTGGGTTGGTCACTCCTGCAGAGGAGCTGGGAAAAGCCTGCTTTCCTGTCCCTTCAGGATATGGAATTTCCTGCTTGCCACAAACCAAATAAAATGTGGGAGGCAGTGTGCGTGCTCTGTCATTTTGAGAGAGGTACTGGAAGGCATTTTCTATCTCCCACCTTCTGTCCCCCAAGGGGTTGGCCTGTCCTGCCCTGCCCTGCCCTGCCACGTGTGGTCAGGAGCAAAATGGTTGTGCCTTCAGCCACTTGGGGAAATGTTTGGAAGAGCGTGGGAAAGAGAAGCAGTTAGGTTTCTTGTGGCAGGCAAGCCTGTTTTGCAACAGGGGCTTTCCAGGGAGTAGCAGCTACCTTTGTTGCCTGCGCTGAATGGGCAAAGGGCAGCCTTAGTTGGGCAGGATAGTTGGGAGCTGCTGCCGGCCTCTTCCGATGCCTTCTGGGCTGCAGCCCTTGGCCAGTAGCCCCCTAGTACTAAAGCATTCGTTGTACAAAAGTTTACTCTTTTATTCAGAGTCCACTCATTACTAAAAAGAATTAAAAGAATCCCTCAAGATTTAATACAATCAAGTTTTGATTTGTTTTTTAAAAAAATATAAAACCCATTTAAAGCTGGTTATGTAGAAGCTTGCTCAGTGAGATGCCTTTGCAGCAGCTGTGCTCGCTGGAGCCGCTCTTGAAAGTCCCCCTCAGATTGGAAACACAACCTTTCCCAGTAGGAAGGGAAGCATGCGGTGGAACTGCTGGCAGCTGTAGCCAATGGTGCAATCCAAGGCCTTCGGTTGCCACAGTGCCCCCTCCAGCTCCTCTCTCTGCTTTCTTGCCAAGCCAGAGGCATTAAGGTGGGCCTGTTAGTCAAAGGTGGCCTCACCTGAGAGTCTTTGGAAAAACGGTTGCAGCTGTGGCACTCGATAATCTCAAGAAAACCATCTGGCACACTGGAAAGCAAAACTGGGCAGTCCCAACAAAGAAAGGGGGAGAGGCACTGGAGGGAAGGTCCTGGAAGAGAGCTGAGCTTAAGATATACTGAGGAATGAACTAACAAGGAGGGTGGGACACATTACTTTTAGGGTCCTTACACCTTACTTTTCTCCCTTCCTGGCCCCCCGATTGGGGGCTCTTACATTTTGCCGACTGCACTGGCATAGCCATATTTGGGATACTCAGCATTCCTTTCCCCCAGGGAAATGGGGTTTCACAGGGCTCTGGTAGAAGCTGCTGTAGAGCCCCCTGCAGGCACTACTTTACATAGCCTGTTCTCCCACCCCCCTGGGAAATGCATGGCTGTGGTAGTTAGCCCAGCCCAGCTTGAGAGGGAAGACGGTACCTTTGAGTCTCGGGTGCACTGGAGGAATTCTGCAGAAGCACACGGGTTTGAACACCCCAAAAGTTTTCTTCCTCCTGAAGAAAAATGGCTTCGGCAGCTCCACCACTCCTTTCCCCAGGCCCACCCATCTGAGCCGCCTCTGCGGGACTCAGCCAAGGGAATCACCGGCGGCTTCAGCAGGGGATTCCCAGGAGCTCTCCCATTGCGTTGAGAGGGCCCAAGTGGGGCAGGGCTATGTAGAGCCTATTCACCAGAGGGAAGGCAAGGGGGGCTCTGGGTCAAGCGAGGAGTCGTCATTGCTGGCTCTGAAAGGGGGGCACTGCCCGCAGCTCCTCTTGGACTTCTATGGAGCAGCTGAGCCAATTCCCCCGTGTACTGGAAAGGGTGATGGGCGGGGGGGGGGGAAAGGAGAGGGACGTTCCCAGGGAAAGAGGGATATTTCCCTATCAAAGCCCTGCAGGGTAAAGCTGCCTGCTGCTGTATTTACATGCTGCTTTGGTTCCCACTGAGGCAGCTCCCTCGCTCAGAGGGTGTAGGCATTGCTCATCAGATACTCTTTGTCATCCAGTGTGCTCCACACCGTTCCCACTGACAAGTCCGGGTTCTTCCGGCAGATCTTGACAAAGAAAACCCCCATCGAGCCCAGCAGGATAGTCACCAGGATGGCCAGAAGGACTGCAAGGATCACAGCTGGAGAAGAGAAAGAGGCAAAGGATCAGGTGGGGGAAGGGGCTTTGCTTTCAGAAAGGCAGGGGAGCCTCCCTGCTACTTGCTTGGTTGGCAAGGCAACTAGTACTGTGCGCCTCCTTATCCAGAATGAGAACTTACCACCGAGGGTGATGGACAGAAGGGAACACGCGCACAATGGGATTCCCTTCCCTGGAGAAGCTGTGGCAGTAGCACAATGAGGGAGTCGGCAGCCCTTCCCACCTCAGAAGAGCTGCTGTGGAGCTATTGCACCAGCAGCACCAAGGACAGCCCTGCCAAGATGTCCCAGAAAACCCAGGCCCTTCTTGGATTGAGCTGGCCACAAAACCAAGGTGCAGCGGGAGATCCCACTTCCCTCGTGGGAGTCCCTGCAGTCTCAGCTGAGGACTAGCTACATACCTCTGGTGGAGAAGCTGAAGGGTTCGGACGGGAGGCGAGGGTCTGCATCTGTGTCTCCTGGCTCTTCGGTTATCTCTGAAGCCGGGAGAAGACAAAGAGGAACCGGTGAAAAGTGGGGAGTTTGGGGAGGAGTGATCTGGAGTCCCAGCTGCCCTTTTGGGGGTCGTGTGGGGGAAGCATGGACTTTTCCAAATCATGCTGGATCTTGGGAGGTGGGGTGGGAGGGCATGCCAACTGTGTGGGAAGGGCGAGAGGTTACCTCCATCACCTGTGCACTGGCTCCAGCAGTGCTCCTCAAAGAGATAGTTGTTCTTGTTGCCACGGCAGCCCCCATAGACAAACTTCTTGCACATCTGGCTCTCGAGGTCAAAGTACCAACGGAGGAAGGAGGCTCGGCAGGGACCTACCACCCGGGGTGCAGCGCAGAATTCTAGGGGAAAAGATAATTTGGAGAGTCGCCTGAAGGGAAGATGAGAGTCCAGGGCCCAGGGAAGAAAGGCTCCCTCTTACCTCTGAAGCCAGGCTTATTTTCGTAGGCCTCTGGGTGATGTCCGGCTCTTGGTGTAGCCACTGGGAGAAAAGCAGAGCAGTTGGCCAGAGGCTGAAGACCAGTGATCATCCTTGGCAAAGCTGACTCTTCCAAGCCACTCCCCCCTTCCCAGGCCTGGGCACCCCTAATATGCACACCAAAGGTCCTAGAGGCTCATCTGCCCCACTCTCCAAAAGGCAGCGAGTGCCAAACAAGGTAAGACTTAACTTGCAGGAACACCTCAAAAAATCTCTGGCTTTGGAGGCTGTAGAAAACATCCCCTTGCAGAGAATTTGGTCACCAAGGCAGCATTATTAAAGGGCTATAGATTTTCAGAGACCCCAGCCTCCAGCCCACCCAAGCTCAGAGAGCAATTGCTTTAGCTCCCAATTTCTGTCCATTCTTCTAGCCTCGTGCATGAACCCAGCACTTTTACCTTTAGTGGCTGGCCCTCCATGTACCACTGTTGCCTCTGCAGCCCCACCTGGAAGTCAAGAGAATTCTGGCATCAGAGACCCAGAGCAATGGTCTTCTGGAGGCAGACTCACCAAAGGGCTTGACCTGACCTGGAACACTCCTGGCGGAGCAGCCTTGGACAAAATCTCCTGGGGAGATCTCAGCCTTTGCTCTGTGTTAAAGTTGTTAAATTTTAAGCTGCATTCTGGAGGGTGACCTGGAGCACACCCCTTGCTGGGAACCAACCGGGGATGCCAGGTCCTGGGAACTCCCACTTCCAGCACAAGGTGCTCTGAAGGCAGGAGAAACACAGGCTGCTTCCTCTCGGGGCTGAGAATTTGGGTGTAGCATAAGCCACAAAGCACAAAGGGGAGAAAGGCAGCGGGAGCCTCAAACCCGTTGTAGTGGCAGGGGGTCCCAGCAGTAGGAAAAGAGGAAAGCAGCGGCAAGTGTTGTGTTCCCAAATACACTTTACCCCAAATCTCTCTGGCAACTCTCTGGCATGCTCACCTGTGGGGTGGTGCTCTCTGAGCTAGGTTGTTTTCTTGCAGATGTTTCATTACCCAACTAGATATCACCAATGCTAGTCAGTGCTAGACTAGCACTGATGATCTTACTTAGTTTGAGTAATAAAATGTCTTCAGAGAAACCAAGCTCAGGGAGTAACAAGGACTCTCATTTCAACCCTGACCTACAAATATTCTCCTTTATTGATGCTCACCTCTGATACACATCTGGAAGCAGTCCTGTTCTGAGAAGAAGTTGTTGGCATTGCCTTTGCAACCCCCAAAAATGAATTCCTGGCACGTTTGACTTGTGGCATTGTACCACCACCGATGGAAGGATGCCCGACAGGGGCCCACTGTCTTGGGCGAGTGGCATCCATCTGAAAACAAAGAGAGGTTTGTGGAAAGAAGCAGCTTCAGAGAGGCCGGTGGCCTCCACACTCAATATTTTTCTGATGGCATTTAGGGCCACTGCCACATTTAGCTGCTGCCCACTCTGGGTGCCAAGAGCCCAGGGCAACTCCACCCAGATTGGTCTGGAAAGGCAAGTAGGATTGTGAACCACAAGTTATGAATGGGATGCTGAACTTGGGCCAGTGGGATCCTTCATCCCCTCTGCCTCAGAAGGCTGATCTTGCAGAGATAAATTTGGGATACCCCTCTATGCAAGTCAACTTGCCTTAATAGAACAGTCACAGTGGTACTTTGCTTGGGGGAAATAGCATTCAAAACTCAAACTCTGAAAATTCTTCCTTGGCTTTTCTGCAAATATATTTCAGGTATTGGCAGGGCTGGCATTTGTGAACTTTTCACTCAGAGCAGATGAATAGTTGCCCTACATTTTTATTCTATTACTGAATATTTAAAGTATTTTCCTAATTCTAGAGCTGATTGTAGGAAACTCTTCTAGTGGAAGGTCCTTATCTATGCACGTGACCATTTGTCCCAGGAGAATGGGAAACAACTTCTTTGCAAGAAATAGCTGTCGTTTGGGGGGAGGGTACAAGTGGGAAGACCACAGTACCCTAAGATTCTGCATTTCCCCACTGGTGAAGCCAACCAAGGAAAGGAACGCTGTCTCTCTGGATCACTTTCCTTGCCCACCAGCATAAGCAAATCCCACAGGATCCTGACCACCACAAGATAGTCGATGTGTGCCACAGCTGCAGTTTAGATTTTCCAGCAACCTGGTATGGCCAATTTCCCACTATGTAGCTGGGTTAGGGTTAGGGGGGCTTTCAGAGTAGGAAGGCTGAGGCAGGCCAGGCTCAAATGCACCTCTTCTGGAAATGTTCTGGATTACCGCCTCCCTCCCTCTGGTTGATGTCCTGCAAACACCCTGTTTCCGAGGTCTAAGTCTCAAGTCTTGCAAACAGTGTGTCTGGGCAGATTCCTATTCCCTCCCCCCCCAGTGACCCACAAAAGGAAAAGAGATCAGAGCCCGTAGTTAGCTTTTGGAATTACACGGAAATAAAATCTGCAGGAGAAGCAATTTCCAAGGGCAGAAGTGGGGAAAGGTAACCTATGCACCTGGAAAGAAGAGAGGGCTGTGGTGTGAGGGGGAGGCCTTTGGAGAGCAGAGGAGAAACTCATTCAGCAACACGTGTTGCTTGGCGTGGGAATTATCGCACTGTAACTGCACTTCCCTAGGCCTTTTCACTGTGAGATGCATACAAAACTTCTGTCCATAACCTCATTAGTTTTAGGTCAGAACCCAAATTGAAAAGGGTCCAAATCCCCCTTGGATTAATTTGAAACCCTCCTTAACTTGGAATGAGTTTGAAGCTTCAGGCATATAGCTATGTCATGGATATAAGAGTCTTCAGTTTATGACTGACCTGCATGAAATGTTGCAAGGGGCTAAGATGGCCATTTTTCAGATGAACAGAATTAGAGATTTTGTGCAGAAATAATGGGGCAGATTGTGAGCTTCAGAAAAAGAAGCCTTAATTTCCTGCTTTGCTCCCCTGGTGCAATATTTGTGGCCCAAGGATCCCATCCAGATTGCTGCTGGCAAGGAGCCACAGATTGGCCCACCATAACCTCCCACAGCAAGAGAAAGCGCAAGGAAGACCCTCAGCTCTTTTTTTTTTTTTTTATTGAAAAAGTTTTCAAATACAAATTTTCCCCCCCCCCTCTCCCTCCCCCTCCCTAACCCCCCCTCCCCACCCATCCCCCCCTGTGACTTCTTCGTAACAAAAAAACCCCTAATTCATAACAGATTACTTACTCCCTCGTCAAAATACTGACCTTTACTTACTAAAAATATTATAAATATCATAACATCCCCCTTTATCCATACATTTCAGAAAAGAAGAGAACAAAAAAAAACAAAAAAAACATTATACTATAACTATTATAAAATAACTTCTAATTTAACATAATAGTGTTTTATATCTATATATTATTACAACAATTCAAAACCACCTTCCACTTTAAAACTATACGATAAATCCTACTTTAATATTTAATCTTCTATATATATTACTATAACATTTCAAAGCGACCTCCCCTTAAAATCTAATTTAACATTTATTCCACTCTATCCATTTCCTCCACTCCCCTAAATATATCTCTTAAAAATCCCTTTTCTTAAACTAATCAGTCTGTAGTTAGCTTATTCACCCACTGTCCTACAAATTTACCATACACAACAATTCTTAATATCTTTAATTCACTGCCCACACTACTTAAATATATATATATATATATATTCCATTATGTCTAAATAAAAAAAAAGAAAAGACAATAACTTTAAATTTATAGTCCATATAATATCTTCTTTGAGGTCTTTCCACTGGATTGTTAAAACCAACATCCATAATAGGGTAACATAGCTTGCTGATGCAACAGTTTATTCAAGATCTTCAATCATATCTGCCCCCATCAGTAGTAAATATCTTCTTATATGTATAAAAGTAAAAACAACCACCCGAGTGACATTATAATTATATTCCATATAATAATAATTATGGGTTTCATCAGGATTATTGATTTCCATCATCGTAGTGGGTAACAACCGGATCTTCTGCATGCCCCAGCATGATTCTCTTGCCTTATGATTCAAGATAATTATAATATGTTTATCAACACAAAAAGAAATATCAAAGTAGATAATTCAAATCCATCAGTTTGAGGCTCTTTCCACGTCCCAAAATTATGGCAATGCAGAGATCTGCCACTATCCTCAGGATGATATAGACCAATATGTCGCCTCCTCTATGTTTTCACATAATCATTCATATTTTAAAGACACTGGCTTCACTGTTGCTTGAGTTAGAAATTTCTATTTTTATACAACCTATTTCTTTTTTTGTTTTCTTTTTGTGGGTTTGACTTCGATCCTGGTTTCTTTTCTACAGATTGTGTGTCAACTGGTCGGTCTTCATTCTGCTTTATAGATTGGTCGTATTGATTTTGTTTTGATGTCTCATGTTTCTTTTTTATCCCTTGTATATCCCCTAATTGGTTTCCATGCTTGCCTTGATATGTCATCACATTAAAATCAGATGGCACTTCTCTCAAATTTGTAGATAATCCAGCTGGGGTGTCCGGTAAATCCAAAGGCAATTTATCTGGTACATTCTCTGTAATTCGATATTTTCCCTTTATTTCCAGCTCCTTCTGCTTATCCTGTATCATTCCTGAAGAAGTTAAATTCATGTTCAACCTATTTTGATAAAATTCTTCCGCTCTTTCAATAGTATCTAACTGATATCTTTCTCCTTGATGTCTCAGTATAATACCAACTGGGGCATTCCACCTATATGATATATTTCTCTTTTTTAACTCAGACACCAGAAAACCAAATTTCTTCCTTTCTGCTAATATCTTAGGTGGGAGTTCCTTGTAAATCCATATCTTTCGTCCATACAATTGCAAATTAGAATTAAAAGAATTTTGCACAATATTATTCCTAATTTCCTTGTCCGTAAAATAAATCACCACATCTCTAGGCAGTTGCCTTTGCTTAGCAATCCAGGAATTTATTCTGAGAACTCTGTCAATCCTACAAGACACTTCCTCAGGTTGAACCTTTAAAATCCCAGCTAGAATTTCAGAAGATATTTTCCTTAAATCATCTCTATTATTTTCCTGCAAACCTCTCAGTCTTATCGCATATTCTGTAAAATTATATTGGACCATGAGAACCTCTTTTTCAATCCTCTGTTGCAGATTTTCTACATTACCAGACATTTGGTCAGCATCCATTTTAGGTTTTTCTTCTGAGCTATTATCCTGAGTGTTTATCAAATCATTTTCAATTTTTTGAATTCTATTGTCCAATTTATCTTGAATTTCATCCATTTTAGACTCTAGTAAATTAGTATTTGTATCCAACTGTATCATAAATTTTGAAAAACCATTAACCACTTTTAAAATTTTTTGCTCCAAAAAATCAAACTTAGATTTTACCAGTTCTTTAATTTCCTGCTTAAATTCTTCAAGATGCTGATTCACAATCTCATCCCTTCTTTCAATCTCCTCTAAGAGAAATTCTATTATATCAAAATCAGGTTTCTGAGACTGAAGAGTTAAAACTTGTTCCTTTAAATTGTGGGTGAGGGAATCCCCCCCCCTTCTTGTTTATCTGACTTTGTAAGTCTCGGCGCCATGTTTCCGCCCAGGCAGGCTTTGTTAAAAAGAAAAAAAAAGAAAAAGAAAAAAAAAACAAGAAAAAAGACTTCTTTCCAGTCAACAGCAATATCAAGTCTCCAGGAAGAAAAAAAGAAAGAAAAACACAGGAGCGAGGTTTTGTCTACAAATGTAGCCAGTGGTATTTATTCCGCTACATTGTAATAATAGAAAACAGAAAGACTTTTCCTTTCTGCCTCTTCTCCAGCTGCTGCAAACGCCATTTTAAAAAACTTTTTTCCCCTCCTTTCCTTTCCTCTTCTCTCTTAAGTTATTTTTTATTTTTAAAAGATAAGTAGAATACTTGCGGTTCAGTATTACAGATCCAGCTCACATTTTCTTTAAGTAATCTGTTAAATTCACAGGCTTGCTCTTGACGCCTGGCTCTGCATTCGCAGAGGTCTCCCAAAGCCCGGAGCGACGGCTGGGGATATGGGGCATCTCATCCGCTCCGTCCCAAAAGAAAAAGAAAAACTTTTGGGACTCTGCAGAGAGTTCTACCCACCCCTGCCGGCTCTATCTCCGTTTCCTCATGGAAACGGAGTTTTTTCGAGCCGCCGTTCCGTTGTGAAGGCGGCTCTGACAGGCAGTGGAAGCTGACGATCCCAAAGGAACGTCTGGCGGCGGCCAGCAGCAAACAGGAAGTCCCCGACCCTCAGCTCTTGACTGCAGAGAGAGGATTCTGCTACCTCCTCCTCTTTGCTCCAAGTTTGGGGTCTGCCCTGTGGCCACTTGCAAAAAAGGCAGGTGAAAGCACCCACTGTCCAAAGGCACAGAAGCGATGCCAGCAGGGCCAAAAGGAGCATTTTCTTACAGGAAGTCCAGTTGGCATCAGCTTCCTCCAGCAGACAATGGCAGGGAGGCAGGTGACTCAGGCACAAGTTGCAGACCTCACCTGAACAGGCTGAACCGGTTCAGGGCTGGTTGGCCCATCCCACCAGATCAGATTTCACTGAACAACCTCTCATCCCTGGGAATTTATCAGAAGGGCAGGCACCACTACCCCCACCTGGCTCTAGCCCAGGAAAATGCTTTCGTGTCCCCCCAACCCTGGCAGAAGACAAGAACGCCCATTTGGTCAGGACAACATGCCAGCAGGTGCCTAAAGCCCTGATGAGCACAAGAAAGGCCTGGCGAGAGGCTGCCATCTTCATATCTGGCAATGCCCACCCCTCTAGCAAAGCAGGACAAAGGCAGTCTGGCAAGTGCTCCAGACCCGGCTTCAAAGCCACATCCAACCCAGGGGAACTACCAGGCTGATGCCCGTCTAGGTGGGAAGAAAGGAGGCCCTCATCTCCCAGTCCCAGCAGCCAAAGGTGGCTGGGAAAGGAGTGGGGGTGGGGAGGGAGGGGAGACCAGGCTTCCGGATTTGGGACCCTTGACCCAGGGAAAGGGGGGGCTAAAACGATCCGCAGCCGGCCGATCCTTTCGGGTGGGGCACGTCAAGACCAGCCTGCGCTGTAGGAGCGCCCAAGAGAGGCACAGGGCGTTGGCACTGGCCCGGATACAGCGCAGGAACCCGCCTAACGATCCGCAACCAAGCCTGGCCACCGTATTTGAAGCTACAAAGGGGCGGACGGAAGGCCTCTTCCTGAAGACCGTTCAGGGGAGCAGCACGGGGCGCGAATTCTTACCTGGCGGCGACTCTGCGGCCGCCAGAGCGGCCGCCAACGTGATCCACAGCGCCAGATTCTTCTCGCGCCCCATCGCACCGTCCTCCCGGACCAAGCTACCCGCTGGGCCGCAACGGCCACCGAACACCGCAGGTGGGCCACGCCCATCGCTCTCCGGGCGCCAATCACGGGGGCCGACGTCTATCGCTATCGCACCTGTCTGCCCACCTATTTTGCATAGGCTGCGCAGCAATCACGTGGTGGTGGTGATGGAGCGCCCCACCGGTTGCAAAGTAGGAAAGTCCCGGATGGAGAAACTTGCCAGGTGTAGTCAGGGCGGGGCTACGGTCTGGACTACTGCTCCTGATTTCTTCTCCCACTCGCGGTTGCCTAGTTCCGGGATGGCTTCTGTGGGAAGCCTCCTCCGCCGGCTTCCACCCTCCGACTTGCGAAGAGCGTGCTGGGCTCTGCACAGGCCCCGGGGTAAAAGCCGGAGCCCCTTCCCTTCGGCCCTTTCCCCCTCCCTCTTCAGCATTCCGGCCTACCTTTTGCCGAAGTTTCGCGCTCGGACAGCCGTTGTGTTGGGAGCGCGACGTGGTCAGGGAGGCCCTCGCTTGCCTTAGTAGCCCCCACCGCAGGGAGGCTTTCTGAAGAAGTTGCACCTCTTGGGAAGGGCGGGGGGTCGTTGCCATGAATGTACTTGCATAATGACAGAACGGGCCAGGCGGGGATAGGGTGGAGCTAGAAGGAAGAGGCCGCTGGGCGTCCCGCTGGGCCGATGAAGCTGCTCCAAAAAGCTCCGGCAGCTTTCTCTCTCAACCTGAGTCCGAATCAAACGACCCGAATCGAGCAGCGTTGCTTGGCCTGCCCCTGCCCTGTCTGGCGGCAGCAACTCGAAGGGGCAAAGCCCAGAGGTGGGACCAGAGCCCGGTGAGGAGATTCGAAGGTAAGCACTTCGCAGGCCGGCGCTAGAAGAGAAGGGCCGTGCTGGCCACACATTCAAAGGGCTTGGGGGTGGGGTGGGGGGGATGCCGGGCCCAAATCTTAGCAGCCGGCGTTATTTCAGAAACTTGAAAGGCTGGAGGAGGGGGAAGTGGCCAGGCGACCGCGCTTTGCTGGAAGGCCATTAGAGGCCGCAGGGCTCGTTCCCGGCAGCAGCAGCTCTGGAAAAGGGAGGCCCGCAAGAACGGTCGGGAGACCGGTTGGGCCCCGCCTCTGCCCCCAGACCAAGACGGCCCCCTACCCCGAGGGAGGGTCTGGGAGTCAGAGCTCCGCCCCGGCTGCTATAAGGCGCGGGAAGCCGGCGGACGCCCCGTCTAATTGGCGCAACGATCAATGGCGGCGGATCGGGTGGGGAGGCGCTTAGGGCGTGCGTCGCCGGCCCGCTCTCCCGGCCTCTCTCCCGGAGGCAGCCGCGCGGAAAGGACAGCCAGCCCGGGCATCCAGAGGCGCCAAGCGCGGGTCACGGTTAAGTATGACCGACGGGAATTGCAGCGGCGCCTTGACACGGAAACGTGGATCGACGGCCGGCTGGAGGAGCTGTACAGAGGACGGGTGAGGGAGACGCCGGGTTAAGCGAGAGGACTCGGGGGACCGCTGGCGCCCCCGTCCAGAGCGGCCCGCCTGGGACAGAGCGACTCCTTTGTGGCCAAAGGAGCTGCAGCCTTCCTCAGCTTCCTGGGAGGCCGCCTTCAATTCTGAACTGGTTCCTCGAAGCCACGATGGGGTTAACGTTAAGGCTGTGGGACCCCCCCTCCCACCCCTCCCTCCCAGCTGCTAATGCTCCTCAGGGACTGGGGAGCCATCTGCCTTGTTGGGAGGCACATCTGCCTTTAAGGCTGCCAGGAGGCGCTTTAGTTGTAGCAGCAACTCTCCATCCTTTTGGTGAGCAGCGGCCTTGGTCTAGCTTTGCGTCCAGCAGGGTGGTTGCTGGTTGTTGCTTGCTGCTGGTTTTGCTGGGTGGGATTTTCAGGCTCAAGAGACTGAAGGTTGCTGGTGGTTCTGGACCAGGAGAGAGACTTGTGGCAACTGCCAAGAGGGGAAGCTGCACTCAGAAATACAATGGACTGGGGGCTGCAGGGTGGGCCCCGCCTGTCGCCCTTAGTCACCCCATTCAGCCGTCTTTCCGAGAACCATTGCTTAACGCATTGTAAGCCGCCCTGAGTCTCCGGAGAAGGGCGGCATATAAATCAAATTAAAAAAAAAACAAAACAGGTATTTGAGCCCCAGCTTTTCCTGGAATCTGGAGAGCAATTCTGAAATTCCCTCCTCAATACATGGGAAGAGCCCATCTGGCTGTGGAACAGGCAAGACTGAGCAAGAGATGGGCTCCTATCGAATTCAGGCTGGAATGAGGGGAGCTGCATCCTCAGCTACCAGAGGGCTGCTATCTGCCCTGCTCCAAGATTCATTCTGGCCCCAGGGCACCTTGGCTTGGAAAGGAGGCCAACCTTCTGGGCTCACAGAAAAAGTGGCAGATGGGCTTGCAGAGAAGGGTCACCGGCCTCCTCCTCCTCCGCCGCCTCCTCCTCTTCCTAGGGAGGAATGTGCATCCCCGCCTCCGGTTGCTGATATTTTCCTTGCCTAGAAAGGATTCTTCGAGGTGGGGGTGGGGAGCCTGGCCTAGCTATAAAAGAGACATCTCCAATCCTCCCATGAAAGGAGCGAGTTACCATCTGGGTTGCTTTTTTGCCTCCCCAGGGAATCTGGGAGGGGAGCAGCTCAGCTGGTAGGTTGATGCTCTGATCCAGAGGCTTCTTGGTGTGAGGGGCAGCAGTGCTGTGACTATCCTCTTCCTCCCCCCTGCATATTTACAGGGAGGTTGCAGAGAAAGGTTTTTGCACTGGAGGCTTTTAAGAAAACTGAACAGCCATTTGTCTGGAATGGTGTAGATAGGGTCTCCTGCTTGAGCAGGGGGTTGGACTAGAAGACCTCTGAGGTGCCTTCCAATTCTGTTATTCTGTTAAGGGGTACAGATGGAACCAGGCTCTCCCAACTGGATCAATTACTTATCGCGTGGTGGGCAAAATAGGAGCAATGGGTACTTATGCTCCCAGGAAAAGCAGCAACCACATCTCTGGGATAATGCGGGGGTGGGATGCTCTTCATCTTGCCTAAAAAGGGGGATACAGGTGGGTCTGGGTTTTGAAAACTTTGAAAGCTTTGTCATTCTAGATTATTTTCAAACTATGAAATGCTTCACTGAAGAGCTGCACAAGTCAGAGAGCCTGGGCTATTGTCAAAAAGCTTTCCTCTTGTGAGACCTCATAACTCTTGTTCCTAACTCTTGTTCCAAGAGCCCCTTAGCCTGACCCTTTTTGATTTTGTGGCAGGAAGATGAGATGCCAGATGAAGTCAATATTGATGATCTCCTGGAGATGGACACAGATGAGGAGAGGGCCAAGAAATTACAGGTAAGCTGCTTTCACATTACCAGGTCTGCTGACTCAGAATCCTGAATCGGCACCCTTGACTGGGTCCTCTCAGCAGGAGCAGAAGGGAGGTGAAAATGTTGAGTTTATAAACCGGGCAGGGACAAAGCAGTTGCAACATTAAAACAGAGCAAGCAGTGGAGTGAACAGGGGCTCTTATGCAGACAAAGAGCTCCACTCCTTGTTTTGAATTCTGAAGAAGTTGCTGCTCTAAGAGGTGAAGCTCTTTTTCACGATTAAATGAGCCTTAATGCCCATTAACAACATGCTGGTGCTAATTTCTGAGCACCAAGATTGAGGCATAGATTCATCTCGCCCTGCGCTATTTGCTAATAAGCATACCTAATGCGGAGTTAGCCTAGGCTGTGCCATTTTGTTAATAAATAGAAATTAGGATCTGAACAGGAAGAAAAGGGAACCGGTGAAAGAGAAGGCTGTGAATTAGATCTGAGCCCAGGGAAGAGATTTTCCTGGTTAAGTTCAAGAGTAAAGCTGAAAAAGAGGCTGGAAATTAAAAGGGCTGGACAAATAAATGCTGGGCCGCCCATCCTTTGGGACTGTTCCTCACTGTAATTTTTTTCTAGGGCACCTTGGAGTCATGCCACAACAACACGGAGGTGGGTGTCCACTTTGAGCAATCACTGGCTTTGGGTCCTGTGGAACGTGCATGTCCGCCAAGTGGGGGGAGTTGGCTTTCCCAAACAGATGCCGCACTTCCAGCTGCTGTGGAATAGTTGAGGAAAGGCATCCTTTCACTCTTTGGGCTCCCTGGCCTCCTTCCCACCCATGACTCCCTGAGGAGCTCCCTTGCAATTCCTGGGGATCTGGTTGCTCTTGATCCTGGGAGTCCCTATTGGAGGGAGATCCCTTTCTTGGGGGGTTGTTGTTGTTGTTGTTGTTGTTGTTGTTGTTGTTATTATTATTATTATTATTATTATTATTATTATTATTATTATTTAGACTTCTATACCGCTTCATAGTGCTTTACAGCCCTCTCTAAGTGGTTTACAAAGTTTACAAAGTTAGCATATAGCATATATGGTTCCCCCAGTGTCAGACATCTTCTCCACCTTACTGGAGAAGAATGGTGGGACTCAACTTCCTCCCCACCCCCACCCCCAGGACTTCACCAGAGAGCTGCTGGAGAAGCTGAGAGGTCTCAGAACGGAACATGTTCTCCGCCGGACAAGTCCCAGCAGCCAGAGGAGCATGGACCAGAGGCCCAAAGTCCCACAGTGACTGTGATGCTGGAGAGCTGCAGAGACGGCTGAGCTGCTGGAAGAAATTGCTGCTGTCTCCCTGTCTCCAGTAGGATGGACTGGCTCCATGGCTTCAACCACCTCCACCCTGCCGGGAAGGTCTCCTGCGCCCTTTTGAACTTCTCTCTGTTGATGGATGACAGGCTCTGCTGGGCTGCCTCCCCACAATAAAGTGCTCTGTCTCCCAGAAGCTCAACTGTTGCCTCTGCCAGAGCAGGGTGGGGGAGACGGGACCTTATGATGACGGGGACCCTTGTGAGAGAGAACCTGGCCAGGATAGAGTTTGCCCCCTGTAAAGTGCTCTGGACTTTTCTGGCCATCACCCAGAAGCTGCGCCTGTGTTTGCACACTCTTGGCTAGATTTTTTCTGGCTGGGCATGTTTGGCACAGTCTGCCTGATTATCCAGGGCCATGAAAACTCAGAAACGGGTTCCTTGCCCAATCCATCCTTCAGCAGCCCCCCCTGTAGCCGGTGAGGTGAGGTGAAGGCAGCAGGCTTTACTAAAGTCTCACAGCTGTGACTCCAGGTGGGTCTGTGACAATTTGCCACGGCCAACTTGCCATGGCCAATTAACTGTGGGACAACTTGCTCCGGGACAAGAGTTATACTAATATCAAAGAAATAGTGGAATAGAATAATTAAAGAAAGGATGCAAAAGGAGGGACAGAATGAAACGCGAATTGCAAAAATTAAAGTATTTTTTTATTTATTTTAAATAACGAAATAGAATAAATTGTCCTGCAGCAAGTTATCCCACGGTGAGTTGGTCACAGCAAATTGGCCGTGGTGAGTTGACCGTGGAGTAGTTGCCCCATTCCGACCCCAGCCAGCCTTTCCATGTTTCAGGCAACCCCCTCAGTCAGATAGAGGCACTGAGTCCTGTTTCCCCCCTCCCCACACTCAGCTGGGACCCAGAGTGGGTTTTCCGGGTTAGAAGCTGCTTCAGGAGTCCAACAGCACTTTGTGCTTCCCTCTTGCCGGGGTGGAGATCTGCGTGGTCCACCAGGAAGTCAGGGGTCCCATATGTTCAGCCCACCTGCCGGCAACTGGGCCTGCGGCAGCTCTCTCAATCCAGGCCGTCCTTGTAGCTTCTGGATCCCCCAGCATTATCTGGCTATCAAAGGCCTTCTCCCAGGCCCCACAGATGTCTGTGTGCATATGGCTTCCCATGTGCCTCCCCCACTTCCCATTACTGTCTCTGCAAGTCAATGTGTGCCAGCTACTGCCTGCCTCAGTCCAAGCCAGAGTGGCAGGGGGAGGGAGGGAGATCCTTTCCCCAGGGAGGGAGGGAAGATGCTTGCAAAGGGAAGCTGGGCCAGGCCCTCCCTCCCTCCCATGGCTGGTCCAGCAGACACTGGAGCCTCTGAAGCTTGTGCCCTTATTTGGGAACAGGCAGAGGCTGGAGAGGGGAGGGACTTGCTGTCCAGCTCAGCTGGGCCCTTTTGTCCTCCCTTGGCCTAGATGCCCACAGCCTGCCCTCCCCCCCCCAAGAAAGGGCTTTTTCTCCAGAGGGGGTTGGCATGAGGGGGAGTGCTGGACAAGGGCAGGAGGAGAGCCCAGTTGGCATTGGGGGCTCCTTTTTTATGGGCTGCTCTGGCAAATGACTTTTATCTCAATTCTTCCTCCTCCTCTTCAAAAAAATTCTTATTGAAAATTTAAAAGAGAAATGACCCCCAAGCCCACATAGTATACAAAATGTGTAAAAAAACAGTAATATTCAACAATTATGAAATAGTATTAACAAAAGGAGGGAAACGGCCTTTTCAAAAATAGATAAGTCACACTTCCTGAATACAATCTTTGCTACTGACCACTTTTCCAATCTCTCAATATAATTCTATTGGTTATTCTGCACAACAAATAAACCCCTCAAACACCCCTGTGATCAAGTTCCACAGTTTTGTAATATAGTTCAAAGTAACATTGACAAATGTAACTTGAAAACTTTCACATCCATCTACTTAATGTATGTTAAAATACTATTCCAAAAAGAAACTCAAATTAGATAGTTCCTTGGCACAAAACATCAAAACTTTAATCCCAATCTGTATATAATGTTAATTGTATAATATGCAATCCCAAAGTTAACATTGAATTAACTCACTTCATTGTCTTTTACACTTTATTGTTTTATAGTGAGGTGAATTGTTTAGTGTCCGAATACAATGGGATTAAGTTTCTGTGTATGTATAAATGCATTTGGGTCAAACATAATTGTTTAGTTTTGCAGATGTTATGTTTTATTGTTATGTGCTGTTTGCCACCTAGAGTTGCTGTAGTGAGAAGGGCAGCTGTACATGAATCAAATAAATAAACAGGAGTGGCTTGAGCAAGTTCAACATATTCAGGGAAGGCTAGAGTTAGTTTGTTCCCCAGATCAGTCTTGAGCCAAAATAGAACGAAGCTCCAAATCACCAACTGCAGCCTTGGGCGTCTGGGCTGTTGCCATTCTCCTGTGCTTTGAAAGGCTCTTGATACTCATTACCTCTCAGTCCAGACCCCCAGTTTGGTGACTTCTCTGGCACTGGGGGGGAGGGGGGCACTTTGCAAATTAAAAGTTCGTGCTCTGGCCCTGCAAAACCTGCCTGGCCCAGCCCTGGATCTTGTGGCATTCCTTTCGTGGCAGAGGCTTAACGGAAAGGGCCGTGCTGATTCTCATGCCCCTGTGGTCAGGAGAGGTCACCATCCATCTTCTGGCTTGCCAGGTCCTTGCTTTCCCTTTCCTATAAGATCCCAAACCCCAAAACAGGCTCCCTGCCTGCTGGAGAAAGAGCCTTTCCACTTCCACAGGATCGCTTGCTTCCCAGGTTGTCCCTGGATTCATCTGCAAAAGCTGAGCCTCTGGAGACTAAAACCACCTTTGCTCACTTCCAGATTCAGGAGCAATGCACAACCAGTGACCGTGGCCTTGTCACATTAGGTTATTGGCAGTCCACAGGGAGGCATCACAGTTCCAAAGGGATCTCTTGCCAAAACTGATTTCAGATTGATGCCCCAATTAACCTTTGGGATCTGCTTCTCTGAGTTACAGCCATGACCACCAACTGAAACTTCCCCTGGCCTACACAATGCAGCACGCCTTTCCCCTGCTTCAGAGGCAAACAGCTGGTTTGCTTGGGAAGACCCTTCTGCCGGGTGGGGGCCTCTCGCCTGCTTAGGCCCTGGCAACTGGGGCAGTGGGGCTATGAGCTGCTTCAGCATAGGAATTGCTGAGATGATGATTTTCTTGGGGCCTGCCTTGCTTTGCACCATAAGCTGAGCTTTGGTGCAAATGGCTTTGCAGAATCCGCTGATCTAAATCAGCTATAATGCTAGTCGGGCAGCTGCCGGTTCTCTAACTGATCTAGCTATCTCTGCTGCGAAAGAAGGGCCTGCTGATGCCACCGGAAAGTGACGTTGACCCAGGACCTTGGGATGGCTCTGATCTTTCCTCATTCCAACCTCTGGCTTTGGAGAGCAAATGGGCACTGTGCCTGAGCACCTCTCTTCTACCCCACCTGCTGCAGGGGCCAAGGCCCAGAGTGCCTGAGAGGACCTTCCAATGATACCTGTGATGTCCCCAGGGGTCCTGCTTGCTTTTTGTTGCTCTCCAGCCCCCTCCCTTTTTTGCCTGAGCAGAAAGAAAAGAGCTGCCGAGGAGAACCAGGGCCGAGAAAGGGGAAGCCTTGCTCCGCTAACCCTTGGAAGGCAATCGGACCATCTAACCTGGGGAGGTCTGGTTTCCCTACACCAAAGGGGCACATCTTGGGCCTCCACCCTCTCTCGTGCTAGTTATTAGCCAGGGTAGAGAGATTCAAAGATGGGCAGAATCTCTGGGGTTGTGGAAGTTATCCCTGGCTGCTCTCAGTTCTGGGTGGCTTGTTGTTGTTACTTGCGAAGTTGTGTCCGACCCATTGTGACCCCATGGACAACGTTCCTCCAGGTTTTCCTGTCCTCTACCATCCTCTGGAGTCCATTTAATCTCACACCTACTGCTTCAGTGACTCCATCCAGCCATCTCATTCTCTGCCGTCTCTTTCTTCTTTTGCCCTCAATCATTCCCAGCATTAGACTCTTCTCCATTGAGTCCCTCCTTCTCATTAGGTGGCCAAAGTATTTCAGTTTCATCTTCAGGACCTGGCCTTCTAAACAGATGTCAGGGTTGATCTCCTCTAGGACTGACCAGTTGGATCGCCTTGCAGTCCAAGGGACTCTCAGGAGTCTTCTCCAGCACCAGAGTTCAAAGGCCTCCATTCTTTGGCACTCAGCCTTTCTTATGGTCCAACTTTCACAGCCAGACATTGCAACTGGGAAAACCATAGCCTTGACTATATGCACTTTTGTTGGCAGGGTAATGTCTCTGCTTTTTAGTATGCTGTCTAGATTTGCCATGGCTTTCCTCCCCAGGAGCAAGCGTCTTTTAATTTCTTGGCTGCAGTCCCCATCTGCGGTGATCTTGGAGCCCAGGAAAATAAAATCTGTCACTACCGCCATTTCTTCTCCATTTATTTGCCAGGAATTGAGAGGGCCAGATGCCATGATCTTAGTTTTCATAATGTTAAGTTTCAAGCCAACTTTTGCAATCTCCTTCTTCACCCGCATCAAGAGGCTCTTTAATTCCTCTTCACTTTCTGCCATTAGAGTGGTATTATCTGCATATCTGAGGTTGTTATTTCTCCCTGCAATCTTAATTCCAACTTTTGATTCATCTAGCCCCACCTTCCTTATGATGAGCTCTGCATATAAATTAAATAGGCAGGGCAACAGTATACAACCTTGCCAGACTCCTTTCCCAATTTTGAACCAATCGGTGGTTCTTTCTCAACAGTCGAGTTCTCACTGTTGCTTCTTGACCTGCAGATAGGTTTCTCAAGAGACAAATAAGATGGTCTGGTTCTCCCATCTCTTTAAGAACTTGCCACAATTTGTTGTGATCCACACAATCAAAGATTTTAGCATAGTTAATGAAGCAGATGTTTTTCTGGAACTCCTAGCTTTCTCCATGATCCAGCATATGTTGGCAATTTGATCTCTAGTTCCTCTGCCTCTTTGAAATCCTGCCTGTACTTCTGGTAGTTCTCGATCCACATACTGCTGGAGCCTAGTTTGTCGGATTTTAAGCATAACTTTATTAGCATGTGAAATGAGTGCAATGGTGCAATAGTTTGAACATTCTTTGGCATTGCCTTTCTTTGGAATTGGAATGTAAACTGACCTTTTCCAATTCTGTGGCCACTGTTTTTTTTTTTTTTTGAAAAAAAGTTTTATTTTAGATTAAAAATAAAATAAAAAAAAAAAAAAAAAACAACAACAATAACATAAAAATATCATCCTTACAAACGATCATAGACAGCATCTCAATCGGTTAAAATCATTTCGTGCTTACAATTCTCCAAATCTCCTCATATAACAATTATTCTTTACTTAAACTAAAAATACATATTTAAACATTTCATATATGCTATCTCATCTCCATACTTTTTTATCAAACCATTGATAAAATATCTCCCATATCAAATAGTATTGTTTATCTTCCTGTTCTCTTATTTCAAATGTCAATCTACTCATTTCAGCACAGTCCAACATTTTTATAATAATGTCTTCATCGGTAATTATCTTCTCTCCTTTCCAGTTTTTGGCAAATACAATTCTGGCCGCTGTTAAAATGTTCACAATTAAGTATTGTAGTTCTTTATTAAATGTCTCTGGTAAGATTCCTAATAAAAATATTTCTGGTTTAAAGTCAATATGTCTCTCTGTCATTTTTTCTAACCACGTATGTATTTTAGTCCAAAATCTCCTTGCTTCCACGCATGTCCACCACATATGGTAATACGATCCTGGAGTTTGATGACACTTCCAACATTTCTCCGATTTATTCTTAAACATCCTGGCTATTCTCGTCGGGGGTAGATGCCACCTGTAAAACATCTTATACAAATTCTCTTTATATGCTGTTGACATTGTCATTTTATAATTATGTGACCACAATTTTTGCCATTTCTCTAAATCAATACTATAACCAAAGTTTTTTCCCCATGCTATCATTGATTCTTTAACTTGTTCTTCTTCCAGTTTTGCTTCAAGTAAATATCCATATAGCTTTTTAATTATATGTTCATCTGAACCCATTAATATCTTGTCTAAACCAGTCAAAATACTATAAATACGTTCTTGTTTAAAATCTTCTCGATATCTGGAAAGTATTTGCGTGTATGAAAACCAATCTATCTTAATTCCCTGATCTTCTAAATTTTGTTTCAATTTAAGTTCACCCTTTTCATCCAATAATTAATTATATCTAACAATTTGTTCCCCTTCAAATACCACTGGATAAGAAAAAGCTTCAATTGTGGATACCCAGACTGGAATCTTCAGATAATGGTACTTTTTGATCTTTTCCCATGTCAAAAACAAAGCTTCACGTATCTGGTGCCTTCTAAAATACCCCTGAATTTTAGTTCCTTTATACCATAAGAAAGCATGCCATCCCATCAGCAAATCATGTCCCTCCAAATTTAATAATCTAGTATTTTTCAATATCACCCATTCTTTAATCCACATTAAACAAACCGCTTGATAGTATAATTCAAAATCCGGTAATCCAAAACCACCCCTCATCTTAGCATCTTGTAACAGTTTAAGTTTTATCCTTGCCTTCTTTCCCTGCCAAACATATTTCAAAACCATTTTATTTAAATCTGTAAAAAATTCCTTACCCAGCTTTACAGGAATTGAAAATACAGAATTGTATCTGAAAAAGATACAAAATTCTAGGTAAAATATTCATCTTAATAGTTGCAATTCTACCAATCAAAGATAACTGCAAGTTTCCCCATTTCCCCAAATCCTGTCTTATCTGTTGCTTAAGCTTATTATAATTATTTTCTTTAAGAGAACTACATCTTGCTGTTAATTGAATCCCCAAGTATTTTACCTTATTTGTGACCTGCATCTTAGAGACCTCCATCAGTTCTTCTTTTTGTTTTTTTAACATATTTTTAGTCATTATCTTCGTCTTCTCTTTATTAATTTTCAAACCAGCAACCTCCCCAAATTCGCCTATTTTTTCTATCAGTTTATTTATTGATATTAGTGGTTCTTCAATAATAAAAACCAGGTCATCAGCAAAGGCTTGTAATTTATATTCTTCCTTTCTAATTTTCATTCCCTTTATCTCTTTTTCTTCTCTAACCTTTCTATTCAACATTTCCAACGTCAATATAAATAACAATGGGGATAAGGGACATCCTTGTCGAGTACCTTTTTCTATTTCAATAGCATCGGTCAATTCTCCATTAATCATTACCTTTGCTGTCTGTTTCGTATATATAGCTTCAATTGCCTGAATAAATTTCCTTTCAAAGCCCATCTCTTCCATTTGTAACATCATAAATCACCAGTTCACATTATCAAATGCTTTTTGTGCATCTAAAAATACCAAAACCATTTGTTTTTCAGGGTGCGCTTCATAATATTCTAGAGTATTCAAAATTATTCTTATATTATCTCTAATTTGTCTTTTTGGAAGAAATCCATTGTGATCTGAATGAATAAAGTTATTCAAGTATCTCTTAAGTCTTTCTGCCAGTATTGAGGCAAAGATTTTATAATCCGAATTCATCAGGAATATAGGCCTATAGTTTTTGACTTGCTGTGAGTCTGTGTCTTCTTTATGAATCAGTGTAATATAAGCCTCAGTCCATGATTGGGGTATTGTTTTATTTGTCATTACTTCATTCATGACGTCCAAAAGTGGAAGGCATAAGGATTCTTGTAAGGTCTTATAATATTCAACAGGCAATCCATCTGGTCCTGGTGTCTTTCCATTTTTTTGTTTCTTAATTGCTTCTGTTAGTTCCATCATTGTTATATGCCCGTTTAGCATTTCTTCAATGTTCTTAGGGATCACAGGTAGTTTTGCATTCTGTAAGTATTTTTTAACTTTCCCCTCTTCAACCTGCTCTCTTTTATAAAGTTGCCTATAGTATTCTTGTATTATTTTTCCCATCTCTTTATTTCCAAGTTTACTTTGTCCTTGATCATCAATCAGTTGCGTTATTTTTTTTGATTCCCTTTCTTTTTTCAATTTATATGCTAGCCACCTTCCCGGTTTATTTGCGTTTTCAAAATAGTTCTGTTTAGCACTTCTTATTTTTTGGGCTAGCTCTTCCTTCTCCAGTAAGTCCATTTTATGTTTTAACATATCCATTTTCATTTTAACATCTTTCTTATGTGGATCTTTCTGGAGTTCCTTTTCAAATTTCTTATGTTCATTCTTTAATATTGTAAAAGTTTGTCTTTTTTTCACATTCCTTTTCTTTATGTAATCTATTATTATACCTCTAGCATAGGCCTTCATTGTATCCAAATGGTTTTGTATCGATGTATCTTCTTTTTTATTCTCCTGTTGGCCACTGTTGAGTTTTCCAAATTTGCTGGCAAATTGAGCGTAGCACTATTACTGCATCGTCTTTTGAATAGCTCAGCTGGAATACTGTCACCGCCACTAGCTTTGTTGTTGCTCAGATTTCCTAAGGCCCATTTGACTTCACATTCTAGGATGTCTGGCTCAAGGTCAGTGACCACCCCATTGTGGTTATCAGGGATATTAAGCTCGTTCTTGTATAGTTCTTCTGTGTAATTTTGCTACCTCTTCTTAATCTCTTCTGCCTCTGTTAGGTCCCTGCCATTTTGGTCCTTTATCATGCCCCTCTTAGCATTAAACGTTCCCTTCATATCTCCAATTTTCTTGAAGAGATCTCTGGTCCTCCCTATTCTATTGTTTTCTTCTATTTCTTTGCACTGTTCATTTAAGAAGGCATTAGCTATTCTCTGGAATTCTGCATTCAATTGGGTGTATCTTTCTCTTTCTCCCTTACCTTTCGCTTCCCTTCTTTCCTTAGTTATTTGCAAAGTTTCCTCAGACAGCCATTTTGCTTTCTTGCCTTTCTTTTTCTTTGGGATGGTTTTAGTTGCTACCTCTTGTACAATGTTGCGACTCTCTGTCCATAGTTCTTCAGGCACTCTGTCTATCAGATCTAATTCCTGAAATCTATTTGTCACCTCTACTGTATATTCACTAGGGATATGATTTAGTTCATACCTGAGTGGCCTAGTGCTTTTCCCTACTTTCTTCAATTTAAGCCTAAATTTTGCAACGAGAAGCTCATGATCTGAGCCACAGTCAGTTCCTGGTCTTGTTTTTACTGACTGAATAGAGCTTCTCCATCTTTGGCTGCAGAGCACATAATCAATCTGATTTCTGTGTTGATGTCCATGTGTAGAGTCGTCTCTTGGGTTGTTGGAAAAGAGTGTCTGCTATGACCATTGTATTCTCTTGACAGAATTCTATCAGTCTGTGCACTGCTACATTTTGTACTCCAAGGCCAAACTTGCCTGTTATCCCGGTTATCTTTTGGCTTCCTACTTTAGCATTCCAATCCCCCATGATGATAAAGTCATCGTTTTTTGGTGATAATTCTATCAGGTGCTGTAGGGCTTCATAGAACCGGTCAATTTCATCCTCTTCAGCACCAGTGGTTGGGGCATAGACTTGGATTACTGTGATATTGAATGGTTTGCCTTGGATTCGAACTAAGATCATTCTGTCATTTTGGGGATTGTATCCCAGTATTGCTTTTCCTACTCTTTTATTGATTATGAAGGCTACTACATTTCTTCTGAGGGATTCTTGCCTGCAGTTGTATACCTGATGGTCATCTGAATTAAATTTACCCATTCCTGTCCATTTTAATTCGCTGATTCCTAAGATGTCTATGTTCAGTCTTGTCATCTCTTGTTTGACCACGTCCAACTTGCCTTGATTCATGGATCTGACATTCCAGGTTCCTATGAAGTATAGATCTTTACAGCATCAAACTTTTCTTTCACCACCAGATGCATCCCTAGTTGAGTGTCCTTTCGGCTTTGGCCCAGTCGTTTGACTCTTTCTGGTGCTACTAGTACTAGCCCTCTGCTCTTCCCCAGTAGTATATTGGACACCTTTTGGCCTGAGGGGCTCATCTTTCAGCATCATATCTTTTTGCTTTTTGGTATTGTCCGAAGGGTTTTCATGGCAAAGATACTGGAGTGGGTTGCCATTTCCTTCTCCAGTGGATCATGTTTTGTCAGAGCTCTCTGCTATGACCTGTCTTGGGTGGCCCTGTACAGCATAGCTCATAGCTTCATTGAGTTATGCAAGCCCCTTCACCACTACAAGGCAGTAATTCATGAAGGAGTCTGGGTCCCTATTAGCCCAACCACAATGCAATCTCATTCTGGCTCAATCCCACCTGCTACCTTTTCTCTCTTCTACTTCCCCACTCTGAAATGGTGCTTGTAAAGAGCTCCTGTGCTTTCCACCCCCAGGCCCTTAGCCTAGCTAAAGGATCTTGCCTTTCCTCCTCAAAGCAAAGTAGTGCCCCAATTACAGTGCAAGCTTTGTCTGAAAGAGCCCCCTTCCCAAATTACCTCCTGCTACTAAAAACCAAGAGGTGTCTGGCAGAAATTTTTCAGACTAGCATGTGTAATTAAAAGTGATCAGCTTTTGTGAGCTAGTTTTCTCCATGTGCTCTTCTAAAAATCCTAGTAAACACTAGAGGGCAGACTGGAGTCTAACATATACTGTATTTTCATCTCATCTCTTTGAAAGGACTGTGGAATGTGCTTGACCTCAAGCAGGCAGGCAATTTCTATCCCTTTTTCTAAATTGATTTCAGCAATGCTAATAAAGGAAGTGAGGGTCATATAAATTAGTGCTTTTCTTAGCTTCCTGGTTCAATGGGACAGCTATGTTAGCACTAAAGATAGACCTCTCATACAATAAGGTAGGTCTCTCTAGAACATAGAATCAAGGGCTGGACAGCGGAGGTTTTCTAGTCCAACCCCGTTCACTGCATTTGCATCAGGGATTTGATTTACTTCCTGTTCCATCCAAGTCCAGGATTTTTTTCTTTTTAGAAATAGGATCCTGGGCTTTAATGTCGCAGACCTAATACTGGTTTTCATTTTAACATCTTTGTCATTATAGTGAAGGTGGTTGCCACTTATCTGGAATTTAGGGATGCAGGTGGCCAGCGCCATCCTGTGGTCTTCTTGTAGAATTGCACATGGGCCTGTTTCCCATTGAATTATTTTGATAAAAACTGATTTTGTACATTTCTCCCCCCCCAAACAGTTAAATTATTTATTTTGTGAAAATGACCAGTCTCAGAGGTGTGAGGGTGAAAGAGGGAAGGGAGAAGAGCTCACTTTGGCCTGAAATCCTAATTTGGGTTTCCCTTGTATTGCCAGTCTGGCTGCCATGATTCATTCACTCAGGATCTTCCCTGGGAGAGGGGGAGGACCCTCTCCTCCTGGAAGGACTTCCAAGATGCCAATCCACAACAGGAGGAGCTTCTGGGGCAGGGCTCTTCGAGTGCAGCCTATTCTTGGAGTAGTCAGTCAAGCCCAGGCTGCCTCTAGCCACAACCGGTTCTTTCCAAGCCCAGCACAAATGCCCTCATCTTTGACTAGTGATAAGGCAGTGAGTCTCACTGAATTCCTTTGGGACCCATTCCATCACAACAGACCAAAGGCCCCCCACACAGAAGTGTATTTAGGCTATTGTAAATGTTTTTTACAATGTTTTTAACACGGCATCACCCGACCAACAAAAGTGTGTATAGTCAGGGCTATGGTTTTCCCAGTTGCAATGTATGGCTGTGAAAGTTGGACCATTAGAAAGGCTGAGCGCCAAAAAATTGAGGCCTTTGAACTCTGGTGCTGGAGAAGACTTCTGTGAGTCCTTGGACTGCAAGGCGATCCAACTGGTCAGCCCTAGAGACCAACCCTGACTGCTCTTTAGAAGGCCAGATCCTGAAGCTGAAACTCAAATACTTTGGCCACCTAGTGAGAAGGACTCACTGGAGAAGAGTCTAATGCTGGGAACGACTGAGGGCAAAAGAAGACGGAGATGACAGAGAACGAGGTGGCTGGATGGAGTCACTGAAGCAGTAGGTGTGAGCTTAAATGGACTCTGGGGGATGGTAGAGGACAGGAAGGCCTGGAGGAACGTGGTCCATGGAGTCACAATGGGTTGGACACGACTTCGCAACTATCAGCAACAAAATGTTTTTTTTTCTAAAAAGCTGGGATACAACAACTCACAATACCAGGAAGGCAAAAAGTGTACCCACCTCTGCAGCTGCTATTGGGGAAGCAGTGGGTAAGGAGATCAGGACAACTCTCCCCAGCTCTGCAGCTGCCCTGCCTCTGCCCCCATGTGCAAGGAGGAAAAGGGCATCCCATGACTGGGAGCTGCACCTAAGAGCAGCACATCGACCAAGGCTGGGACAGTGGATCACCAAAGGGTGATAGCTTGCTTCTTTTCTAGGTTAGCCATTCACGGGATGCCCAATGGGCCTCCTGCACCTGCTGATATCTCATTGTTAGGATTAGGCAGGCTCGTTCTCCAGGCAACGCATGACCTGCCCAAGGCCAAGGTTTGGCCAGCCCAAGACCTCTTTGATGGCCATGCCAGTGCTGCCTTTCTGAGCTCAGCAGACCTAGAAGGGGGGCAGTGGAGGGAGACCATAAGAGTAAAAATATTCCAAGTGCCAGTGCTATGCTCATGCTCCGGCATCTCCTGCAGCCCTGATTCTGGTCAAACGTACAACAGCAGCTATTGTCTTTTGGGAAAGGAGTCTCCTGGCCTCAACTGTTCAGACTCTTCTTAGTCAGCACTCTCTGCCCCCCCCCCCTTCCAGGGTTTAGGCTGCTGGTTCTTCCAGGGTCAGTTTTCTCTGACCCTTTCCCCCACTTCTCTTCCCTGCAAATCATTTTACTGTGGCTGCAAAGCTATAAACAGTAGAATGGCTGATTGCAGCCCTCTGCCTCACAACAGGAATATTTGAAATAATTTCATACCAAAGTAAGCTGTGTGGCAACCTTTAAAATCACTGCATCATTTAATGCCAGCAGTACAACGATCGGTCTCTCAAGTCTGGACATTGTTGGAAGACGCATGTGTGATAAAAAAAAAAGCAAACAGCCATGCAACCAAAAATCACTGTAAAAATACCAGTACAATATATACAAATCCCTTTTCAAATAATATCTACATTTTATAGCATTTTTATAAAGCGCTGGCAAATTTCATTAATAACAAAGATTTGGGTCTAGTGAATGGATCTTGATTTACAAAAGTCAGATTGTACAAATGTCACAGAGCATCTATGTACCTAGGCAGGTTCACAAGACAGAATACTTCACAAAGAGCACATTCCTTGACAAGCTGTTCATCGGTTCCAGGACCAGGATGGCTTCTCCACAGGATCCTGGCCACTCTGGACAAGTTTCAAAAGGTTCTTTGGAAATCTGCTCCAGCCCTTCTACATCTCTGGACTTCAGTGTGTCTGCATACAGGTAAGTGGCTGGAAACTGGTAAACAGGCTTGGCTTTCCAAGAAACTAGCTTGCATTTATACCAAAAAGACATAACTTTCTCTCCCTTCCAAGCGAGTTCTACACTGTATTACACCACCAGGGCAAAAAAAGGGAGGTGCCTGGAAGAGTAGGAATCATCAAGGCAGAGAGAGAAAAAAAATACACTGCAAAATGTTTTGACCCCCTTATCCGTTTCAGATTAAACACTGCTAAGCCTGGGCATGAACCCTGCTCCTGTCACTCCCGCCCTGCAGTCTGTCAGGTTGCAAAGATCCTGGCCAAAGGATTTCTATCCCTTGGTTTCTTTTCTGCAGCTGCAATCCCCCGACACCAAAGCAGCTGGGCTGCAGCTGCGGTTGCTTATCTGCTCTGTGGGGAAAGTGGACCTTTTCCAATGACACAGTCATGTCCCAGGCAGAAAAGGGGCGGGCCTCTTAGCCCCAATAAGCCCATGCAGCTTTGCCCACTGCTGAGAGGGAGAAGAGCCATACAGTGGGAGTCTCCAAATTGCCTGCCTCAAGAGCATGCCAGTGCACATGGATGCTCATCCTTCAGGTGGTTCTCGCCAGGCCAGATCAGGGCAAAACGTCCGTGCTTTTAATCCCAAAACAAGGTCTGGCTCTGAAAGAGGCTAACCAAGAGAAGAGCAGGGGGAGAAATGAAGCAGCCTTCTGAAGACAAACAAGCCTAACTGACTTCTCTGCATTTGAGAAGAGACCAAATCCATCGGTTAGAAACACTGGAAGGACAGAAACAGGCCAGGCTTCTAGGCTCTGTTCAGCAATTCTGGAAAGACCAAATTTGCGGACCTACTCTTGGTTGTTACAAAAAAGGCCCTTCATCCACAGCAACCTCTCCCCCAACTGTCCCTCCTGGTTTGTAAGGAAATAGGTGCTGGGCCAGGGCTTTCCAGGATGCCAGAAGGCTATGGCTGCCCCTGCATAGAAGATTGTGGGAACAAATGCTTCTTTGCAGGAATGACAAACCTCTCATTTCTGAACACCAGGGCTTCTGCTTGCTTTTTAGAGGAGCGCAGGAGACATACAAGCAAATTAGTGTTATTAATAATTTAATTTCAATACTACAAACTCTGTTTTGGTAGAAGGCATCACTTCTTCAAGAGGCCACCCACCAGAGGCAGAAGCAGCCTATTGTTTCCTGGCTGCATCACATCTGAATCCGGCAACCCAAAAAACGGCAGAAGGGTATTTAAAACAAAATTCAATAGTTACAAAAATAATTCATCATGGTTACTTTTCCATAATAATTTTTGCTGCGCTAGATTCTTTTTTAAAAAAGGCTATGATACACATATATTGTTACAGTTTAGAAACAAAGATATATATATTCTACAGATCAGCATGGCTGACAGCTTCACCCCTTAACAGGGCACGCTAAGAAACTGTCATCCTTCCATCCTCCATTCAACAGACAATAAATACCTGAAGAGGAGAAGCAGGGGGGATGGAGACATGGCCCAGCCACTGTGCAAAGAGGAGGGAAGGGCTGGCAGAACTAGCCAGGCCAGGTTTGAAGACACTGAAGGATTCCGAGTGGACCTCAGAATAGTCCGCAACGGAACGCAGAGGGGGCATGACACAATACTGCCTGAGGTGGCTCAAGACCCTTGTTACTCTCCTACAAGGTCGCTTGGAAATTACACTCAGCAAAGCTCAAAGGATGGAGGTACACGGTCAATGGCAATTCATGGAATTTTTAAAAAGTGAAGAACACTGCTGCTTCTTTTGGACACAAGGCTGCATTTACAAGTCTCTTAATACTACTGGCAGAACGGGGAGGCTGTTGGGTCAAACCCTTTAAAAACATCCTTCAGAGAACCCGCATCCTGCAGCTCCCCTTCCTGGGCAGGGCTGTTCCCTGCAAAAGGGCTGCCTGCCCCCGACTTGGCTGCCTGTTTCACCATGCCATACACAGGCGGCACGGGGAGATTGTGGACGCCAGGCTGATTGACAGCTGTATCTGCAACAGGCGCAGCGGAAGTAGGAGCAGAGGGAGCTGCCTTGGGCCGTGGCCGATTGTAGCTGTTGTAGCGATCAGTCACCGGCTCTGGGCTGGGCTTCTCGGCTTCCAGCTGGTCCAAAGCTGACCGACGCACAAACAGCGGCTCCTTCCCTCTGTTGCCACTGCCACCTTTGCTGCCTTCGGCACTTTTGGTGGCTGGGCTCCCTTCGCCAGCAGACTCGGCAGACTTGCAGCCGGGGCTCGGAGTCCTTGGGTCGTAAAGGCTGATCCCGCTGAGGACACTGCTTTGGCCAGGGCCCCTGCTCAACCCTCCTGCCGTCAGTAGCCTGGGATCATAAGGGGCTATGCTGGCTGCAGCCTCTGCACCCACTCCTAACGGGGGGCTGACTTCAGCTTGCTTGGCGGTTCCTGAGGATCCTGGCTCAGAAGCCTTGGGCAACCGGGGGTCCACAGGTGCTTTCCGTGTACGGGGATCGCTTGGCTTGTCACTCTGCCCAGGACTGCCTGCTGCATTGACCGTCTTTAATATCCTGGATAGCAGCTCAAAATCTGGAAGGCTGGAGCCAGGACTGGCAGAGGGTTCTGGCTGGGAGCCAGCTCGCTGCCTGGGGTCAGAGACGCTGGCATTCTGAGATCGGTTCAGGCGTGGATCGAGGGCAGGCAGGGCCTGGAGAGCAGTTGGGACAGGAACGGATTCCTGCTTAGGAACAGGCAGGGGGATCAAGTCTTCGGGGCTCCACAGCACCATGCGTGCAAAACTGGGCATGAGCAGGACGACATCTTTCTTGATGTGGCTGAACTGCTGCAACTGGCAGCGAGGGTCCCTCAGAGAGTGGTTTGGCAGGGTGTCCAGAGGGATGGTGACCGGTTTGTCCCGCAGGGCCCTTTCCCCTTCTTCCTCCTCTGGGACAGGAACAGCTTTCTGGCTGACTAAAGGGCTCGAATGGAGAACATCCGCTGCTTTGGGGGCAGAGATTGCGCCATGCCGTGCCAATCGTGGATCAGTGGGCCCTGCATCTCCAGCTCCAGAAGGCTCCAGGTTTCGAGAAAGTCTGGGGTCACGCAGAAGGCGCGGATCGGCTGGTCGGCTCTTCTGAAGGCGAGGATCGGCCCTGCCTGAGGCAGGAATGGGGCTTCCAGAAGGGTCTTCATGGGGTCTGCTGGAACTCTGCTGCCGTAGAGTCTTCAGGATGGAGCTGACGCTGCTGCTGCCTCCATCATCCTCATCACTGGAATACCAGTTGCCAGGATCACCTGGTAGAGAGACAGAGAGGGCAGTGAGCCCATACTCACTGTGGCCAGGTCATTGGCCAGTGACCTGGCCACAAATTGGAGTGCATGTGTTTTAACATTTTTGAAGTTTTTAAAGTTTTAATGTTTTTCTTTTTAACATTTTTATGGGATTGTTTGCATTGTTTTATTCTTTGTTGTAAGCCGCCCAGAGTCCCTTGGGAGTTGGGCGGCATAGAAATGCGATCGATAAATGAATGAATGAATGAATGAATGAATGAATGAATGAATGAATGAATAAATAAATAAATAAATAAATAAATAAATAAATAAATAAATAAATAAATAAATAAATAAATAAATAAATAAATACTGGCTATCTCAAGAAGCAACCAAGAATAATTTCTACATTTTAAAGAGGAACCTCATTCATGGAAAGTCATTGACCCAGGCAAAAAGATTTCTCCAGACTGACCAAGTTGCAGAAAAGAACAACGGCCGACAATTGCCTTTATCTCCCCTGACAAGGAGGGGGGAGAGCACCCCACGGATGGGCCTTTCCTCATTCTAAGGGAGACCCATTTCCCGTGTTTCCTCCAGCAGCTCAAGTCAGTTATTTAGTGGAACCTGTTTCATTTACTTCCCATGACCACAGCCTGTGAGCAGGACTGGCCCAAAGTCACCCCATTATTCCAAGGCTAGAGATGGACCTGCAGTTTCTCAGATTCTCGTCCAGCACTTTAGCCAGCTGACCACACGGGCTCTCCCACTGTCTACAGGTGCTGTTTCATAGGGATGGGGTTAGGGGAGCCCTTCTCCATGAGAGTCTGACCCTACAGTTTCAGTAGGAAAAATCAAGGGCAGTTTTCTACCGTCCCTGTGGTGGTTGCATAAGCCACCACACTTGGGCAGTGTAATATGTGTACCCTGCCCTTGACCCTGCCAGAACGGTGGCTACGCCTGGGTTATGCTGCCAGGCTGCCTCCCTGAGGGCTTCCAGTCCCTACCAGCGCATTGAAGAACATGCCCAACATGGAGCAAGCTTAGCTTCCCCCTCTTGGAGCCCCTCCCTCCCCCCCTCGGCCCTTGCCTTCCTCGTGGTCTCGATCCTGCTTGCAGCTCTCCGCCTGCCGGCGAGCCCTCTCTTCTTCCTGCTGCTTCTGCTGGATGCGGAGGTAGAGAGCCCTCTGGGTGGAAGGCAGGAAGTCTGGGATGCTGCTGGGGGGCTTCTGCAGCCGTGGGAGGCCTCCATCGCAGAAAGAATCTGGTTCCAGGGAAGGGTCGGGGAAAAGCCCTTCCCCAGGGATCTCCTCATAGCCTGGGTAGCCCTCTACCAGGAAGAGGGGGGGGGAGGGAACAGCAATGAGAGCACTGGAACAGAAAGCAGCAACTCAGCCAGCTCCCTGCCCCAATGGCCCCAGGCGTACAAAGCCACCTGGCCCAACCCGAGACTTGCCTGGGCCAACCATAAGGCTGGGGTCCATCTCCAGACCTTCTGGGTGCAAGTAGAAGTTGTCATAGAAGTCCTGTGTTGGGGGGCCGGGGGGCATCTCTTCGGGGCCAAAGGGCATCATGGGGGGTCCAGGGCCCAATGGAGGGCCAGGATTCATCCCTGGGCCCATTGGCATATCAGGACAGATGTCTGGACACAGGTCTGGAAGCATGTCGGGGGGCATGTCGGGAGGCAGCTCCGGGTGCCCAGGCCCGGGAAACCGAGGTGGGGATGGGCCAGGGTGCCTAGAGGGAAAGAGGGATGGGGTCAGGCACCTCCTAATGCCGGCGGGCCCTTTATCTCAATAAAGCATCTCATTTCGGCCAATAATGGACAGGCCAGCTGTGCTGCCCAGGCATCTTGGATCTGCCCTCCACTAGAGCAGAGACTGGGCCGCACCAACTGTGGCAGAAGCCCCCTCCCTTCCTCTTTTGCTTTGGCCCCCTCTGCATCCCCTCTTCCAAGATGGAAGGCAACACTTACCTCACCCCCAGCTTCTCTGCCAGCTGCCCTGTTGGCCTCACGACAATCTCAAAGAGGGAAGGGATCTTCTTGTACAAGTCCTGCTGCAGCTGCTGAGGCGAGAGGGGCTCGTGGAGTGGGAGAGGCATCTGCGGTGGCCCTGGGGGAGGAAGGGGTGGGGGAGGGGGAGGGGCAGGGGGGCCTCCGGGCATGGGCCGGCCATTAGGGGAGGTTGGGGCTGGGGGCCCTGGGGGACGTGGGGGAGTGGGCAGCAATCCCACCCCAGGAGGTGGCTTGGGCAACGGATTGATGCCCTGTTTCTTCAACTCCTCCACTTCTTTCTCATCCTCTGCTCCGGCTTCTGCGTCGTCTGCCAACATCTAAGAGGCAAGGCAAAGGCTGGGGGTCAGTTTCTCCAGCCGCATTTCCCACCGTGCTGAGCTGGCTGAGGCCTCTCTGCAGAGTAGGCAAACCTTGGTACCCATTTGGTCCCTTTACCTTATCAAGGAGTTCCCGAGTTTCATCGGTGAGCGGTTCGTGCGAGAACATGCAGTCATCTCCGTTAATGCAGTTCCCAGTGGTGTGAAACAGTTTACAAGGAAAGTCCCGTGCCAGGTGTTGAGGAAAGCAAAAAAGAAAAAGAAAAAAGCCACAGGGACCCACCAGCATCAGATCCAAGATTTCACAATTCTTGCTTCCACAGAGCTCCCCGATAGCTCCCCTTTGAGAAAAACGCTGGCCTGCGGTCAGCCAGTCCTCCGAGTAAGGAGAGGCAGATCAGGGGACCGAAAACCTCCCAAAACCCTGTCCTAAAAACGCTGGACAAAAGCGACTGGAAAGGATATCATGCATGTAAGGACAATTCTCCGCCCTGGCACAGTAACCAGTGATGTAAAACTTGCAGAGTTCCCTCTTCTTTGGTAGTTCAATGTCATGGCTAAAGTTGCAGTGCTCCCCCTGGCAGGAAAAATACAAAAGGCACACCTCTTAGCCACAAGCACAACAGAACATCAGCTGACAGGATGCAAAGCATCTCACCCTGGCCGCTGGGAGAAGGGCTGGTGGTCACAGCCACAGCAATAATTCAAAGGCCAGTCCTATCCCCTCCTCCCTCAGTCGGTTGGGTGAGCGTGGTCCACGGTTAATTTCATCCTTTCGCAACTGGGGAAGAACAACTGCAGCTTTGGGGAAAGTATGACTTCGTGGGGGAACATACACAGAATGGGAGATAGGATAGCAAAGAAGCCAAGAGACATTCAAGAGCATTTCAAGAGAGGCCAGATTGACCAATGACTCCAGCAGAAAGTAAAGCTTGCAGGAAAGCAGGGGGTTGGACCACAAGACCCTTGAGTCTGTTATTGTTATTGAATAAAAATATCCCAATGAAGCCGGGGGGAGTCCCCTCACCTGTGCAGTGGAGTCTAATGAAGGGAGAAGCCCATGGCAAGGGCCTTGCAGAGATTAAGGTATGTGCCTCAGTGGGGCAAAGAGGAGCTACCACGGCCTGCAGCAGGCAAATGAGAATTTGCTGATTATGGAAAATCAGCTCCAATGAACCATATGGCTGCTGGCCTTTTGGGCATTCTTCACTGTTTCTTTAACTGTATGTAAATTATTCTTATAACCTCTGATCTGAAAGGCAGTCTCAAAGTCTTTAAATCAACCATGGGACTTAACATTGCTGAGAGGATTCACTGCACAAAGAACTAAGTGAAAAGTGCTAAGCAGCTCCTTTTTGAACACTGGGACCACAAGAACAAATTTGGCGGGGGGGGGGGGGGCGGCACTGATGCACATGAAAGAAGCCGTTCTGGCACTCCTTGCCCACATCCTCCACCGTATGCCACAGGAAACGAAGCCGGCATCCCAGGCAATACAGGAACAAAAACCCCGCACCAGCCCCCAGACTCCTGTTCTAAGGCACCTACAGGTAATCCTCGACTTACAACCATTTATTCAGTGACCATTTGAAGTTACAACAGCACAGAAAAAAGTGACTTCTGACCATTTTTTCCACTTACGACAGTTGCAGCGTCCCCATGGACATGTGATCAGAATTTGGCGCTTGGCAACCAGCAGCATGTATTTATGATGGTTGCAATGTCCTGGGATCACGTGATCCACTTTTGCAACCTTCTGACCAGCAAAGTCAATGGGGAAGCCAGATTTACTTAACAACCACGTGACTAACTTAATAACTGATTTACTTAACAACTGTGGCAAGAAAGGTCAAAAAATGGGGTGCGATTCATTTAACAAATGTTTTGCTTAGCAGCAGCAATTTGGGTTCAATGGGGACTACCAAATTGGGCAGCTGCTTCATTGATCCTGTAGGGATCAAAGCGCCGTAAATGAGCTGCACCTACCCAAGTGCATCTTCCTTCCACAAAATACTTGCAGACGACTTTTCCTTTCTTATCTGACTGGTGAGATTTCTCGTGATCATTCCGCCTGTAACTTCCACAGCTGCCACCTCCATCCTATATAGATTGCAAGAAAAATATTCACTAGACTGATTTGTATGTCAATGTTAGGCAGGCCCTTGTGAAAAAACTTAAAACAATGTGTAAGAAAGAATAGTGGCAAGAATAAAAGCCAGATAAAATTAATTTGGCATCCTAAATAGCTTCTACAGTAGGTGAATAAAAGGAAAAGCCTGCCAAAGCTCCCACTTGGATCATCCATCCTTCTGCAGCTGCACGTCAGTCAGATCCATGCAACTCTGGAGTTTTCTTGAATAGCCCCAACTGCCAAGGACTTAAGGATTTAGATGTGTAGCTGAGACCACTGCTTTACACTCAGTCCAGAGCCAATGGGAACGGAGGATCCTCAGCCTGGCCCTATTTTCTTTATTACCGGAAGTTTCTGATATGTTTGCATTGAACAGCCCAGCTCTATCCATCCTGGAAAGGGCACCACTGAGGCCCCAGTCCTAGCAGGTGGAAGATGCTTGGCTGCATCTCGGCCTCCCAGGGAGTTCACTGCCATGCTGCCCAACTGCGGCTTCTTGACCTCCGTCCAATCTCAAGCCCGTTAGACCCAAAGCCAGGGAGGGGCCTCCTAGGCCACTTACCCCCAGGTCATCCTCATAGTAGTCGTCCTCCTCATTGAGCGCCCCCGCTTTGCCTAGGCCTGATCTGCCACGATGACCACGTCCGCGGCTCATCCCCTTGCCTCCTCGCCCCCTGGAGCCACGGCCTCGGCCACGTCCCATGCCTGTAACAACATCACTCAAGTTGATCCTGCAGCCCAGCCACGGAAAGCCACGTCTCACCGTCTGCTTGGCATAGGCCTTGGGCAGCCAAGGCTCCAAGGGGAGGAAAGGGGGGGCTCATCTTTTTCTCCCTACACCCACCTACCTCTGCCTCTTCCTTCTTTGCTTCTGCGGTACTGGTTCAGTTCTTTGGAATAATCATCATAGTCTTCCTCCCCCATGGGTTCTTCCCCTTCGCAGAACTGTCAGGCAGACAGAGGAGAAATTAGCCAAAAGGAACCGTGGCAGAAAGCCAGGCTGAGCAAGGACAGATCTCAATGTTCACCTCCATCTCCTCGTCATAAACTTCTTCCTCCTCCTCCTCAGGGTGCTCTCCCCTTCCCCTGCCTCGATTGCTCCTGCCCATGCCTCGTCCTCTCATTCCACCTCTTCCACGTCCACGATAACCTCGCCCTCGACCACGGCCACCTGTTGACACAAACCAAAGAAGGTGCCAAACTGATCAGACTCCAGCATTTGTGTGTACACTAAACTATACTGGTTTTGAATGATCTGACTGGTTTAGTGTGGTGTGGGAACTGAGCCAATATGGTTTGTTCAAAGAATTTTACTTAGTGCTGTGAGAAAAAGCAACAACTCAGGGCAATATTTTTAACTGGGATCACTGTTTAGGGGGAGAAGCACAAGGGCATTTGATATCTCTTCCCAGTTTTGAGAGACAACTATGTTTTCATGCAATGTCGTATACTAGTCTCTACAAACCAATGGAGATAACACATACACCTGCATGCTGCCTTTCTAAAATTCAGCTCCCAATTCAAAGAAATCCAGAAAGAAAAAGCATTAATTTGAAAATATTGCATTATCAGGAGCTGAGTGCCTTTTTGGAACTAGAGTCAACTGGGACTTGGATGGGTTACATGCAAATGGGGACGGCCTCAACAGGCAGAGGTGCCCAGTTCCTCACTGCTGAAGAAAGAAAGCAGGACCAGAATGGTCCGTCTCTGTTCTTTTCGACACTCCACAGCAGAAATCGGTAGCTGTTGGGTCATTTAAAAAGGCAGCACACACTCCCCACGGATGGCTACGTACAGATGGCTACAGTTTCAGGAGGGGCCTGGATTTCTCGCTCACTCAGTGTCTGGGCTGAAGGAAAAGCAAGTGTACCTCGTCCCCTGTGCGTCCCCTCCTTTGCCCTCCGGTACTGGTTCAGCTCCTTTGCAAAGTCATCGTACTCTTCTTTCCCCATGTCCTCCTCCTCCTCCCCCTCGTAGTCACAGTAGCCCTCGTTCTCGTATTCTTCGTAGGGAGGGTAGCTCTTGTTCTCCATTTTAGGATACCCCTTCTTTGGGGCACTGTGAGAGGATGAGTACTGCTGATGGGACTGGAGGCAACACACAAATGGTTATGGTTGGACAAAAAAGAGGACACAAGCTGAACTGGACCCCCAAAAGAAGAAGTGGAGCTTGACCCATTTTATAAACCATTATTCTGTAAAGCATCATTTTTACACAATGAGCAGAAGCAACCATGTTGATTTGCTGCCATTTTAAATCCAACATGGAGAACCAAACAGCATCATCTTGACTGCTAAACTACTCAGACATCTGACAGGCTTATCTACCTTGGGGATCCCACCCTCAGGCCACCCTTATCGATGACACTCAGCACTCACAGAGGAGTAGAGGGGGCTGTACTCCCGGTACTTCCGATGCCCCTTTTCGTTTGGGCTGAAGTCAGAATCCTCACTGTAGTCAGAGAAATCTTCGCTGGAAGAGGCGTGGCGCTGCGAGGAAAGAGAAGTCATTGACTCCCAACCAGGTGCTCTCTCCCCCAGTCCTTTTGAGTTCTTATCCCCAAATTCTGTCCAAAGCTTGGAAAATGGCCAGGTCAGCAATGATCCTCCCCTGGCGGGAATTTGGTATCCTCTGTCAGGCCACGTGCAGAGGAAGGGGCCTGGAAATGGCACCATTCCCTAACCAATCAACTAGTTTGGTTCTGTGAGAGGCACAGGAAGGCAGCCTGCACTTTGTTCCCCCAGACAGACATCTCGATCTCCTGCTTCCAAGGGGAGAGGGAAAGCAGGTTAGCCTCTCAAGACTCATCTCGCATTACTCACTTTGTGTTTAGATTTTCTTTTCTTTTTCGATCTCCGCTTCTCCTTCTCCCTCTCTTTCCGACGCTTCCTTTTCCTCCGGTGCGTCTTTTCTTCGTCCGAGTCACTGTGGTGCTTCTCATTTTTTTCCTTCCTGCTCTTCTCATGTGTCTCTGAGGCACCATTGGGCTCCTCACCCCCGTCGTCTTCCAATTCTCCTTCTTCCAACTCACCATCCTCCCTGAAAAGGTGGAGTAGCAAATCAATAACTGGAAGTAGCAGGAAAAAGAGCAAAGCTAGGCTTCAAAACTGAGAATCACATCAATTATAAAATATTTCCATTTTTTCTGAAAATCCCTCTGGGCAATTCAATAACAAAAGGGGGGGGGGAAGAAAAAAGAAACCTGTTAGCTAGAGCAGATCCCTGTAATATTTACCCGAGAATAGAAACTTACCTACAGACATAGATGGTTTATCAATTGCACTATTATTTACATATTTTGGTTCGATAAGCTGCGATTGACTAATTCCGTCTATTTTGGCAAGTGATAAATCAGTGAGAGTCTACTAGATATAAAGCAGTACAGTACAATCCAAAAACAATTGATTTTTTCTATTATGCAAAACGTATCTGTGGCTGAAAACGCCAAATTTTCACTTACTAAATGCTTTGCTACCCAAACAGAAAGTAAAATTGGCTTCATAATCAACCTTCAGCGGTCAATTACCAAAGATTTAATGAAATCATTTACTGCACACAAATGCATAACACTGAAATAGTTTTGATCTGTATCTTCCAATGTAAAATTTGTCACTAGGAAGCAATTCCATTTCAAATCCAAAATCAGAAACCTGCATCTTTCTTATTCCCATGACTGACACTGGAAGAAAGAAAGCCAGAAGTTTGGTGAAGTTGGCCTAAGGGACCAAAAAATAATCCTAGACCTACAGAATGATTTGAATACATTGGCAAGGATTTTTTTTACTGGCTATTTTTTAATGGTGAGACTGGACCTGCCTTAGTTGGAGAAAAAATGAGAAATCATTTCACTTCAGCTACCAGAAATTCCATCCTGGGGTTCTGGATGAAAACACCATTCATTTTGCAATCTGGAAGATGAACCTCCCGGCCTAAGAAGTCTGGGCAGTATGTAAATTCATCTCACATTCACACTCCGCTGCAACAGTTTCTAGCTTCTTCATTTATGATTAAAGTTGTCTGGATTTATTTCCAAAAGTTAACCTAAAATTCTCTGGCATTTTCACACCAGACTCCTACTTGAGCTCATCTTTGGGAATATAGACATATAATGTGCCCTATTCTGATGCAGCAAGGGATTAAAAACAGGGAGTAAGCTTCACAGCCAGCAGCTTTTCATGTTCAACAGAGGACAGCAGCACTTTAAAAGCCTTCTGTTTTGCCTCACTGTATTTCCCACAGCAGAACATCAGACTTCTCTTCTCCAAAAGCAGAACTACAAGACTGACTTTTTAATCCTCAGGTGATTTTGTGAGCTAAAACTCCAGACCTGGATGCTGTAAAATGTGGCATCATCCAATTTCTACTTTATTTCTACCACAGAGCCTCTCTCTGAAGGCCAGGAGCCCAAAGGCCCTAAGACCGCAAGCATCTTCATAGCAGGCGCTCTTTACCCCGTCGCTCACTCAGATGGTCCACAGGGTTCACTTGAGGATACGGTAAGACTCAATTGCTGAACAACAGATTCGAGAGTGGATTAGAGGAGGTTGATCACGATAGCTGTATTATGCTTCCGCCTTCAGATGTAAGAAGAAAGAAGCTCCTATACATAACTGCTGACTAGGAGAATTTAGTGCTGGATTTCCAAGGCCTTTCTTTGGTCCACAGGGTCTTACTATAATAATGATATATTAGATTTATAATACTGTCAAATCAAAAGGCAGCATATAGTCATTCTAATAATACACAACCAAATAGCACACTGTGAAAATAAACAAAGAATTCCAACTGGCCAGCCAATCAGCCATCAATCAATCAATAGGAATCACAAAACATTCAGGCCTGTCTGAAAACTCAAGTTTGTTAAAGCTTTTCTTTAAAGGCCAAGGTAACTATCAATCATCAATCAATAACCCTAGCTCATTTGGCAGGGAAAAAAAGTGTAAGACAGCCAAATTAACCCCACGTATGATCAGTGTATGAAATTCAGTGGTGCACAAAAAAGGAGTAACACTGAAACTTACGAATAAAATGCAATTACTGTAATAGTTCACATTTAAACTCATTAAAAACAATGGGACATCAGCTACATACGATGATTAAGGCCCAGTTCTTTGAATGTAGTTACTTAAATTATAATTAAGTCTGGATACAAGCCAACATCTGTTCAGTTATGGAGTTAGGAGAGCTTAGATAAATAATATTTATTTTAATCAATTACCAGATAATTAGGGGAGCTTAAACCCCTGGACATTTATAAGGCAAAGGGAAAATGAATAGATTGGGATCATGGTGATGATGATCACCATCATCATTTATATGCCACTCAATTCCCAGTGACACACAATTGACATACAATGAGAAAAAAAATGGGGAACACCTGTTGTGGACAGACAGAGCATTTGACTGAGCTATAAATAAAAAGTAATCACTAATGAGATTTATCAGCAAACAGGTAGTATCTGCAGAAGTACGGTAAGGAATGCAAAAATATAAAAGAATGTGATCCTTCAAGAGAAATTAAAAGCAACATGAAAGGATTTTTGTAGTGTTGTCTATAGAAAATGGAAGGTGGGCAACCTGCTGGAAAAGATGAGTTGGCCCTTCAGGGAAGGCCAGACTAGAAAACTGATGCCACGCAGGTCAGTACGAGTTCGAATCTTTCATGTCTAAATGTGCTTCCTCCCTCCCTCCATCTTCATGTAACCTGAGGAGGAGGAGAGCTTGTCTGTTAGCTGTCATGTTATATTCTTGGGCTGGGCTCAGGACTCCTTTATCCGAGTATCCCCTTGGTGGCAGCTCTTCCTCCTGTCCCTCAAGGTCATTCCCTCTTCCTCCTCCCTTTACAAGGGACAGGGAGTGGGCAAATCCCATCCAACCCACTTGAATTCCGTGGATCCTTCTCTAACTCCAAACGCACTGTCAGTTGAGAAGATTCCTGTTAATAAGCTGTTTAGATTAATTGGACCTTCACGTATAAAACTGGCCTTTCGTGCCTGACACCTGCACAATCACAAAAGCCATTAGATATGGCATATGGATTTCTCAAGCATCCCTGGCAGCTGACCGCCTAACCCTTGCTATTATACATCTAATATGAACAGCTTCACAATCATTCTGAAGCAGAATTAGTTAACCACAATTTATTGGCAACAGCAACAGACAATGCAATAAATTAGCTTACAAACAATGGATTTGAATAACATACGAAGCACAACAAACTACCATATTTTTCAGAGTATAAGACACTCTGGACTATAAGACACACCTACCTTTTTTGGTGAGGAAAACAAGAAAAAGTAATCTTGCCTCTGCCTCCCAGCAATTTTGCTTTGTTGCAGCAAACAGCAAATTAGGCTGTGCTGAAGCTGAAACGAGCTGTTTTTTCTTGCTGCAAGGAGGTAAACTGCTGGGAGGCAGAGGCCAAAGGGTGGGCGGGGCTACATTTATACATTTGGTGTATAAGATGCACCTAAATTTTCACCCTTTTGGGGGGAGGGGGAAGGTGTGTCTTATACTCTGAAAAATACGGTAGGCTTTGGCTTAGCATGATGAGTGAGCCTAATCAATTTTTTAAATAAAATCTGGTGATAAACCATTTTCTTTTTAAAAGTCTAGTTTCCAGAATTCTAAAATAGGAAAGTCCCAATTTCAGAAACTAAAGAAATGCCAAATACAGAAGCCAATATCTTTTATACTACAAGCCAGCAAATTTGCAGGAAGCTACTGGTACTATCTGAATACAAATCAAATTAAGACATTTCTTCCTGCGATTATTGACAAGTTGGTTTTATCAATATCAAAATGAAAAAAGGAAGCAAAACTTAGGTAAGCTCTCTCCGGTCTTGAGGTATGTTTGTGCCTCACTCCAGCTTAGCTCTTTCCCTTTACTTGTTTTGTCTCTTTGGGGCCCTTAAATTTCCCCCCAAAGAGCTTGTCAAATGCGGCTAGAACTCCGTTCTCAACCTGACTTCTTTATCTCTATATTTTCTGCTGCTAAGCCTAACATGAGTCTTTCATCTCAAACTGGGAAAGGATCAAAGCAAGAAATTAACTCCAGAATTATTAACAGACCACAACAAGCAGCGAAACTGTGCACTTATGATTTCATGGCCAAAGCAGAATTAGATCAGGTGATACAATTTTACCAGGTTGAATTGTTCAGTTTTTGAAAAGAACAGAACCCCTTTCCAGCAAATGAATGTTTTGGCAAGACAGCAGAGAAAAGATGACCGGAGTCTCAAGGCTGTTAGGCCTAGTTTCTGCTGCACATTTTCGGGTTGAAGAGCAGCCTGCCTAAGCGTGCCTTTTTTCTCCCTTCCATTCCATCTTGTCTGATTCTTGGAGATTATCAGGAAAGTCTCTGCATTTTTCTGGGCAAGATTTTACAGAAGCAGTTTGCCATTGCCTCCTTCCTAAGGCTGAGAGCAAGGTCACCCAGCTGGCTTTGTGCCCATGGCAGGACTAGAACTCACGGTCTCACCATGAGACCAAACTGGCCCTCAAATGCATGCCTACTCAGATATTCTGCATTCACTGGGGACTGCTCCCAAATATGGGACTTGTCAAGTGTTGGGTCTTAAGACTGCAATGTCAAAGCAAAAATAATCTGAGAAGAACAAACACATGTTGGCTTACAGCTGTGCGGCAAGCTACTAACTACAACTCTGAGTAAAATTATTATTACTGAAAAGTGTACGATTCTGCCACTTCCAACTTGCCAAACGTTTTCACTCTGGCTACAGAGCAAAGCAACATGGTTGCCATGAAGCTATGGTGTTTTCACAGGGTAAAGCTGATATTAGAGGAATTGCTAGTCTTGTGGCTAGCCCACCATGGGACTACATTTGCCTACCTGTGCAGAATGTTCTTCAGCCTCACAGTCAACCTGTGTGAGCTCACAGATCACATGACTGGAGCCAGCCAGCAGCCCAGCATGGGATTCTCCTCCTGGCTCTGGTCCAGGCATTTCCCCCCTCTCCTGTCACTAATTCAGGCAGTTTTCACACTGGCTGCACCACATATTGCAGAATTCACGGCAAGGATTAGCGTCTGGTTGTTGGAGGACCAATGAAGCCTTGGCAGAAGCTCAAAGGAGAAAGAGAAGGGGGGGATAACCAAACGTGCAGGGAAGCTGTACGGTCCAGGCACCAAGATGAGAGCTGGAAAAGGGTAGGAAGGACTCAACAATCACAAAGCTTAAACAGAACATAATGCAGAGCTGAAGGGGTAATGAAAAGGACGAGCAGAGAGGAGCGATGTCACTGGTACTATGATTATTATATGATTGATTCTATCGTTTGGTGCAAGTGCACCGAGTGCTTTTGTGCTGGAGACAAATTCCTTGTGTCTCTAATCACACTTGGCCAAAGGTATTTGTATTCCTAAAAAAATACCACAGACTAGAATCTCTGACAGAACTTCATGCTCTGGCTTAGTTCCAATAGGAAAAATAAATGGAAGACTCAATACGTTATTTCATGTTAGTATCAAAAGTACATACTTTAGGTGGTTTATTCTACCTTTGTGCTGAAAACTAGACAGAAATAACTTTTCAAATCCTGTTTTCTTTTAAAGCTGGTTGTCTCTGCAGCCGCCTAGTGGCTCTGAAGAAGAAAGCTGTGGAAACCCTCCCCAGACAAGCCTCATTCGCGGATCATCTGGTAGGATTGCCTTGCCACAAAATGGAGGCGGTGCTTCTTTCAAAGTGCCCAGGAGGATCCAAGAAGTGCCAGCTCAAGCCAGGGGAGGCTGCTGAGCCGCACTTTCAAAGCCACCTTTGGTTATACACCAGACCCCCAAGGCTCTGGGGCCAGCAACATTAACAGTGGGATTTCTTCATAAAGGAAGATGAGAGCAATACAGCTACAGCACCAGAATTCCTAGCCTGCTTTGAACTGAACCACAAAACTAGGGCAGACCATAATTGCAGCTACACAAAAAGCAACATTCACAACCGGTAACATTTTAAGAACATTATTGTGAATGGACAAAGTAGATTTTTACCTGCTGTTCTAAAAGTGCACTTCACTCAATAGGTAAAAGCATACAAAAGGCTGCTTCTACCAAAAAGTAGACAAAGCACAATTCTACCTAACTGCTCAGCCTGACTATATTCTGCTGATTTCCGCCAATTCGCCTAATCAATTCTACATCCCAGCAGAGCTTCAAGAGACTAACTTGACTTTGGATGTTCACTTCCATGGTGGAGCCAGGAGCACCGTTGTCTTCGATGGGAGAATTTCAAAGGCAGGGTCACATACTATGACACTGGGATGGCTAGTTTTGCTTTGTTTTCCTTAAAATCGAGGCCATCCCTGCCTCCAAGACCAAATATGGAATACAGTTCACTTGCCCCTTTATAGCTCTCCGCTGCAGCTGTTGCCTCCCGGAGAACCGCTGCAATTATGGAAGCCATTCAATGCCAAGCGACCTCTGGGCCTGCCTGGACAATGCCTGAGTGAAGAGGCCAGAAAACTAAAGGTGCTGCATTCCTATAGAATTCTGCTGACTCACAAGATTCACCAGTGAGCCAATTCTTCCAAGAGGGCACGTGCCAAATTCAACAGGGTTCTCTTAGAACAGACGACCAGTGTGAAGTCAGGAGATGCCACTTCAAAACAGCAGCAGAGTGGGAATCTGCCAGCTGGCCCAGCTGACCCCTAACCCTGGAATCTCCCAATTCTGATTTTCCCCACTTTTTTTCTGCAAAACTATCTAGGGCAAAACAAAACAGCTTTGTGGACCATCGACCATTGTCACTAGCATATTTGGAGTGTATACCAAACTACTGGGCAAAGGATCAGAATTTACAGTGTAAAACAATATATGAATTTTTGGTATGCTATTCTCTGTGTATTCCTATGTGAGCCCCATTTTATAACCACTATCAAGAAAAAGATTCTGATGGGCTCCAGAAGCTCTGGCCTATCTACCTAAGGTTTAGAAATATCAAGGAAGTATTTTAAGTGCTAAGAGAAAGCTCCATCAACACATACTCTTAATGATTAATTTAAAATGATAAATCTGGAGCGGCAAGGTAGCAATATCCACTGAAAGCAAGTCAAATGGCAGTTTTCGGTCGCTCTTCCCTGCCTCGCTCTCCTGCGGACCCAAGCTTCCTACGAAATAATGGGCAAAAGTCAACTGGGTTATGGAAATTTCTAAAAGGTCGGTTGAAGCGGAAGTAAAATGGCTAAATGTTTCATCTATATTATAGTGAGCTGTTACAAACATTGAAATGTGTCCTTTGAGAAAATGTGTATTTGTTGCTTCATAAAATAAAGTATGCGAGTGAAATCTACTTCGTCCCCAGCTACAAACATCAGTCAAGATAACTACTCTTGTTTTGGCCATCAGGTTTTAGCACCAGAAAGGACATTTTATGCTTGCCAAGAATTCCTGATTGACCCTACAGTGTGAATTCAATGACAACCACATTAAAGAGGCAGAAATTACAAAGAACTATACAGGTATTGGCTTAATGGTGCATTACTACTGTATGTTAACTTTTTAAAATGCCCAACATATTTCCTTGTTTTGTAAATCTAGGTTTTCTAGTACATGAGTACAACACTAACTTGGTAGGCAAGTAAAGAGGAACAAATAAGGCAACATTATTTTAGATGAACAAAAGAGTGGTTTCCTCCCCACTCAGAAAAAAAGAAAATAGTGTGCCAGGGAACAGGGTTATGCCCTTGGATTACAAGAAAAACTACCAGACTGGGGGCCGGTTTTGGAGCGGACGGGGCTCGGGGCTAACCTAATGGGCAGGACCCGGCTTCCTTGATCTCGTGTGGGGAAAAGCGTGGACTGTTCACGGTGTGTGGTTAACAACGGGCCACAACAGGGGCGCTCGGGTGCTTGTACTGTACACGGCCACGCTCGCCTCGGTCGCGCGGGGGGGAAGGGAGGGGGCGAGGGAGCGTGTGGTGACTTGGGGGACTCTTGTGATTGTCGCACTTCGCGGCTGCTTACAGTTTTCCTTCGAGCTCAGCCGAACCACGGATCGGAGGCGGACTCGGCCCACCGGGGGCTCCCGGACGCATCGCAGCGGGCTCGGGCTTTTTCACCCGACCGAAGCGAACGCCGGCTCCGGCGGGGTCGTCCCCGGAGAGGAACCCCTGGGTCGGCGCGGCGGGAGAGGAAACGGGGCGCGGCTGCTGCCACTTACCGCCGGCCGGGCCGGCCCTCCTCGCCCCGGCGCTGATGGGGGCTCCCTCCCCGTCCCCCCGCGAGGCCCCCGTCCCCCCCGCCCCCCCCCCGCGAGACCCAGAGGAGAGAGAGAGAGAGAGAGAGAGAGAGAGAAAAGAGAGGCGGGTACTGGACCTTTCGTCCGGGCCGGGCCCGTGGAGGAGGAGGTGTTGTTGGAGCGGCCGGGCGCCAGCGCCGCCGAGGCCCGGGCTGCCGAAGGGGCCGTGCAGGAGCAGGGGGTTGGCGGCGGCGGCCGGAGAGGGGGCCGGGGGGCTGGCGTGGGGGCTGCTGGGCGGAGGCACGCTGGGGCTCTCCACCGCCATGGGGGGGCCGGGCCGGGGGGGGCGGGCGCGACGGGGGCACGGGGCACAGTCACTGTACGGGCGGGCCTGGCGCCGCGCTCGGTCGCTCGCTCGCTCGCTCGTGGGCTCGCTGGCCGGCAGGCAGGCAGGCAGGCAGGCGGCGGCGGCGATAGGGACGGCAGGCTGGCTCCGAGGCTGCACCACACAAAATGGCGCCGGCCCGCCTGAGAGGAGAGAGCGAGCGAGAGAGAGAGAGAGAGAGAGAGAGCGACGCCCGAGCCAGCCAGCCAGCCAGGCGCGGCGCGCGCGGCCACACCCGACCCGACCCGAGGCGGCGAGCGCGGGGGCAGGGCCGACGGCGGAAACGCCCGAGCGGCGCCGGAAACTGCCGGCCGCGCCCGAGCGGCCGCACCGCCCCCGAAGGCGGAGCGCGGCATGGTTCTTCAGCCGGCCCCGCCCCCTCGCCGCCATTCGAAGAAGCCGGCCGGGCGCGAAGGGAGGAAGGCGGGGGAGGGGCGGCTGCGCGGGCGCCATGGTGGAGGAGAAGGGGCGCCCCGGCGGCGGGATCAGCGAGGAGGAGGCGGCGCAGTACGACCGGCAGATCCGCCTCTGGGGGCTGGAGGCGCAGAAGCGGTAGCGCGGGGCCCAGTGGGGGGGCCGAGGCCGGGCGGTGAAGGGCTCGGCCGCCCCTGACGCGCGTCTCTCTTCCCCCCGCAGGCTGCGCGGCTCTCGGGCGCTGGTGGCCGGGCTGCGCGGACTGGGCGCGGAGGTGGCCAAGAACCTGGCGCTGGCCGGCGTGAAGGCGCTGACGCTGCTCGACCACCGCCAGGTGGGTCCGAAGGGCCGGCGGGAGAAGCGGGGTGGGCAGAGAGGGCCAAAGGCCGGGCCGCGCCGCGCGTTGGGATCCGAGCAGCGCGAGGAGGCTTCGGCGGCTGTGAAGGTGGAAGGGAAGCGCAGCGCAGGCGAAGGGAGCCTGGCAGGCGCTGAGGCTTCTCCCCTCGGAAGGGAGCGGTGGGAGGGGAAAGGTGCCCGGTGCCCGCTGCTCCGACCCGCCCGCTCCTCCTCCTCCTAGGTGTCCCTGGAAGACGCCCGAGGCCAGTTCCTGCTTCCAGCCAGCTCCCCGGGAAAGAACAGAGCGGAGGCGTCCCTGGAGCGCGTTCAGGACCTCAATCCCATGGTTGAGGTGAAAGCGGACCCCGAGAATATTGAGCAGAAACCGGAGGAATTCTTTACTGGTTTTGATGTGGTGAGTTCCCGCAGACCTGTGCCATTTGGCCCAGGAGGGTTCTCTCTCTCTCTCCCCGTCCGTCCACCAAGGCTTGGTGTGGAGTGCTGGAGCTGAGCAGAGGTTTGGTGAGCAAGCTATGGCTTTCTCTGAGGCTTGAGAACCGTCTGGGAAGGCCCTTGGAAATTATCTTCTGTTCAAGGGAAGAGAAAACAGTTACCCGTATTTTTCGGTGTATAAGACACACCTTTTTACCCCCAAAAAGGAGGTGAAAATCTGGGTGCGTCTTATACGCCGAATGTAGCCCTGCCCACCCGCCAGCCCCCACCCTTCGGCCATTTTCGGCCATTTCCAGGTGGCACGGATCTGGGTCTGGGCACATCCTGAGGAACAACCCTCCCTCTTCGGGACGGTTGGTGGGGGGGGAATCTGCCCAGCAGCTTCAGGGAACAAGGTGGGTGCCATGATTTGCAGCTGGTCACCCCTCTGGCTGCACTGACTTCACTCCCCAGCAATGTGAGGAGTCACCGCCGCTGCCTAAGCCCTCTCTGCGCCCAGGAGCCAAGCCGAGCTGAATGGGAGCCCCTAAAGGGAAACGCTCGAACCCGCAATCCCCTTCCCGATTCCAAACATAGGGTGTGCAGAGACAAAAAAAAAGTGCACAGGCAGCGGATCTGGCCAGGAGGAAGGAGAAGTTGAGTCTGCTGAGAAGGAGGACGGGGGCGCGCAGCTCTGCAATGTGCAGAAAAACACTTTCAGGGGGCAGTGCTACAATCTCCTCTCCGAATCCAAAGCACTTCCCAATTCCCCACTGCACATTGCAGGGGAACTGGCCGCCACCTGAAGCACGACTCTTGAGAATTGCATTGGGGAATCTGGGCAGCGATGGCTGGAAAGGAGGAGGTCTGGGGGGGGGGCAGATTCGCCCCTCCCCCCCCCCCGACCATCCCAAAGAGGTTTGTTCCTCAGGCTGTGCTCTGTCCCTCCCCCCAGACCATGCGAGGGGTCTCTTTGGGGGAAAGCGAGTAGTCCCTGTGCCTCTCGCTTGCAGGAGGAGGAGGAGGAGGGCGGCCCCACCTTAAATGCTGGTAGGCAGAGGTAAAATACTTTTTTCCTTGTTTACCTCCCCCAAAATTAAGTTGCGTCTTATACACCGAAAAATACGGTACCCTGGCTTGGGCCAGGGTTAAGATCTTGTTTTGGTCACTTGCACAGAGACAAAGTCTTCCCTGGTGTCTTTTGTCTTCCAGGTCTGCCTGACATGCTGCACTCAGGAAGTCCTCCTGAAGGTGGATCAAATATGCAAGAAACACGGCATCAAGTTTTTCACTGGTGATGTCTTTGGCTATCATGGCTACATGTTTGCCAACCTGGGTGAACATGAATTTGTTGAGTGAGTTTCTCTTGGCTTGGAATCTGAGGCTGACACCTGTATCTGAAGTCTTTGGGGCTGAATGAGACAACTTGTTCAATATCCTTGGGATGTGTGTGTGTTATGGGTAGACAAGAAGGCTGCCATTTGGAAGACAAGAAGGCTGCCATTCTGTAGGTCAGTTACTGGCTGAAATGGGTAGAAACTAATATATTAAACTCCTTGGCCTCTCCCTCACCCTGCTTTACAGAGAAAAGACAAAAGCTACCAAAGCCAGCCAGGAAGGGCAGGGGGGCTCTGATGCAAAGAAAGCCAAGCTGGATATTGCAGAGACAACCCTGGTGAAGAAGGTGGGTGAAGTCTGTGTCTGTGGAGTATAGAAGATGGGAAGGTAGGCCTGTGCCAGGAAATCTTGACTCCACCATTTAGCTGCTTCTTTCAGAGCCTGTTTTACTTCTGTTTGTGGTGTAGGAGGTTCTATGCATTTCATAGCCAAGCTATAAATGGACTCCCTGCAGCTGAGAGTCCCTTCAGGCAAGCTATCCTTGTCCTGCAGATTTTCACTGTTTGCTTGGCCTCCCATGTCACAATTATTTTTGGCCTTTCGGGGACCTGAGAAGGTCAACTAGTCTAATCCCTGCATGATCTACTAAAGCGTCTTTGACAGACCCAGCCAAGCTTATTTGAAAGCCTGCTGCAAAGGAGAACTTTCCACTTCATGGGGAAACTTGTTGCACACTGTTCAGTTCATTCCTCAGTTGGTCATGGCTTGCCATTCTAGGAAGGTTGACCTATCAGTCAAACCTGTAATGACATCAAGGAGTGCCTGGACTTAAGGGTTGAAATAGAAAGTGCAAAAATGCACTTGAATGCATTTATTAGTTGAGAACCATGGTTTATGCATTTGGGCTTCTGTGCCAATTTGAACTTGGATCGACATAGACATAGAATAGTAGAGAATAGAATAGAATAGTAGAGAAGAATGGGATTGCAAAGTGAATACCCCAGTTAACCTCTAAAAAATTACAGATGGCAGTCTCTGTGACCCCCTCAAAAGAGTTTGAAGACATACAACCAATGAGGGGCTACAACCCTGGTGGCTTCTGAAGTTTTTCTAGTTGAAGCCCCCAAATTTCTGGCCTCAATTTTTTCAAAAAACAATATGTCATCACACTGATAGGATTTTAGAAAACCAGTTTCTGTTTAATGGTAGAATGAAAAATATCAAGCGGGATCTTCTACTGGTTATTTGGATATCTTTATTCTACTGAATGCTTGGTGATCTTAGTGATCTTGCATTTGTGTTGTGGATCCCAAGGAGGGAGCGCCCATACATCTGCATCTGTACCCATACATTCCTGTTTGCTAGAAAGGGCCAGGATTCTGCCAGGAGGAAGGGCTGCCACTGCCCCATCTCTTTCGGACAGATGAGATCCTCTTGGCAACTTCCAGAATACTGCTTTTGCTTTATAACCCTAACCCTAACCCTTCACTAGAGCTGCCTGTGAACAGAGCAAATGATGCAGAAAGCCAGACAAGTTGTACAGTAAAGCAGAGTTACAATAAAATTAAAGTGTCAATAAAGCCAAGTGAAAATCCTTAACTCCTGGATCCTGGTGCATCTCTGTAGTTCTACTAGCTCCCTGCAGTTTCTGGGAAAGTACCTGCTGAAAGCATCTTGCGGATTAAGTGAAGCTATTGGAATGCCTCTGTTGCCTCACTGTCCTTTTCTTCCTCCCAGAAAGCTCATTTTTGCCTTCTAAAAGATGCCCTGACTCTTGGTTGGAGCAGTGAAGGGGCCAAAGCAGCCCTGAAGCGGACTGCCCCCGATTACTTCCTGCTGCAAGGTGAGAGGTGCAGCTGAGATGGAAGCCTCTGCTAGGATTTAGCCTGGCAGTGGGACAGCAGGTTAGGAGGCGAGTGTTCCTTCTGGGTCATGTGATCCCTGACCAGAGCAGACAATGGAGGAGTCTCCAGCTGATGGGCATGTGAGCTCCTTGTGGTCAAGGGAGAAGCGGACATGAGCTGAAGCAAAGCACCCTGGGAATTGGCCCTAGAACAGACCAGGCCATTCATAGAGAGTGCAATGGCCCCTCCCTCCACCATGGAGATGGAGATGGAGGGCCGTGCACATTGCAAGATGTGGGGCCTGGCTTTAGAAGCTGGGCTGCCCCAGTTTCCCTGCCCTGGTGGCTGGAGCCTAAAGCCTCAGGTGTGCCCAAAACTTGGTTCAGTTGGCAAGAGAAGACTCTGAGGCTGCCCAGATTAAATCTGTGCTTTGTATACTAACCTCACCATAGGCATTTTGGTTTTTTTGGGGTGGAGGGGGGGCAGCAGTCGCATCTTCTCTCTTACTTGGCTTAAATGAGAAACCAAATTATGTGCCTTTTTAAAAGGTTTTGTTAATCCCAACTTAATATTTGTATAAGTAATTCAAACATTGAACATATCTAATAGTTCTCCATCCCCCTATTTCCCTGGAACAATAACCCTGGGAGGTGGGTTGGGCTGAGAGAGAATAACTGACCGAAAGTCTCACAGGTGGCTTTCATGCTTTCACCAGCACTGATGATGTTACCTAGTTTGGTCCTGAAATGTCTGCAAGAAAACAACCCAACTCAGAGAACAGCAAGGATCCCTCATTTCAACCCTAAATTACAAATGTTTTTCTTTCTTGGTGGCTTTCATGCCTAAGGCAGAACTTGAACCAGTTTTCCACCTGGTGCCTTCATCACTAGACCAAAGTAGCTTTTTGGTCTGATTCCTCTGTTCTTCAGTCACAGCAGTTTGCTGTGATCTGCAGGTCCTCTTTTTTTTTTGGGGGGGGGTCATTGGTTGTGGTGTTTGGAGTTACCCTTTTGGGGAAGAAGAATGTCAGAAGGGGTCAGGGCAGGAAACATGCTTTCGTATATATGCTGCAGATTGGCTACATGAGCACAGAGATGGTCCGGATGAATCTTGGCACAGTGTGGTCACTGCCTTTTGACTTACTAGCAGCGGTTCTTGACAGATCAAGGGGAATAGAGATGGGTGCCCCCGAAATAAGGGGGGAGCTAGGTGCCAGTCATACAGGCTTCTGGTCATGCTGTATGTCTTATAAAACAGACTATTTGTGGTCTCTTCCTCTTACAGTGCTTTTCAAATTCCGGACAGAAAAGGGGCGAGACCCTTCCCCCCTGAGTTACCTGGAGGATGCAGAGGCGCTGCGCCAGATGCGCTTGGCTGTGCTGGCCTCTTTGGGTGTTGGAACTGACCTGATTGCTGATGACTTTGCCAGGCAGGGGCCTCCTTTCTTCCTTTAACCAGATTAGGGAGCCAGCCTTGCCGTGGCACAACCCCTCCCCTCCCCTCCCCCCCCTGGCTTGGGACCAAAGAGCGAAATGTGGTCTTGGCAATAGATGGACATCCTGTAGAAAAATTGGCTCAGGATGCTGTGTGCGAGCCAACAAGCAGATGCTAGTTTCCATTGGTGGGGCCCAGCAGCCAAGGGGTAGCAGTGGTGATGCTGGCCCCAATTTCTTCTTTAGGCCTTCTGTGAGAAGGACGATGGCTGGGGAGCCCTTAAGAGGGAAGAAGTGGCAGGGGAAACTCCTCCTCCCTCTCTGCTCACCTTCATCAGTTCCTGCCAGCTGATCTAATGCAGAAAAGGATGTGGCCTCCCTTTGAGTAGGCCAGGAGAAGGAAGTTGTTGGGGTAGATACCCTTAGTAGAACTATCTGAGCACCTCTTGTAGCTGATGTGGGCCTGCCTCAACTGCACGTCTGGTGCAGGAGGAGATGAGGTGACAGTTCATGTACTCTTGAATTCATGTAGTATTCCCTGCGAGCAATAGGCTTTGTGCCCCCTGCCTGACCTTTCCTTGTTTGCTGATATCAACAGCTGCTTCTCAGAAATGGCCCCGGTTTGTGCTGTGGTTGGTGGGGTGCTGAGCCAGGAGGCTGTCAAGGTATGTTCTCTCCCCACAGCGCCTCTGGCCCTGAATTGAAGGGAGCAGAGCCTTTCCCGGGGAAAGCATCTCCCAACCCAAGGCTTTGTTTGCCTGCAGCTTTGCAAAGGCGCCCCCTGCTTCGGGTTGGGATGGGTTGAAGCACTGGTTAAGTAAATCCTTTTGCTCTGCAGACCTTTCGTATCAAGAGGTGCAGAAGGTCTTCGTTGGCAGACAGGCAAGGGGCACAAAGGGTAGTGGGCTTCTTGCTGCCTCCAGGCCTGTCTTATACTGCCTATACTTTGTCTTATTCCTAGGCTCTCTCACAGCGGGACCCTCCCCTCAACAATTTCTTCTTCTTCAATGGCGAGAAGGGCAGTGGGGTGGTAGAGTGCCTGGCCCCCAACCTCCCATCCTGAACTACGTGGACTTGGGAGATGGGTCTTCAGTTACGGATTCCCTTCCTGAACAGCCACCCCTCATAATGTCTCTTTCCAACTTAGCCCAAATAAAAACTTATTTGGTTACCAAATCTCTAGCAGTGATTTCTCCACAATATCCCCTTTAAATGTGGGGGGGGGGAGAGCAGGGTCCTCCAGCCTTGAAGGTCCGGCTTTAAGAGAGACAATGCCTGGTGCTGCTTTGAGCGGAACCTCCTGGCTCAGCCTGACTGCAAGAGAGTGGGGAAGAACAGTCTCCATGGCAGCTGTCACTAGCCAGCCTTTAGCTTTCTGGATCAATTCGGTGTCCAAGGCTTCCTTGGGAGGGAAAGAGCTGATTCGGGCTCAGGCGGGGGAGTTCAGATTCCATGTTAAGAGAGAAGGAGCAGCTTTCCAGAGCAGGGCTGAGCCTTGCCTGGCTCCCTCTCCCGCTCTTGGGGGAACCAGAGCCTTCCTTGGCGAGGATTGTGACCTCTTGCAGTCCTTGTTCTCCCACAAGCATCATCAAGGAGGATGCCCAAAGGATTCCTCACCCATTGACACCTTGGCCTACATTGCTCTGTAGGATAAAAAAGGCTGGTGCCGTTTCTGCTTTCATCAGGTTTTATTGAAAAGGAAATGTACAAAAAAAATTTTCATCTCTTCACAAGATACGTACAACCAACCCCTCAGATATGTACAGGTAGCACCCAATTGTATTCTATGTACAGGCATGAAGACTGTATATGCACACAGCAGCAGCTGCACCAATGTGCAGGTTTTCTCTCGCCACCCCCACTCCCCACATATCTATACGAGTCCAGGCCGTACTTACAGTGGACATTGTAGGCTGTCCCTCTAGAGTTGAGGTGGCAAGTGCAATTCTGTTCTCTCCCAACCCGCATGTACAGGCTCAGTGAAAAATATTCATATAGTGCTAACTTGTCTCGCCCCTACCCATCTGTGCAGCTCCCCATAAGGCACTGCTGGGCTGGGGGCAAACTCAGAGCAGGGCATTGTTTGCCCACCACGATGGGCTCGAGGCCAGCTATTTGCGGGCATCTGTTCTTTGAGGCTGCTGTTCTCCTGGCCAGCAGGAAGAGAAGTCGCAAAGCAGCTCAGTGGATGGCTCTTCGCTCCAAGACTTGTCTGTCACCCCCTGGCAGGTAAGTTGTCCAAGACACCCAGTAGATGGAAGACGAAATGGTACAAGTGAGCCAAGAGGGCACCCCGAGGCCTGTGTTCCTAAATGTGCCAGAAGGGGACAAAAGAAAAGACTGTTAAGCAGGGACAGGGCTGACCACACCCAGCTCCCTGTCCAGCTGCTGCCTCAAATACACAAGTAGTTATACACTCCGAATTGCTGCTGGGCCCGGCCCTGTCCATGACTAAAGAGACTGAAGGAGGGGGGGGCTGCCCCAGTTGGTCTCTTTCTGGCCCAGGATGCAGCAACTCCAAGCCAGGAAGCTAAATTCCCCAAGGGGGAAAAGATGTGGGGCCAGGTCTAGCGCACAGCACCCTTTGCTCTACCCCCAAAGCTTACCCTCTGTTCGTGGTCTTGATGGAAACGGTCTCCCATGTGGCGAAGCCGAGCCCCAATGGCCTGCTCCAGGTTGAGTGGGGTTCTTGGGAGGTGTCCATTAGGGCCCCCTGCGCTTTGCTCTGGCTCCGTGGGGGCTTCCTCTTGGGTGTAGGATGCTGCTGGCTGCATGCTCGCTGCAGAGAAGGAAAGGGAGGTGAGGAGGGCAAGGGTGCCTTCTGGCAAGTTGGGATGGGACTCAGCAGCAGGAGGCACAGGGCCAGTTCCAGTGTGGTTTCCTATCTCCTTGGCAACTGGGGCTGCTGCAGCTTAAGGGGAGTATTTCCCGACAGGGCTTTCCTCTCTGCACTCAGCATGGCTGGGGATTTGAGATCCTAAGGGCAGGCAGGAGGGATCCCCATGCCAGTAGGGCAGGGGCACTGCCTGCCCCTGTTTCAGCAAAGAGCCAGGAAGAGCCTGGCAGGACCTAGTGGAGGCTGCGGGCACCGCCCACTCGGCCACTGCTCCCGCCCTCTCAAGCCTCTTCCCGGGCTCCAGAGGACTGGCCTGGTGGTGGTGCGGCTTTCATAGAGGGCTGGGGAAGCCGGACAGGCTTCAGAATGGGCCGAGGAGAGATTTCCCAGAAAAAAAGCTCCGCTAGAGGCGCAGCAAGGCAGAAGCAGAGCAGTCAGGCCTCGCTCCAGGCAAGGCTTGGGGCAAACTGGTCGAGGATCAGCGGCGGGACCATCAGCTACCCTGGCCGACACGCGAAGCCAAACCACTCACCATGGACGCTCCCGGGAGGCTCCCGTGCCCGCCCGCAACGATAGAGACAGTTCAGCCCGGGTGGCAAGGCGAGCGGCGGGCGGCAGACGGAGGGCGGCAGGGCCAGCGTCCCCCCCACAGGGAAGGTTGGGCTCCGGGACATAGTTGCTGTCGGCTCGGCGAGGCTCCGGTCCTGCAATGGTCTAGCCATGGCGCTCGGGGGGATCTGCCGGGCAAAGAGCGGTCAAGGCACAGAGCGACGAACCGCCCGCCTGTCCGGGGAGAACGCGGCACAAGATCGGCGACCCAGCCAAGGGGCGGAGCAGAACGGCCGCGCCAAGCCCTGTGTTTGTAAACAAACCAAGCGGCGGTTCGGCACCTGGCTTGTCTCGGCTGCGGGGTTGTCCTGGGCACGGGGTCTCTCCCCACTCCAACAGCAGTAAACGCCCTGATCCCAACCCCGCTGCGGCCACGTGTGCTCCGCCCGGACCGAGTCCCGCCGCCCCGCCGCGGCGTCCTCCCACACTTACTGCAGCTGCATGAACCGTCCGGGGCGGCTCGGGGGTCGCGGAGCTCCAACTGGCACGGGCGGCGCAAGCGGCGGCACGAGCGAGGCAGGGTAAGCGGACGCGGCAGCGACGGGACGATCCTCGCTGCGAGCCAGGCAGCCGCGCGGAGCAGAGCTGCCAGCCCGCAGACCCCGCCCGTCGTGACGTCACCGACCCCGCCCCCAGGAAAGTTCGGCCTTGTGCAAGAGCCGGGGATCCCCCCGCGGGAGGGGCGAGGTGCCCCTTCCCGGCCGCCTCTCCGGCTCAGCGCTCGTCTCCGACCGGGCGGGCGGGGCACCCACCAGCCCGCTATTCTGGCCAGCCCCGCTGCTGCGGCCTTGAAGGCAAGAGCGCAGGGAGAGCGGGACCCGGGGGCCGGGCTCGCGAGGGTGCTCCGTAGCAGGGGCTCCGCATCGACCTGAGGTCGTGCTCCCAGTCTTTGGGGCAGTCGCCTACCTAGGGCCGATTGGCCCCTCCAGCCCCGTTTCTTACGTGAAAGGGCAGACAAAGGCGACTGGCCTCTGTGACCCTGAGCCGAGCACAGGTTCCTGCAGAACCCTCAAGACGGGAAGCGCCGGGAGGCCGTCCGTAAGCAAGGGGGCCAGGCCGGCCTCCCAGCCCGGGACCGCTTTTGAGAGCCCGCCGCCTTTGGTTTCCCTGTGAAGATGGGCAGAGGGGCGACCAGGCCTCCTCCGCTGGGGGACGAGCAGAGGTTGTTTAAGCCGGGCACCCCTTGGGAAAGGCGCTGGGGTTTAGTGGGCCTTTGTGGGGATGCCCTACAGCGAGAGAGCCTCTTTGCCCCAACTGGGCGCGGGGCCGGTTCTGGTCACGCTGCTAAGCCCTCGACTAGGCCGAAACAGGAGGCTCTTCTCCAGGCAAGGACCGGGGCCCGCCCGCGCCTTTCGCCAGCACAGGGCAGTGCGCTGGGAAGGCGGTGAAGGGGCAGCGCTTCCGCCTGTCGGCTGCCGCCAAACCCGCCGGACCGTTTCCCTGGCCCGGGCTGAGCCTTAAGAGGCGTTGGGCACGGAGCACAGCTCCGGAGAGGACAGCCCTCGACTCGGCGCGGCCGAAGCGTTTGTTTATTCCGAGCTGCCGAGGGAGCGCCCAGGGGAGCGCAGCGAAAGGTCGCGCGGCATCCAGGAACAAGCGGGCCCTGCGCCGGAGCAGGGCTGCAGTCCCTCGCTCGCCTGGCCCCTCCTCCGAACTCCTGCTCGCGTGACCTCCGGTGCAGGGATCCCGCCGCCTGGCTGGCTGAGCCCCAGCACCGCCGAGCCAACGAGCGCCGCGTCGCCGGGACAGGAGCCGGGCAGCAGCCAATGGCGACGCGAGGCGGCGGGTTTGTGGGAGCGCTTTTGCTGCTGTCTCTGTTGCGGTCTCTCTCCTCCTACCCCCCCCCACGCTGACATCACTGTTTATTCCTTCTTGGCCGGGGGTGGGTGGGGGGAGGGTTCGGCTGGCACATGCGCCGGGCTGGTCAGGACTAACGCCTCGTTTCGGCGGCTGCGGCGCAAGTGAATTTGCCTAGTGACAGCCTCCCTCCCTGCGCACGCCGCTTCGCGATGAGGTCATCCCCGGGGACTGGGGGATGGTCCGGGAGAGGCACCGCCAAGGCTACCCGGACAGCCCGCCATGCCTTCTCGTCCGCCTCCAGCTGGCGGGGCGGAGGCGATCCGCGCGAACGTGTTGGCCGCGCTCTCCGCCTAAGGCGGGCGTAATTGGCCCTTTGAACCCCGTCCGCGCAAAGAATGCGGGGCGGTTCGTTTTTGACTGTCCGAGCGCTGCGGCGAGGCCGGGAATCTCCCGGGGCCTTGAAGGCGGACACCTGGCAGTTGGAGCACCGCTCCGAACGTGCCATGATCTAACCTCGGAGCCCGCGGGGAGAGGCATTAGGGGATGTCAGGGGAGTGTCGCGGAGCAAGTGCGGAGGCGGCTGTCTCGAGAGGGATTCCCTGCGCTGGGTCACGCGACCCCGCCGGTTCCGCTTGGTCGCCTTGTGCTCCTCCGCGGCGCCGGGAGTTTCCATTGGCAGTCGAGGATGGTGCGCAACCATTCAGCGGCCGGCAGGTGCCTGTTTCCACAGAAAAGCGCCTGCCGACGGCCCAGAACCCAGGCAACACGCGGCTGACGGGTGCGATCACGCCCCCCCCCAGCCGACGAGGCCAGGGCGGGGCTGGCTGGATCCGGTTGCGGTGCCCGAGGAGCGCTGGCAGCCGGCGGTCTAAGGGCCGCACCTTCGCGGGCCGGAGACAGTTCGAGCTACTCGCCTCGCTGCACGGTGGGCTTGGGGAGAAGGTGGGGTCCGGTGGGTGGCAGGCCCTCCAACTCAGCGGCAATTACAGCCGCGGGCCTCGGAGCGGCGCTCCCCGATTCTGATGCCTGCTGGCCGGCTAGAGCGAGAGCATCAGGGACCAGACGGTGTTCCTGAGAACTCTAGGGCTGCGGAATCCCGGCTCAGCGGCCCGAGAGCATCTCTAGGGCCCCGACATTCCGTTTGCAGTTCGCCAGCCCAACCCTTTTCAAGAGGGAGCCGCGCCCCCCGCCCCTCTTTTGCCTTCGCCGCCGGTGCAGCAACAGCAGAAGCGCGGCGGCGTTTGGTTCCCGCCCCTCCAACCCTCTTCCACTCCACCGCTGCAGCCAATCCGGGCTGACCATCCCAGCAGGAAAAGCAACTGCCATGGAAACAGCATCCGCAGCTGTTCCTCCAAGCAGCAGCAACTGGCCCAGAAGGCCGGCGGGCGGGCGGGGGCAGGTCTGAGCCCCCTGTCCCAGCCAGGAAGAGGAGAGCTGGATGCTATGGGGCTGGGGCCCGGGGCACAGCTGCAACAGCCTCTGCCGGCTGAAGAGCTTCCTCTGGTTGTGGTCTTCCAAAAGTTACATCCGGAGGGGATCAGAGGGAATGGCAGTTCCTTGGGTGCTCTGCAGCCGCCCATCCCCTTGAACCATCCAGGCTGCTGCTTGGGATGGCGGTTGGGATTGGCTCCACCTTTGGTGTGAACTGCGGGGAGGAAGGGGCTGCCTGGAATGCAGCCAACTGTGGTCCCTCTTTAAAAGCACCTGGGTAAGGCTTGATGGAGTCATGGTTGTATGAGCGCCCAGCCTCAGGAGATGGCAAAAAGGCCACCCAGTGTGAAAATAGCCAGCCCAAAAGAGCAGGAATTAGGGACACAAACCCAGATGGGGGAAGCCAGCAAGCCTAAGGCTGCTGGGAGGAGAGAGGTGACTGGAGCGTCAAGGATAGTCACAGCCTTGTTCTGAAGAAATGTGATGAAGTAGTTGTGTATGTAAAGAAGCCCTATGTGCCTATGAACTGTGGAGGGTCCTCAGTGCTCTCTGAGCTTGCCAGATGTTTCATTAGACAACTAAGGAATATCCATATTACCTAGTTAGTAAGCTCAGAGAGCACTGAGTACCCCACAGTTCAACCCTGAGCTACAAATATTGCCTTCCATTAGCATTTGTGAAATGTTTTACAATTACAATGATTAAGAAGCAATAGTGGCAGGCTTGTGGGCCACCTACTGAGAACGGATGTGGAGAGGACTTTTCTAAATTAGCCATCCAACGGACAGTGGAAATGGGAGATCACAGGTTTCTCAGTATCTGCTTGTTCAGGTTAGAGACTGTGCAGTGTGTTCAATTTGCACCGTTGACGAGCCCACCTGCAGGTTGCTTGTCAATGGTCCTGCATTGTCTTGGAAGTGTGATGGGATCACTAGACTCCATTCTAGTGAGGGTGGCATGGAATAAATGCTTACCAAATTTGCAGCTGATATGTAGCTAAAGTCATCTGGAATATTATGTGCCATTGCTGCATCTCCAAAAGGAAATAGTGGAGTTAGAGACAGTTCAGAGGATGATCCCGATGTCAGAGTGTGTTCCCCAAGAGGAAAGGGTGCAACAAAAAGGTGCATTTTAGTTTAGCAAGGAGAACAATGGTGGGGGCTACAAAACTATGCATGATGTAGGTAAAGTAAACAAGGATAAGTTATTTTCACCCTCCCAAAATATTAGACTTAAGAGGTTACCAAATGAATTAGAATCCTGGAAGAATCAGGAGAGAGAAAAATGATCTATAAAATGCAAGATATAATTAAACTTTGGAACTCCGCACTGGCCATTAACCTTGATGGCCGACCGCGGCCGGCAGGTGATGGCACTTTAGACCGGCAGCTCCAGCGGGACGGGAACCTTCTGGGTAGGCCCTTCCTCGGAGGTACGGGCGCCGTTTCACCCGGCCGTCTGCCCGGGGCGGCCGTCTACGGCGACGCCGAGACCTCCGACCGAGGGGTGGCGCTCGAGGGACGGCGCGGCACGCAGCAAGAACAGCCTTCTCCGGAAGGAAGCGGAAGCGGGTCCGCGGCAGTCGGGGGGGCGCGTGCAGGGCGCCCGGGCGCTTCGGGTCCGGCGCGGAGGATGGTAGGCGGGGGCGGCGCCGGGGGGGCGCGCGCGGGGGGGGAGGCGGGGGGAGAGAGGCAGCCGTTCTCCCGCTGCTCTCCTTCCGCGCAGTCCGCCTCTCTGGAGCTGCGGTCGCGGGAGGAGAAGGACGCCGAGCTGGACAAGCGCATCGAGGCGCTGCGGCGCAAGAACCAGGCGCTCATCCGGCGCTACCAGGTGGGCGCGGGGGCTCCGGGCGGGGGGCTCCGGGCGGGGGGCTCGGCGGGCCGGCTCAGCGCTTCTCCCTTGGCCCGCGCAGGAGATCGAGGAGGACCGGCGCAAGGCCGAGAGGGAGGGCGTCGCCGTGACCGGAGCGCGGAAGTCCCGCTCGGCGGAGGCGGCCGGGCAGCCCGAGAGGCGCCGAGTGGAGCCGGAGGCCTCCAAGCTCGCGGGGCGGGTCCCGCCGGCGCACGAGGTGAGGCCGGGCGGAGGGAAGGCCGGGCTGGCTGGGAGGGGAGCCGCCTCCGGGCGAACCTCACGCGCCCCGCTTCTCTCGCCAGGACCGGCGGGCGCTCGGGAGGAAGGCTGCCGCCGCCAAGGGGGGCCGGGGAGAGCCGCAGCCCGGAGCCCGCCCCATGCGAGCCGAGGCTGGCTGGCCAGGGCCGGGCGCGGACGGAGAGGGCGGCGGGCCGCGGGGGCGAGGCGAGCGAGGCCGGCGGCCGCGGGGCCGAGCGGACATGGCCGGAGGCGACCGGCGCTCCCAGGTAAGGCGGAGGGGGCCCGGCGGCCCGCGGGGGGGGGTATCCGGCGGCCGGCACTTGCAGGGCTCTTTCCCCCCCCCCCGCAGGAGTGGGAGGAGCGGCGGCGGCGGAACATCGAACAGATGAACGAGGAGATGGAGAAGATCGCCGAGTACGAGCGCGGGCAGCGGGTGAGTGGGGCGCCGGGGGTGGGGGAGCGAGGGTGGCGGGCGGCCCCGGCCTCGGCTCAGGCTCCGCTGCTCTCCCTTGGGTAGGACGGGCTGCAAGAGAAGAACCCGGTCCGAAACTTCCTGGACGACCCGCGGCGCAGCGGCGCCTTCTCCGAGGCCGGCCGGCGGGAGGGTAGCCGCCGCCACGTCCGGAACTGGGGGGGCGCCGACTTTGATAAGGTCAAGACGGGCCTGGAGCCAGACAAAGAGCCGTCCTCGCTGGTGCGTTTGAGAAGGGGTGTATGTATGTATGTGGGGCAGTCGTTGGGGTCGCTAATCCTCCATGCTGGGCTAGTGCAAGACAGTTCTCTGCACCTCCAGCTGGGACGTTTTCCGGCTGGACACCCGCCCCCCCTGCAACCCTTTTGTGTGTGTGTGTGTGCGCGTGTAGGAGGGCCCTGGCCTCATCTGGTCTCTTCTGGCAGGGCCGGGGCAGTGGCTGGCGCAGGGGTCCTAAGACGATCTTGGATATGACGCTTTCCATGACTGGCCGCGAACGGGCAGAGTACACTCGTTGGAAGCAGGAACGGGAGCAGATTGACCGGGATCGCTTGGCCCGGCACCGCCAGCCCACTGGGGAGTGGCGCCGAGAATGGGACGCTGAGAAGACAGATCCCGGGTAGGTGCCCTGACTTTCTTTGGGAAGAGGACCAGGAGGGGGTTGCTGGAGCAGCTCAACTGCAGGAGTGGGAGTGTCTCCCTTACCTCTGGCTTCTCCTCTCTGCAGGCTGAAAGAAGGCAGCGAGCCTCGAGGCTCATTGGTTGACAAGGAGGGTAAGGAGGGAATACGAGTTGTGGGTGCTTCCTCTTCTCTGGGGACAGACCGTGGGCATTTGACAAGCATCACCTCCCTTTGGGCCCCACTTGAGAGCCTCTGCCTTCTCTGATTTCCTTGCTGTTGTAGAGCACTCCAAGCACCCTCCCAAACTGCCCACTTTTGGGGAGTTCATGGTTGGGCAGCCTGGGGACCGGCACCTGAAGATTCGATGCCATGGGCGCCCCCGAGGAAGTCCTCCCAAGTCCTACAGGTGAACATGGGTGGAAGGGTGGGAACTGCAGCGGAGGAGGGCCTTTCTGCTCATCCTGCCCTGGCGCGGCTCTCTCCCGGCTCAGTGTTGGCTTGTCTCTGTAGCATGCACGACAACCGGTGGGAAAAGGAGGAAGCAGACCGGACGCTGCCTGCATCTGCGGGGGACGATAAGGTGAAGGCTGCCTCTGTGCTGCAGGTGGGAAGGGCTTCATGTGGGCAGTGTTTCTTACTGCTCCCCAAATCAGTCTGGGAGACCCAGGTGGGCCTCTTCCCTAGCCAACTGTGGTCCACGATTAAGTCAAAAGTGGTTCTTAGATCTCCCCTGTGATCCTTTTCTCTCCCACTCTGTGATCCCCCAGACAGAGCCACAAATAGTAGCAGTGACAGAAGAGGATGAGGAAGAGGATGAGTGGGAGGACGTCAGCGAGGAAGAGGAAGAAGAAGAAGAAGCTGAAGCTAACAGCAGCCAGGATTCCTTGGAGGAAGATGGGCCGCCTCTGTCTTGTTCCCCCCTGCCTCCGAGGAAACCCAGACAACAGCCCACCCTTCGGTCTGCTTCCCTTCGAGAGGCTGCAACCACAGAGGGGGCGCCCATGACCCCCTTGGGGCCAGCAGAGGGATACGAGCCTGTGTCTGACTGGGGGGAAGAGATGGAGATGTGCTCTCCCAGGGCCAGCCACAGCAGCCAAAGCCCCTTGGCTGCGGCCAGGGAGGAACTGCCTGTTGACATTGCTGGTAAAGGACAGAGTCGTCCTGAAGGTGGAGGGCTCCTCAGGCAACCCTGGAGATGTGGGGCAGGAGGGGGGTGTATTTTACTATGGGATGCTGCTCAGTGCTGTTCTTCTCTTTCTGCAGGAGTGGGTCCCCTAGTACCACTGGCAGCGCAGGGATCCCTTCCTATGGACCCCTCAGCAGGAGGGGCAGCTTCTGCTGCACCCAGAGTCCTGGAGGCAGAGATAAAGATGGATGCAGAAATGCCGGAGCCCAAAGAGATGGCTTGCCAAGCGAGGTGGAAGAAGGGGGTGAGTAGACTCTGGCATTGTGTGCTCCTTTAGGGACTGGTTCTGGCCTGCCTCCTCTCCCCTCTGAGCTCACTGGAGCTGGAGATCATGCACTTTTAGTCTTCCAACATTCCTGTTACTCCCTATGCCCAGGGAAGGAGCTCCAGTGCGCCCCACCCCCACCCCCAGTAGTTTGCTGCCTGCTGCTTTTGATCCAGGCTTTTGTTTCAGAGTTTTGGTGGAATTATTTTAAGTAATAATTAAGGAAGGAATGAATACCTGCCACAGTTCCTTCCCTACAGAGTCCACTGTAGCTGGAAGATCCTCTGAGTAAAGGCTTCAAACCCACCTCCAGTTTGGGAAGCTGCAGCAGGGCTGCCTTAAGGACCTGGCCAAGGGGGTCCTCTGCATCCTTTAAGCCTTGGAGAAGTGTGTGCCTGCCTCATTTCTATAGCTTCCTTAAAAGTGCTTCTCTCTGTAGGTTTCCTTGGGCTCCTCCTTTTACACTGCAGGCATCTGCGACCCCTTGGTTACTTGGGGAGAGTGTGTGTGTGTGTGAGAGAGAGAGAGGGGAGAGAGAGAGAGGGAGTGTTTAGCCCTGTGCAGACTTTGAAGGGAGGCAACCATTGGCAGCATCACGGGTGGTCCCCATTGAACTCCACCAAAGGGTGCAAAAGACAAAAAGGATCAGCTGTTGCTTTGACGGCTGCAGGTTGAGGGACTCTCTTCTCATGAGTGGTTGCAAAAGGGCAGTTGTCAGTCTGGCAGAAAAGCTTGATTTTCCTTTCCTAAGGAAATGGCAGTTGGACCTTGATCTGGGGAAGGAAGAAGTGGAGATGAATGGCAGCCCCTCCTGCCCCACCCCCCTACAAAAACCTTTGCTTCACTGGAGGGACTGTATGCTCCATTAGGCTAACATTTCAAGGAAAGCACTACTGCCATTGTCAATGGATAAGTTGCTTAATTTAATAGCAGAGTCATCAGGCATACATTGCATTAATGTGTTTGTGATATTTAAAATTATTGATGTGCTGATGACTAGAAATCAAAATAAGAGTTATACTTGGGATTTTAGCTTAAGGTTTAAAATATACATGCAGCATTTTATTATTTTGGGGGGGCATTTTTGCTGCTCTTCAGCCTGAAAGTCCATCAGAACAATGAATAGTTCATAACAATTCTTGCCCATCTAAGAAGTTGGAAAGAAGAAGAAGAAAATGAGTAAATGAACAATTTCAGTTCAAAAGCACAGAGCCTTTCCAAAAGCGTTAGGCTGAGTTCGAAGACCCTGCTTAACCAACTTGGCTTGAAACTTAACAGCCCATTTGCAGAATATGCTCAGTTTGCTTCATTTTAAGTTTTGTGACTTGGCATGTTGTCCCAATACAGTTAGCTTGGTTAGTTTGTGGCTCTGGGTAGTGCACAAGTATCAAAGGTTAGTTAATTTGGTCATCAGCCGAAGAGTGTTGCTTGGTCTCAGAGAATCTCAGGATCCCCTTTTAACAGGCCTTTCCCTGTGGCCAGCCACCTTCCAGTTGCTGTTTCGTGCTTGGTGACTTTTTCTCTCCTGCCCACCAGGAGCACTTGGAGATTGAGGCACCAGAGGCTGCACCCTGATGGTTCTTTTCCAAGGCTGGTTGGAATGCAACTGGCAGCCTGCCGAGAACTTGAGCCAGACCTTCAGAGCTGTGGGTACAGTTGTGCCATGCACATGCGTTCTGCATGTGTGTGCCACTCTTGAACACTCTCCAGAGTTTGGGCTGCCGTTCCCCCCCCCATCACCCTTTAGTGCTCTTAACACACAAATCATGGACAAGTGGGGCCTGCAGCTCTGCTCCCAAGCCTTCTGCAATCTTCCTTGGATGGGAAAAGTAGTGTCATCTCTCCAGCCCAGTCCTTTGTGTAGGAGTGACCTGGGCCCTGGGAGAGTGTGAGGCCCTTCCTATCATGGACTTCTCCATTATTATGTATGAAGTAAATAATTTCTTGACAATAAAGCTTGCGTGTGTCTTGTCTTCCTGCTTGCCACATGGTCCTCTCAGAAGTACAAGTGGGGAGAGAAGAGAGACCTTGTGGACATATCTCGGGAACGGAATGGCTGTGGGCGCAGAGGATCTTTGCTGGAGTGGAAATGATAAAAGCTTGAATCATTTCTTGGAAGGGAGGAAGTCCGGCCTGTACTGGTGAAACCAGCTGCCCTCCGCCAAGGCTTGCCACCGTGCAAACCAACAATAGGGAGCCAAGGAGAGGCTTCCGGATAGTCTCAATTGCAGAGGAATTTTCTCTCCCTGGTTGTTTTGGTCCTGCAATAGGCATCCAGAAGTACATGGTGGTGCCTAAAGCTTGACTAGTTACTTTTATAGCTAAAACTAAGAAAGCTGGATTAAAATAATAGAGAAACGACATGAGCATAAGTAGCCTCAAAGCGTCGAGGTTTTTTTTTTTTATTTAAAAAGTTTTATTAGAGAAAAAACACAATTTTCCCACAACCCTCCCATCCAACTCCCCCTCCCCCTCCCCGACTTCCCAGAGCAGAACACAAGGTATTTCAGTTAACTTTTAACAATAAACTAAATTGCTTAACTATCCACTAAACTAACACCCTCTAAAAAAAAATTCTTAACCCCCCCCATAGATAAAATCCTGCTTCTTGGATATAATACTTCTAAAATCACTCATGTAGCGCTTATACAATTAAAGATTCATTCATAAGCTATTTGATATTTTTTAATCTGATATTTATTTTGAATATAATCAATCCATCTTCTCCAGTCCTGTATATATCTTTCTTGTGTATGATCCTTCAAGTATGCTGAAATTTTAGCCATTTCAGCTAAGTTAGTTACTTTCAGTATCCAAGCATCAATAGTAGGCAAAAAGTCCTTCCAATGTTGTGCTATCAACAATCTTGCTGCTGTTATTAAGTTCAGGATCAGTTTAGTCTCTGCAACTGTACAGTCCGTAGTTATACCCAGTAGAAACAAGTGCGGAGTAAATTTCAATCTTTTTTTTTAAATATTCTGCATCACCCACCAAATCTTTATCCAGAATGCTTTGATTTTTTTACAAGTCCACCATATATGATAATAAGTTGCATCATCACAATCACATCTCCAACATTTAGCTTGCACATTAGGATACATACATGATAGCTTTTTGGGATCTAAGTGCCATCTATAAAACATTTTACAAAAGTTTTCTCTTAAATTTTGTGCTTGTGTAAATTTTACATTTCTAATCCAAATCTTTTCCCAAGTCTCCATCATCACTGGCTCTTGAAAATTTTGTGCCCATTTAATCATGCAATCTTTAACCAGTTCCATCTCAGAATCTATTTCCAATAAGGCATTATACAACCTTTTGATATGCATTTGTTTTTGATCTCTAATTTGTTTTACCAAATTTTCCTCATTTTGCACAAAGCCAATTTTTTGATCTTCCTTCCATCTAGCTTGAAGCTGACCATACTGAAACCATGTGTAAATTATATCTTCTTCTCTCAATGTTATCTAAAGATTTCAAATATAATACACCCCTTTCCATAACAAGAAGCTCTTTATAAGTAATCACCTCCTGTTTTTGTTCTATACTTATATTTTCTATTGCATGTCTAGGATTTGCCCATACAGGTATCTTATAATTTAACTTGTATTGATATTTTTTCCAAACCCTCAACAAAGCATTTCTAAGTATATGGGCCTTAAATACTTTATCCACTTTTTTATCATATAACAAATAGGCATGCCATCCATATAGTAATTCATAACCTTCCAGATTCAACATTCTCCCCTCAGTTAAATTAAACCAATCACTAATTTGTGATAAGACCGCTGCTTCATAATATAATCTTAAATTAGGCATTTTAAGACCCCCCCCTTTCATGTGTATCTTGTATACTTTTCATCTTTATTCTGGGTTTTTTCCCAGCCCAAATAAAAATATTAACACCTTTCTGCCATTCTCTCAAATTTTCATCTTTCTTAAGCACTGGTATCATTTGGAACAAGAATAAAAATCTGGGTAACACATTCATTTTAATTGCTGCAATTCTTCCCAATAAAGACAGCTGTAATTTTTTCCAATTCTCCATATCCTTCTGTACCTTGTGCCAGAGATCTTCATAGTTATTTTTGTATAATTTTGTATTTGAAGCTGCTATATACACTGCTAAATATTTAACCTTTTTAACTATTTCAAACCCCGTTATTCTTCCTAGTTCATCTCTTTCAAGTACAGACATGTTTTTGGTTATCATCTTTGTCTTATATGAATTGACTTTAAATCCTGATACTTTCCCATATTGATCAATTAAATCCAATATATATGGAATCGACTCTATGGGTTGAGATAAAGTAACAACCAAGTCATCTGCAAATGCTCTTAATCTATAATCTTGATGTCTGATTACAATACCCTTCAATTTTTCTGAGTCACGTATCTTATTGAGTAGCACTTCCAAAGTCAAGATAAATAACAATGGGGACAGAGGACACCCCTGCCTTGTTCTTTTCTCGATTCTAAAAACCTCTGTTAAACCTCCATTAACTATTATTTGTGCTGTTTGCTGCTGGTATATCGCTCTAATTGATTGTGTAAAATACTCCCCAAAATGCATTTTCTCTATTATTTTGAACAAAAATTGCCAGTTCAAACGATTGAATGCCTTCTTTGCATCCAAAAATATAAACGCTGCAGGGACTTGGTTATTTTTTTCCAAATATTCCAGTAAATTTACAATTTGTCTAACATTATATTTCATTTGTCTCCCTTTTATGAACCCTGATTGATCATTATGAATTATTTGTTGCATAACTGGCATTAATCTATTAGCTAATATCTTAGCAAAAATCTTATAGTCGGTATTCAAAAGTGAAATTGGCCTAAAATTCTCAGGTTTAATACAGTTTTGATCCTCCTTTGGAATTAGTGAGACAAAAGCTGTTTTCCAAGAGGGTGGTACTCCTTCCCCTACCTGTATTTTATTAAATAGAATTTTAAGTGGTTCTAACATTTCAGATTGTAAATGTTTGTAATAAACAGCTATTAATCCGTCTATTCCCGGAGCCTTACCTATTTTTAATTGTTTAATTACCCCAGCAATTTCCTCAGAAGTTATTGGCTGGTTCAATCTTTCTCTCTGTTCCAGCGTTAATTCAGGAATATCTATCTTTAAATATCTATCAATATCAACATCTTGAATTGAGTCTTTAGCATATAACTTTGTATAGAAAGTCAAAAAAGCCTTTTAAATTAAATTTTGTTGATAAATCTCCATACCTCTAAATTCTATCTTTTCTATAGTACGTGATTTTTGCTTTTTCCTCATCGTGTAAGCCAGCCATCTCCCAGGTTTATTGGCATTACAGAATGTATTGTGTCTAGCATATTGTATACTGGTTGCTACTTGCCCAGCCATTAACATATTAAATTGCTCTCTTAAAATGTTTATCATATCTTTTGCCTTTTTATCTCCTGTATTAGTTATAAGCAATTGTTCTTTCTTTTTTATTTTCTCCTCTATCTCTTTCCGTCTGCTTTGTTTTTTTAATCTATATTTATTGTTCAGAAAAATTAATGTTCCCCTCATATAAGCCTTACTTGCATCCCATACCATTTCCATAGAGGTACCTTTATTCATATTGTTAACAAAAAAATTCTTTCATTTGTTTTTTAAGTTCATTCAAATTATCTTCATATCTAAATAAATTTTCATTTAACCTCCAACACCTCCTTTCCCCTCTTTCCTGTTCTAATCCCACCCAAACCGGGCTATGATCAGTTAACGTTCTTGGACATATCTTTGTCTTCTTCACCCTAGAAAAAAGATCATTTGTAGTTAATATAAAGTCAATCCTAGAAAAGGATTGATGTCTATCTGAAAAAAAAGTAAAATCACTTTCCAATATGTTCCTTTCTCGCCAAATGTCTCTCAGCTCCATATCCTCCAAAATATCAAAAAAAGATTTAGGCAGCTTAGCACGCATAGATATCTTGGATAAACTTTTCTTATCTTTCTGGGTATTTATTACCCCATTCCAATCACCCATTAAAAGTAGAGATCTGTAATCCCATTGTAGTATTTTAGTATGTAAAAATTTAAAAAAATTATCTTGCTGTTGGTTAGGTGCATATATTCCAATTACAAGCAACTTCCCGTTCTGTGTTGTTAATTCAGTTGCAATATATCTACCTTGAGCATCAGCCTCAATTAAATTGGCCGATAGGCCTCTTTTAACATATATAACTAGGCCATTTTTCTTCTCTGGTGCTGATGCCACAAAATGTGTACCTAATTTCGAATTTATCAAGTACTTTTAATCTGAAAATTTAATATGCGTTTCTTGCAAACAAATAACATCATTCTGAAATTGCTTCAAGTAGTGAAATATTTTCTTTCTTTTTTGTGGAGAATTTAAGCCGTTAACGTTCCAAGATAAAAATTTATTTGCCATCTCTAGGCCCTCCATGCTTTGAGAGCATCAGCTGAACCTCCTCCGCCATTTTGGTCTTCGGCCTAGCTCCTCACACTGCTTGTGTTTTTTGGACTTCTTGGGTTAGATCTTGAGGCTGTTGTGTCAATTTCTGTTTGTAAGTGGCTCTTGTCAGTCGTTGTTCTCTTGGCATCTCTATCTTCTTTAATGGCTCAAGGGTTGGTGGTGGACCCCTACTCAGCAATAAATCTTCTTCCAGGTTAGATCCTTCAGCTAGAGCTTGAGCATAGGTTTGTACTTGCCCTCCATCTTTCTCTTGTTGTGTCATTTCCAATTGCTTTCTACCACCCCCTGGTGAGGGTGGCCGTCCAGCCTTTAAAACATTGGCATAAAAGTCTTTTGCCTTCCCAACTGTGTTTAAGCGATGTCTTTGCCCAGCATATGTCACTATTATACCAAATGGGACATCCCATCTGTACTGCACCTGCTGGTTTCTTAATTCATTCACCAAAAAACCAAACTGCTTTCTGTCTCTTAACATTTTAGGAGGGAATTCCTTCAAAACCACCAGCTCCTGTCCATCCACTTGAATCTTATTTTTGTAAGAAGCTTGCAAGATATCATTTCTAATTCTCCTTGTTGTAAAGTAAATCACCACATCTCTTGGCAGCTGCCTTTGTTTTGCCAGCCAAGAATTAACCCTGTAGATTTTGTCAGTTTGAATTGCCACATCTTCTGGCCTTTCTGAAATCAGCTCTGCTAGAGCATTGGAACAAATGTCCTTTAAGTTTTCACCACTCTTTTCTTTCAAGCCTCTCAGTCTCAGGGCAAATTCCATTGATCTATATTGTAGCATGACCATTTCATCATCCACTTTCTCTGTTTTTATCATAACCTCTCCTAATTTAGTTGCTAACTCCAAATTAGCTTCATCAACTTCCCGTACTCTCTCCTCAATCTTTAGCATATGATTAGCCAATCCTGAAACTGCAAAAACAATGTCATCTCTTATTGCATCATGTTTTTCTTCCACCACATCTTTAATTTTCTTTAACTCCTCCGAGAATTCTTTCATCATTACTGCCTGATTGTTCAGGGCACCCATTATAAATTCTTTAAGATCTTGTGACTGTGTATCAGCCGGAAGTGTTGCTTTTGAGTCACTACAGGGGAACCTCCTCCCCCTTTAGAAGTTGGTGGCTTTACTTGTTTAGCAGCCATTTTATTTTAAAATGAATTATTCCTTTTACAGCCACAAAGTCTTGTAAACAGTCTTGCAATATTTATTTCAAAGTTTTTAAAAATAGTTAATCCTCTCTCCAGTCTTTTCTCAGTCCCCAGCAATTTTCTCTTCAAGCGGAAAGCTCTAAACAGGCAATTTCCCTTTAACTTTCACTTTCCATTCCGCCCATAACAAAGGCTTCCTCTCCAGCTCAAGAAAGTTCCGTTTGCAACAATGTATACATGGAGTTAAGCTCTGTTTCTTTTAAAGTGCTTGCACTCTTGCTTCCGCTCTGTCTGCCTCTTTAGTAATCATTAAAACTCACTGTTTGCCGGCAGAATTGGACGCGACGTCTGGCTCTGGCTAGCAGAGACACCAAAGATCCAGAGCGATGGGAGGGCTGAACTGGGGAGCTCTCACCCTCCGAGCCCCTGGCATTAATCCAGGGACTTTCGGGGAGCTCTCCCCACCCCTCCGGCTCTCCTCTCCTTCTTTTCCCGAAGGAGAGTTTTTTCAAACCGCTGGACAGCAGTTTAGCGCTGTCAGGGCGGTTTTAACATCACGCAACTGGCGGTCAATGGAGACCATCCTCGACGTCCGCGGAGCCACTGGAAGTCCAAAGCATCGAGGTTGTTGATCGCCTGAATAATGATCCAACTTGCTCTAGAGTTTATGCCAAGGTGACTGCAAATCAAACAACCAGGTAGTTTCTTAAGAACGGCAACTCAGATCAAAGGCCACCAAAACACGATTAAGATCAACAGAAATGAGGATGGAACAATGTAAGTGTCTACGGAGGTTTTCTAATCATTCAGGTCACGGCTGCCCCAAAGGTGCTTTTCAACAGGGAACTGGACTTTCTTGGTCTTGAAAACCAAAAGAGTCCATTTGTCTTTTGAAAAGCTCTCCATTTACTACAGAAAAATGGAGAGGCTGTAAAGAAGACTCAGCCATGGAAGGCTGCAGGCTTGGATGACATCTTTATTGAACAGATAAAGCAATTTGGATTGAAAGTGAGACGGTGGTTACGAGAAATGCTTGGAACAATGTAAGATTCCTGGTGTCTGACAAAAGACTACAGTTGGAACAGTTTTAAAACCAGGTAAAGAGGCCAATCTCCCTAAGAACTACTGCCCAATTTCTCTCTTGTGCCATACCTGAGTCTCCGGAGAAAGGGCGGCATATAAATTGAACCAATAAATAAATAAACAATAAATACCTACAAAATTGCCTCACTGTAGCTGAAGAACCCCTTCTCATAGAACAGCAGGTTGGATTTTGCTCCCAAAAAAGTTGCCCTGCACAGATCCTTAATTTAACCCTGTATTTTGAAAATGGATTCCAAAAGGGCAACGTAACTTCATAGATCTCATGGCTGTATGCAGTATCATCGATCTTGGAACATTGAAGCAGGAATTTTATGATCTGACTAAAGATTTTAAACTTACAAATATCATTTAAGAATCTGCTTCAGAACCACTTTTTTGTGGACTTCCAGGGAAGGTGAGGTAGATGGAGGAATCAAAGGAATGACTTACCACAGGATAGTGTATTGTCTCCCACTCTTTAATATTTACACCAATGATCAGTTGCTTCCTGTAGGTAATGATGATATGTACGCTGACAATCAAGCAATGACTATACAGGGACAAACATTTGAGAAGGTTCAACAATGTTTTAACTGAAGCCCTTTTAGAGCTGGAGCGATACTATTTTGCTAACCACTTAAGGCCAAATCCAGTAAAAACTGAGCTATGGACCTTCCACCTTCACAATAAGCAGGCTGCTAGGAAGCTGCCTGTTATATGGAAAGGGATGTTATTGGAGCATTGCTACAACCCTAAACATTTAGGGACCATTTTAAATAGGACCCTAACATATAAGCAGACAGCTAACATTAAACTCAAGGTGGCAAGGGTGAAATCCAGCAGGTTCTGACAGGTTCTGGAGAACCGGTAGCGGAAATTTGGAGTAGTTTGCAGAACCGGCAAATGCCACCTCTGGCTGGCCCCAGAGAGGGGTGGGAATGGAGATTTTGCAGTATCCTTCCCCTGCCATGCCCACCAAGCCACACCATGCCCACAGAACCTGTAGTAAAAAATTTTTGATTTCACCACTGAAAGGTGGGTGGATGAAATAACAGCCTCAGGAAATTAACAAGCTCCATCTGGGTTGCCAAACCAGGGGTCCTTAAGGCAACAACTCTGGCTCTTTGCTACTCAGCAGGCGAATGCACCTGCCCGGTCTAATCTAAATCAACACCTGCTGTGAAAGTAGATGTTGTTCTGAATGAAGCTAACAAAATTACCAGATGCCTTAAACCTACCCTTCTAGATAAGATCTGCCACTTAGCCAGCATTGCCCTGCCTGCTGCTTGCAAGGAAGCAGCAGCAAACAGAGAGGCTCGAAACATCCATATTTAGACAGTCAACACCCTGTCTATGGCCTGCAACCAGCTCAGCTGAGACTAAAATCTAGGAAAAGCTTCCTTAGGTCGATGGAAGACTTAAAAGAACTTAAAAGCAGTGAGGACACATGGAAAGGTACAAAGAACCAACACGTGATGGAGCTGACATCTGGGTCTGCCGAAAGTGGAAAAGATGAAAATTGTTGAACAAACTGTGCATGGGTAGAAGAAGATCCAGAGGCACTCTGAACAAAGGGGGCTATTTGGTGGCTTCTGCCTTTGCAGATTGTGGTGACATGCAGACAACAACACATACGTACTGGGTACCTGTCTTTTGTGCCCTCACCAATGCACACTTGAGGACCTCATGGCAGTGCGACAACACAATGTTGCTAGTTTCTGGGCAGGATCTGTTTAACTTGTACGTACTTTAATCTTATATTTTATATTTTAAATTTTATGTCGCGTATTGTGCCTTATCTTAATTGTCATGCTTCTGGCATGAATAAGCAAACAGACCTGAAGCAAATCTGAGCAGAGATGGATTGATTTGGGCCAGACTCTTCTCCCTCTGCAGAAGGCCAAGGCTTGATGCACGTGGCATCGCAGGCTGCTTTGGGCAGAGAGCCAGGAGAGAATGAGTACAGCCACGATTCAAATATGTGCTCCAGCAGGGTGAGATGACGTACAGTGGTGTAAGTGGCCTCATGTCAGGAGTCCATACTGACTTTTCCCCTTAATTATACCTGATCCACAGGTAGTCTGCTGCCTAGTGCAGCAGCCAGGGGTGCAGCAATTCTGTTCAGGTGGCCCTAAGGGGTGAACAAATGTACTGGAAGGTAGCTGGGCTTGCAGGAGTTGTCTCTTTCCTAGTAATGCTCTGTGCTATTTGTGGAGTGACATCCTTCCACACTTCCTTCTTGTACCTGCAATGTTGGTAGAAAAATAGCTCAGTGAACATTTTACCCCAATGACAGTCTATGCCCATGGTGCCACAGGTGGCACGTGGAGCCATATTGGTGGGCATATGAGCTCAGCTCTGGCACACATGCGTGCGCCAGCCAGTTGATTTTTGGGCCTTCTAGGCCCACCAGAAGTCAGGAAACACGCTGTTTCTGGCCTCTGAAGGGCCTCTGTGGGGGGTGGGGAAGGCTGTGTTTGCCCTTCCCAGGCTCCTAGAAAGGCTCTGGAGCCTGGGGAAAGCGAAAAATGGGCCTACCGGGCCCACGTGCTGTCACATGCCAAAAGCAGGGGGAGCATGGGCGGACGGGGCACATAGAATTATGGATGTGGGCACACGTGCGTGTGAACCCCCCGCTCCCCCCACTTTTGGCACGCAATGGCAAAAAGGTTAGCCATCACTGGTCTATGCATTCTTAAGAGGCACAGGATTACTTTCATGTGCGGCATTTTGCATGCTGACATCCCCAGAACATGGCTGGCAATAGTTTATCCAAGAAACACATCCCCACTGTAATACCCTGTAGTCATCTGAAAAGGAGCTGGCAGAAAAAGAACTCAGCAGGATGATAGCTACAAGAAAATGTCCCACTGGGACCAGGGTGGGTGTTTCAAATTATTGGAGAATCCTCTTTTCTTAGGATTCCGCCTGGCCGTATGAAACGTGGTTCCTGGCCACCCTTTGGCAAGGTGTGATCATTCTGTACCACACTTGTTGCGTAGACACACCATTCTGGTTGCTTACAAATCTCCAAAGTCCCCAGGCTCCTAAAGATGCAATAGGGCTGGTCCCAAAGGTGGCTCTTCCGTGCACGCTATGCCTTGTGTTGGGATAATTGGGAAAACCCCACTCTGACCCTAGAGTGCCCTTCTCTGACTTGGAGTAGCTGGTGCCAGAGGCTAGGTTTAAGGTGATAGCCTCAGCAATAGGCAGGTGCCTGTTTTCATTCTGCAGCCTGCAGGACACACGCATAAACCTGAGGGTCATTAGGGGCCAAGGAAGGCATGTCTCTCATCTGCTCTCCCAGAGCCCTGAAGGTGTAGTTATTTAGGGGCCAACTAGCATTTCTGACCTAACAGAGATCTGTAGGATCAATATTTAGGAGATGAAGGTACTCAATAAATACCACAAGGATATCCTATTCATATTTGACTTAATTTGGTGCCTCTGGTTAGGGAAGCCTTTTTTTATAAAGTCTAGTTTCCTCTTTTTGGGTGTCCAAGCCTCTTCTTGCAAAATTGCCATCTTGAGCAGAGGCATCACAGCAACGTCTCCACCGTAAGTGCAGTTTCTGTCTTTTTTCCCACCTGGGACTATGTAGAGGTGAGGGAGGATGGGGACCTCTTCTTTCAGGCCTTTACACATTGGATTAATTTTCCTGTTAAACTCTGTATCTTTGAAGGATGTGTATTTGCTTTGTTTGGTAATCCGCTTGCACTTTTGAATCGCAAGGGATCTTTCCGGTCCTTTGAATACAAATGATTAACAAGAGCCAAGTGGGGTTTGTCTGCACTGATTTTTCTTTCCAAGTGCTTGAGGGAAATTCCAGGAGGGAGCTCCCCCCTCCCAAAGCCAAGGAGAAGAAGGAGCTAAATGCAGGGTGACCAAATAGAGTGACCACTCCATTCCTGGGCAGCAAAGCTTCTTCCTGGGCCATCCTGAGCAAAACAGGTCTGGCAACTGCCCCTACTGACCCCAATAATCTCATCTAGTCTAATGGCAAATTTGGCTATAAATCAGAGAAATTGAGAAGATTTAATGAGTCAGATTTAGTTTTTAAAACTGGGTCAAAGATCTTCTCTTAAAACTGTGGTGGGAGTTATCTTTAGGAGACACCCACTCCTTACTCTCATCTGTCTGGGATCTTTTGGGCTTCAAATATATACATCCAACACACCACCGAAGAAAAGCGTCCATTTGCTTTACCATTTGCTGTCAGATTGGGCAATGTTTGTGGGGAAAAAAATCTGTAGATTAATATTTTTAGATTTGCTCACTCTTTCTAGTTGTTCCCTCCCATCCATGACTGCAGAACTTTTGACGGAAACTAGATCCTACGTACCAAAGTAAGCTGTCTGAAGCCATTTGCAGTTAAATGTCTTCTAAATTTAAAGTTGGATATCCTTTTCCTTAGGATTCCACTAAATGCTAAAAAAGAAAGATTCTGAGTTTTAAATTACAGAGAACATAAGAACAAAAATAAGCAATGAGAAAATAGTCAAGAGATTCACAGCACAGTTAGCTGTGCTGTCAACTAAGACTGTCATTTCACTGGGCCTTGGTAAAGATGGTAGAAGAAGCAATTTGCCAAAGTTTGTTTATTTATTAATATTTAAAAGCTCTCCAATAGCTGAAACTCTCTGGGCTATTTACAATAAAATGCACTAAAATCTACAATTGAAATAAATATATATATAATAAAATCAGATAAAATGTTGGATGAAAACCATATACAAATTAGGCAGCGGCACTGCGGCCATTCAAAACCTAAAAGGATGTAAATTAAAAGGCAATTAAAAACAAAAGTGGAAGGAAGAGGGCAACTGCGCTATATTTTGCCTGAAATTCTTGTACAGTTCTGATTTTGTTCTGCCATACAGATCTTCTGACCTGCAAACAGTTTGTGAAGGAGTGGAATATTGTTTGTGGAACATGTAGTGACAGTTTTTTGAAATAGTTGGACTTGCCAGCACACTTGATGAGACCAAGATGCGGTGGATCGTGTGTAGTCCAGCTGTTTGTAGGAGGGCAGCTGTCTTTGAGGACCAGGATGTTCTACGAAGCCACAATTCAGTGTATTTGCTTGCATGCTGCGGCTTCTAGGAACCCTGCAATTCTACTTTGCCGATCTAGATTTAGCATGTTATGTGAACTGTGGGTTTGTGGGATTAAAATATCTATATATGTATTCAGCCACTATTTCTAAATATTAGATATGGAGACATTGCCTCTTGCTGTGTCACTGACTTCTTCTCAGACTAGTCCATGCTTTTTAAACCATACATTTTACTTTAATTGTACCTTATTTCAGCTGCTTGAGGGTTTTTTTTTCCAACCATGACATGTTTTGAGTATGTGTTTCTCTATCAGTTTTATTTCTCATCTTCCCCATTACCATTTACCGGCTTTTTATAACCATTTAAAAACTTCTTAGAATAGTTTATCAACAACTGACAACTCACCAGAATAGAGAAACGTCTAAACTGGGTTTAAAAAACAATTGCCTTTTCCTGAAACAGATGAAGTTGGTCTCCATCTCTTGGGGGGCAACACTCACCTCCTCTCTTTCTTGTTCCTTTGCAGAACTCCCCACCACTTGGAGATGGATTATTTTATGGAAGGTCTTCCTAACATTTCTGGCTACGATTATTCAAACTTCACAGAGGAACCTCTCAGCGTAGAGAAGAGCAGCCTGAGTCTCATTGTTTTGGTGGCCATTGTTCTCTATGCCCTGGTGTTTCTAGTGGGCACACTGGGCAATGGGGCTGTCATCTGGGTGGTGGGATTCCAGATGCGGCGTACAGTAAGCTCAGTCTGGTTCCTTAACCTCTCGGTAGCAGACCTTCTCTGCTGCCTGTCTTTGCCTGTTCTGGCTGTGTCCCTTGGCTCTGAGAATCGTTGGGTCCTGGGAGATTTTGCCTGCAAGTTCTTGCCCTCTATCGTCATCCTCAACATGTTTGCCAGCATTCTGCTGCTGGCCCTGATAAGCATGGATCGGTGTGCCCTTGTGGTGAAGCCCGTCTGGTGCCAGAATCACCGTTCGACCCACTTAGCTTGGAAACTGTGTGGTGCGGCCTGGGTTTTTGCCACCTTCCTCACTCTGCCCTCCTTTGTGACCAGAAGAACACAATACTACGAGCTTCATCATCTGACGATCTGTGTGGTTGACTATGGCCTCTTTGGTGTAAATCACCAAATTGCTGAGGTCTCTGTGGCGGTCACGCGCTTCCTCACTGGCTTCCTGATCCCTTCGGTAGCCCTCAGCCTCTTCTACGGGCTGCTGGTTCTGCGTGTGCGCAGCAGTCACTTCACACGCTCCAAGAGGACCCTGAAAATGGTCCTGGTGGTTGTGGTGGGCTTTTTTGCCTGCTGGGCTCCTTATCATGGGATTGGCCTGATTCTGGCCAGTAAGACTCAGAGGAGCCCCCTCTTCCGTTCCCTGAACCAGCTGGACCCTCTGACTGTGGCTCTCGCCAGCACCAACAGCTGCATCAACCCCATCATCTATGTCATTGCAGGCCAAGACTTCAAGGCTAAAATCTGGCGCTCACTGAGTGCTGTGTTGCGCAACATCCTGAATGAGGAACCTTCAACAACGCTGCCCCAGGCCAGAGGGGCCGCTCAGGGCCCTTGCACCACCACAGAGGATCAGAGCACTAACACAACCCTGTAAGGCCACTTCCTGAGCAAGGCTGCTGTGCCTCTACTCCCCTTTGGCTGGAAACATATTTACAGCAGCTCTCTCTGGCCATTCTGTACCAGTTTTGCTATGCAGTGGGACCAACTGCCTAAGATCCAGTAACTGTAGCTGACTCTCCGGACCACCACTTCCCCCTTATTCAGTGATAAAAGCAAATAAGTGGACAGAAATCTATCTAAACTTTCATGTATTGCTTCAGTATGTCTGTATGTGTGTGTATATGTGTACAAATATAAAAGTTAGGAAATATTACTGATATACTAAACTTTCATTTATTGTAACTTATATGGCACTTCATTTCTGAGCAGCCTAAATTGCTGATACCAACTAAAAGTCAATCCATTTGCTGCATCACCATTAGGGTCCTACTTTTCCCTAATTTGATTCCTTTCATGGAATTAAATTCAGAAGAAAAGAGAAAAAAGCAGATTCCTCTTCCTGGATATTCGTATGAGCAGAGAAAGCAATAGCAAACTACAGATCCATTTTATTGCAAAAGCAACCAGCACCAATCAAGCACTTTAAGAGCAACAATTCAGCCGTGTACTAGATAAAAAAGCTACAGTATATGAGAATACTCTTCAGGAAGAAAACACACACTGTAATAAACCAGAATAGAGGGCCAGTTTAGTCTAATGGTTATCGCACTAGGCTAGAAAACGGGAGACTTTGAGTTCAAGTCCTGCCTTAGGCATGAGAGCCAGTTTGGGTGACAGATTAACAGAGTTGGAAGGGACCATATAGGTCATCTAGTCCAACCCACCCCCCCCCCCCCCCGTTAAAGCAGGAGACCCTATATCATTTCTGACAAATGGCAGTCCAATCTTTTCTTGAAAGTCTCCAGTGATGAAGTTTCAACAACTTCCGAAGGCAAGCTGTTCCATGGGTTGATTGTTCTGTCAGAAAGTTCCTCCTCATTTCTAGGTTGAATCTCTCCTTGGTCAGTTTCCATCCATTATTCCTTGTCTGGCCTTCAGGTGCTTTGGAAAACAGCTTGACCTTCTCCTCTCTGTGGCAGCCCCTCAAGTATTGGAACACTGTCTCCCCTGGTCCTTCCCTTCACTAGATTAGCTATGTCCGGTTCCTATAACCGTTCTTCATATGTTTTAATCTCCAGTCCCCTAATCATCCTGGTTGCTCTCCTCTGCACTTTTTCTAGAGTCTCAACATCTTTTTTATAGTGGGGTGACCAAAACTGGATGTAGTACTCTAGTTGTAGTCTTACTAGGGCTTTATAGAGTGGTATTAGTACCTCACTTGAACTTGATTGTATCCCTGCATTAATGCAATTTAGGATTGCATTGGCTTTTTTAGCTGCCACTGCACACTGCTGGCTCATATTTAGCTGATTGTTCACTAAGATTCCAAGATCCCTCTCACAGTCACTGCTATTAAGCCTGGTTTATATGTGTGCTTTTGGTATTTCTCACCTAAGTGAGACTACTTTTCTCTACATTTCTACTTTTCTCTACATTGAATTTCATTTTGTTAGATAGGGCCCAGTGTTCAAGTCTGTCAAGATCCATCTGGATCTTGAGCCTATCTTCTAGTGTGTTGGCTATTCCTACCAGCTTAGTATCATCTGCAAATTTGGTGAGTTCCGCTTCTATTCCCTCATCTAAGTCGTTTATGAAGATATTGAAGCGTACTGGGCCTAAGACAGAACCTTGTGGCACCCCACTGCTTACTTCTCTCCATGTAGACTTAGACCCCATTAAGGACTACTTGTTGAGTACGGTTTGTCAGCCGGTTGCCAATCCATCAAGTGGTGAAGCTATTTATCCCACTTTTTTCTATCTTTCGAAGAAGTAGGTTGTGGTCTACTTTGTCGAATGCCTTGCTGAAATCTAAGTATATTATGTTGACAGTATTTCACTGGTCTACTAATTTAGTCACTCTGTTGAAGAATGAAATAAGATTAGTTTGGCATGATCTGTTTTTAACAAACCCATGCTGACTGCTAGTTATTACTTTACTTGTTTCTAGGTGTTGGCAGATCTGTTTTTTTATGATCTTTTCCAGTATCTTCTCCGGTATAGTGACTTTGGGCCAGTCCCTTTCAATCAGCCCAATCCACCTCACAGGGTTGTTGTTATAGAGACAATAGGAAGTGGTGTTGGATATGTTCGCTTTCTTAAGTTATTTGTAAAAAATGATAAAGGAGGGGTATAAATACAATAAACTCCAAAAAACAAAAGTTAAGACAATGTGTGTCACATATTGAAATGAAATGAAATGAAATATTCCAACTCATGTGGCTGATTAAAAAGATCTGTCCATTCAACCAATTGCCACACAGTCAGGGCAACTCAGGTGCTCATGCGCACAAACTTCTCATAAACGATCAAAACCTACCTGCTCGCTCCGAGCTCTCTGCTCATCTGCCCAAGCTTGGGGGAGGCTACCTCCCTTTCTCCGCCCACCTCCCCACCCTCGCAGCTTCCCAGGCTTTCCGCCGCAGCGCCGCCGGCCAGCCGAGGGAACGGCCGAGATGGCGGCGGAGGGCTGGGACTGCCCCGCCACGCGCGCCCGCCTGGAGGCCGCCTACTTCCCGCCGGGCTACAGAGGCCAGGAGCTGGAGGACTTCTGGGCTTTCTTCTGGCGCCTGCGGGGCTTCTGCGAGCGGCGGGGGTCCGGCGCAGGGGACCGGCCGGCCTACGATCCCAAGTGCCGCCTGAACCTGCGGCTGCCCCGGCGAGAGCCGCCCGGCGTGTCTCCGGCGCTAGCGCGCCACTTCGGCCTAGCACTGCTCCGCTTCCTGGACTTCGCGCAGCGGCGGAGCTTGGCTCGGCTGGCGCGGCTGCAGCGGGAGCGTGCCGCTTTGCCCATCGCCCGCTCGCGGGAGTCGTTGCTGGCCGCCCTGGCGCGCAGCCCGGTGGTGCTGGTGGCCGGGGACACGGGCTGCGGCAAGTCCACGCAGGTGCCCCAGTTCCTGCTGGCCGCCGGCTACGCCCACGTGGCCTGCACCCAGCCGCGGCGCCTGGCCTGCGTGGCCCTGGCCCAGCGCGTGGCCCGCGAGAGCCTGGGGCGCTTCGGGGACCAGGTGACCACAGGCGCGCGGGCGGTGGGGGGCAGGCGGGGCGAGTGGCGGGGAACCGTTGGGGGCCTGGAGCAACCGCTCTCCTTTCCCTGCGCAGGTCGGCTACCAGATCCGCTTCGAGAGCGCCCGCTCGCCGGCCACGCGCATCGTCTTCCTGACCGAAGGGCTGCTCCTGCGCCAGGCCCAGCGGGAGCCCACGCTGCCCGCCTACCGGGTGCTGATCGTGGATGAGGTTCACGAGCGGCACCTGCATTGCGACTTCCTGCTGGGCGTCCTGCGTCGGCTTTTGGCTTCCCGGGCTGACCTCAAGCTGGTGCTCATGTCTGCCACCATCAACATCCAGCTCTTTGCCGACTATTTTGGCGACGCTCCTGTGATCCAGGTTCCTGGACGCCTCTTCCCCATCACGGTGAGGATGCGGGAAGAATATTGGGGATGGGGGGCTTCTCTGCCAGCAAGGTGGCCTTCTCCTTGGAGCAGGTCCCAAGGCTGCCTCTGCAAAGGTGTGGGGGTTGTGCTGTGGGTTCCTTCCAACCAGGGGATAGAATGAGGAGGGCTTTATGTTTTAGGCACCCTTCAAAAAAGTTGGTGTGTCCAGCTCTGTGCTTCTTGATCTCTCAGATGGCTTTCCACACGGGTATTCTTCTGGGCTGCTCCATGCTGATTGTGTTGAAGAAAGTACTCCTAGGCCCATTTTGCAGTCTTCGGGGGCTGTATTTGCTCACCCCACCTAGTCAACATCTACACAAAACTACTGGGTTGGGGTTTGGTATCATCAATGTGCTGATGTTACATCTTTTGACCCCAGTCCGGCTGCTAAAGTCCTGTCCCTTTGCCTGGAGGCTGTGCTGGTTTGGCTGGGGAGGAACTGCCTCCAAACCCACCGGGACTGAGTGGCTGTGTGTTTGGGTCACCCAGATCTGGGGATGCTCTATGAATGTGGGGTGACATGTCCCCATTCAAGTTGGTGGACAATCTGGGGATGTTCCTGGATTCACAGTTCCTGCTCACAGAGCAGCTATGGCCAGGAAGGCTTTTGCACAACTCAACTGAGGTGCCAATTGTGCTTTCTCAGCTTAGAAGGCCCTGCAGTCAGTCACGCAGGTACTAGTCGCCTTGTGGCTTGGCTACTGCAATTCATTGTACCTGGGGCTGCCCTTGAAGACCACCCAGAAACTGGCCCAGAGCAACCTGCCTTTTGGAACAAGGTTCTCCCGAGAAATTGAAGGCCTGGCCTGCTGGTGTTTTGGAGGGCCTTTGGCAAGGGTGGTCGAAGCCCCTTCTGGGAAGTATGGGTTTGTTTGTTTTCATAGATTTGCCATCTTTTGTAGTATGTAGATTTCATACATCAAAATAAATAATAGTAATTTGCCAAGTCCTTGTATTCCCCCTACTCTGAGTTTTTAATCAGAAGCTGCCCATGTCCTTCCAGCTGTAGTTTTTGTAATACAGAAGGCTTAAAATTGTGGTTTGAAAGAAGACCAGGTTGGCCAACATGACCTCCTGTTCCACGCAGGTCATCTATGAACCCATCCGCCCTGAGGAAAGCAGCCGTGGGAGCAGGGAGAGACTGGGCGTCCAGCCCTTCCTGCGAGTGCTCCAGGCCATCGACCACAAGTATCCGCCAGAGGAGAGGGGAGACCTGCTCATCTTCCTCAGTGGGGTGGCTGAGATTGGGGCGGTGGTGGAGGCTGCACAGTCTTACGCGGCCTTCACCAAGCGCTGGGTGGTCCTTCCTCTTCACAGCACCCTCTCTGTGGCTGAGCAGGACAAGGTGAGTTGAGCAGAGTTAGAGAAGGTAAATTGCCTCCTCCCACTTTCAACGGTGAGAAGGCCTTGTTGTTATGGAGAGCAGTGGCCAATTAAATCCAGTATGGTGATGTCACCAGATTGGGTGTAGCTGGAATTTTGGGGCTCTTTCAGCTTGTGGTGGTCCTGATATCCTTGTGTTTTTTTCATGGAAAGAGGAGAAATCCTAGCAATAGCACTTAGACTGACATACCGCCCCATAGCGCTTCATGGCACTGTCTAAGCCGTTCATAAATGTAGAGTCAGAGTTTCTGGGGGTGGCAGCTAATGGAAGCTTTCCAGGTTTCTGTTGCAGTTTTTGTTATCTTTCTGTGGCCAGAGAGATGCAACTTTAAAAAAAACACCCCAGAATCTCTTAATGACTGCTGTCCTTGCTCTTCAGGTCTTTGACCTTGCTCCGCCAGGAGTCCGGAAGTGCATAATTTCCACCAATATTGCCGAGACTTCCGTGACCATCGATGGGGTCCGGTTTGTTGTGGATGCAGGTGAGAGTTCTTCCTCCCCTCACCCTCCAGGTTTGGCTGATGGAGGAAAGCTGCTTTTTTTCACCCAGGAAGCAAACCATGGTACAGGAAAGTGGCTTTCTGTGGAGATGATCTTGAAGGGAATATTCAGGCAAAGCCATTCCAGAAGCAATGGGGGCAGAAGGGAAAGAAGAGCTCAGGCTATCTCCTCCCTGGGGCGTAAGGGGGAGGGGAGGAGGAGGGCCCCAAGCAGACTCCCATCGGAGAGCCCTCCTGGTGTCCTGGGGCGTTGTGATCTGATTTGGTGCACAGGGTTCACCTGTGTTATTTCTCCTTTCCCAGGACTCAGACCATGTTTCTGCCCTCATTTTTGTAGAGCTTCTGGATGTTCCCTTCCAGGTCATCTCCATAATGCTACACTGTGGGGACGGACATGGGGGCCCCCAGAATGGAGTTGGGATTAATCAGCCTGGGCTGTTATGTGCAATTCTGTCTTTCCTTGGAATGGCACAAACTGGTCCAAGATAAATGGTGCTCTTCTCAAGATGCAGTATATATGAAATGTCAGGAAATTTGTTGCCTAGTCTGGGGTCACTAGATCTTGAAGCCCAACACTCTGTAACAGGTCCTGACCGAGAAAACCTACACCACTAATAGAGTAAGTTGGTTATGACCAGGGAACACCAGATGCCGACCCTAAAATTATCCAAGCACAAGACCTCCCCCCCCCCCCCCGGTATTTAAAACAACACACAGACATTGTCACTTAAATAAAAACAACAAGAATTGTTAGGATTAAGGAATGAGCAGATCCTGCATGAACCATCTAGTCTATACTCAAAAGATCTTGAAGTTCTGGTCTTCAAGTTGTTCCACAGGTCCTTCCAGAGTAGGACGCAGCCGATCCCTGAAATCCTGAAAGCAAGGCAGATAAATACTGGTGTGTGTGTGTGTGTGTGTGTGTGAGAGAGACCAGAAGGAGCACCCGGGTTTACCCTGAACTCTGGTCAACTACCAATCCACTGAAAAGCCCTATGGTATAATGAGACCCAAGAAGAGGAGAAGGTCCAGAACAGCCTGGAGCAGCTGCCTAACCCTGTGGGAGTAGATCCATCAGGGTGCCTATGAAGCCATCCTCCAAAGTCCCTCAAGTGAAACATAGCAACTCCCAACGTAAAACTACTGGTAGTAAATGGATACCAAGTCAGTTGACTGTAGATCAAGATCCCCAAGGTTTGAGCACAGGAAACGGCAGCAACCCTGGGCTTTGGAGACAGGAAGGAGAGGAGGGGAGGGGAGGAAGAGCAGTAATCTTTGGGAGGACCTGCAGAAGGAAACTGCCAAAGCATTTTGCCATGATTGATTCAGGTTATCAACAAAGGATGGATAAGCTTGAGTATCCCCAGGGCAAAAATAACATTGACTTCCAGTTGCTTTGCTGAAGGGAACAATATAAAGACTAAAAGATAACATGGACAACAGCATCTAGGAACAGAGTCTAGACCTCGGCGTCCAGCGATCAAAGACATCAATTGCTGATGATGGGCCCAAAAGGGCCTTATCTGAGGGTAGGACCATGAGAGACCCTCTCAGCTGAGCAGCCTGCCTGGTGATGACTGTTGGAAGACAAAAGGAGATGATGCTGGGCTTTTCCTCCTTTGATTGAGCTCTGGGCTTTGTTGCTGATAAATTTCCCAATCCTATTCTTGGGATACCTGCTTTGATATCTCTCCTTCCAAAGTTTTTCATGTCTCTCTTCCTCATGGTTGCCCTCCACTCCCCTTCTTTTCAGGAAAGGTGAAAGAGCTGAGCTATGACTCCAAGGCCAAGCTACATCGCCTCCAGGAGTTCTGGATCAGTCGAGCTAGTGCTGAGCAACGGAAGGGCCGGGCAGGCCGCACTGGGCCCGGAGTCTGCTACCGCCTCTATGCTGAATCAGACTATGACAATTTTGCCCCCTACCCATTGCCGGAGATCCAGCGAGTGGCACTGGATGCCCTGATTTTACAGGTAGGCTTGCTCCATGGTGGCTGTGATTCAAGGCGGCGTGTTGGGGGAGTCACGAGGAAGACCGCTGCTCCCTCCGGGTGCCTCAAACTGCACAAAGGGGAGGGCTGCAGGCTGTGCGGATCTGGCTCAGGAAGGTTTTGGCATCCAGTTGCAGAGTGCTGGCTGATGCCCAGCAGCCCTGCTGCTGGGGAAGCGCTTCCTTAGTGGAGGTCTTCTGAGAAGAACCACCACCATCTCCCACTTGTTCAGGGTGGGAACCTGGTTTGTGGGAAGCCCCACATTCCACTCCTAGCATGGGGATGCGATGGGGAGGTGTGTGGATAGACAGTAGATGATGAGAAAAGCTGTTTCCTGTCTGGGCTCTGGAAATCCGAGGCCAGTTGGCCTAGTTCTGGGCCACAGAAATGCCTTCCAAGGGCCTGTCTGGTCCCTCTGGGTCTTCCTGAACAAACCTATGGATTTCCCCTGGCCTTGAGAAAGAATTCCTTCTGCCCTCCCTTTTGCAGGTGGGAAGGGCAGGCAGGAGAGCAGCAGGGAAGAATTGGACGCAACGAGCAGGAGAGTCTGGGTCTTTTGGGGCCATCCCTGACCTGCTTGTTAAAATGAACCCACCCGCATTCTGCCCTCTGTTCCCAGATGAAGAGCATGGGCCTAGGCGATCCCCGAGTGTTCCCTTTCCTGGAGCCACCCCCTCGGGCCAGCCTGGAGGCAGCCCTGGGCTATCTAAAGCATCAGGGTGCCCTGGACTCAGCAGAGGCCCTAACACCCATTGGGACTCTCCTGGCTCAGCTGCCAGTTGATGTGGTGATTGGTGAGTGATGGGTGCAGCTGGTATCCCTGAGAATTAAGGCTTCTCCTTCTGGCCACTTTGAGTGCAGTTTGCTGGGTTGCTTCCAGATTCCTTGTCATCTCATAATCTGCCTGGTGTGTCTTCCTGGAACTGACAGCTCCATGCAGGGCTCAGATTGAGTTCCCTGGAGTGGGCATTGTGCTGGACTTTGCACAATGTTGGTGGGGCCTTTCGTGTTGGTGGGGCCTTTCGTGGCAGGGAGGAGTGGCTGCCTGGGTGGGCACTGCCTACTGCCTCATGCACTCTCTCCCTCTGCAGGGAAGATGCTGGTGTTGGGGACACTCCTGGACCTGGCTGCCCCGACGCTCACCATTGCCGCTGTCCTCAGCGTGCCCTCTCCCTTCCTGCACAGGGGCGGGGGACGCAGTGACCTGGACTGCCTGGCAGCCCGGCGAAGCCTGGGGAGCCCACTGGGAGACCCCCTGACCCTTTTGAATATCTTCAATGCCTGGGTCCAGGTAGGCAGGGCACAGGAAGTGCCATAGATACAGCATGAAGAGCTTGGCTTATTTATTTATTTATTGATTGATTGATTGATTGATTGATTTATAATTTATATACCGCCCTTCTCCCTGAGGACTCAGGGTGGTGCACAGCCAGAATTAAAAACATGAAATACAAATATTAAAAACAATTAAAATCTATATAAATTTGGCCCAAAATTTAAAAAACCACAAACCAATTAAACATTTAAAAATTTTAAAAAATTCTTCCTAAGCCAGCCCGGCTTGCTGGAAAAAGTGGGTTTTAAGGGCATGGCGGAAAGCACTGAGGTCTTGGATTCTCCTTATCTCTGGGGGCAGCTGATTCCAGAGGGTAGGTGCCCCCACAGAGAAGGCTCTCCCCCTGGGGGTCACCAGCCTACATTGTTTGGCTGATGGCACCCTGAGGAGGCCCTCTCTGTGGGAGCGCACGGGTCGCTGGGAGGTCGTCGGTAGCAGCAGGCGGTCTCGAAGATAACTAGGCCCTATGCCATGGAGCCAGTCCTTCCCTTCCTGGGTGACATCTTCCTCGAGAGCCAGAGGAGTGCCAGATAGGACGCTCTCCCTGTAGGGTCCTTTCCCAGCCCAGGGCCCTTGTGCAATAATATTTCTCTGGGTTCCCTGGATCTTCTTTTGGCATTTTCCTCTTGGCAACTGACACCCCATTTGAGGCAGCATCTTTCCATTCCTGCTCCAGGCAAGGGGATAGGAAGGTCTTGTTGGCATGTCTGTCCCTTACGTGGGGGATGGAGCTGGACTTTGCTCTCTCGCTGAGCCATGTGAGCCGGCTTCCCTTGTGTCTGGTTGGCAGGAGAAAGCGGCCAATCGCCGAGGATCCCAGCGGTGGTGCAGGCGTCGGGGCCTGGAGGAGCACCGACTCTACGAGATGGCCAATCTGCGGCGCCAGTTTCAGGTGGTGTCCGTTGAGAAGGGCTGGGAGTTAGGATGGCCGCTAGGCAGATGAAGCTGGACACCTGGTGGTGGGAAGCTCCCGGTGTGGTGTTGGTGAAATGGAGGAGTCGTGTTCTTTGTCTTCACTTGCAAGGACACCCTTTTCTCTTTGCAGAGAGAAGAGGAGGTGGGCTGGAAGGGGCTTCCGTAGCCTTGAGCAAGGGTGGGCTATCTTTTCCTTCCGGTTGCTCTTCCAGGAACTGCTGCGGGACCACCGACTGCTGCGCCCTCCTGCTCAGCCTTGTAGCTCCTACGCTCGACAGAGGAGACGGCGGGAACATCGAGAGCTGCACAGACTCAAGCGGGAGCATGAGCAGCAGGGTGGGCGCCGGCGGAAGCTGTTGCGGCTGCAGGAGGAGGAGCAGCAGCAGGAAGGAGGAGGGTCCCGTTTTTCATCTGGGGAAGAGGAGGAGGGCAGTTCCTGCCTAGACATTCAGGTGGGGCAAATGAGAGGAAGGGCCAGCTGACTTGCAGTCCCCCCCCAACACAGACACACAGACACACATACATACACACATATACATACATACAATTTTTATTACAGATTTTTAAAAAGGAAGATAACTAATACAAGCTAATATAAAGAAGAAGAGAAGGAAAAGAAAGAATTCAAAGAGAAAAAACCCAAAAATCAAGAAAGGGAAAAAAGATACAAAGAAGCAGCTTCTGATCTTCATAGCAGTTATATGTACAATTATAAACTTACCACTTACTCTATGGTTACAGGGGCGGCAGGATGGCTCAGCGGTTGAGATGCTGGGCTTGTCGGCTGAAAAGCTGGCAACTCAGGTTTGGGACCTGAAGACCACACAAAGGGGTGAGCTCCGTCCTCGCTGCACCTGCCAACCTAGCAGTTTGAAAGCAAATGCGGATAGATAAATAGGTACCATTTCTGTGGGAAGGTAACAGGGCTCAGTGATGTCATGCTGGCCTCCTGACCATGGAAATGTTGAAACTGAGATGAGCAGCGTGCTCTAGAGTCAGCAATGACTAGTGGATTTAATGGCCACAATTGGGACTAGAATTTCCATTGCTAAGCAATGTGGTTGTTAAGTGAGTCATGCCTGATTTTACAACCCTTCTTGCCACAGTTGTTAAGCAAATCATTGTGGTTGTTAAGTGAATTAGACGTTTATTAAGTGAATCCAGCTTCCGCATTGACTTGGTTTGTCAGAAACTGACTGGGAAGGTCACAAATAATGATCACGTGGCCCCATGTCATGGGGACCTACCGGTTGCCACGGCCCAAATTGTGGACTACTTTTAATACTGAATCTCCACACAATAATCTCACTGCATGTACGAAAACAAAGTTCCATGACTCTGGAGATTCTCAGTCATCCAGGCCTGGTTGTCCCAAAGGTGCTTTTTTAAAAGGCAATTGGACTTTCTGTTTTTTCTTTGAAGACGTTTTGCTTCTCATCCAAAAAACTTATTGGATGAGAAGCAGAACGTCTTCAAAGGAAAATACAGAAAAACTAGTTTCCTCTTGAAAAAGCATCTTTGGGACAAAGTTCCATGACTTTTTCCCAAATGTTTGTCCATAAATTCCAAAAGAGAAACTTATCAGTTTTTAAAATCTTCTGAATTTATATATATATATATATAAAATACACACACACACACACACACACACACACACACACACACACACATTTGTCAACGTATTAGATAATAAGTATAAACATAGATTGGATACATGAAATAGATACAAATTTGATTTGATTTGATTTGATTTATATTTATATGATTTAAATAGAGGAAACATTAGGACAGGGACAGTAGGCACGCTGATGCGTTTATGCACACCCAAAATCCAGAATTTTCTAGCTTTTTGCATGTCCACCAAGCATTGGCCCTTTCTCTAAGGACACTGTGGCCCCTTCTCTATCGTTCTGTTTTCAGTGGCTGCTTCCATGGGAGCAGCAGGCCCTCTCTCCTGGGGGGAGTGGGGGGAGTGGCGTCTTGGCCTCTGAAAGGAATTATTATTATTATTATTATTATTATTATTATTATTATTATTTATTATTTTTCAGATTTCTATACCACCCTTCTCCTTTCGGACTCAGGGCAGTGAACAGCCAAAATAAAACATTTGTACACAAAAGTTAAAATAGATTTAAAATAATTAAATAAAGTTTGGCCCATAATTTAAAACATTTCAATTAAAATCAATATCAAATTTTAAAAACCCACCATAAAATCAGGACAGCCCGGCTAACTGAAAAAAATAGTTTTTAAAGGCCCGATGAAAAGTCCGGAGGTCTGGGATCACTCGTATCTCTGGGGGTAGATTGTTCCAGAGGGTAGGTGCCACCACAGAGAAGGCTCTCCCCCTGGGGGTCACCAGCCGACATTGTCTGGCCGACGGCATCCTGAAGAGGCCCTCTCTGTGGGAGCGAACTGGCCGGTGGGAGGCAATTGGTGGCAGAAGGTGGTCCCATAAGTACCCCGGCCCTAAGCCATGGAGCGCTTTAAAGGTGATCACCAACACCTTGAAGCGCACCCAGAAGTCCACCGGAAGCCAATGCAGCTCACGCAGGAGAGGAGTCACATGGGAGCACCCCGTCGCTCCCATAATCCCCCGCGCGGCCACATTCTGCACCAGTTGGAGCCTCCGGGTGCACCCCAAGAGGAGCCCCATGTAGAGAGTGTTACAATAGTCCAGACGAGAAGTGACGAGTGCTTGAGTGAGCGTGCGTAGGGAGTCCCAATTCAGAAAGGGGCGCAACTGGCGTATCAGGCGAACCTGATAAAAAGCCACCCTGGCTACGGCCGTCATATGCTCTTCTAAAAACAGCCGTGCGTCCAGGAGGACGCCCAAGTTTCGGGCCCTTTCCATGGGGGCCAATGATTCGCCCTCAATAATCAGCAATGGTGCCAGCTGGCTATACTGGGACGCCGGCAGCCACAGCCACTCGGTCTTGGAAGGGTTGAGTCGAAGCCTGTTTCTCCCCATCCAGACCCGCACGCCCTCCAGGCACTGGGACATCACTTCCAAGGCATTACTGGGATGGTCTGGGGTGGAGATGTACAATTGAGTATCATCAGCGTACTGATGGAACTCCACCCCAAAACCACGGATGATCTCACCCAGGGGCTTCACATAAATGTTGAACAGGAGGGGCGAGAGGACCGACCCTTGTGGCACCCCACAAACAAGGCGCCTCGGGGTTGACCGCTGCCCCCCTGTCAACACAGATTGCGACCGGTCGGAGAGATAGGAGGAGAACCACCGCAAGACGGTGCCCCCCACTCCCAGTCCCTCCAGCCGGCACAACATGATACCATGGATGATGGTATCAAAAGTCGTTGAGAGATCTAACAGGACCAGGATAGAGGAGTAACCCCTACCCCGAGCCCTCCAGAGATCATCCACCAACGCGACCAATGCCGTTGCCGTGCTGTACCCAGGTCTGAAGCCGGACTGGAGCGGATCTAAATAGACAGCTTCATCTAGGTACCGGGGAAGCTGTCGCGCCACCACACTCTCAACAACCTTCGCAATAAAACGAAGGTTGGAAACTGGACGATAGTTAGCCAAAACAGCCGGATCCAGGGAGGGCTTCTTGAGGAGGGGCCTCACAACCGCCTCTTTCAAGGCGGCCGGCAGAGCACCCTCACTCAAAGAAGTGTTAATAATCCCCTGGAGCCAGCCTCGTGTAACCTGGGAAGCCAACACCAACCAGGAGGGACACGGGTCCAATAAACATGTGGTCGCGTTCAGCCCTCCCAAGATCCTGTCCACGTCCTCGGGAGCCACAGGATCAAACTCCTCCCAGATAACACTCTCAAGGCCTGCCTCAGTCATCTCGTCTGAACTAACCCAGTCAGCGGCCAAGTCTTCCCGAATCTGAGTTATTTTATCATACAGATACTGTACAAAATCCTCAGCTCGGCCCTGCAAGGGGTCATCCCGCACTCCCAGATGGAGGAGGGAGCTGGTCACCCTAAACAGGGCGGCTGGGCGGTTATCTGATGACGCGATAAGAGCGGCAAAATAGCTAGATTTCGCCGCTTTTATCGCCACTAGGTAGGTCTTAATGTGAGACCTTACCAGTGTCAAGTCAGATTCAGATCAGCTGGCCCTCCAACCGCTCTCTAAGCGTCTTTTCCGGCGCTTCATCTCCCTCAGCTCCTCGGAGAACCAAGGAGCTAAGTGAGTTCAGAGTTGAGTCAGAGGCCGCAAAGACACGACACGGTCCAAAGCCCCGGCGGCCGCACTGTCCCAGGCAGCCACCAGGGCTTCAGCCGAGTCGTGAGCCAGAGTCTCAGGAAATGGCCCAAGCTCCATCTGGAACCTATCAGGATCCATCAGGCGCCTAGGGCAGAACCACCTGGTCGGCTCTGCCTCCCTGCGACGGGGTGCGGCAGTCAGAAAGTCAAGTCGAAGGAGCGAGTGGTCAGACCATGACAAGGGTTCAATGCCTATATCCCCTATATCAAGGCCACTCAACCACTGACCAGAGATAAAGTCCAGAGTGTGTCCACCTATGTGAGTAGGGCCATGAATTACTTGGGTCAGGTCCATGGCCGTCATGGAAGCCATGAACTCCCGAGCTACCTCAGACGTTTCACCGATAGATGGCAGGTTGAAATCCCCCATGACCACAAGTCGGGGGGTATCAGCCGCCACCTCAACTATGACGTTGAGGAATTCGGGCAGGATCGCTGCCACGTGGCAGGGAGCCAGGTACGTGATCAACAAACCCATCTGCACCCCACAACCCCACTTCACAAAAAGGGACTCACATCTGGCTATCTGAGGTACAGTGGTCTCCCTCGGATCAAGACCTCTTAGAATGACCGCTACCCCCCCCGCCCCTGCCCTGAGCTCTCGGCTGATGAAATGCATGGAAGCCTGGTGGGCACATATCCACGAGGGGAACCCCCCCTCATGGCCCAACCAGGTCTCCGTAATACCTGCCAGGTCCGCTCCCCACTCCTGAATAAGGTCACAAATGAGGGGGGGGGGCTTATTTACTACGCTGGTCACTTTGGAAAGCACAGGGAGGCTTCCTGCCTCACCCGGAAGTGGATGTTTGCAACATGGGGAGGGTGGAACAGGGGCCTTTGGCCTGGTCCTTCTAGAGGGCCCCTGAAGCACTTTGGGGGGGGGTGTCTTTCCAACGGAACACTGGGGCTGAGGGCTGAAAGGGAGAGTGGATATGTGCCTGTGTCTGCCTTTCTGCATCTGCAGGCAGCTGGTTGTATTGTCGCCTTGCAGGATGTGAATTTTCAGCTGCGGCATGATATGGAGGAGCTGCAGGCAGCTGCCTGTGAAGGCCACGGTCTCTCGGCCGACCAGCTGGCTCTGCTGCAGCTGGTGCTGGCTCAGGGCCTTTATCCTCAGCTGGCTGCCCCCGACCCTTTCAACGAGACCCGCAAGGATTCGGAACAGGCAGGTGTCCCTGCTGGCCCTACTAGCCGCTTTGTCCTACTGAAGGTCAAAGGGGGCTGGAGTCAGGCCCGGCATTGCAGGGGGAAGGTCTTTCTAGACATTAGTGGTCTCCTAATCGGTCCGCTGCTGTGACTCACCCCTGCTTGTTTATTTCTTGTTTTATTTCTTGCTTCAGTCTGTATAGCCGCCTATCTTAAATCCCGCACATGATCTGGGTGGCCTGCAGCAGTTAAGCACAAAACAAAAGAATACAATATATAAACAGTTAAAAGATCCGATGAAACCATTCTTGTGTGCTCTCCAGATCTTCCACACGAGAGAGAAAGCTGGCCTTGTCCTGCACCCGACCAGTGTGTTTGCTGATGCTCCAGAACTGCTGCATTCGGACTCCAAGGCTGGCAAGGATCCAGGTGAGGAGGAAGCCCATCAGCCCCAGGAAAATCTCAACTCCCGCTGGCCTCAAGAGAGATCTTGGTTACCTGAGAGAGTCAGGAGCTTCTTTTCGGCTTTCTGGTTTTCCTGGTATTCCTTGGAGGTTTCCTGGACTGGAAATCATGGTTCTAGCCAGACTTTGAAATGAAGTTATGACGGTGTGGGAGGAGGAGGGAAAACCCAGGTTTTCATCCCAGGATTGTTTTAACAGAAGGACTAAATAATTTCACTGGAAAAAAATATGGGGGGGGAAATGAGCCTTATCCATCTGAAGGTTCTGTTGCTACTTATTTATAATTCTTACCAGGTGTAATGGTCCGTTCCTCTGCAATGGTTTGAATGACAGAGTGGCTTCTTGAAATGTTGTTGGCTGAGTGCTGCATCCTGAGCAGACTGGGAAAGAAAAAAAAAAGTCAATTAGATTTGAAATGAAGGAAAACCTCGGATAACATTTTTTAGAACTAACAACTCCTGTCAACGCAATTCACAAATGACAACTCATATTTCTATTGTGGAAGATTTATTGTGTACTCATTCTACATCTTCTTTTATTGTTTTTTATTCATGTCACGATTAAAATAAGGCATAGAGACTTTTGGGTCTGGCTTTCTTCTGCACCTGGAGGGCAGTTGGCAGTCCTGGGTCATGTAAAGGTTGCACTGAAGCAGCCAAGACGTGGATGTTGCAAGAAGCTGCAAACAGGCTATCCTCTCCTTTCGTGGCTGTTTCAGCTGGAGGGCCATCAAGGGTGGGAATAAGATTTTTCCAGAGTTTAGGAAGAATGGGAATAGGCCTTCAGAGGGACCTGAGGGAGTGGCTTTCCTGCCCACAGATGCCAAGGAGAGGATGAGCAGGCACCCCCAAGTCCTGTCCTTCGTCTCATTGCTGGAGACCCACAAGCCCTACCTGGTGAACTGTCTTCGCCTGCCGGCACTGCAGGTGAGTGGGCTCTGGCAGGCTGTGTGTCTCGCTCTGCCCCTTCGGTTCTCTTCTTCCTGAAACAGCTGCTTTTTCCCCCAGGTGTTACTGCTTTTGGCTCGCTCTCTCGATACCAACGCTGACTGCACACGTATTGTGGCTGACTCCTGGCTTGAACTCCAAGTCCCCATGGCAGAGGTAGCCATGCGGATGCTCGGCATTGCTCTACGCCTCCGGGCCTCTTGGGACAAAGTGTTGGACAGATGTCTGCAAAGATTGGCAGGCCAGGCTGGGGAGGAAGAAGAGACAGAGGCACCAACCAGTGGCCCAGAAGTGTGCCAACTCACACACGAACTGTTGAGCTTTCTGAAGATGGAGGTGCGTGGCTATGCCATAGGGAGACAGGTGGAGGCTGGCCAAACTTGGTAGGCTGCTGTCTGGAGAGAGGTTGTGGCTGCTGGGTTAAGGAGTGGAGGAGGAACCTCCCTGCTAGTCAGGAGCAAGGGCTCAGCTTCTCTGCTGCTGGTCTGAGCATCTCTGGTTGTCCCTTTAGGTCCAGTACAGCTTCCGGCGAATGACCCTTCTGGAGCAGCAGCACCTTTATGGAGGCCCTCAGATGGCACCTGAGGAGGCTAAAGGGCTGCCCAGTTTCTTCCAGGGGGTGCAGCTGGTGCCCCACGAGGTGAAAGGTGGCTACAGGATTGGCGAGTTCCTGACATTTAATTGTCTGGCAGTGAGTCCAGGAAGGGACAGGGTGAAAGAAGAACTCCTGCGTTTGGGGGTGTTTTTCGTTCCTGGCTGTGGGAGGGGGCAGCAGCCCACCCGCCCTGTGACTACTGTCTTCTTATACCTCCACAGGGAGAGGGAGACCTGTACAATGACTGCCTGCGCAGTTTCTGGACGTGCCCACGATGCGGCCTCTACATGCCCTTCACTCCTCTGGAGCGTGTGGCCCATGAAGAGGGCTGCCGGTCTCCTGACCCTCAGGACGGGGAGCCTGGCCACAAAGGCAAGTCCTTTTGTAGCTGCATTTTCAGCGGGGTCTCCTGGCATTTGGGAAGGAGAAGGGCAGGGTCTCATCTTCAGAGCTGGAACACTGGGGTCCTTCTCATTGTGCATTCTCTGCCCCCCTCCCCCCCAGGGCCCAGAGGGGGTGCAGCGGAAGCTGCCTCTGGCACCTGTGCCCTGCAGCAACTCTACCACTGTGCCGTCTGCCAGGACAGCCTGCACCTTACACCCACAGAAATCCTGAAGCATCGGAAGCAGCATCAGGGGTACCTGTGAAAGGACCCTTAGCTGATTCTCACAGTTGGATAACTCCCTGGAACTGGCTGTGGCTTGGAGGATGAGCCCAGAGAAAGGGGAGGCTGGCTGCTCCCCAACAAACATAATTTGACCCCATCAAGGTGAATGAGTCACTGTGGGGCATGCCTGGCATTGCTGCAATAACCTTGGAACTGATGTGGGCATACTGTAAATGTCAGGCATTACTTATTTTATTGCGGTCATTAACCAGCACATTTTTAACCATTCTGCTAAAATAAAATATGCTAATTTTAAGATGGGATTATGAGGATGTTTTAATAATAAAAATAAAATCAACTATACCAATGTTCAAATGGCAATAGAAATTCTGAAAATAGAAAACCAAACAAAAAGGAAACAATCCAGTTTGAAAAGATCTACAAGAAACTCAAACTATAATAAAAATGATGGATGGATAAAAAAAATTGAAGATGAATTTATTAAAAATCAAATGAAGAACAAGAGCAGAAATAGCTAAAATTGGGTGAAAAGGATTACAAACAACATTTGGAAATCATCAATTTTAGCTCAAATATCTGACCAGCTGCCATCCCATTATAGCTAAACATCTTAAAATTGAAAGGTGGAAACTGCCTCAAAGCATCAAGACCTGGGCCATACCTGTGGTATAATTAAAAACCTCTTTTTTACAACCCTGTAATCCCTTAATTTGGGATAGAGTCGGTGACTGGATGGTGCTGAGGGTTTACTGGCTGGATGCCCTTCTTGACGCCTACAGTAAGTTTGCAGCAAATATTTTCTCTTTGCACCTCAGGAGTGCAAACCTGCTGCTGCCTCAGATTGAACTCTCAACCTTCCTAGGGGGAGACGAGCATCTTCACTACTAGGCCACCACGCCACTTAATTCCTGGGATACAATAGACTGCTGGAATTATTAATGGAAACAGCTCAAATGGGCAGTTTAGACTAAAAAACAAGAAAGATAATGACTATGTACTATGCATTATATCCCTGTAGTGATAGTGATCAATTATATCTGCCCCACAAAAATGGAGGCAGAGGTTTACTGCGAGTCAAACTGCTGAAGAAGAAAAACATGCATGGCTAATTACATAAAAGATTGCCAAGAACAAGCATAATTGGAACATACTGAATGTTCAGGAAACAAAACATGAATATTGAAATAATGTAATAAAAACAAGAACCGACTGCTGGTAATCCATGGTCAATTTCTATAAAAGATCAAGGGGAAAGCAGATAAAAGTTAAAACCTGGCAATGGTTTTAAATTTACAACAAAGAAAGTTACTCTGTTTTCTAAAATTATTGGCTCCCCAGATCTCAATCTTGCTAAGCTTTTTGCTTTTTGAGTCAAAATCCTTTAATATAGTATTTTCCCCCTCTTGTTTCCAAAACAAAAACAACTAAGTCTTTTATTTTTTTCCTACTGTTTGGAAGACCTCTCTTAAATTGAAATTAATTGTATCCAAAAGTGTTGTAAGAAAATGATGCTTTCGCATATCGCGTCCATAAAGGCTGCACAGTGGTTTTGAGTGTGATGGTAATTCTTCAGCTCCTAAGATGCTCAACCCATAGACCCCAGGAGAGACTCAATTCCCAGAGTCTCACTAGGAGCAGCTGTCCAGAGCACAAATGGCCCATCTCTCAATCTATATCTCCAGAGAGAATTTCATTGGTCAAAAGTTGTTGCCTGGCTGTTGATCTTTGCTGTCCCTCCTGGCATAAATGCTCACAAGGGCATCTAACCCACCATAGGTCCTCACCTAGAAGACTGAAATCACAGGTGTTGGCAAGCCTGATTTTGTGATCGACAGAAGGGAAACCATAAAGGTTTTGGGAATGACCACCTTGGTTAGGTGGGTGGCTTCTGTCCATGTCCAGCAATTTCTTTCATCATCCCTGGAGAGGGCCACAGTGTTTATGGCATGCTTTGTTCATGGGGCAACCAAGTAGGCTCTAGAGTGCTGTTAGCAACAGCATCTGCTTGACTCATTCATCTGTGGGCTTCCATAGTTCCATAGCTATTGTGAGGCTTCTAAATTGCATTCCTGAAGGTCAACTAAACACAAGACATTGGAATAAAGACAGGCATTTACACCCACTCAACAGCCTTGAGAGAAGTGGGTTGCTTTCATTGTGTCAATACAGCAGGAGCTCTGGAATTTCCCCACCATAAAAGATTTCCCTTTTCTAAAGCTCCTTTTGCTTATCAGTTAAGACGACGGTGGTCATGTAAGGGAGGAAGAAGGCTTTATGGAATGTGGCATCCTGACCACAGAAGAAGGGAAACATCATGATCAGAGGAGTTGGCCTCATCCTTGCACTCAGAGGGCACCAAGGACCCATCCTAACAGCCAGTCTTGCTTGTATGAAAGGAGATAACGGGGAGGGGAGGGGCAGCCGGGGGATGCAATGGCAGTTTTGCTGAAGCAGATTATCTAATTTTAGTCCCCAATTCATTAAAATTCAGCAAAAGCAGAAAATCTTAAGTAATATTGTGCCTAAAATTAAGCACAGAGCCACAGAGATATTGTTTAAGTATCTCCTCATCAAGTTTTTCATGTTTTGGCCAAATAACTTTTGAAAAGTTATTGCAGGATACAGTTCATCTCATGATGAACACTCATTTAGGCAATGCAGATCATGACCCCTCAAGCCAAATCTTCCCCATTAACACCGCATGGCAAGACATTCTCTGCTTTTCCTGGCACTGAATTCCACTTGAGTATTTCACTGGGACCTTCAGTTTCCTGGTAAAACATGGTAAAGTATCAGTTGTAGCTGCAACAGCCTTGCACCTGGAAGGGGGGAAATTGTAGTCCAGTGATGCTCACTTCAGTATAGTTTTAAGGCAGTGCCTTGCAATGCAGAGATGTAGCATTGATGTCCTATCTATCTTCTCACTTTGAGCAGCTCCTTCCTCCAAGCTGGCAAGACTTCTGATCAGTGGTGAAATCCAATTTTTTTTACTACCAGTTCTGTGGGCGTGGCTTGGTGGGCGTGGCAGGGGAAGGATACTGCAAAATCTCCATTCCCACCCCACTCGGGCCAGCCAGAGGTGGTATTTGCCCATTCTCCAAACTGCTCAAAATGTCCACTACCGGTTCTCCAGAACCTGTCAACCTGCTGGATTTCATCCCTGCTTTTGATGCTGCTTTTTCGCCTCATGATGTTCAGTAGAACTTTGTAGAATAATCCAATTCATGGAAATTTTATGTTTGTAATCCTCTCACTCATCTTTTCCCCCTCCCATTAAGAAGGAAAGACAAAGCAGCTGCAGAATTCCTTTATAGCAGCACATATCAGGCACCATCTGTCTGGAAGCATCCTGCTCAAATGTGCTCCTCTGCAGCTTCTCCAGCCTCCACATGGCAGAGTTTGGAGTCTGAGAAAATGCAACTCACTTTCTTTGATTGCCATCTGGAGTGTGGTTTGAACAAATGTGTGTGGGCAGCTATGAGAAGTAGTGTGAAATCATAGAAAATAATGCGGCTCATGTCCTTAATGAACCAGTGCAGCTGCTGCCATTTAAAGATCTTTTTTCTTTGAACAATTTCCACATCTCGTTTAAAGGCTAAAGGCAACTGAAGGTTTACAATATACTTTGCATACTTTGGGGAACTCCTTGTTAGGAAAAGCATTTAAGAACCTAGGAAAGGATGGAGGGATAACCTTTATCGTAAGAACCCTTCTCCCATTCCTCATTTGTGCATGCCTCATGCCCCCAAGCAATGCTCAGGCTTCAGTTCTGGTGGAGAGAGCTTAGCCTGTGGGGGGGGGGGATTGGGGATACCCTGGTTCCATTGGATGCAGGACTGGGAACACAAGCCCATTCCAGCCAGCTTGGGGATTCTTTCCCACAGGAGCCCCATCTGGTGGCCACCAGGGCATATCCATTTGTGGGATAGAAATAGTGATAATACAAGGGTGACTTGACTTCCTGATCCTATCTGATTTGTTTCACAAATGCATATTTAAACGTATCAAAAGAATTGCTTGTTTGCAATCCATTTTGGAGAGTATTTGCCCAAGGAACTCGAACCAATTGAATGAATTGTCTATTTTTACTTTTGATTTCCCTGCCTTTCCTAATTCTGGATTTTGAAATCAAATTTATAAAGGTTGGTAAGTCCAAAATTATATGGTGAGCTGCAAACTAGGATATGAATGTGAAGTTCTAATCTCCTGCCACCCCCTTGCCCATCTGTTGGCTCCTGGAGATCAGGACTATTGCTTATTGTACATCTGATTGTATTTGCTTTAATGTAATCAATTATTTGTTTCTGCTTTGGGATGTTTTACAGGTGAAATGGCTTGCATGCACTTTAAGCCCTGCTTTTGCTCAGAAACAGGTTCCCAACCATGCTCCTGTAGGGGAAGAGAGAATTTAGGTCTGCTTGGAGCCACTTACTATGGGAAGGGGCAAAAGAAAGCATGTGGCAAGAGGGATGGCATTCATTCAGCTGCTAGGAACTTTGTAGGGTCCTCCTTCCCTACAACCTTCTTCCCAGGCCACAGAATGTCTTGCTGCCAACCCAGCTTTGCTCCAGGGGCCGAGTCTTCATGAGCAAGTTGCACAGGAAGACAGCAACCCAGAGAAAAGACACTAAACTGCCTGCCAATCGCTTGCCTGTGCTTGGATGTTGAAGGCGTCCATGCTCTGAGGCTTTCCCTGCTGTTGCTAAACAATTCCTGATCAAGATACTCAGATAGCAGCAGCCCGGAGCCCAGTTCCATCTCTGGTCAGGTCTCTCCCTAACGTTTTGACAGGTAAGAGTTTCACCACCATTGTTGTGGTTAATTGCAAGTCCTAAGATCTGTCTCACCACCGACAGACTCTGCCACATTACAACAATGCTTCTTGGATAAGTGCCAACCAGAAAGAGGAAAAGTATTTCTCACACGCACATCAAACAAGGGAGGCTGGCAGAATTCTGCGCAATTTACTTGGCATGCCCAGTTTTTGTCTCCATTGAAATGAAGACAACCCACTTCTTGTCTTCACCAGGATCAGGAAAGGAAACCAAGCCTGGCAATTTCTGTGAGGGTCAGGGCAAGTGGCATTCCTGCCAAGCTGAGGCGGCCATGAAAAAGGCCTGTCCTTCCTTACAGTAGAATTTTCAGACTCTTCCGCCCTGGGTTTGAAGAAACTTCAGTCTGGCACCAAGAGCAATGGTGCACTTTCTGGGCATGGGAGATAGTTGTGGCCAATTTGTCACAGAGACCCAAAAAAAGAAATCTCAAATCCCTCACTTGTGGAATAGCTGAGGTCCAGGTTTTTCTTCTCTGCTGCCAGAGGCCTCTGCCTGTCCTGAGGGGGTGCACTCTTGTAAGTGAGGTCATTGCCCCCCCCCCTCTGCCTGCTCTTGGGGAGTGTTAATCCCCCTATCTGTCTGCTGATGGATGAAGGCTGATTTGCAGAGAGCAGAAATACACCAGGGTTGGAAGGGACCTTAGAAGTGTTCTAGTCCAGCCTCCTGCTCAAACAGGAGACCAGGGGTCCCCAAACACACTCCCACCATAACATAAACATAAACATAAGCATAAACATGCTTATGATTCTTGATGAACATATCCTTTCTTTTATGTACATTTATTTATTTATTTATTTATTTATTTATTTATTTATTTATTTATTTATTTATTTATTTATTTATTGGTTCAATTTATATGCCGCCCTTCTCCAGAGACTCAGAGAGGCTTACAATGTGTTAAGCAATAGCCTTCATACTTTTGTATATACCTGCTTAGTACGGCTTTCGGCCCCCCCAAGCGGTGTTCTTTTTTATACAAAGTCAGCTTATTGCCCCCACAATCCGGGTCCTCATTTTACCTACCTCGAAAGGATGGAAGGCTGAGTCAACCTTGAGGCTGGTGAGATTTGAACTTGCAGTAATTGCAGGCAGCTGGTGCTACTTTAACAGCACTTAGTCAGCTGCGCCACCAAGGCTCTTGATGTTGAGAGCATATGCACCAAGACAAATTCCTTGTGGGTCCAATCACACTTGGCCAATAAAATATTCTATTCTATTCTATTCTATTCTATTCTATTCTATTCTATTCTATTCTATTCTATTCTATTCTATTCTATTCTATTCTATTCTATTCTATTCTATTCTAACATAACATAAGCGGCGGGCAAGTGTGCAAACAAAACCATCCCCTCCCCCCACCATCAGTCTTTGGCGCTGGTAGGTTGGGTACTGCGGCTCTAGACCATTTCAGACAAGTGATTGTCCAGTCTCTTCAAGATCTCCAGTAATGGAGACTCCACAACTTCTGGAGGAAAGTTCCACTGGTTAATTGTTCTCAGTGCCAGGAAATTCCTCCTTAATTCTAGGTGACAACTTTCTATCCCTTGCTTCTTGCCCTGCCTTCAGGTGCTTGGGAGAATCAGTCCTCCCCTTCTTTTTGGCAGCCCCTTAGATATTGGTGATTAATATCATGTCACCCCCAGTCTGTCTCTTCCCGGCAGCACCAGCTTGAGCGCAAAACTCCCTGCGCTTCTCTGAATAGGGGGGCGGCGTGGGCGCCCTGTGGAGAAGAGGTGCCTTCAGCTGCTGCTGCTGGAAACGGCAAGACTCCCGTGGGCAGGCCTCGAGGAAAGGAGCCACGCAAAAGACGGGTGGGGGGGGGGGAGAGAGGATCAGGACTCGTCATTTCCGTCTGCGAACAGGCACATGTGGGGGGGGTCACAGCATGGAAACACGGGCGCACCAAGCGCAGCATTGCCAGAAATCCTGCGAGCTTCAACACAGCTGTCGGCTGGTTAGCTTGCTACGCCCTCTCCCCTTCCGCGCCCTCTCTTCCTCCCCTGTCTTCTAGCAGCGACTTCCTTCAGAGACGGCGACATATTCGCTTCAGCAGCCGAGCTGGTGGAAATCCTTCCGCCGTGGCGGCGGCGGACTGGCTCCCTTAGAGGTTTGCGTGGACCATCCGGGCGGTGGCTACCGGGCGTGCTCGGCCGCGGCGATCGCGCGGGAGCGTTAGGGGGACAGGAGCCGCGAGAGCAGGTGGCAACCCCCAGTTCGCCTCGTCGGAAGAGGCGGCTGCTGGGCGAAGCAGGCGTAGCGCCGGCGGACTGTACCGCGCGTGTGACGAGTCGGCAGGAGGAGCCTCTCCGGGCGAGCGCATGGCCAGCCTCGCCTACCAACTCAGCCGCGCAGAGGCGGCGGGACCGCGAAGAGCGGCCGTCGGGCCAGGTAAAAGCGCGCGGCCAGAGGGGCGTCGCGGCGGCAGCCCACCTTCGCCTTTGCCCTTGCCCAGAATTGCGCAGTCGCCGTCTGTCATCCCGGTCAACCTTCGTGGAGAAGACCGAGGAGCCGCTGGGAGCGGAAGGCTTCCAGGTCGGCGCAGCGGACCTTGACGGAGGCGAGCGACCTGGTCTTGCTCACTCTCCGTGGGGGGAGGACAATTGTCGCCGGCAAGAGGCCGGTGGCAGGTAGGGCGAGCCCCTTCCCGACTGATGGCAGGCCTCAAGGTGAGAAGGGAGGCGGGTGGGACATCCTAGAGGTGGGTTTGCGCTCCTGGCTGCGGGGAAGCCGCGGCGGGGCTTCAGCGGGAGCCCGAACCATGTTCGGGGTTTACCAGTGCAGCCGTGGTTCCCTTCCACCGGGCCTCGTTGTTGTGAAGCGGAGCAACGGGAGGAGGCGGCGCTTCGAAGCTTGGGGTATGCACGCGCGTGTGCGCGCTCTTGCTGCTGGCGGAACGGCCTCTTTCCACTCGTGCCAGGCTTCCTCCGAGGTGGATGAGCTCTTGTCAGCAGCTCACGCGTGGCCCCTGCTGGCCATTCTGGGCGGCTGCTCTGAGGTGCCGACCTGGCGGCGGGGAACCCCTAGTGAGGAGTGGGGAGCACTTGCTTTCCTGTGGCGCGGAGGTAGCTTCGAGCCGAGTCGGACAACGAGGGCTCTCACGACGAGCGTGCAGCGCAGTGCCCCGTCGGGAGGCTGAAGACGCCGGGGCCGGGCTTCGCCGCCAGGAGAAGCCGGCCGGTGTCGGACGCGCCTGGTCTCCAGCCCCGCTGGGGCGCCCTCTCCACTGGCGCTCGCTGCGCCTTCTCTTGGCCTTCAGCTGCAGACGCTGCTCGGCCTCCCCGCCTTTTGCAGGTCTCGGGCCGGGGGCCTCTCCGCGGGGCAGCTTTGTAGCCGGGAGCCGCGCCGGTCTGGGTATCGCATTCTTGGGCAGGCGAAGTCTTCGGCCCAGCCCTGGTGGGCAGCGCGGTGGGAGCGCGGCGGCGTACGTCTGGGGTACTCCTCCCCGCTAGGCAATCATGTTCAGATCGTCGGGTTCGTCCGCCAATGTTGCGGCGTGTGTGTGTGTGTGTGTGCGTGCGCGCGCGCGCTTGTCAAAGGATGGCTTCATCCCGGTGGCTGGATGGAGATTCTCGGTGGGCTCTCCCCGCTGTCATCAAGGGAAGAAAGGACCGTCCTCTCTTGCCCCGCCCCAACTGAAATAGCAGGGACCCTCGAATGACGCTTGTGGCCGGCTCGCTCCTGGACCGGTGTGCACGTGAGGACGGGTCCCGTGTCGGCTACGAGGCTGCTGGAGTGCTGCGGGTTCTCAGCCAGGTGGGATGGGGCTTCACCCGGTGGGAGAGGCGGCTGCCGGAGGATGGCCGGCAGAGCCACGTGCCATTAGTGCTTTTTATGTTTTCTGTGTGGAACACGAAGAGAATGTTGTGGTTTTTCTTTTAAAATGTTTTAGAATTGTTTACTGTTTAAGCAAATACATTATTTGTCAATAATTGCATAGATTAAGAGTATAACAGCCATAGCAACGCCTCCTAAAGAAAAAATGGGTGACTTGAAATGTGAAGGTGGGCGTGGCTTAATGAACAGATTCCCCCCCCCCCCCCCCAAGTCTGTTTCCAAGGCTTCACCTGCTAGAGGCCAGCCTCTTTCCCAAACCAGCCACCAGAGTTTTTTCCCTGCTGGATCCCATAGGGCAGCTAACCTTGTACTGTGATGCGGGGGCATTTTGAAGGGCCTTGGCTTCAGCTGCCTTGCTCTGCTGCTGCTGGCCCAAAGGGTTGGGGTGGTTTTGTGATTCCTGTGACGCTCCTGTGGGAAAGCGCGACCTGTGGGAAAGAGGTGGGCCCATGTCTTTCCTGCAGCAGGCCTCAGATTCTGTGGTGTATGGAGTTGTTGGCTGTTGGCTCATTGAAGCGCCTATGTGCAGAGGCAATCAGCCGGGACCTCCTACTCAGGAAGGCTGGGTATTCATGCATGTGGAGTCCCATTGGGCCATCTGGTTGCCCAGCTTTCTGTGTTTTCTATGCACATATTGGCTGTCAAAATTTTGACTTCTGCCAAGTTTCTGTTCAAGATCTCCAAAATAAAGCCTAATGTGGAGATCTCTTTCCTTTATTTCAAATTTTGACCCTGTGTAGAAGGGACAAAGATGTGGGAAGGGGGCATCTTGTTCCTCTACACACATTGAGAGAGAGAGACAGACAGACAGACAGACCCACCTCTATTTAAAAAGATATAGGCATCATTTTCACAAGGAGTGCCTTCTTCATTCAGAGCCTGTCTTTAGGCCTTGGGTGCTTGTGCTGAAAACTGGCCTTCATTTATTTATTTATATCCTGCATTTATCCATTTGCATTGGATCGGCATGGAAACCTACCCTTTTGGCATCTTCTGTATCACTTAGCAGCTGCAGATACATTAAGAGACGTCTAAGAGAATGGTAAGTTGCCTAAAAGGCGACTGTAAGACCAATAAAAAAAACAACAAAACAAATCAGAAGCCAAACATATTATAAGGTCTTCACCACCACTCTGGGCCAAGGGCTGGGAGAACAACCATGGTTTTAATGAATTTCTGAGTGTCGTTAGGGTGAGAGCTATTTGAATTTCCTCAATTAAGAACTATAATTTAGCTGCAAATTGTGCCCAAGTTTATTGTTGTAAACTGCAGGATACGTGCATAAATTCTAACTACAACCAAGGTTTCCTCCATCTGGATTCAAGTGTGGAGACCTTGGTGCTTGGTTGTTTGCTTCCAGACATTTCAGTACCCAATTAGGTAACATCATCAGTGTGAGGAAGTATGCTGTCTCTCAAGGACCAAGGCAAGGGTTTGGGTCTTTTTTTAGTTTCCCAAATAGGCTAACACTTGCTCCACAGGGTGCAGCTGTTCAAATTTCAACTAACCTCAACCCCCTTTCCCCGCCGTGGCATTTCTAGTCATTGCTTCTGGAGAGTGCAGGAAAGTCTTGCAGCTTCTCTCTATTGCAGATGTGGCCACAGAATTGTAGAGCAGGAAGAGGCTATTTTGCCCATCAAAAATGAAGCATCTCCAATAGATGGGTACCTAACACCTTCAGCAAAAGGAGCTCATCACCCCTTGGTTAACTGGCTCCATGACTGAAACTGAATGTTGAGGTTTTCCTGCTTAGAACAATCTGGGCTTTAAACACAGAATGCTGCAACCTTTGTAAACACATGTCGGTTGCCAAACACCCAAAGTTTGATAACATGACTGTGAGGATGCTGCAATGGTCATAAGTGTGAGAACTGGTCAAAAGTCACTTTGTTCAGTGCCATTGTACATTTAATCGGTCAATAAATGAATGGTTGTAAATCAAGGACTACCTGTAATGGTAGGTGGGTTTCTCTGAGGCTCACACTCTGGTTGTTGTTTTGGTAGACTGTCAATCTCCAAAGTACAAGGCTTCCTATTAGTCCCATCTTGCTTTTCAGGAGGGGAAGGGTGCTGCTTTTGAGACTCCAGGGTCTTGTTGGAAGTTTGTATTTACTTGACAGTTGTTCAGGAAAAGCTATTGTCAGCATTTCTTTGCTCATTAAGAGCCATTTCCATGGGATGGGAAGGCTGTAATGTTCAGGGCCCAGTGGATTTTCTGATGCCAGGTTTACCTTGGGCATCAACCTTTGCTGCTCTATTTTTGAGCTGGGAAATCATGCTTCAGACCATTTTTTCCCCTCCTAAATCTAGCCAGTGTGCCATGAGCCTGAGTCTAACCCTCAAGTGCTCTATAAGAAAAGTGTATTTATGATTAGTCAAGACCTTCTCCTCACAGCAACTGTCCTGGGAATTTCAGTATCCTTCAAACACCAGAAAATTATATTGGATTACCTGCCGGAGATACGGAGGATCCCGGATCTGCGCACCTTCCATCGCGCTCTCAAGACTTTTTTATTCCATCAAGCCAGCCTGGCCTAAATCTTTTCCCCTTTAAAATGTAAATTTTAATTTGTTTTTAAAATTATTGGGTGTTTTTTATTTGTATCGGCCAAATTGTTTTAATTCGGTTTTATTCTGTTTTTAAATTTTGTATTTATGTGTTTTATTCTGTGGCTGTTCACCGCCCTGAGTCCTTCGGGAGTAGGGCGGTATACAAATCCAATAAAATGAAAAAAAATGAAATGAAAATGCCCAGTCAAGTTCCAAGATCCCAGCACCTGGTCCTGCTCTTTGCTGGGATTATCATTTTAAAAAGATTTTTTTTCTTTATGGAGTCAGATGCTGAGAATTGTCCAAAAATGTTGATTGTTTTTTATATCATCTGTTGCCCTAGTGAAGGAGTGGTGCTGGTGGGCTGAATCGGAAGCAAGAAGAATGGGCAAGTCAAAAAGAAAGAGGGAAGGGTCCTCCCTCACTTCCTTGCCAAAGATGCCACCTGACCCATTGATAAATTGGTCCTATGTGGTCCTCTCCTGAAACCTGCACTTTTGTGGCTACATCTTGTAATTCAGAAATCTGAGTTCTTGGAAAGTTTATTTATTTATTAGGCTTTTATAGCAATATTCTGCCTTTATTATTTTATAAGTAACACAAGGCAGTGAACATACATAAAACTCCTGTTTTTGGGAAGTTATTTGGGCAGAGCTGGCCTTCAGCTCATTTTCTGCATTAATGGGCCTTGAGAATGCTGCTTGCATGAGAAGGCCAGCAGGTGGGAAAGAGAGAGAGGTGTGCAGGGTCTGGAGCTGGCTTAAAAACTATCCTTGTTGACAGTGTTAGGCTAATTAAGCATGGAATCCAGGAAAAAAAAATTGGGAGCTGAATGTCTATGGAGACTCTCGGTCATGCGGGTTATGGTTGTCCCAAAGGTGCTTTTCAAGAGGCAATTGGACTTTCTTTGTTTTTTTCCTTGAAGACCTTTTGCTTCTCATCCAAGAAGCATCTTAAATTCTGACTGAATGGCGGGGTGAGGGTGGGGATGGAAGGTTCATATTCCTTGCAGTCATCTGGTTGTTAGTATTATGGGAATCATTGAGGCCACTTGGGGGTTTATCTGCCCTAAGGGTCAGATGGGTCAGAGAGCAAATGGGTCTGGGACCTTCTTAGAATTGCTGAAAGGACTGTGTTGTAAACAGGAGATGGGTGGTGCCAGATAGATGGTGTCCTACCCTTCCCCTTCTGTTAAGAGAAGGCCGTTCCATTTTAATATAGATGGCCTCTTTAGAATGTGTGCTTTGCTGTCCTCAAATAAGTGACCTTTGTCTTTCAAATGCAGATGGGCCACTGAATCTTGTACTGATGGGTTTGCTCTCCTATGTTGTGCCATGCGTTTGTGAAGTAGTTAACAGAATAACGGAGTTGGAAGGGACCTCAGAGGTCATCTAGTCCAACCTGCTGCTCAAACCTGCACCCCTCAAATATTGGAAGACTGCTATCATGTCACCCCCTAGTCCTTTTATTCATTAAATTAGATCTACCTAACTCCTGCAACCATTCTTCATATGTTTTAGCCTCTAGTCCCTTAATCATGTTTGTTGCTCTTCTCTGCACTCTTTCTGAAAGAGTCTCAACATCTCTTTTATAACATGGTGACTAAAACTGGATACAATATTCAAAGTGTGGTCTTTCCAAGGCCTTATTAATGTAATATTAACACTTCGCGTTATCTTGATTCTATATGTCTGTTAATTCCAGGGCCTGGTGGCTCAGCAGACTAAAAACATTGTGATTAACACCAGCTGTCTGCAATTACTGTAAGTTTGAATCTCACCAGGCTCAAGGTTGACTCAGCCTTCCATCCTTTCTAAGGTAGGTAAAATGAGGACCCAGTTTGTGGGGGCAATAAGCTGACTTTGTATAAATATACCAAAGTATGAAGGCTATTGCTTAACGCATTGTAAGCCGCCCTGAGTCTCCGGAGAAGGGCGGCATATAAATAAATAAAAAAAAAAAAATCAGCCTAGGTCTGTGTTGGCTTTTTTTGGCAGCTGCAGCACACTGCTCGCTCATATTTAAGTGGCTGTCTACTAGAACCCCAAGATCCCTCTTGCCGTTATACTATTGAGTCAGATACCACCTATTCTATACCCGTGCATTTGGTTTTTCTTGCCTAAATGTAGAACCTTACTTTTTTCACCATTGTTTTGTTTCTCCAATGTACAGATCTGTACATATCTCACATTGTATTGTATTGCATATATCACATTACTCAGTTTATGTCTGGTGTTTTGTCCTTGGGGTGGAGAAGCTTCTGCCTTAGTATATTATAGGGTTTAAAGTGTGCATGTATATTGTGTTGGTTGAAAATCCTCCTGAGCTTTTCAGATATTCCTGCAACGTAGGGCATGAAAACATTGCTTTGTTTGTTGTTCTCTTCCTTATCATGGAGGAACTCCTGCTGGATCTTTTTTTGGATTTGATGAAAGCCCAGTTGGAATAACCACAAGTTCTTAATTTATTTCTTTTTCTTTTCCCACTTTACTGGTAGGAAAATCTTCAGCCCAGTGGTGTCAGGTTCTGATCACTCTCATTTTGTGCTCCAGTGGATGGTGAGAATCAAAATGTAAATACTGATCTGTGTGTGTGGGTTTTCTGTAAACATCACTGTTAAGGCTTCTGTTTTTCTTAATGTGTACTGCTCAGTCCAGGAAAGCCAGATTATTTTCTTGACATTTTCCCATGTGAACTGAATGTCTCAGTCCACAGAACTGACATTACAGAGTTGATTATAACCCCCACTCCCCACCCCCCACAGATCAGGCAGAACCTTGTCCATCCCAAGCATAAAACACCCAGACATAAGCTGAGCAATGTGATATATGCAGTAGAATGTAACGAGACATGTGTAGATCTGTACATTGGAGAAACAAAACAACCACTCCATAAATGCATGGCACAACATAGGAGAACAAACATCAAGACAAGATTCAGCAATCCACCTGCATTTGAAAGACAAAGACCACAGCAAAATCCACATTCTGGACAGGGAAGACTACTGGTTTGAAAGAGGAGTCGAAGAAGTTGTCTACGTTAAAATTGAACAGTCCTTCCACAACAGAAGGGGAGGGATATGATACCACCCATCTCCTGTTTACAACACAGTCCTTTTAGCAGTTCCAAAAAGGTTCCACACCCATTTGCACTCTGATTCAGGGACCCTGAGGGCACAGATGAACTCCCAAGTGGCCTTAATGCAGGTGATTGCAAAGAATATAAATCCTTCCATTCCCCCCTCCATTCAATGAAGAACCTTCGTGGAGTCTTCAAGGAAAAAACAAAGAAACTCCAATTGCCTTTTGATAAAGCATTTTTGGGATAATTGGGAGGACTAAAGATCACCACCCCTTTTGCTCATCTAGTGATTTTTATGTGACATTTTAAAAACTGATTTATAGCAATAAGTAGAAAAAGTAGTTACTGTACCATGTAACTATTCTTAACTTTTGTACATTTCTGAAAATAAAAATTAACGGTTATTATTATGCATTCTGTTGTCGATGTAGGTTTTTTGTTATTCTTTTGCATCTTGAAGGGTGAATTTTGTTTCGATTCTTGATTACGTTGTATAAGGAATTGAGAATCACATAATCTCTAAAGAACACAAATAATAAGTACCCTTCTAGATGACAGTTTTACAAGTACCTCGTTTTTTAAAACACCTTGAGCTGGAAATTTCTTATCTCACAGCTCACAAGATGTACAATAGGAAGAGCTAGCTTGTCTAAACAGCCTCTCTTCTAGGTGTTAATTAAAAAATGTGGGCCAGCCATCGAACAGAGAGACATCCTGCTATTGATTGATTTACTGAGTTACTTTCCTGAATATTATTGGTTTGGGGAGAGGGGGTATATACCTCTGTAGCAGTGGTGGGTTGCTACTGGTTCGCCCTGCATCGGGTGAACTGGTAGCAGCAGCAGCGGGAGGCTCCACCCACCTGCCTGGATGCCTCTGTGCATGCATGAGTGCACGCACGCCCACGAGCAAACTGGTAGTGACGGGAGTTGCAATCCACTACTGCTCTGTAGGTTGCTAAGAGGGACAACATCTGCTTTCAAAATTCAGATATGCCATTGGTCCAGAGAGGGTAGAGGCAAACTGTAGCTTTAAAATAATGGGGGTGGTCACAGGTACGCTAAAAACCACCTGAGAAATAAACAAAAGAGCAGTAATAACAACTCCCCTCTATACAACCTGCTGGTGATAAGCAGCAGGGGCCAAAAGGAGCAGTTTCAAAAATCCAGGTAGAATTCTGTTTGGAAGACGAAAGATTGCAAAGAAAAGGAAGGACAAATCTTGGCTACTTGGTGCTTGTGGGGGCCATATGCTGACTCTGTACACTTAGAGAGGACTGTAAAGCACAATGAAGCGGTATATAAATCTAAGTCAGTCCTGTTTTGATCTAATTCACTGTTGTTTTATGTTTGGTGCTCTCTCACTTCCTCCTTTTTCCCATGTCCTTCCCTGGAATGTCAGTTTCATCGCCAGGCACAGCAGGAGCTGTTGGTAGAGACGGAGCTGGGCAGCCTGTCAACTTGGGAGTTGCAGATTTTTTCTGCACTGGAGCCTGATGTTTTGGGGGAGGAAACTTTGCATTCAAGGGATGAAGAGTTTGATCTTCATCAATACTTTGAAATGTAACAGAGTTAAAATAAGTAAAAATTACATTCATTTTAGAGGGCAACCCTATTCCTTCAATTTTGCATTATCCCATTACAATGAAAATGACTGTAGCAGGGTTGCTTTTAATTTGCAAATTCCCTTTTGAATAATTTTTATCTAAAAACTTACAAGGTGCACATTGATATCTTTGGCAGCTGAGCTGGTAGAATAGAATAGAATAGAATTTTTTATTGGCCAAGTGTGATTGGACACACAAGGAATTTGTCGGTGCATATGCTCTCAAGTGTATATAAAAGAAAAAATACATTCATCAAGAATCATAAAGTACAACACTTAATGATAGTCATAGAGTACAAATTAGTAATCAGGAAACAATATCAGTATAAATCATAAGGATACAAGCAACAAAATTACAGTCATTCAGTGGAAGGAGATGGGTGGTGGGAACGATGAGAAGATTAATAGTAGTGCAGACTTAATAAATAGTTTGACAGTGTTGAGGGAATTATTTGTTTAGCAGAGTGATGGCGTTCTGGGAAAAACTGTTCTTGTGTCTAGTTGTTCTGGTGTGCAGAGCTCTATAACGTCATTTTGAGGGTAGGAGTTGAAACAGTTTATGTCCAGGATGCGAGGGGTCTGTAAATATTTTCACAGCCCTCTTTTTGATTCGTGCAGTGTACAGGTCCTCAATGGAAGGCAGGTTGGTAGCAATTGTATAATGGAATGAGTGGCATGCAGCACTTCTAAGGTGAATCAGAAGGCGCTTCTTTGGTGTCCCACCTGATCTTTGTTCCATATTCCGTAAGAAGGCCAGCTCCTGAGTTTCAAATATGGTGTGCAGATTGGAGCTTCTCGGGTACTTTCACCTTTCCTGCTTGGGACAGCTGTCTGAAAAAAGGTGACATTTGCCATCAACTTATCCAAAAAGACCAGCAAGTTGAAATGGCTCCAACCATCAATGATAGAGTTTGAGCAAAAGAAGGCTAAAGCTTTGTTGCATGGGGAAGTATAGGAAGAAAATACATTGGATCCAAAATAGGAGCAGGTAAAATTCTGGCAAAGTGTGAATTATTAGTGTCTCATATTTGCAATTGCTCCTCTCTTCCTCTTTCTGAAGCGCAGTCTATTTATTTGATGAAAGAAATGGCCTATTTTGCATATAAGTGTTGGTACTCTCCGAAGAGCACTGAGCATAGAACCGGCAGAGTCAGCTATCTAAATAGGTCTTCTTATTGTACCATTATTAAACAGGCTTGTTTCTGGTAGGAGGATGTTTTCTCCCTTGTAAACAGATGGCAGTTCATGCTTTTGGTTCTTAGTGCTAGAAAAGGGAAAAGTGCCATCCTTTCCACCAGATGCTCAATAGTCTTCGGCAACGCATCCTTTTAGCGTTCCAGATAAATTATTCTCCAGTGGGAGACTTGAGACAGACGAAGGGGCATTAATTTTCTGTTGGAAGGTTAGTCATGGCCACGGACTTAGCTTTAGAAGAAGTATGAAAGCCAGGCATCAAGTAAGCAATAGCCTCTGGTCACAGTGGCAGCCTTGTGGGGAGTGTCTGCTGGAGCATCTAAGGGAGCCCGAGTCTCCCGCTTGTATCCTGTTTGAAGGCTTCCCAAAAGAAGCACCTGGTTGGTTGCTGCAGAAGCAGGATGCTGTGCTGGATGAGGTCCTAATCTGGTCATATTGTACATGCTCTAACAAAAGCTTACGTGGGGAGTGGGATTGTGACATTTATAATTGTAATTGCTACAGTAGTTGGGTGCTTCTAATTTTGCTCTGTCTTTTTACTTAACTTTTGATGAAGGGCCTTGAAAACCAGTGCAGGGTCATGGCATTAAACTGGATTCCAGATGGTTGGCATAAATTGTGGCTTTGCAGTTGGAGTAATGAAGTCTGCAGTGCGGAATCCTCTCATCAACATTTGCAGGGGGTGGGGTGCGAAAACAGACTTCAGGATGTCACAGCGCAGTTGATATATTTGCATCAGGCATCAGAGTGCAGTTTCATAAGGGCGTGGATTGTGCTGTGATGTCACACATGAGTGTCTTTTTTTCCATTGGAATGGCAGTTGCAGCTGCTTCTACTCCAAAGTGCTGAAGAGATCATTAGCTTCCACCTTTGAAGAGGACAAACTCACCCTGGGCCTTTGCTCATCTGTTTAGTTGAGCCAGTGAAGTATTAATTTATTACAGATGGATTTTTCCTTGCTTCCATTTTAATTTGCTTTCCTGCTTACTTATTTATTTATTAAATTTATTCACCTCCCATCTCACTGTCACTGAGCGGCTTACAATGGAATAAGATTATAGTATAAACATCAAAACAATAAAACAATGAAACAATAAATACAATAAAATATGTTAAGCCGGGCTGGCTTAACATATTTTTTAACATTTTTAATTTTTTAATTAGTTTATCTTAAATTGGGGCCAAATTAATATATATCCTTTTAATTGCTTTTTAATGTTTGTATTGTATGTTTTTATCTGGCTGTATACCGCCCTGAGTCCCTCGGGAGAAGGTGCGGTATATAAATTCGAAATAAAATAAAATAAATACAAAATAAAAAAATTAACAAGAAATAGCTAAAATAGCAGATATGGGGCAGGGGAATAATAGAGCAGAGGGGGGGATCTTCTAGTTAATCCAGTAACGACAGGATGACAAGCCCCCATCTGGGCTCCAGGCCAACTGGCCAAGTCAGGTTTTAAGACCTTTACAGAAGGATGGGGGCAGATCTCACCCCAAGGACTGTGGGGTTCCAAAAGGTGCAGCAGAAAAGGCTCATCTCCTGGACATCACCAGGCCAAATTCCTTGGTCAACGGGGTCTGCAGCATGCCTTTTCTGCTGGCATTGATGGTGAGCCAATTCCATTGGGGTGAGAAGGATCCTCAGGTAGTTTGGACCTCTGCCATAAAGGGCTTTAAAGGTGATAACCAACACCTTGAATTGGACCTGGAAGCAAATGGGTAACCAGTGAAATTTACATAACAGCATAGGGGTCTCCCAAAACTGTCCACGCAGCTGCATTCAGAGCCAGTTGTAGCTTCTGAATACTCTCTCTTTTTTTTTTTAAACAATTTTTATTGGGTTTCTTTTTCCTCCTCTCCCACCTTCACCCACATTATTATTATTATTATTATTTATTTTGTATACCGCCCTTCTCCCGAAGGACTCAGGGCAGTGAACAGCCAGCAGATAAAATACAGAAAATACAAAAATTAAAACAATATTAAAAACCAATTAAATTAATTTGGCCCACATCTTTCTTTTTTTTTTTTGAACAGAGTGTTGGTCGTTTCTTATCTTATACAATTAGTCAAATTCAAATACATTTTACTCAATTACAATTTTTGCCAATATCGTCTTCCCCCCTTTCCTTTTTTTTTTAATATACCTCGGTTTTCTATACTTGCATACATAAACACCTTCTTCATTTATCCCTAAATTCTAATTTTACTATTTGTACATATTTATCCTCTTTTATTCTTAAACAATTCATTCTTTATCTTAATATATTTATATTTGTTTGTTCAGAGCTGCCTTTCTTCCATTTCATCTTTTTTATTGTAAAGCAACATTTCTCCTCAAACCTACCCTCCCCCTCTTCTCCTTCCAACTTTCTTTCCCCACCTTCTTCTTCTCTTTTCTACTTCCCCTTCCCTTCTCTTTCTCCTCCTCTCTTCCCCCCTGTCTTCCCCTCTCTCCTACTCTGGTTTCCCTTCCCTTCCTTCCTCCCTACTCTTCCATCCCTCTCTCTTCTTCCTCCTCCCTTCCAATTCTTTCCTTCATCTCTCTCTATTGCTGTAATCATTTTCAATTTAGTGTTTACCATTGTGGAGTCCAGGCAACCCTGATCGCTTGTCTTTTTAATTATTAACAATATATTTCATCTTGTTCTCTTTTTTCCTTCAAATCTTTACTCAAACAATTTTCTAATCCCTTATCTTTTTTACTTTTACCAATATATTTTTTCTGCTTTACTTCTTGTAAGTATAACATTTAAATCATTTTTAGCATTTCAATTTCATCCAGTTTTACATTCAGTTTCAATCATTAAGTATATTTCTCAAAACATCTTAACAATATATTTCCACTTATTCAAATATATATTTATAAAGCGCATCTTAATCATTTCTCATTTTACCCAATCCGATTAGTTCTTAAAATATTCTTAATTTGTCTTCTTTTCTCTTTTTAATTGTTTTAGCTTCTGAATACTCTTCAAGGATAACCCCATGAAGAGCACATTGCACTAAGAGATAACTAGGGTCTGAGTGACTGAGCGCAGGGATCCCAATCCCAATCCAGAAAAGGGAACAACTGGTACACAACTCGAAGTTGCGCAAAGACTCTCCTAGCCACAACTGCCACTTATTCTTTGAGCAGGAGTTGGGAGTTGTGTACTGGGTCTGTCGGGGGCAGTGCTACCCTATCCAGAACTAAAGATATTAAAACACATTTATGAGGGCTTTACATTTCTACATTTTTCTTATTAAGCTGATGTTTTTAATTGTGTTTGCTGCCCAGATGTACCTATGGCTGAGATGGGCAGCCATATAAACAGAAATACATGCATGTGTTCATACACAGCCCTTTTTATTACAACCTATTTCATCACCTGGCAAAGTCTCTGCTATAATAGAATTCCAGGGCAAAAGAACGGTCTCTGTAATTGCAGGGAGAATGACTTCCTCCAAGACCACTAAAACTTCTGGGTTAGCGGAGAAAATGCAAGTTTGCGTAGAAGACTTGTCACGTCAAGTACGTCCAACAGGAAGGAGCTTCTGAAGGAAGTAGATGCATGGCTGGAGCTCACTTAGCAGTGAACGTGAGGAATGCTTAAAAAGTAAGAACAGAATCTCTTCTTACCTGGCCTCTTTCTTCTCTTTCTTCCCTTCCTTCCTGCCTATGCTTTTGCTGTCTGGTCAAAAGGTTGCTGTGTCACTCTCGGTCCCTTCAGAATGTGGAGCTGATGTCTCCCCACTGCTCAGAGAAGCTTAGTGGTGGAAGACAAAACTTCCCTATTTCTGGAATGAGGAAAAATAACCTAGAAACAGAGAAAACTGAAATATTGAAGTATTTCAATAAAATGTCAATGTTTTAATATTGAAAATGCTGCCTTCTAGAATCTTATTCACACCCTTAATATATTTAAAGGTTTCAGTCACATGCCTCCTTTCCCTTCTGTCCTCCAGACTGTGCATATTCAGTTCCTTCAATCTCTCCTGATAAGTTTTCTCCCTCAGACTTTGCACCATTTTGTTGCCCGTCTCTGGACTCGCTCAGTCTTACCAATGTCTTTTTTAAGTGAAGTCTACAGAACTCGACACAGTATTTATTTATTATTATTTATTTATTATTCATATTTCTATGCCGCCCATTCTCCGAGGACTCTGGGCGGCTTACACCAAAGACAGTATACTAAATAGCATATTGCCCCCAACAATCTGGGTCCTCATTTTACTCACCTCGGAAGGCTGGAAGGCTGAGTCAACCTTGAGCCAGTGAGATTTGATCCGCTGATCTGCTGAACTAGCAGTCAGCTGAAGTAGCTGCAGTACTGCACTCTAACCACTGCGGCACCTCGGCTCTTATGTAAATGGTGTATCACAAAAGGTGCCTGACTAGTGCCCTATATAGCAGGATTAAGACAGACTGCCTCAAGTGGAATCCCCCTGCGTGGACCACCTGTCTTGGGAAGGAAGGCTGCGAGTGAGAGTCCAGGGTGGGCAAGGTAGAGATGGTGCTTCTCCATCACGGCCCTTTTCTTGGGAACAGCCTTTCCCTGGAGAGCTGTAGGATGCGAACTATTGTGTTCCTGCTGATTCTAAAGGGAATGGTTTCTTTAGGAAGTGCTTGGGCTTCCATTTCAATAGTCAAAGGTCGATATGGCCTTAAGATGCCCACGTCAAGGTTGTTCTCTTCTGGGAAAAAGATCATCCATAAAAAAGGAGGTTATGAAGAGCTTGATAGTGCAGAAGGCCTTGCCCATCTACTTGCAACAAGCTGAGATGGCAATTTCTCTGCAAAGCAGGATGTGGAGATAGTCCAGCGCCACAGAAACCCTTTCTGATCACAGAAGCAAGGATGCTGAATGCCCCAATGGGCAGCCCTGTTCTATTAACAGCTTGTACCTGAACAGAAGCTGCGCTTGGAGTAATAACTGCACGTTGACATGCCTGCCAGGCTTGAAAATTATGCAATTAATTGCTTGGTAGGTTTTTCTGGGCTGTACTTTAATCAAAGATGGGACAAATTGTGATTTTGCAGTTTCGGAAGGCACATTCAGTTGTTTAGTCAGCTGTTAAAAGCTAGGATTTTCAAGTTAATTTTCTTACAAAATTAACCTTTGTAATGACAAGGAAATTAGAAGTAGAATTGAGGGATTTCAGTCTGTAGAGGAAGAGATTTGTTTACGAGGCATGGGAAAATATTTTGCGCAAGCTCATATTGTAGGAAATGCACGGGTCCACTGACAACAGAAAAAAGGCTTGGCAGACTTTTGGGGGCCACATAAACTATTGATCAGCGGTGGTGACTTTAGAGGAGGCTGGAATGAATGGAACAGTTGGTGGCTGTTGATCAGTTATTGATGAGCTGTTAGGCACCACAATGATTGGCGATTGTTTAAATGATTGGGGGGGCAATTTGATTGTGTGAAAATATTATTGTCCATTAACTAAAATGCTCTTGAGATGGAGAAGGAAATCAAGGACATTCCCAAAGGAAGAAGCGCTGTAGTCAGGACCATATTTCGGTCATACACACAGGTTGAAAAAAGTCATATATGGCGGTCACGTGAAAGAGGTTTTTCAGGCAGCGTAAGAGCAGTTTTGAAGCATTGGAGTAATAGAGAATAAAAATTAAGTGAGAGTTGTGCAAATGGTTGCTATCAGCTTTGTGCTGTATTGCAAGATGTTTGCTGTGGGAAAAGAATTTGGCCCTTCAAAATAATGAGAAGACTACTAGCCGGACACTTTTGTTTGTATCAGACTTATATTTTTCAGTTTGCAATTTCAAGGGCACAAACGCATGGACAAAATGCAGCTTAAAGCCATCACAGTAAGCCAAATAAAAAGGCACCCAGGAATTGCCAGTATCCTCAGCTTGAAGTAGCTGACGGCCCTCGTGGTGCTTTGCCCGGCTTATAAGGAATAATCTTCTTGGCCGGCAGCCGCTGGAGGGTTTTGGACAAACGCTGCCTCAGAAGTAGACATTGTTTCTTTCTTTGGAGTCACAGGTTGCTAAGATCAGCCTTCTGTCCTACCAGGAAACAATGTTAAATATTACAATTTGTTATTAGGAGTTTTCATTTAGGGATAGAAGAGTATTCCTGTCATTGACAAATACCAGTTCCATCCCCTCAGACAAAGCAAACTGGATCTATTTTAACAACTAGGAAACACGATGGAATTAATTGGTAGGAAAGTAGTGTGACTGATGTGGCAATCCACCCTGGACATCAGCTCACAGTAGAATTCAAATCAGGCAGCAGGAGAATTGATCAAGATATAAAAAGGAACCTCGTGGCAGATCGAGGGGTTCACCACCTGGCGTGCTTGGAACATTCCTGACATCTTGTGGCAGGCAGATGCAAAATTCTGACCTACATACATAAGTTATTTTTCATGGTTTTATATAATATTTCTTGCCTTTTTGCCGAAGCAGTAAATAGAATTACTATATCTAAGATCCCACAGAGTTGGTCTCCTCCGGGTCCCGTCAGCTAAACAATGCCGGCTGGCGGGCCCGCAGGGGAGGGCCTTCTCTATGGCTGCCCCAGCTTTCTGGAACCAGTTACCTCCTGAGGTCCGGACCATCCCCACCCTATTGGCCTTCGAAAAAGCGGTGAAGACCTGGCTTTTCCAGCAGACCTGGGGCCGTTGATCTCGTTCTTGTGATCCGGCGAGATCCGGCCATGAATGGTGTGAATGAGTTTTAATGTTTTTAATGTTTTTAATTTTTAAATGTTTTTTATAATGATTTTAAATGCATTGTGAGCCTCCCTGAGTCTTCGGAGAGGGGCGGCATACAAATTGAATTAATAAATGATAAAAATAAATAAATCTGTGTGATTGCCTTTAAAGGAAGCAGGGGTAATGTCAGTGTAAAAGTTTCTGGAATAAAATACTGTAAGCACCCTGAATAGTTTCAAAAGATGAATGCGGCTGAAATGTAATTCTCATAGGAGCACATTGATCAGTTCTATCCCAAATGTATCTTTCTAAGTGCATCCACCGTCAAGGACATTACATTACAGTAAAATTGCAAGAACAATGCTTCCATTAATGATTGATGTGGCATAAGATAAGATAGGTGGTGTTGAAATCTGAAGCCTCTGTGATCTCTGATCTGAAGCTATTGTGGGTTCTCTCCCTCCCTCCCTTCCCTCCCTCTCTCTCTCTCCCTCCCTCCCTCCGGGAGTTGTATAGTTTGCATCCCAGGAAATTTTCAAAAAAGGGTTAGCAAGCCATTTATTGGAAATAATTCCTGCCCTAGGAAGGGGATTGAAGTCCCTTCCTCTCTCTATGAATTTATAATTCTATATGGCCTTCTTTTAAAATCTTAAACTCTGTTTCATGTAAAAAGCAATTCAAGAGGCCAGAGCACCTCAGAATGAAATTCTGGACTCCAACCACAGCCATCTTTCAGTCTCAGGATATTTTTTTAATGTCCACAGCAGATAGATTAGCTGAAAAATTAGCCCAATGTAGGAGTAGCTAAGTAGACCCCCAGGCAAATGCTGCTTTCCATTATTTCATGTTTTTCACATTTAAAGCATGTTTGTTTCAAATTCACATTCATGGATCTGTCCATTTCTTTTTTTAGGTGACCTCTATACCTTACCATGGAAAAGTTGGTCTTCTGCCTTCTGATGACGAGCACTATGGCTGTGAGGGCCCTGATGTGTCCCATGCGCTGCAACTGCCAGAGGGTGTCCCCGTCTTTCACCATTCTCTGCACCAAGAATGGGCTGCTCTTTGTTCCTCCTGCCATTGACCGACGGACAGCAGAACTCCGACTGATGGATAATTTCATCACGACTTTGCGAAGAAAGGATTTTGCAAACATGACAGACCTGATCCATTTAACACTATCACGAAATACAATCAGTCATATTATGCCTTACGCATTTTTTGATCTTAAAGGTCTTCATGCATTACACTTGGATAGTAACCGACTCACCTATATTGATGAGGATCACTTCAAAGGGTTGATCAACCTTCGCCACTTAATTCTCAGTAACAACCAGTTACATTATATTTCACCTGGATCTTTTGATGATTTCATTGACATAATTGAGGATCTGGATCTATCCTATAATAATCTTGTTAAGATCCCCTGGGAAACTGTTGGGAGGCTTTCAAATGCCAATACTATTAGTTTGGATCATAACCTCATAGATTTTGTTCCTGAAGGCATCTTCTCCGACCTTCACAAACTGGCTCGGCTGGACATGACTTCTAACCAGCTGAGGAAGATCCCCCCCGACCCTCTTTTCTCCCGCATTCCTGTCTATGCCAAGCCCAAGGGTACCCCTCTATCTTCTCTGGTATTGAGCTTTGGAGGGAACCCGCTACACTGCAACTGTGAGCTAGTGTGGCTACGGCGCCTGACTAGGGAAGACGATCTGGAAACCTGTGCCTCCCCACCCGAGCTGATGGGCAAGTATTTCTGGTCTATTAAGGAAGAGGAATTTGTCTGTGAACCACCAATGATTACTCGCAGAACGGCAAAGCAAGTGATCATGGAAGGACAGAGTGTTTCCTTGAAGTGTAGAGCAATGGGTGATCCAGAACCATACATGCGCTGGATTTCACCAGGAGGAAAATTGGTCTCCAACACTTCCCGAACAATTTCCTATGAGAATGGGACTTTGGACATTTTAGTGACTTTCACGGAAGACCAAGGCACGTATACTTGTATAGCATCCAACGCTGCAGGGGAGTCCACTGCACCAGTTGAACTTCTGGTCAGCTCATATCCTCATCTTGCTAACAGCACAAACTCTGGCAAAGAAGCTGAGACGGGTCCATCGGATATCCTCATCCCAGCCAAGTCCAGCTTCTCTAATGAAACCAAATCTCACCAAGAGAGGAAAGTGGCCATTGCTGAGCTGACCTCGTCCTCTGCCCTCATCCAGTGGCCTTCACAGCACCATATTCCTGGGATGCGAATGTTCCAGATCCAATACAACAGCTCTGCTGATGACATCCTGGTGTACAGGTACGCATTCCTGCCAGGCTTGTTTCAAGTTTATTTCTGGCAGGGTGGCAGCGATGGGAAGCTCGACAATCGGGAATAAAACCGGGCATCACTTGCTTGATGCATGAGTTGGGAGGGTAGGAGGAAGATCAATGAAAAGAGAAGCGACTCCCACTCAAAAGAGAAAATCCAAGCCAGGGCTCTCCGTTCCCCACTTTCCTTTTAAACCAGAACTTCATACAGGAGAGATGAAAATTGTACTAAAAACAGGGTGGTCAATTTCATTTCATTTTTGTGGCTTGATTCCTGGTGATTCCCTGGAGTGATCCATGTCATTTCCTTGGCCACGTTTGTGGAAGGAGTTTCCCGTTGCCTTCTTACTGGGGCTGAGAATGAGTGACTGGTCCAAGGTCACCCAGCCAGCCTCATGCCTAAGACAGGACTAGAACTCACGATCTCCTGAAATTGCTTCCTGGGCCTAGGCCTAACAGTAGCTGCGGAAAGAGCCCCTCCCTCCTTCCTCCTTGGTTAATTTCCTCAATTTACCAGTCCCAATTCTGCTCTCCATATCAAGTGAAATACGGCCTTGGGTAAATTTCATGTCTAGGTTAGTCAGAGAAAAACCTATATGTCAGGCCTTTGCATAATTGAAAAACAGCAATTTAAATACGTATATATGTACAGACTATACTGTTGCTTTGTCAGAGTAAGAAGAAGAATACATCATCAACTTGAAGCAGTTAAAAAACAGAGCCTTGTGTGTCGATATTACAGAAAACTTCATAAAAATAGATTTCTTGCTATTTTCAAGACCCCTTTGGTTACTGGACGATCTAAAATAATTTACATGTGCGTGCATTTATTTCTATTTGTATGGCCACCCACGTCATCATGTTAACAACCAAGAAACAATAATACAAAGTTATGAATTTCCTTCTGTAGCCCTATGATATCCTGTACCCACAAGGGGTCCAGTAGCTCCTTTTCCTACCAAGAAATGCTATTAAAAAGGCAGAAGCTTTCATCAGCTGCAGTTTGCCTGAAGAGTCACGGCTCACGAAAGCTTCGGCTTTTTAATAAAGATGCTACCACAGTCCAAAAAGGTGCTAGCAGACCCCTTCTCAAGTCAGCTGTCTGCAACTCAATTTCATTGGGACCAAAGAGATTAAAGGTTATCCCTTTGGAGTCTTAGGCCGATCTCCGAAGCTGGCAAATGCCTGTTGCCATCAAAGCCATTTCCCGTTCAAAGTCAACAAAGCAACCACCAATGCTTCTCAGGCATAGGGTCAACTTTGGTTTCATGGTGTGAGGTCAGTCAACAGAGTCCCGCCAAAGGAGCAGCCCCTCTATGCTCAATCCTATCGCTTTGTTGTCTGTTCCCTTTATGTAGTTTGCATGCTTTGTTTTTGTCTCAGTGTTGCTCTGTGTTCACCAGGCAAGTAACTGGTGGTTGCCCCTTCGATTCATGAGCATAGCTCTCCATGGGGTCGGGCAAGAACATTGTGATGTCAGAACACAAACCACACTCCTTGTGTGCAACACTGTGATGCCAGTCCAGGGGTGAAATGTTCCCCGTTCAGACCGGATCGCCCAATCCAGTAGCAATGGAGGTGGGTGGTTCGGAGAACCGGTAGCAAAAATTCCTGCCCCCCCCCTTGCCCAGCTGAGCCGTGCAATCATCAGAGGCTTTTTTTTTTATTTTTAAAAGCATTTTTTCTACAACCTCTTCGACCGAAGAGGTTGTAGAAAAATGGTTTTAAAAGTAAAAAAATAAAAATAAAAATGCCCACGCCCACTTAGTCATATTACCACCACCACCACCAAGCCACGCCCACAGAACCGGTAGTAACAAAATTTACATTTCACCACTGTGCCAGTCCCAAAGGTGCTTTTTTCAAGAGGCAACTGGACATTGCTTCTTGAAAAAAGCACCTTTGGGACAACCATGACCTGGATGACTGAGAATCTCCATAGACAGTGATGCCAGGAGAAGAAGGCAGAAGGCATCATAATATCATAATGCACACTTTGTCATTTTAACACCATGGCTACCACAGGACAGTTACGCTGCCTAAACAGCCAACGGCTACCCTGTTCATCCTTTTAGCCTTTCAGAAAATCACGGGAGTGGAGGGGGATGTTGCTGTGTGGTTCTCTTCCTATAGACTGAGTTTGTCTTCTCTTGCAGGATGATCCCGGCTTCTAGCAAGTCTTTCTTCCTGACCGACCTGGTTGCTGGGCGGGACTATAATCTGTGTGTTCTTGCTGTTTATGATGATGGTGTGACTTCTCTGACAGCGACCCTGGTGGTAGGGTGTGTGCAGTTCACCACGGAGGAGGCATACCGGCAGTGTCAGTCCCTCCACGCACAGTTTCTTGGTGGAACCATGATTATTATCATCGGAGGCATCATTGTGGCATCTGTCCTTGTTTTTATCTTCATACTTCTGCTGAAATACAAAGTTTACATCAACCACCACAAAACCAAAAACCCTGAAGTGAATAACGTTTGCTCTCAAACCAATGGTAGTCAAAATAACTCTCTGGTACATTCCAGTTCCAAACTGGCTGAATGGATCCAGCAAGAACGTTCAAGCTCACCACTCAGAGGCAAAACTATACTAGACTTTAACTACGAACGAGCAGCCTCTACAGACGTGTCTGTTTTAAAAAATGAAGCCTTTCCGTAATAGTTATGCTGGTCCCAGGCAAGAAGCAGTAAAAAATAACTCATGTGGTTGTATTTTAAGCTTCACTGTCTATTTTTAAGATCAGATGGTTTTAAACGGTATTTTTTTAATCTGTAAAAGTTCTTGCATTCTTAACTATTTTTGTTGCACTATATTAAATATAAACTGTGATTTTGAAGGGTTTTTTTTCCTTTTTAAAATTTTTTATTATGTTACATTACAGTACAATGCAAGCACAATCGGTTAGACAGTGGTATTTTCTATACAGATTAGATTCATTCTTTTGTTATAATGCCTCCTAATTTATCTATTCGTTCTGATATTTACACAATCTCTTATCTCTCCCTTATTCGATTTTCCATCCATCTATACCAAAGTTCCCACACCGTATAGTATTCTGAGTCCTCTTTCTCATTTAGCTCTAACGTTAGTTTACTCATCTTGGCACACTCTAAACCTTTCTGGATTGTGCGTTCCTTCAGTGGTATCTCTTTTCCTTTCCAGTGTTGTGCGTAAACTATTCTTGCTGCTGTAATAATGTGTACAATTAAATACCTCTTTTTTTCCTCATATTTCCTCTTTAGTACCCCCAGGAGAAAAGTTTCGGGCGCCAGTTCAATTTTTTCTTTAATTACTTCTTGTAACCAATTTTGGATTTTTTTCCAATACCTCATCGCTTTGGGACATGACCACCACATATGAAAGAAGGTACCTTGGTGGTATCCACATTTCCAGCATTTGGGACTTACGTTTGGGTATATTTTAGCTAGTCTTGCAGGGGCTAGGTGCCATCTATATAGCATTTGTATTGATTTTCCTTAAATGATGCTGCTTTCGTTAATTTGTAGTTTCTATTCCAGATTGTCTCCCACGCATCCAAATTTATGTTGTGTCCAATGTTTTTTGCCCACGCTATCAGTGGTTCTTTTACCACCTCTTCTGCCCTGTCAAATTATTGTATTTATTATTTATTAGTCATATTTCTATGCCGCCCACTCTTCGAGGACTCTGGGCAGCTTACACCAAAGACAGTATACTAAATAGCATATTGCCCCCAACAATCTGGGTCCTCATTTTACCCACCTCGGAAGGCTGGAAGGCTGAGTCAACCTTGAGCCGGTGAGATTTGATCCGCTGATCTGCTGAACTAGCAGTCAGCTGAAGTAGCTGAAGTACTGCACTCTAACCACTGTGCCACCTCGGCTCTTATAAATTCTAATAGATAGTTGTATAATCCGGCTAATATTTTTTTTTCTGGGCCTATCAATAACTTATCAAATCTATTTGTTTCCACCTCTATTCCAAATTCTTCCTTGTCTTTTTGGTGCCTGGATTTAATCTGCAGGTATGGCCACCAATCGATATGGATGCCCTGTTCTCCTACTGTTTGATTGGTTTTGAGATTTCCTCGGCTATCTAAGAGCTCTTTGTACCTGAACGTTTTGTTGGTTTCTAGTGTGTTAGGGTATATCATAGCTTCCATTATCGAAAGCCAGTTCGGAACCTTCATATATTGTTTATATCTAATTTCCTCTCATGTGTGTATTAGCGTATCACTTATCTTATGTCTGTGGAAGTATGTTTTTTTCTTTTTTTTCTTATCCCATAGATAGGCATGCCATCCTTTTTGTAGGTCATGCCCTTCCAGAGTTAAGATTCTTTTATTTTTTAAGGTGATCCATTCCCTTATCCAGAGTAAGTTAGTCGCTTTGTAATAGATTTCCCACGCTGGGAGTCCAAAGCCTCCCTTGCTTCTATTATCTTGTAGCGATCGAAGTGCAATTCTTGGTTTTTCCCCACCCCAAACAAATTTCCTGGTAGTTTTGTTAAGTTCTATAAAAAATCTTTTATCTAAGGTGACTGGTGTGGTTTGAAATAGGTATAATAACTTGGGCAGGATATTCATCTTTATCATTGCTATCCTGCCCAGAAGTGATAACTGCAATTTCCCCCATTTTTCCAGATCCTGTTTAATTTTTTTAATCAGTGGTATATAATTGTCTTCTTTCAGGGCCGAGCATCTTGATGCTATCCAAATTCCTAAGTATTTAATTTTTTTAACAATTTGTAAGTCCAATTTCTTTTCTAATTCTTCCTTTTGCCTTTCTGTCAAGTTTTTGACCAACATCTTAGTTTTTCTTTTATTTAATTTAAACCCGGAAACCTCGCCATATCTTCCTAATTCCTCAAGAATTCTTTGCCTCATTTCTAGCGGTTCCTCAATAATAAGCACTACATCATCAGCGAAGGCCTGTGTCTTATATTCTTCTCTCCTGATCTTTAGACCTTTTATTTCACTATTGTTCCTAATCCTAATTAACAAAGTTTCTAATGTCAGCATGAATAATAATGGTGATAATGGCCACCCTTATCTTACTCCTTTCTTGATTTGGAATGTTTTGGTCATATCCCCGTTTATTATTATTCTTGCCCTTTGTTGGTTATAAATTGTTTCTATCATTCTCTCAAAGTTCATTCCAAATTTCATTGTTTTAATTTGTTTGATCATAAACTTCCAGTTAAGATTGTCGAGCGCTTTTTGGGCATCCAAAAATACTAAGGCCATTTGCTTTTCTGGGTGGACTTCATAATATTCTAAAACGTCTACAACTATTCTTAGATTATTCCTAATTTGTCTGCCGGGTAGAAAGCTGTTCTACTCTAAATGTATCATGAAATTTAATATTCTTTTCATTCTTTCAGCCATTATATTCATAAAAATTTTATAGTCCGAATTTAAAAGGGAGATTGGTCTATAGTTTTTTATTTGTTTTGGGTCGGTACCTTCTTTTGGCAGTAATGTAATATAAGCTTCCCTCCACGAATCGGGTATTTTGGCCTCCAATAGAGCCTCGTTACATATCTCCAGTAGTTTTGGTAGTAATATTTCATCTAATTTTTTATATATTTCTCCTGGGAGACGGTCCGGGCCTGGTGATTTGTTGTTTTTTAGTTTTGGGATTGCCGCCCTTAGTTCTTCTATTGTGATTTCTTCGTTCAGCCCTTCCCTCTCCTCCTCTCCGACCAATGGGAGTTCTTCCTCCGATAAATATTCTTTAATCCTTTCTCTTGGAACCTCGTCCTCTTTGTAGAGTTCTCTATAATACTCTTGGGCAATTTGAAGTTTGTCTTCTTCTTTATTCTGTAAATTCCCTTTCATATCCTCCAATTGTTGGATCATCCACTTTTCATTTTCTTTCTTTAACTTGTAGGCCAGCCACCTACCCAGCTTATTGGCATTTTCAAAGTAATATTGCTTAGATTGTCTAATTTTATTTGCCAATTCCTCCTGGTCTATTATGTTCATTTTATGCCTCAACACTGTCAAGTTCTCTTTAGCCGCTTTATCTTCTGGACTTTGTTGTAATTTCTTTTCCATATCACCAGTTTCTTTCTGAAGGGTATTTTGCGCCTTCCATTTTTCTTTATTCTTATATGCATTATATGTTATTGTTAACCCTCTTAGGTATGCTTTCATTGTATCCCATAAATTTGTTCGGGATGTATCTTGATTTTCGTTTTCTTTAAAGAATAATTTCAATTCTCCCATAGTTTTTTCTATGTATTCCTTCTCTCTTACAATTTGTGTGTTTAATCTCCATCTCCTAAACTTTTTTTCTCTGTGGGATCTTCCATTTTACTTCTAGGGGGTTATGATCTGCCCATACGTTGGGGTTAATTTCTGCTATTTCAATTTCCAGTCCTAATTTTTTACTAACCCACAACATATCTATTCTGGACCATGATGTTTGGGGGTTTGAATAGAAGGTGTATTTTCTCTCATTTGGATGTAGGATCCTCCAGATATCTATTAAGTTTAATTCCTCTATCAGGTCAAAAAGGGTTTTGGGTAGCTTGTCTCTTTTTTTTATTATTATCTTTGCCGCTCTTATAGTCTTTTTCTATGTCTATTATCCCATTGAAATCACCCACTATGCAAATATTACTGTTATGTAACAGTTATTATGTAATCGTTCATGCAATTTTTTATAGTATTCTCCCTGATTTTTATTTGGAGCATAGATGGCTACCAGTAATATCGGTGAATTTCCTCTCTTTATTTCTATCATTAATGTTCTTCCTTTGGGATCAGCATACTTTTGTTCCGCAACAATCCCTCCCTTAATATATATTGCTACCCCCTCTTTTTTTTTTCTCCTAGCGCTGTAAATGTTTTCCCTAATTTGTTATATTCTAGATATTTTTTGTCTTGTTTCCGTATATGGACTTCCTGGTGTTGTGGAATGGAAGGACCAAGCAACATTCCTAGGTCAGCCAGAGACAGTTTTATTGCGCAAGGTTCAGAGCCAGTTTTTTACCTGAAGCTTTGAACAAGGGAAGAACCCGGATACAACTGGTTTTATACATTTCTAAGACAAAGGATTCAGTGAGATCATACATTTTCCATATATGGTTAACATGAGATCATACATCCGATTTTCCCTATATGGTTACATACATTGGATAATAAGTTCATCTAATTACTTAAACCATTAATCTTAGTTTATAAAATTATCTTAGCCACACAACTTTTCCTTAAGCGCTCGTAGTTGTTAATGGGAGAGTTACTGCTGTCCTTAGGTAAATTTATTGGATTAAGTAACTCTTTGTAACATATATGTTTTTGTGTCATTCATAGTGAGGTCACTCAGATGTTTTCCATATGGCGGTCCTTTCGTGACATCTAGGTCTCAGAAGATATATTACCACTTAATGGGGTTTAACTGTTTGTTAATATAATTTCCAACAAGCACTTTCCTCTCTTATAATAATGTGAATAGAGAGGTTGTCTCAGAGTTCATGTATCTAAATACGTCTTCCCCTTATAATAATGTGAATAGAGAGGGTCCCCCAGAGCCCATATATCTGACTCTGTATGATTCCTTTTTTTATTCACATTATTTCTTTTATCTACATTACCGGAGGCATATAACGTCAGTATTTTGTTTGGCTAATTTTGTAAATATCTGTCTCCTCTTTCTACTCTCGTTCAGTCCGTTAACATTTATCGATATTAATTTCCAGTCTTCCATTTCTGGTTTCCCTAGGTGAGGTTAGTATTTATTTGCCCTCGTGACTCTTTGGGTTCTTGGTTTCTTTTCTTTTGCGTCCGTGTTCTCTTTTTCTTCTGTGTCCTTCTTGTCCAAAAGCCCTCCTTTGGGATCTCGTCGGTGGAGAGTTTCCTCTTCCTGAGTTGTCGTTTCAGTTTCCTCCTTACTGCTCTGTTCTTCTTCCATCCCTAGCAGTTGATCTAGGAAATCTTGTGCAGCTACTAGACTGTCGATCTTTATTTTTTTCCCTTGCCACGTAATTAACATGCCTGATTTTGAAGGTTTTTAAATCATACTTTTCAGCGGTGGGTCGCCCCAGTTCAGGCGGACCAGTAGCGGCGGCGGGAGGCTCCGCCCACCCGCCCGGACGTCATCAAATGCGGTCTGCGCATGCACAGAAGTGGCGCACGCCCAAGCGAACTGGTAACAAAGGTAAGTGAAATCCACCCCCGATACTTATCTATTTGAAAGTTCCGTATAGTTCAGGTTACTCACTACTAAGCAGATGCACTTCCCTTCAGCACCCTAGGTCACACTTCACAATAGTAGGCTTTCTCAAGTGCATTTAAACCAAAAGTGCTAAGAAATGCCAGGGGAACTGCCAGAGTTCAAGGAACAGAAAGGTTTAGGGAAGACCGATACATGAATTCCTCAGTTAACTACCAGTTGTCAAAGTTGAGATGGTGAACAAGTGCATTTACAACAGATCCTTGAAGCTCCTGCTGGTGCAGCACCCCTGCGATGATGGGATCGTGATTTGGACGCTTGGCAATTGGCTCGCGCTTAAATGGTTCAAGCATCCCACAGCCACAGGGTTGCCATTTGTGACCTTCCCTGACAGCTTTGCACAAACAAAGGAAACAGGGAAGCCGGCAAGGAGGGTCGCAGTTGCTCTGGTAAGTTGCTCTCGTTGGCTTTTCTCCCGAGGAGACCACTACGGAGTACAAAATCCAAGGGGTCACACATTCCATAGCGCAGACATACCTGCAGGCACACAGTACCATAACAGCCCCCCCCACCTAACTTACCCCACCCGCTGACCTGCTTGCGAGCCCCCTGGGACTCGCAACTGGCATTCACTTTGCTTCTGAGAATCCGGCAGGAAGTCTCCAAATGTGAAGTCCTTGCTTAATGAGCCACCGGTACCTTGTTTTGATGGGTGCCAGATACCAGTTTTATTACGATTGATAAAGAACAAATCTTTGAGAACCTGCAGAGGTGAAGACATTAGGTGGTCATCAGTCATTACTTTAGGCTAAAACATACGAAGAACGGTTACAGGAACCGGGCACGGCTAATCTACTGAAGAGAAGGACCAGGGGAGACACGATAGCCGTCTTCCGATACTTGAGGGGCTGCCACAGAGAGGAGGGGGTCAAGCTGTTTTCCAAAGCCCCCGAAGGCCAGACAAGGAACAACGGATGGAAACTGATCAAGGAGAGATTCAACCTGGAAATAAGCAGTAATTTTCTGACAGTGAGAGCAATCAACCCATGGAACAGAAGTTGCCTTCAGAAGTTGTGGGAGCTTCATCACTGGCAACTTTCAAGAAAAGATTGGAATGCCATTTGTCAGAAATGGTGTAGGGCAGCGATGGCTAACCTTTTTGCTGTCGCGTGCCAAAAGCATGGGTCGCAATGGCATGCCCACATCCATGATTCAATGCCCCCCCCACCCTGCGCATGTGACCCACCCCGCTCTTGGCACACAACGGCAAGAAGGTTACCGGTGGGCCCAATAGGCCCATTTTTTGCCCTCCCCAGGTTCCAGAGTCTTTCTTGGAGCCCGGGGAGTGCAAAAACGGCCTCCCCCTCACCGAAGCCCTCCGGAGGCCGGAAACAGCCTGTTTCCTGACTTCCGGTGGGCCCAGAAGGCCCAAAAACTAGCTGGTCAGCACGCGCATGTGCGCTGGAGCTGAGCTAGGGCAACGCTCGCGTGCCCACAGATATGGCTCTGCGTGCCACCTGTGGCACGTGTGCCATAGGTTCGCCATCACGGGTGTAGAGTATCCTGCTCGAGTCGGGGTGTGGGTGGAGGTTTGGACTAGATGATCCATAGTCCCTTCCAATTCTTAATCTGTTAAATTTCGTCAGTGCTGGGGGGGTGGGGAGAAAAAAGATAAAAACGCACAATTATGTTTTATTGCTTAGGAAAAAAACAAAAAAGGGAGGACAACATGCTGACGCTGGCCTCCCTCTCCCCCCCTTTTACCCAGGATCTTGGAGACCGAGAAGCCAAGCTCAAAAGTGCAGAGCACCAGCAAACGCACCGCCGCTTCACGCTCCTCTGAAAGGGAAGAGCCGCTTCTGCCGCCCCTCGACGCTAACGCTAAGGGATAGAAAACAGTGCCCGCCTATGGTCTAAGCAGGTATAGCAGCCACCAAAAGAAATCAACCTTTTCGATGGCATTTTAAGATTCTTGTGTGCCAGGTCCGCAACCCTGGAGAAAACAGTGCCCTCCTGTGGTCCAAGAAGGAATAGCAGGCAGAAAAAGCACGGTCGCCGATTTTTTCTGTACCAGCGCTTCTCGGAGCGACCTTCCCAGCGTCAGCGCAACTTTCCGTCCGTCTCCTGTCCAACCCCCATCGCCGTTGGAAAAAAACGACCTTTTAACTTTCATTTTTCATTTTTACTTTTTAAGGGCTGCTCTGGGTAAACCTTTACCTTTTCTCCAACCTTTCTTCTCCCCTTCTGTTCCTTCCTCTCTCTCCTCCTCCTTCCTTTGTTCTTCCTAAGGGTCCAAGCAGGGATCGCAGCAACCAAAAGAAAGAAACTTTTTAAATGGAGTTTTAGGGTTGTTCTTCTTTATTATTAAAACTTTATTAATATCCATAGGCGATCACAGGCCTCCTTAACTCCGGTTAAGGCTTTTGAAGCGAGATTTCTTTTCCAGTTCCTGTGTTGCAGCAAAGGGGCCTCCCGTTGCTTTAATAAATATTAATAAGACGTTAAGAATAAAGGTACAGGATAATAACCTTAAAATCCCATGAAAAGGGTTTCTTTTTGCAGCCACAGTACCCGTTTTGGCCACAGGAGGGCACAGTTTTCCGTGCCATGAGTTCCAAGTTATCGCTAAGGTGCAGAAAATTGTGCCCTCCTGTGGTCAAAGCAGGTATCGCAGCCACAAAAAGAAAGAAACCTTTTCGATGGCATTTTAAGATTCTTGTGTGCCAGGTCCGCAACCCTGGAGAAAACAGCGCCCTCCTGTGGTCCAAGAAGGAATAGCAGGCAGAAAAAGCACGGTTGCCGTTTTTTTGTGTAGCAGCGCTACTCGGAGCGACCTTCCCAGCGTCAGCGCAACTTCCCGTCCGTCTCCCGTCCAACCCCCATCGCCGTTGGTAGAAAACGAGCTTTAAACTTTCATTTTTCATTTTTACTTTTTAAGGGCTGCTCTGGGTAAACCTTTACCTTTACTCCAACCTTTCTTCTCCCCTTCTGTTCCTTCCTCTCTCTCCTCCTCCTCCTTCCTTTGTTTTTCCTAAGGGTCCAAGCAGGGATCGCAGCCACCAAAAGAAAGAAAGTTTTTAAATGGAGTTTTAGGGTTGTTCTTCTTTATTATTAAAACTTTATTAATATCCATAGGCGATCACAGGCCTTCTCAACTCCAGTTAAGGCTTTTGAAGCGGGATTTCTTTTCCAGTTCCTGTGTTGGAGCAAAGGGGCCTCCCGTTGCTTTAATAAATATTAATAAGACGTTAACAATAAAGATACAGGATAATAACCTTAAAATCCCATGAAAAGGGTTTCTTTTTGCAGCCGCAGTACCCGTTTTGGCCACACGAGGGCACAGTTTTCCGTCGGAGGACTTGAAAGTTATCGGTAAGGTGCAGAAAATTGTGCCCTTCTGTGGTCAAAACAGGTATCGCAGCCACAAAAAGAAAGAAACTTTTTAAATGGAGTTTTAAGGTTGTTATGCTATTCCTTCTTGGAGCACAGGAGGGCACTGTTTTCTCCAGGGTTGCGGAGCCGGCACAGAGGAATCTTAAAATGCCATCGAAAAGGTTTCTTATTTTTTGCGGCCGCGATACCTGTTTTGGCCACACGAGGGCACAGTTTTCCGTCCCGTGACTTCAAAGTTATCGCTAAGGTGCAGAAAATTGTGCCCTCCTGTGGTCAAAGCAGGTATCGCAGCCACAAAAAGAAATAAACCTTTTCGATGACATTTTAAGATTGTTATCTGTACGTATTGAAGTTATTCTTCCGTGCCAGTTCCGCAACCCTGGAGAAAACAGTGTCATCCAGTGGTCCAAGAGGGAATAGCAGGTTTTCAGGGCTGCTCTTTTACCCTTTACCTTTATTCCAACTTTTCTTCTCCCCTTCTTTTCCTTCCTCTCCTCCTACTTCCTTTGTTCTTCCTCTCCTTCTCTTTCCTACTTCCCCTTCCCTTCCCCCACTCCTCTACTCCTCTTTCCCCTCCCTTTTCTTCCTCTCCTTTCCACTTTCTTCTTTCTCCTGTTCTCTCCTGTCCTCTGTTCTCCCTTCCCCTCTCTCCTGTCGTTTCCCTTTCCAGTTCAATCCTTTAGGGTTTAGGGTTGAGGGTTTAGGGTTTAGGGTTTAGGGTTAGGGTTTCGTCTCATTTCCTGACTTCCGGTGGGACTGGAATCAGTTGGCCAGCATGTGCATGCACGCTGGAGTTGAGCTAGGGCAACACTCGCATGCCCACCAATATGGCTCCGCATGCCACAGGTTCACCATCACGGGACTAGAGCTTCCCATCTCCTCCCAAGGGAAGGGAAAGGAGGCACAGGGCAGGCAAGCCTGCAAGCTCCGGCACCCGTTCTCAGGACCTTTAGTTATCGCTTAGAGCTCTTCGCAGGTAACCCCGGCCTGCATTTTATGGAAAGAAGCTGGGGAGGGGAGCTTTTGTGCAGGGCCGTTGACACCATTGGGTGATGCGAAAAATCAAAATCCAAGGGAAACCATTAGAATGTTGTTGTTGTTGTGTGTGTGTGTGCTTATCTACATATACCCAGCTAGTTTAGAGACATAATACCATACCACTTTTGACAATAAAGTTTCAGCCAATAGAAACTTCTGGCTCAATGATTCCAACATTTTAGGAAGTCTTTGACCGAGGAGCATTCGGGCGAACGCTCCATGGATGGAGAATGGAGCCGGAAGCCCTGCCGTGTTGCAGTTTGAAGCACCCGTGGGTGTGGGCAGAGATTAATCCACTCCGTTGGGAGAAAGAGTGCCTGTTTGGTGGATAGGAGAGTCTCAGGGCCTCTCGGTAGAGGTAGGCCGGTTGTGTTGCTTTTTGGAAGTAGTCCGACTCTTGTTAAGAAGGACTGCAGTTTTTCGCAATCAAGTTGTCACACTTTAAAAAGAAATAATAAGTGCAAATTTTATATCCTGAATTGGAAACACGCATCTTATGATTAGTCGCTTTAATAGGGAGATTATCAAGAAAAATATAATCCGTAAAAATACTATACACGTGTGAAATGTATGTTAGTCTATTTAAGACTAAGGATGAGAGCAGGGCCCGAGGGATGAAGCCAGGGAGGCATTTCCACACGCCCCGATCAGCTCTCTCCTCCTTCTCTCCTCTCGCAGACCCCTACGACCAAGCAACGATCGCCAAGGAGGAGGGGAAAGAAGAGGAGCCCGAGCCCTTTCAGAAGATCGGTCCAAGTACGATCGACGGAGTTTGCAACTTAAGTCATTCACTAGCTTTCAGTGTTTCAGAGCTGAGGTTTCAGGCCCAAGCCAGAGATGGAGCGTTTCTCGCAAAGGCAGGAAGCTCTCACTAGTCCAACAGAAAGAGCACATTCTTTGCCTGTGCGGGACCCGGACTCCATTCCTCTGGGCACGGCCGGTGACAAGTCGGAAAATCTTCCTCGGATGTATCTTTCACCGGGGTTTGTTTAAGGAGCACCGGTAGCAACCGCTAGGTTTTCCAAGGCGTAGCAGGCAGAATAACTCCCAGGATGCCTGAAAGCTGCTCGGTATCAGGTCTGCTCGTCGGTCCATCCGTCCCACGGCTATCGGCATCGACCGGCTGCAGGGCTCTGAACATCCGTTCAAGCAGAGGGGTTTTTCCCAGCCCTTCCCTGGAAACGCAGGGGTGAACCCGGACCTTTTGCACGCAAAGCAACAGCTCGAACTCGGACCGTGGCCATCCGTCAGGAGCCAAGCCACCTGCTTGCAAATAGCACTCCTAAGTAAACCCAAAAATTAATCTTCCACGTTTGACATAGAGAAGAAACAAACACGGTCGAGTCGGGGAATTATAAAATTATTCTTGCTTAACGTTATATACTTTTATAAGCATCTGGTTAAAACAATCCAATTTGGCCAAAGTATTTAGATGTAAATACTTTATTGCAAAGAGAAGGAATTAAGCGCACGTTATTTATAATTTATAATTTATAATTTATAATTTATAATTATATTCAGACCTAGGAAAAACATTCCACTTGCATGTCTCATGACTTAATTTTAGAATTCACAAAGAGCTGTTCATTAAAGGGGAAGATATTGTCTAAGTATTGTCCTCTGGGATAAAAAAAAGGACGTTACCATGTTTTCTTCGGGAATAGGGTGAAATTGAGGGTGGGGAGCGATATTAAAACTAGAAATTGATCACGATCTGAGATGATAACTACCCCTCGTAAGCGCTGATGAGAGCGCGACTCGGCCTTTGCCGTCTGCGACGGTTTATACAGCCCACTCCCAAACGCTCCTTCCGCAAAAGGAAGTCTAGCCTCTGTAGCAGCCGTGTCTTTTCAGCCTCTCTCCAGGAAAGAGAGCTGGGGCAAAACAGAGGAAACAGTTACCGTGAAGGTGGGCGCCCAGGGCCCCCTCGGTCAAGAAAACTTGGAACTCATCTCACGAGGTCACGTGGGAAAACGTCTAGCCTGCTATGCTCTGAATTGAGATCCACGTTTGGGTCAAGGGTTTTTGGGAAAACCTTTTCTTCTGAAAATTGTTTTCTTCCTTTGTAGAAACAGGCAAGCAGTACAAGTACTCCACGCCATCCCAGGAACACGTGGCCCTTCACGCACCAATCCACGCGTATCCAGCGGTGACACAGCAACCGGGGAGACCCCGGGATCCAGGATCTTTCAAGGCAGAGGCCCATCGCACCTCTAAAGCGATCACGAGGGAGAGACCAGTACCGGCATATCTCCCTGATAGCTGTCCTTTGGGGATATACTTTGAGAGAAGGAGTTGTTCATATTTCAGTGCCAATAGTCAGGCCAGATTGCCTATAATTGTTAATACTATCTTAAACTGTAAATTAAATTATACCTGTATTTTGCAGTTTACACCTTTTTGACAATGTAGATTTTTCAGCTGGACCCATCAGCTGCTTACGGCTTCTATAAGATACCGTAGCTGTTTCTTCTCCGTAAATTGAAATATTCAAAAGCGCGGGAACTCCATTCGCTTACCGGTTGCAGCCATCCCCTTCCAAGGACCGGCCCCTCGGTCCCATTCTCCTCCCCGCACCCGTCCCTAGTCCGAGAGACCGCGTCTGTCCTCCACCACCTCTTCCGCCAGGCCACCCGGGCTCCTTTGCCCTCCGAATCTCAAGCGGCAGTCTTGACACTCTTACTCAGTTAAAGCCTGCTCGGATGTTGGTTTCCATTGGACCGGTTGAAAGGCCAAGACGTAGGACAGGAAAGCCTCCTTCAGCTCAAGCATCTATCCCTCATCGCCCCAGGCAGCACGTAGCCTCACGACAAAGAGTCCCCTCCATCGTCCCCCCTTTCAGTCCATTGAGGTCGGTGGCCATCCCCTCGTCCCCACGGAAGCCGATTCTGCACGTTAACGGTAATTTCTTGAGGAAAGACTTTCTTTGGCCTGTCCTGATCTGTTAGGACTGCTGTTTTGAGGGGGAGAACGGCATCCTCCCCTTCACGTGTGCACCTCAGCATGTGGCTCTTTTTGTAAGACGAATAGCCCCAGTCTTGTAATCTGGGGGTTTTGCGGGCAAGTGCTGTTGCAGAGGGTTCGTAGGAGAATCGGCGCTGTCAAATTCAACGCATCCTTCTGTCTTCTGTCTGTCTTCTTACGCTGCGGAGAAGATTGCCTGTAGCCTGCTACAGTCTCCCTGATAAGACAGATCAGATCAGGGAGACGAACGGCATATACTGTAATTTTTGGCGTATAAGATGCTCTGGACTATAAGATGCACCTACCTTTTTTGGCGAGGAAAACAAGGAAAAGAAATCTGCCTCTGCCTCCCAGCAATTTTGCCTCGTTACAGCAAAATAGGCTGCTTTACTTTCATTTTTATTTTCAGCATAGCTTGAGTAGCACCAAAAAAAAAAAAAAAAAAAAAATTGTTCCCAGCCATTTACCTGTTTGCAGCAAGCAGCAGAGGCCAGGCCAAACAGCTGAGAGTCGGGCTGCCGATCCAATCAACTCGTGCTAATTAGGCTGTGCTGCAGCTGAAAATGGGCTGTTTCTTCTTGTTGCTTGCTGCAAGGAGGTAAATCACTGGGAGGCAGAGGTCAAAGGTCAAAGGTTAAAGGTCAGGGGTGTCAAAGGTCGGGTTAGGGTTTAGGGTTTAGGGTTTAGGGTTAGGGTTAGGGTTCTCCACACAGCCTTCCACCACAATAAAGTAATATCTCGATACCTTCAAAGCTATTGCTAAGGGACAGAAAACAGTGCCCTCCTGTGGCCCAAGCAGATATAGCAGCCAGAAAAAAAAAACTTTTTAATAGCATTTAAAGATTATTATTCTGTCTCTTTATTATTAAAAGCCTTATTAATATTAATAGAGCAACGGGAGGCCCAGGAGCGACATAACAGGCAGAAAAGAAAGAATCCTGCTTCAAAAGCCTTAACCTGTGGTCCAAAGGTCTACAACGGCCTCCACGCTAACGTTGACAGAGAACAGCGCCATCGTGCGGTCCAAGCAGGGATCGCAGCCACCAAAAGAAAGAAACCTTTTCGATGGCATTTTAAGATTCTTGTGTGCCAGGTCCGCAACCCTGGAGAAAACAGCACCCTCCTGTGGTCCAAGAAGGAATAGCAGGCAGAAAAAGCACGGTCGCCGTTTTTTTTTTGTACCAGCGCTTCTCGGAGCGACCTTCCCAGCGTCAGCGCAACTTCCCGTCCGTCTCCTGTCCTACCCCCATCGCCGTTTCATTTTTACATTTTAAGGGCTGCTCTGGGTAAACCTTTACCTTTTCTCCAACCTTTCTTCTCCCCTTCTGTTCCTTCCTCTCTCTCCTCCTCCTTCCTTTGTTTTTCCTAAGGGTCCAAGCAGGGATCGCAGCCACCAAAAGAAAGAAAGTTTTTAAATGGAGTTTTAGGGTTGTTCTTCTTTATTATTAAAACTTTATTAATATCCATAGGCGATCACAGGCCTTCTCAACTCCAGTTAAGGCTTTTGAAGCGGGATTTCTTTTCCAGTTCCTGTGTTGGAGCAAAGGGGCCTCCCGTTGCTTTAATAAATATTAATAAGACGTTAACAATAAAGATACAGGATAATAACCTTAAAATCCCATGAAAAGGGTTTCTTTTTGCAGCCGCAGTACCCGTTTTGGCCACACGAGGGCACAGTTTTCCGTCGGAGGACTTGAAAGTTATCGGTAAGGTGCAGAAAATTGTGCCCTTCTGTGGTCAAAACAGGTATCGCAGCCACAAAAAGAAAGAAACTTTTTAAATGGAGTTTTAAGGTTGTTATGCTATTCCTTCTTGGAGCACAGGAGGGCACTGTTTTCTCCAGGGTTGCGGAGCCGGCACAGAGGAATCTTAAAATGCCATCGAAAAGGTTTCTTATTTTTTGCGGCCGCGATACCTGTTTTGGCCACACGAGGGCACAGTTTTCCGTCCCGTGACTTCAAAGTTATCGCTAAGGTGCAGAAAATTGTGCCCTCCTGTGGTCAAAGCAGGTATCGCAGCCACAAAAAGAAATAAACCTTTTCGATGACATTTTAAGATTGTTATCTGTACGTATTGAAGTTATTCTTCCGTGCCAGTTCCGCAACCCTGGAGAAAACAGTGTCATCCAGTGGTCCAAGAGGGAATAGCAGGTTTTCAGGGCTGCTCTTTTACCCTTTACCTTTATTCCAACTTTTCTTCTCCCCTTCTTTTCCTTCCTCTCCTCCTACTTCCTTTGTTCTTCCTCTCCTTCTCTTTCCTACTTCCCCTTCCCTTCCCCCACTCCTCTACTCCTCTTTCCCCTCCCTTTTCTTCCTCTCCTTTCCACTTTCTTCTTTCTCCTGTTCTCTCCTGTCCTCTGTTCTCCCTTCCCCTCTCTCCTGTCGTTTCCCTTTCCAGTTCAATCCTTTAGGGTTTAGGGTTGAGGGTTTAGGGTTTAGGGTTTAGGGTTAGGGTTTCGTCTCATTTCCTGACTTCCGGTGGGACTGGAATCAGTTGGCCAGCATGTGCATGCACGCTGGAGTTGAGCTAGGGCAACACTCGCATGCCCACCAATATGGCTCCGCATGCCACAGGTTCACCATCACGGGACTAGAGCTTCCCATCTCCTCCCAAGGGAAGGGAAAGGAGGCACAGGGCAGGCAAGCCTGCAAGCTCCGGCACCCGTTCTCAGGACCTTTAGTTATCGCTTAGAGCTCTTCGCAGGTAACCCCGGCCTGCATTTTATGGAAAGAAGCTGGGGAGGGGAGCTTTTGTGCAGGGCCGTTGACACCATTGGGTGATGCGAAAAATCAAAATCCAAGGGAAACCATTAGAATGTTGTTGTTGTTGTGTGTGTGTGTGCTTATCTACATATACCCAGCTAGTTTAGAGACATAATACCATACCACTTTTGACAATAAAGTTTCAGCCAATAGAAACTTCTGGCTCAATGATTCCAACATTTTAGGAAGTCTTTGACCGAGGAGCATTCGGGCGAACGCTCCATGGATGGAGAATGGAGCCGGAAGCCCTGCCGTGTTGCAGTTTGAAGCACCCGTGGGTGTGGGCAGAGATTAATCCACTCCGTTGGGAGAAAGAGTGCCTGTTTGGTGGATAGGAGAGTTTCAGGGCCTCTCGGTAGAGGTAGGCCGGTTGTGTTGCTTTTTGGAAGTAGTCCGACTCTTGTTAAGAAGGACTGCAGTTTTTCGCAATCAAGTTGTCACACTTTAAAAAGAAATAATAAGTGCAAATTTTATATCCTGAATTGGAAACACGCATCTTATGATTAGTCGCTTTAATAGGGAGATTATCAAGAAAAATATAATCCGTAAAAATACTATACACGTGTGAAATGTATGTTAGTCTATTTAAGACTAAGGATGAGAGCAGGGCCCGAGGGATGAAGCCAGGGAGGCATTTCCACACGCCCCGATCAGCTCTCTCCTCCTTCTCTCCTCTCGCAGACCCCTACGACCAAGCAACGATCGCCAAGGAGGAGGGGAAAGAAGAGGAGCCCGAGCCCTTTCAGAAGATCGGTCCAAGTACGATCGACGGAGTTTGCAACTTAAGTCATTCACTAGCTTTCAGTGTTTCAGAGCTGAGGTTTCAGGCCCAAGCCAGAGATGGAGCGTTTCTCGCAAAGGCAGGAAGCTCTCACTAGTCCAACAGAAAGAGCACATTCTTTGCCTGTGCGGGACCCGGACTCCATTCCTCTGGGCACGGCCGGTGACAAGTCGGAAAATCTTCCTCGGATGTATCTTTCACCGGGGTTTGTTTAAGGAGCACCGGTAGCAACCGCTAGGTTTTCCAAGGCGTAGCAGGCAGAATAACTCCCAGGATGCCTGAAAGCTGCTCGGTATCAGGTCTGCTCGTCGGTCCATCCGTCCCACGGCTATCGGCATCGACCGGCTGCAGGGCTCTGAACATCCGTTCAAGCAGAGGGGTTTTTCCCAGCCCTTCCCTGGAAACGCAGGGGTGAACCCGGACCTTTTGCACGCAAAGCAACAGCTCGAACTCGGACCGTGGCCATCCGTCAGGAGCCAAGCCACCTGCTTGCAAATAGCACTCCTAAGTAAACCCAAAAATTAATCTTCCACGTTTGACATAGAGAAGAAACAAACACGGTCGAGTCGGGGAATTATAAAATTATTCTTGCTTAACGTTATATACTTTTATAAGCATCTGGTTAAAACAATCCAATTTGGCCAAAGTATTTAGATGTAAATACTTTATTGCAAAGAGAAGGAATTAAGCGCACGTTATTTATAATTTATAATTTATAATTTATAATTTATAATTATATTCAGACCTAGGAAAAACATTCCACTTGCATGTCTCATGACTTAATTTTAGAATTCACAAAGAGCTGTTCATTAAAGGGGAAGATATTGTCTAAGTATTGTCCTCTGGGATAAAAAAAAGGACGTTACCATGTTTTCTTCGGGAATAGGGTGAAATTGAGGGTGGGGAGCGATATTAAAACTAGAAATTGATCACGATCTGAGATGATAACTACCCCTCGTAAGCGCTGATGAGAGCGCGACTCGGCCTTTGCCGTCTGCGACGGTTTATACAGCCCACTCCCAAACGCTCCTTCCGCAAAAGGAAGTCTAGCCTCTGTAGCAGCCGTGTCTTTTCAGCCTCTCTCCAGGAAAGAGAGCTGGGGCAAAACAGAGGAAACAGTTACCGTGAAGGTGGGCGCCCAGGGCCCCCTCGGTCAAGAAAACTTGGAACTCATCTCACGAGGTCACGTGGGAAAACGTCTAGCCTGCTATGCTCTGAATTGAGATCCACGTTTGGGTCAAGGGTTTTTGGGAAAACCTTTTCTTCTGAAAATTGTTTTCTTCCTTTGTAGAAACAGGCAAGCAGTACAAGTACTCCACGCCATCCCAGGAACACGTGGCCCTTCACGCACCAATCCACGCGTATCCAGCGGTGACACAGCAACCGGGGAGACCCCGGGATCCAGGATCTTTCAAGGCAGAGGCCCATCGCACCTCTAAAGCGATCACGAGGGAGAGACCAGTACCGGCATATCTCCCTGATAGCTGTCCTTTGGGGATATACTTTGAGAGAAGGAGTTGTTCATATTTCAGTGCCAATAGTCAGGCCAGATTGCCTATAATTGTTAATACTATCTTAAACTGTAAATTAAATTATACCTGTATTTTGCAGTTTACACCTTTTTGACAATGTAGATTTTTCAGCTGGACCCATCAGCTGCTTACGGCTTCTATAAGATACCGTAGCTGTTTCTTCTCCGTAAATTGAAATATTCAAAAGCGCGGGAACTCCATTCGCTTACCGGTTGCAGCCATCCCCTTCCAAGGACCGGCCCCTCGGTCCCATTCTCCTCCCCGCACCCGTCCCTAGTCCGAGAGACCGCGTCTGTCCTCCACCACCTCTTCCGCCAGGCCACCCGGGCTCCTTTGCCCTCCGAATCTCAAGCGGCAGTCTTGACACTCTTACTCAGTTAAAGCCTGCTCGGATGTTGGTTTCCATTGGACCGGTTGAAAGGCCAAGACGTAGGACAGGAAAGCCTCCTTCAGCTCAAGCATCTATCCCTCATCGCCCCAGGCAGCACGTAGCCTCACGACAAAGAGTCCCCTCCATCGTCCCCCCTTTCAGTCCATTGAGGTCGGTGGCCATCCCCTCGTCCCCACGGAAGCCGATTCTGCACGTTAACGGTAATTTCTTGAGGAAAGACTTTCTTTGGCCTGTCCTGATCTGTTAGGACTGCTGTTTTGAGGGGGAGAACGGCATCCTCCCCTTCACGTGTGCACCTCAGCATGTGGCTCTTTTTGTAAGACGAATAGCCCCAGTCTTGTAATCTGGGGGTTTTGCGGGCAAGTGCTGTTGCAGAGGGTTCGTAGGAGAATCGGCGCTGTCAAATTCAACGCATCCTTCTGTCTTCTGTCTGTCTTCTTACGCTGCGGAGAAGATTGCCTGTAGCCTGCTACAGTCTCCCTGATAAGACAGATCAGATCAGGGAGACGAACGGCATATACTGTAATTTTTGGCGTATAAGATGCTCTGGACTATAAGATGCACCTACCTTTTTTGGCGAGGAAAACAAGGAAAAGAAATCTGCCTCTGCCTCCCAGCAATTTTGCCTCGTTACAGCAAAATAGGCTGCTTTACTTTCATTTTTATTTTCAGCATAGCTTGAGTAGCACCAAAAAAAAAAAAAAAAAAAAAATTGTTCCCAGCCATTTACCTGTTTGCAGCAAGCAGCAGAGGCCAGGCCAAACAGCTGAGAGTCGGGCTGCCGATCCAATCAACTCGTGCTAATTAGGCTGTGCTGCAGCTGAAAATGGGCTGTTTCTTCTTGTTGCTTGCTGCAAGGAGGTAAATCACTGGGAGGCAGAGGTCAAAGGTCAAAGGTTAAAGGTCAGGGGTGTCAAAGGTCGGGTTAGGGTTTAGGGTTTAGGGTTTAGGGTTAGGGTTAGGGTTCTCCACACAGCCTTCCACCACAATAAAGTAATATCTCGATACCTTCAAAGCTATTGCTAAGGGACAGAAAACAGTGCCCTCCTGTGGCCCAAGCAGATATAGCAGCCAGAAAAAAAAAACTTTTTAATAGCATTTAAAGATTATTATTCTGTCTCTTTATTATTAAAAGCCTTATTAATATTAATAGAGCAACGGGAGGCCCAGGAGCGACATAACAGGCAGAAAAGAAAGAATCCTGCTTCAAAAGCCTTAACCTGTGGTCCAAAGGTCTACAACGGCCTCCACGCTAACGTTGACAGAGAACAGCGCCATCGTGCGGTCCAAGCAGGGATCGCAGCCACCAAAAGAAAGAAACCTTTTCGATGGCATTTTAAGATTCTTGTGTGCCAGGTCCGCAACCCTGGAGAAAACAGCACCCTCCTGTGGTCCAAGAAGGAATAGCAGGCAGAAAAAGCACGGTCGCCGTTTTTTTTTTGTACCAG